>NC_047095.1:51265119-51868869 GCF_902459505.1 Geotrypetes seraphini
AATAAAAAGGACGGTAAATGGGGAATGACAAAAACATTAGGAGGGGAATCATAATCAAAAGAAGTATTAGATGCTTCAAAGCTTCACATGAATCTAGGAATTAAGAGGCGGAAGCTAATACTAAAGAATAAAGGCATCTTTAAAGAGGAAAGTTTTAAGTTTGGCTTTAAATTTTTCAAGCGAGTTCTCTAATCGAACGTCTAATGGGAGGGCATTCCACAGAGAGGGGGCGGTAACTGAAAAGATGGATTTGCGAGTAGTATCGTAAAATAGTTCCCGTATTGATGGTATGGAGAATAATTTTGATTATTTGATCAGAGGGTCCTAGATGATGAATAAGGGATCAAAAGTTTATCTATAAATGCCGGTTGGTTAGAATTTTTTGTTTTAAAAGTGAGGAGGAGTATTTTAAAGGAGAGACGATGAGTGATAGGTAGCCAATGTGCTTTGCGGAGGAGAGGGGTGACATGATCAAATTTTTTTGCATGATAGATTAATTTAACAGCAGTGTTTTGCAATAGTTGTAGAAGGCGGATTTCTTTCTGGGTTATACCTTGATAAAGGGCATTACAGTAATCTATAGTTGAAATTACTAGGGAGTGAATCAGGATATTAATTGAGGAGGGATCAAGAAAAGAAGAAATAGAACGGATGAGCCTAAGCTTACGAAAACATTTCTGCATAACTGCACTAACTTGTTGATGAAAGGTGAGGTCCTTGTCTAGAATGACTCCGAGAAGTTTAACTTTACTATCTGTTTGAATTGGAGAGGAGTCGATACAGATGGGTAGACATAAATATTCATCTGGAGAGGGCGAGAAAAGGACACTAGTAGACTTAAGAATGTTCAGTGATAGTTTGTTATGCCGAAGCCAGAGGCTGATTTTATTGAGTTTTTGATTAATTTCAGTTATTTCATCAGGGGACGTAGGATTTAAGGGGTGAAGTAGTTGGATATCATCGGCATATGTAAATACGGTGAAACCTATAGATTGGGCCAGAGTGAGTAATGGTGCCAGGAATATATTAAAAAGAAGGGGAGAAAGAATAGAGCCTTGGGAGACTCTGTAGTTTTGGTAAATAGTGGAGGAGATAGAGTCATTGAAACTGACTTTATAGTTTCGGTCCTGAAAGTAAGAAGAGAACCATTGCAAAAAAATGTACCAGAAATATTGATAGATTCTAGTCGTGTAAGAAGTAGGGAATGATCAATTGTGTCAAAAGCAGAAGTGAGGTCTAAAGAAATTAGAACAGAGGATTTACGGTGGTCTTTAAAATAATGAATTAAGGTAGTTAGTCCGATGAGCGAGAGTTCAGTGGAGTAATTTTTTTCGAAAACCTGTTTGGTAGGGATGCAGAACTAGCAATTTTTCTGGAATACAATCGTAATAATCAATATATGTATAATTTATACGTATTGTGAAATATAGTTAAAAGCAGAGGCTCATTCAAACTGCATCCGACAGAGGCATTGACATCACTGAAAACATGTAGAAAATCATAACGATAATAAGAATACGGAGAAAAATAAACCTCAATTGTGGGAGGTTGGGACTACACAAGTACCCAGCCCTCAACACATCATCACAGGTTTATAAAAAAAACTCCGTTTACGATTATATAGACATAATTTTCATTCATTCAGGATCACTTTTTTTCAAATTATTTTTAAAAAATTCCAATATAGATAAGGCAACTGTCCGAATGTCGAAATTTACTGATAAGAACCCCAAACTTAACTAGATTAGTAATGAAGGCTACAGCTCAATTTCATTTGTGCAAGAATTTTCAGAGGCACAAGATGTAACAAAACCCCACTTAAGGGAACAAAACACTCATCTGAAGAGGTGAAAAATTCCAGGGAGACTATCCGCTCCAAATCCCGACAGAAAAGACTTTCTGTTTCGCCTCAACTGGCTACTTCAGGGGATATCTGCCATCTTCAGGCGTCTCCTTCTTTCCTGCAATCTCTACAAACATTTTGAGAAGAGCCAGCGTTTGTAGAGATTGCAGGAAAGAAGGAGACGCCTGAAGATGGCAGATATCCCCTGAAGTAGCCAGTTGAGGCGAAACAGAAAGTCTTTTCTGTCGGGATTTGGAGCGGATAGTCTCCCTGGAATTTTTCACCTCTTCAGATGAGTGTTTTGTTCCCTTAAGTGGGGTTTTGTTACATCTTGTGCCTCTGAAAATTCTTGCACAAATGAAATTGAGCTGTAGCCTTCATTACTAATCTAGTTAAGTTTGGGGTTCTTATCAGTAAATTTCGACATTCGGACAGTTGCCTTATCTATATTGGAATTTTTTAAAAATAATTTGAAAAAAAGTGATCCTGAATGAATGAAAATTATGTCTATATAATCGTAAACGGAGTTTTTTTATAAACCTGTGATGATGTGTTGAGGGCTGGGTACTTGTGTAGTCCCAACCTCCCACAATTGAGGTTTATTTTTCTCCGTATTCTTATTATCGTTATGATTTTCTACATGTTTTCAGTGATGTCAATGCCTCTGTCGGATGCAGTTTGAATGAGCCTCTGCTTTTAACTATATTTCACAATACGTATAAATTATACATATATTGGTAGGGATGCAGAGCATTAGTTTTTCAGTGAAGTTGGACAGTTGATTTAAGACCAGTTTTTTTTTATTATTTTTGCTAGGAAAGGTAAGTTAGTGATAGAACGTGTTGCCAGAGGATGTGGTAAAAATGGTTAATGTAGCTGGTTTTAGAAAAGGTTTGAACAAGTTCCTGGAAGAGAAGTTCATAGTCTGCTATCGAGACAGACTTGGGGTAAGGCAGTGCTTGCCCTGAATCGGTTGCATGCAATGTTGCTACTGTTTGAGTTTTGGCCAGGTACTTGTGACCTGGATTGGCCTCCGTGAAAACACGACACTGGGCTAGATGGACCTTTGGTCTGACCCAGTAAGGCTATTTTTATGTTCTTATGCAAGTTTGTCTCTCCAGCCTGGAAGACCTCCATATGTCTGTGGCTGGCCTTCTAACTTCAGAGTCCAGTGCTAACAATAGCAGTAACTCACCAGTTTCCTTGGTACTATGTGGGGTCCAAATAGGATCTTAAATTTAGGATGAACACAAAACACAACACAGGCATCATGCACTTAAGTATGATTTAGAGTTTACATAGTGTGTACTATATATACATAGGATGTTTGTACTAGGGTATAGACACTCAATACGAAGGTATATATCAGATGAATTTAATGTACATATAGAGTGGAGATAGGGCATATATATGGTGTAAATATATGTTGGGTGGAGAGTATTCTATACTGTATACTCAGTCAAAAAAACCCAATAAAACAACAAACTCTATTGATTTGTCTCAAAACCATCACAGAAACATGTTAACTCTATATTATACCACCATCACAGATGTGTATTGTAACACCATTACAGAAGCTCGTGTAAACCGCTCTGAATTGAGTTTTCAGTCATTAGTAGCAGTAGAAGCTTTCAATGAATTAAACAATAAATAAATAAATTTATAACCTATAGGGTCATAATTGGTTAGGGAAAACAGCAAAGGTCTGATGAAGCAATAGGTGTTTGAAAGCAGAGATGGGGGTAATAACCAGGTCTTGACAGAATTTTGAATAGCAGGTAAGAGAGTTGTAGTCAAAGTAGAATCACATAAGATGTTGTGCCAAAGGCATGAAGGAGGAGGAAGACAAAGAGCTTGGTGTGATAAATGTAGCAAGCATATGGGAGAATAGGGATTCAATAGATTGTGAAGATAGTTGGGATCATGCAAGATAAGACCCTTATAAACCAGGGTGAGCAGCTTGAATTTGATATGTAGATACCAGCAATCGGTGTCTGGCAATCAATAAGGGAGCAACGCAATCAAAATACTGGGCATTACAGAGGATTTTGGCGGCTCTGGACTGAATATGTTGAAGACGTTTTAACGCAAACCATCATAAAGGGCATTGCAATAATCCCACAGAGTGATGTCCTTACAATTTGGCCTATGTGGGACGATCATTCAAATCTATTAAAATAAGATTGAACATGCATAAGTCTTGCATTAATGCATTGGTGATTGGAGCCCCTTTACTAGCATGTTGAGTTGAGAAAGGGCACACTTGGAAGGAAATAAGATGGAGAATTATTGATGCTATAGTGTTAGATATGGAAGAAGGAGCGATCAATGAGCTTTGAACTATAAAGAACAAAGGTGGATTGGGGGGGGGGACACTGTTTATCCTAGGGATTCTTAATCTTGAATTGGATTGGAGCTCCTTGATGTGAAACCATTGAGTTAATTGGCTCCTCAATGTCATGTGATACTATGAAAATAGTGATTGTGCTTGGACCGCCATTTTGAATAAACAATATGAAGTCAGAGTTAGTGCGACATATTAGGTAAGTTTCATCTTTAAAAGATACATTATATGGTTTTTTTTGTTTTGTTTTAGGACCGCTTCCTGACGCTGCCAACGGCAAGGCATAGCCTATGCTGGCGGCAGATCCTATTATACTTGTATTTCCTTTAAGATAAGTGTGGATTTTATTCTTATATACAAAGAAAAAAAAGTAAAATAGAATTGGGAATGAATTAAACCACAGTTGTTAACATTAAATTGATATTTTTTTGCACAAACCGATGAGGAGGCAGGCGAGTCACGGACTGAGTTATCCGTGTGAAAAGAGTCACCACTGAGGCTTGAAGAGAAGCCGATTTGCTATTCCCACTAAGATAAGATTATTGCATGGTATTCAATAGTTGAAAGAGTGTCTGGGCATTTCAAAATGAAATCACCATTCATGCTTTCTCTTTCCTGATTCAGAGCTGGCTTTAACCATTATATAACCCCGGTGTCTGCCATGAGTGGCAGCTTCTGGGGAGCAGCAAAGAGCATCAGTGTGTAAAACGTTTAACCACAGGTAGGGTAAGCTATTTTCAAATTCCCTATGTACTGTAGTAAACAAATTTTGGAAATTTCACACTTTGAGGTTAATTTCATCAGTGATCAGGATTTGTACACATGAAAGGACATATATAGGAAAGTTCTAATCCTTTGGTGTGTGTGCTTTCATTTTCAGCTAAGGCTTTTCAAATTTGTCAGATTGTCTGCAAACATTGGAATATTTTAAGATTCCATCCCCAATTTACTCAAATATCAAAATTTGCTTTCAGAGAAGAAAAGTAGGAGAATTAAGTAGATCAGAAGCACAGATTGCATATGAGAAGAGAGTTACATTCCGAACCTGCATGAACTTGAAATACAACAAATCTCCATGGTCATTCTTAGATTCCTATGTACGCTCATCTTCTTAGACACTCCTGTTATCCTTTTCTTCTCCTCTCTTCTCTCTTTCATTTTTCTTTCCTTTTTCTTTACTGCTCTCTCTCATCTTTATCTTATATATCCCTTACATACATTTTTAATAATTGGAGCCTTTGCTCCTATACAGTTAAACATAGATTTATATATTTTATATACAGAAAGCTTTATTTTGTTTCTATGTACTTTAAATGATTCTTGTATCCTTTAAAATACTTAATAAAAATTATTGAACTGAAAAAAAAAAAAAAAAAAAAGAAGCACAGATTACCCAAGTACAGTCTTCTTGTTGGCCATTCTGCCTGTGGACACTGTATCCACTGTGAATAGGCATTAATTACAGATCATTTGATCACACTTAAAACTGGCAAATGGCTTGAGCTGAAAGAACATACAGACTGTAACTCCTCCATTTTATGCTTGTGTTTGAAGTTATGCATTAGTCAGACTCGTAGAGTGATCAAACATGCATTGGAGAACATTTGAGCTGCTTGTGCGCGGGGAGGGAGGTGGCACCTTTGGTTAACCACTGGTACAGTATGGAACATGCGTTGAGTGATCTTAAATTTGCAGTAATTCTTCAGATGTATTCCCCTCACGGTGGAGATATCTCATGTTGGTTCATTTTTAAAGAACAGATGTTTATATTTTTATGGGATACAGTTTATCCATGAAGTCTGAATAGAGATTGAATGGCCGTTGGGTCATTAAATGAACACTTGCATTGTATAAGACAGAGGCAGTCCAGTCATTAGCCAATTCATCATCACATGTCCTTCAGTGATTTTGTTAGTTGCTGAGAGCTACATTGTTAAACATTGGTTTTCTATTTATAGTTTGTTAAACATTTTTCAGAGTAGTAAAAAATCATTATTATATAAGATTTTGGGGGGTGAGGTGTTTGATTTTATTTATTTATTTATTTATTTTTTGTTCCCAGCATGACCTGAAGAAGCCAATAGCAAAACCCCAGTTCGTGTTGAGAAAAGGGAACAACGAATTTCATTTTTGAACTTTCATTTGGAACCTTCTTTGGAACTTAAATTTTTTTTTTTTTTTTTTAGTTCAACCATTTTTTATTGACATTTTAGAGAATACAATAAACAGCAACAAATTGATTTTAATTCAGCATCAATGGATATGACTGCAAACATTTTTTTCTTTTTTGGTCCCTGCTACACAAATTCTGGTGGTCGTTCATCTAGCCTTAGTGGACCGAGAAGTTTATCCCTCCCAAGACAAATATTGCATTTTTGGGGGGACATTATTATATGCCAAATATTAATAGATGTCCACATTATTATTTAATAATTTAGGGTCCCTTTTACAAAGCTGTGTAGTGATTCTCCTGCAGCAAATGTGCAGAAGCCCATAGGAATTGAATGGGCTTTGGTGTATTTGCCGCAGGAAAATCGCTACCATGGCTTTGTAAAAGGGGCCCGTAGTGCAATAATGTTTGATAAAGCCAATGATCACCAGACAGGGTGAATTGAGCATTCTGCTTTTCACACCTTTCACATTACTAATTATTTTTATTCATAGTGATTTTATCATCAAATTATTAATCCTGATAGGATTTGATGTTCCATTCTGTGCTGTCTTCCACCCTTTTTTGTACTATTTAATTAAGAAGACAATTGTGTATAATTTGTAATATTCCTAGTATAGTTCTTTGATTTCATGCATCTATTAGCACATGCTGATAAGAAGGCAAGTCAAGGGGACATAGTCTGGGTAGAGTGCAGGCAGGGTCACGAAGCCCATGCATAGTTTATAAAATATGTGTCCATGTGCATACTTTAGCTGTGCATTTTGATATCAAACAGGATGAAAATTAGTGTGGGTGCCGGTTGGCTGTGATCGGGCAAGTTTGGGGATGCCGTTTCATAAAGACATTGCTATGTAGTGATAAAGTGATCTTAGCTTATGTATGATCTTTTCATTTAATCAGTCACCAGTACCACCACAGGGAATGCAAAATACACCATTTAAAGAATCTTAGGACCTGCATTTCCTCTCAATTTGCTCCTCACTTTGAATCGTTCCTGCTAAGTGCCTCCATTATTGGGTCTCATCATCATTTTTTTTGTTTAATAGTATTTTAATTTGTATTATATTGTACTACAGTTTCACCTGCTGAAATATCTAGAAAACAACTAGAAACGCTCAAACTGGATATACAACAGATGTACAAGTGCACCTTAGGCTATGTGCTTTCAGAGCACAGAATCGATTACGCCTCTCACATTTGCACCTGGCCGTGTGGTGAAAAGTGGTGCAGGTGTTATTCCAGACTGGCTGAATTAATCATAAGAACAGTCTTGCAAAGAGTGACTAAAAATCTCAAGATTGATACATGTCCAAAGACAGCACACACCCTGCGGTCTTCTGAATTAAGATCTGTCAACACAGCCCGCGGGTGCAAAATAAATTGCGGGGCGCAAATGTGCGTGCGACCCCCTTAAACGTATTACTGCACGGTGAAAGTGTTCAGCCTTCCTCTCTGAAATGATAGTAATTATTAATATTAGCAGAGGTAGTTTTGCAGTATAAATTCCTGTAATTAATTGCACCGTGCCTGAAAGGGATGAGTAGCAAGAGTTGGTGAGGTTAAATAATAAGGATGACAAGTTGCGCCCATTGTGTGAAAAAGTGGCATGCATGGCAGAATGTGTATAAATAAACCAGGCGCCTCAAATTGCGGTGAATCTCTCATGCTTTCAGACATGCAAAAGTGGTAGAACTGCTCAAAAGATGACAATGTTTTTAGGAGGAATGTGTGAAACCCACCTTCTGTCCTTCTAAATCCTGCACCATCTTCTTTTCATCATACTCATTCAAAACATGATCACCATCTGTCACACTTGGCTAATTCCATTTCTATTTTGGCATCTGCATGGCCTTCCCTAAATATATATCCAAATACAGTGTTCTGTGATTCTGCCATACATATGGTACATTTTTCTTGCTAACAAATTAAAAAAAAAAAGAGGACGGAGCCACATACTAGTGCATGAATCCGGGTAAAGGAATACTGAAAAAGTAGGAATGTTTTGTTTAAATTATACTGGAAGGAAGAGATTAGCAAATGCATGTGTGATTTCTCCTTTGCATGTTGCCTCAATATTGCTGACAACATGTCTTGGGCTAGAAATAGAACTTTTCGTTGGTACCTTTTCCACACACCTGCTTCTTGTTATAGCCCCTAACAACATTTATATTGCTTTAGGAATAAATGTATCAGTCAGATCAGAGCCTCGCTGGTTCTGGTTTGCATTTCATGCAGCTGAACCGCTGTGCTGGCTTTGCCCAATACTCAGGCCCTCGAAAGATTTGAAGAAACCTCACTGATATTAACACCGGCACCGGCACATATTAAGATCAGTTTTCTACTACTGTTCATTAACCAAACTTATTCAAAGTGAGGGAACAAATGCATATTTAAAAAGGCACGGAAAATAGTTTTCCATACAGTATGCTATTGTGGTGGGTTTAGTAAATGTTCTGCACGAAGAGCAGATTCTCTGTTTTAGAATGCAGTAGAAATCCGTTGCATGATGGATTATAAATTATTTTGCAGTTACAGACCTGAAACTCATTTTTCAAATTCATTGAGCGAGAAATCTCAGTGGGGAGAGTACTGTGGTTTGAAGTGATGCCGAAACAAATGTGTAGATGTGTCACGGGTGGTAGATAACACAATTTGATAGACCACATAGCTGATATTTTAAATCTTGGCCAAAATCTGTTCAATCCAACAAAGAAGACCATCCACCACTCTGTTCTTTCTTTACAGCCGGAGCATGTGTTACGATATTATAAGCCAATTTCCAATCTCATGAATTTATAGCTAGTGCTACAATATCACCAAGGCTGGGTTATTCATAACATGGTTCATTTTTCTGTTTGGGAAAATGGCGGACATATGGAACATTCATAAATCTTTGTGGCTTAAACTCAATTTTCTTATGCCATTTTTTTAAAAAAGAAATGCCGACATTTAGCATCAAAAGGGCAGATTTGTGAAAGGCCTTTCAATAGGCACAGAATGAGAGGGCCTTTAATAGACATACGAGGAGGTGCTGAAAAGTTCTCAGCCAAGCTAAGAAGAGAATGACGTGGATATGGTTCAATCGATGATCTGAAAATGTCAAAAAACATAGAATATCATTTCTGCACATTGGAACTTAACAAAACAACACTCTTTTTCAGCTACAGTGGCAAAATGACGCTCAGTATTTAGGAAGTTGGTCAGTTGGGCGGATAACTTTTCAGCACCCCCTCGTTATAGCTTGTATCACACTTTTTGGTTTGATTTTCCGAAACAATATTGTCTGAATCTGGAATATGTAAGGGGCAGAGCAATAAAACAGTGGGGAAAAGAAGAAGTTGGGAGAGAAGTGGGATTTCACGGAGCTGAAAATTCCCGTCAGAACATATTAAAACTTGGAACAACATCTCGAGATGTTTGATCCTTGAAGGAAACAACAGACAGCGCTAGTCATGTATGTCCTTCAAAGACAGACAAGCACTGTTCAAGTTTATTAGGATTTTTATATACCGCCTATCAAGGTTATCTAAGCGGTTTTTACAATCAGGTACTTAAGCATTTTCCCTATCTGTCCCGGTGGGCTCACAATCTATCTAACGTACCTGGGGCTATGGAGGACTGAGTGACTTGCCCAGGGTCACAAGGAGCAGCGTGGGATTTGAACTCACAACCCCAGGGTGCAGAGGCTGTAGCTTCAACCACCGCGCCACATCCCTCTCTTGTATGATCCATGCCAGGACTCTGCTTCACTCTTCGCTTTTCAAGCTTTCCGAATTCTGAGGAAAAACAATACCACCTACAGGTTATAGTAACCTATAAAATTATATCACATAAACTGAAATTAGGAAATACATCTTACCATCTATTCTTCAACAGATGAGATTGTCGCAGTCTTTTCACGTTCTCCAGTGTGGTTACTGATCAGGATGCAAAACAAACAAACAAAAAAAAAGCATTTTCAATGTAGAAATCCAAAGATGAAATACCATTCTGGCGGGAAGAAATAGCAGTCACCAAGCAGGGAAGAAACCTGAGGAGCAATTAGCATGGCAAAACAGTGGGAAAGCTGATAATCATGGATGTGCCAGGACAAAAATATTTGTAACATTTTGATTCATTTGGGCTTATTTTCCCCTGATTGTCAGTTGCCTTTTACAAAAGCTTAGTGTGCACTAATAGAAATAAAATTATTATTATTATTATTATTATTATTAATAGACTTAGCATGCGCTAAATACTAAGAAGCCCATGGGTAAAATGGGCTTCTTAGCATTTCGGCCCAGATTCTCTATATGATGCCAATATTGGCGACTGCCGATCATGTGTCAATCTCATGACGGTATCACTCTAAACCAGTGGTTCTCAACCCTGTCCTGGGGGACCCTCCCAGCCAGTTGGGTTTTCACGATATCCCTAATGAATATGCATAAGACATAGTTGCATGCCTGTCTCCTCCATTATATGCAAATCTCTCTCATGCATATTCATTAGGGATATCCTGAAAACCCAACTGGCTGGGGGTCCCCTAGGATAGGGTTGAGAACCACTGCTCTAAACAAACCTGTGTTTTCAGTTTCTCCTAGGCGTTGTTCTCCCTGAAGACGAACATGAAACCCAGCTTGGGCGAAAGATTAGACTTGATGGCAAGCATGACTATGTTATTTTAAAACGACACTGGATAGCACTTTATATGGATTAATTTAATGTGGTTTATGACACTTGATAGTTAAACGCTGGACAGGAAGGCAACAAGAATAACAAGATAAGTAGAGTTCTAAACATGTTTCTGACAGCATTTTAAAACAACTTTATAGGTAATTGGAATACCAGCAATTTTTTTTGAGTAACGTCCAAGCCATTGCACACTATGGGCTCCTTTTACAAAGGTGCGCTAGCGTTTTTAGTGCACGTACCGGATTAGCGCATGCTAGCTGAAAAACTACCGCCTGCTCAAAAGGAGGCGGTAGCGGCTAGCACATGTTAAGGCCTTAACGCGCCTTTGCAAAAGAAGCCCTATGCTTTATGGAAGGCAGGGAACAATAAAGTGCAGTGATGGTTCCATAACTATCGTGGTCTGAACTGCATTAGCAATGAGCTGGTGGTGGCACTGAGCACTTTATGATTATTTATTTCTATTGGTAAAGTAGTTATTTGGTCATGAGCTGAATATTTAATATAAGAAAATTGTGTTTTGAATGAAAGTGGCACTATTGTTAATTGAAAAATATCATGACGGTGTCATATGTAGAATCACGCCTCCGGGAAAGATAGGCGCCGGAAATGTAGGCCAAGGTTTTCCAGGCCTGCATTTCCGGCACCTGTCCTTGCCGTGAATCACACCTACTTAGCCACTTTAGGCCACCTAACGCCACGTCTGGCATTAGCCACGCCCACAGTGGCATTAGGCGGCCAAAAGCGCCTATGGAGAAACGATTCCTGTGCAGATTTTTTTGGCACCGGTAGGCGCTTTATCGTTGGTTTTCACCCTTTTAAATGCCATTTCTTAATTAAATTAGGTGCCGGTATGTAGAATTCCCCCTTTAGCGTGCAGTAATTCTGTTAGCGCTCACTAAGCATCAGTAAAAGGGCCCCTCAATATGTTTCAGACATTCATATTAATAAGATAAAAATGTAACATATGCTAGAAGTTTATGACATGCAGTCGGGATGATACGCGGTTATTATGAAGAGGGGGCTGATCTTGAAAAAGCCTAGTGGTGAAACATGTCGGCCAATCCCTTCCCGGCATTGAGAAGAGCTATGTGTTGAAGGGTGTCAGGTCAAAAGTGCGCCGGGACAAAGGCGCGTGCAGACAATTGAGCGCAGCGCGGAGGCGCGAGCTGCTCTAAATTACTGTTTTTAGGGCTCTGACAGGGGTGTGTGGGGGGGAACCCCCCCCACTTTACTTAATAGACATCGCGCCGCGTTGTGGGGGCATTGTGGGGGGTTTGGTGGGTTGTAACCCCCCACATTTTACTGATAACTTCACTTTTTCCCTGTTTTTAGGGAAAAAGTTAAGTTTACAGTAAAATGTGGAGGGTTACAACCCCCCAAACCCCCCATAACGCCGGCGCGATGTCTATTAAGTAAAGTTCCCCCCCACGCCCCCCCCGTCGGAGCCCTAAAAACAGTAATTTAGAGCGGCGTGCGCCTCTGCGCTGCGCTCAATTGTCCGGGTGCGCCTTTGTCTTTCGCGCCGTTGTCTATGAACCGTGTTGAAGCATTAACTGAAGATATGACGTCAAGCTAAGGGCTCCTTTTACAAAGGTGTGCTAGCGATTTTAGCAGGCGGTTATTTTTCGGCCAGCGCGCACTAATCTTTTGCATGCGCTAAAAACACTAGCGCACCTTAGTAAAAGGAGCCCTAAGTGATTTTGGCTTCATATGTGAATTCAATTGTTTATACTAAGCAAGATGGTAGTATTTTAGAGAAGAATTAAATTAAATTTAAATTAAATTCTAAAATTAATATATTAAGTTAAATGAAAGTAAAAGCAGCATGGATGATGAATATATGCCACTAGTGATATACACAGCCTTTCCAAATGGCATGTCTGACGAGTCTGCTTACAATTAGAAAAGTATATAGATTTAAAAGATTTAAGGTGCTGCATTTGGGACATTTGTTATTACTGGTTGCAGCATAAAGTGAACGGTTGGCTGAGTTTGAATGCACTTCCTGGGTTAATGCACACTGAACTGACTTAGCAAGCACTGCAGTTTTTAAGCCATGCTAGAGAATCAAATGCATGCTGAGAAATGCTCATTCCTACTAGTATATAGGAGCCTTTTTACTAAACTGTGATAAGCAGCCATTTCTTTATTTCGATTTTTATCCCGTTCTCCCAGAAGCTCAGAACGGGTTCCAAGTAGACATTCACAATCGTTTGAAAACAGACTAGTCATGACAACAAATAGGTTACAGTAGACGATAACAGAGCTTATTCTAGAGACCAGACTGGTCATAGCGAAGAGTACGAGGAGAAGTACCGTATATTGAGAAGGCAGTTTTTAATGGCCCGATTGGCGGAAGAGGAAGTTCTTTACTGCTCTTCGGAAGGTCATTAGCGAATCTAGCGACCTGATCTGTGTGGGTAGTCGGTTCCATAGCTGAGGTAGGAAATGGCTGTAGGATCTTTTGTACGCTGTACTCATTCGGAGGGATCTCCCTGCGGGAATGCTGAGTCTTTGTTCTGCTTTGGAGTGGAGGGGGCGGTTACTGCTGTATAGGTGTAGCTTGGATGCTATGTAGGCTGGGGGGGTTTTATTAGAATCTCTTTATATACCACCTATCAAAATTATCTAAGCGGTTTATAATCAGGTACTCAGACATTTTTTTAATCTGTCCTGGTGAGCTCACAATGTGTCTAACATACCTGGGAGGACTGAGTGACTTGCCCACGATCACAAGGAGAGGCGCAGGATTTGAACCCACAACCTCAGGGTACTGAAATTCTAGCTCTAACCTCTACACCACTTAGGCCCAGTTTGTAGTTCATTTGTGATGACTAATCTTTTAATTTAATTTTAGAACCATACTCTAAATGCAGCCCAAGGTGAAACATGGCCCATATTAGCGGTGTTTCTGTATTTGAGATAAGTACCATTAAAAATGATGTACAGTATATTGCCCTTAATAGCTGCTAATTTGAATTTAAAGTAAGAAGAAGGGATTTATCAATATTATCGTACCAAAATAATTTTTCAAAAGTGAATATGGACTGGTGAGGAGGCAGGGCAGGTAAGGCACAGGCGGATGGAGTCCGTGTGAAACAAAAAAATCACCACTGAGGTGCAATGTATAAATAGACAGAAATAGTTTTCAAAAAATGCCTGTATGCTTGTGAGAGAACATTTAATATTGTTGTGAGCGCTGAGCATATGTAATGGCTGGACTGGATTGACAGGCCCCCACCACATGTAGAGCTGTGATATTGATATTGATGCCAGATAGATTCAGCAAGTATTTAGTTATCTGGAATGTTTTAATAAGGTACAGCGCATTCTTATTGTTATTTATCACATGGGGTCTTTGTTAAGAAAGGCGGATAAATCAAGTTTGAATATAAAAGGTATTTTTCATGTAATGAAAAGCTCAAGGAAAAAAAGCTCAGATGGAATGTACGCAACTCTGAACAGACTCCCAGGGAACCAAAATAATGAAAGAATTCAAGCACCAATTCATCTTTCAAGTAATTGATCAGACAAAAGAACAAACCCTTTTCAAGGAGGTATTCCTTTTTTAAAAAAAAATAAAACTTTATTAATTTTCAAATATTAACAGTGCGTTGCAAAAAGTTTAAACATAAATGAATCAGGAAAAGCGCTTTAAATATACAAACATTCTGAAAACAACCATTTTCTCCCCCCCCCCCTTTCTCCCATTCATCCATAAAAGTATAACCACATATAGAATTTCAATAAACTAAATACAAGAAATCATGATGCCTTCCCACCTCCCTCCCTCCCACTCCGAATGTGTAATGAAATTAACTAAAAAGAAAAGGTCTATGACAACTAATGTGATTCAACAAATGATGTCAATGGGCTCCACCCCCTTCTAAATGCATTATTATAGCCCAAAAATTCAGCGTTCATTCTTTCATATTTGTAACGGCAACATAAGTTTGCCCACCAAAAAGTATAATTAAGTCTATCATAACTCTTCCAATTGTGTGTAATCAAGGAGGTACTTCTATAAAGAGGATGTTAACATTTGTGTGCTGGTTCTGCACCTCAAAGGTTAGAATAGTAAGAAATACACCCATGTGTGAGCATATACATGCATACATGCCAAAAGGGCACCTAAGAAGAGGTCCTCAAATCCAGTCCTCAAGAGCCACAACCTAGCCTTGGTTTCAGGATTTCCACAATGAATATATATGAGATCTATTTGCATGCCACGAACACAAATAGATCTCATAAATATTCAGGGGGGAAAACCAGCCTGGGTTGTGGACCCCTGACCTAAGGGCTAACTACAAGGAAATCTCAGATAGCAAGTAATTTGCAGGTGGGTATACATACAGGCAGAGACTGGGCACAGCATGTGCGGGGGTGCACATTTACACATGGAACTCTGTATAGGGCAGGGGTAAGCAATTCCGGTCCTCAAGAGCCGGACATCCACAATGAATATGTATGAGATGGATTTGCATGCACTGCCTCCTTGAGATGTAAATCTAGCTCATGCATATTTATTGTGGATATCCTGAAAACCTGACCTGGCTCCATCTCTCGAGGACCGGAATTGCCTACCTCTGGTACAGGGAAAAAGGAAAGGAGGTGGGATTTGATACACCACCTTTCTGCGGTTACAATCAAAAGTGGTTTACAGATTATATGCGGGCACTTATTTTGTATCTGGGGCAGTAGAGGGTTAAGTGAGTTGGCCAGAGTTAGAAGGAGCTGAAGTAGGAATTGAACCTGGTAGATTACTATAAGTTATGCTCAAACCTCTGGAACACAGGTGCACACTTTTAATGCTGGTGCTCACACCTAAATACATATGCATGTACAGTCGACCCTCGATTTAACGGACTCAATATAATGGATTTTGGCCTGAACTTTATCACGTTATATGCCCACTGTTTTATGGGTAAATTGCCAGTGGCTATGCATCATAACAACAGCGCTGACATTAGTTATTTGATGGTTATGGCTACATTTATGTTTTTTAATATGAAAACCGATGGTATAAAATTTAGCAGACTTTTGGTTCTGCCTAGATGCAATTTTTCAAACATTTCCGTTCAACGGACCATTTAATTTAATGGACACCCTTCTCCCCGCAATTAGGGCCCCTTTTATCAAGCAGTGCTAGAGGTTTTTATCACAAGCCGGCGTGATAAATGCTCCGATGCTCATAGAATTGCTATGAGCATCAGAGCACTTATCTCGCCGACCCGCGCTAGAAACCTCTAGCACAGCTTGATAAAAGGGAGGGGGGAGTTAGTCTATTAAATTGAGGGTTGACTGTATATATCTGATACAGTAACCCCCTCTTTTAAAAAACTTGCAATAGCAGTTTCTAGTGCGGGGAGAAGCGCTGAATGGCCCGCGCTGCTCCCGACGCTAGAAACTGTTATCGCAGTTTCGTAAAAGGAGGCCCTACTTACCTTCATAAAATATCCCCCAATCAGGTGCCTATATATAAGCAGACTTTTATAAAATCATCCCCTTCCAAGTGTCTATAAATTCTTGTAAAAAGTTCATTCAAATAGTAATAGCCATCATATATTTCTAAAATATGTAATAAATACACTATTGGCCTATCAACAATAAAGCAGCTCCGATGGATAGTTTTTAATAAAGACAGAGGAGAAAAACATCCAGACTGCAAACTAATGTTGGGTCATGTCAATTAAATTTTTCTGATTTAACAGCAAAAGTGTTTTTTTGTGTTTTCACAGCTTTTCTCCCTCAGGTTGTTCATCAGCTGATCAGACCATGGGGAGATGCCCAATCTCTTAACAGACCAATCCTGCCTTGGATGGAGAAGATCACAGATTGAGGAAGACCTGGGACAGCACAGGAGACAGGAACAAAGTCATCCTTAGCTTCTGATATGCTAACATTTTATGTGTTTCTATGGAAACAATAGCTCTAAAATAACAGTTTAGAATAGTGAAATTCACCCCAGTTCAGGACTTGGAGAAATTTATGATAGAAAAACACTTGGTGACCTCAGAGAATAAAAATGTTCACACTCTAAGCTAAAACAATTTGTCTAAAAGGGACTTGATGTATCATGGATGCTAATAACTTTATTCCCCCTTATGTTGGTTTGATGTTCAGCTCCCACTTAAAATTATATGTTAGATTATCCATTTAATTAAAATACATATGACCCTCACTATCCATTATAGCATGTATAGGCTAGAGTTGTAAACTTGAAGTGGCACAAATCCAGAGCTGGTAGAGAAAGTCCATCATAATTGCAAGGAAGTTCAACAGAAAACAGTATTGGATTTACAGAAGGCTAACATGCATACAAAATCCAAAAGTGAAAATAAGCATCTCAACTCCTTTGCCTTGTGTTCATTGCTACATCAGCAGATCTGCTCACCTATATCACACAAGAGAGCCATCATCAGCCCACAACACACAACAGCAGAGAAAGCGGGATAAGTAGAAAATACTGTAAGGCTGTAAAGATATTCTATTAAGGTACAGAAGATGATGAAGTGTGAGGTGAACTGGAAACATCCACAATGGCAAATCACCCCACTTCCGAGTGTCCAATTTGTAAAGAGGTCTAGAGGGTCTCAAACACTCACTCAATTGCACACTGATTGTGTATTTCAATGCCTAACTTTTGGGCGCTGCTTGTAGAATTTGCCCCAATATGTTTGCTGGAGGAAAAAGTCATTAATGATGGTAACATATTTTCAGAAGAAAAGTACTCTTTCCCATGGTCAAAAAAGTGTTAATGTTCCCTGATGTAGCTCAGGCAACTCAAGGCGTTCCTTTAGCTTAAACCTTGTGTTTTAAGCTTTAGGACCTACTTTTTTTTTTTCTTAAAATTCCCTTGTAAATGCCTGATCAGATACCAAAAGCATCCATTTATTTTTCTTCATCCTGCTCAACTTGATTCTTTTGCATTACCTATAACTCTTAGTGATTCTTTTTTATTACCTAAAACTCCTAAAGAGATTTACTCCCTCTTCTATTAAACTGCGCTAGCATTTTTTAGCGCAGAGAGCCACGCTGAATGGCCCGCACTGCTCCCAACATTCTTAGGAACTCTAGGAGCGTCGGGAGCAGCACAGCTCCCCACGCTAGAAACTGCTAGTGCAATTTAATAGAAGAGGCCCTTAGTTGTTTTTCAAGCTAGGTACACTTAGCCCTCCGTATTCGCAGTTTCAGCAATTGCGGTTTCGGTTATTCGTGGTTTTTAGCTTGCTGGCTTCCACCCCCCCCCCCCCCCCATTATGTCAGCTTGCATAGAGAAATCGCTGATTCCAAGCGTTGACTGAGACAATCGCCGATTCCCAGCACTTTCTTCACTGTGTTTTGCCTCTCCTTCAGGAACAGGCCAGGTCTCCCACTATGTTATTCGTGGTTTCAACATATTCACGATGTTTTTTTAATAGGAAACCGTGAATAACATATGAAAAAGTTATTCGTGGTTTTTCTGTATTCACGGGTCTGTTAATCCCCTATCACAGCGAATACGGAGGGAGAAGTGTATACAGTATATGGTTTCAAGATATCTGCAGACCTGCTATTTTTTTTTTTTTTTTAAAGGGTTTTTTTAAAAAAACGTAAGCGTGGATTTCAGCTGTGTAACTCCATGTAATGTGGACTTAGATTTGATAATAGTTCCCTGTGAGGAGGTTTTACAACTTGAGATCTAGCTAGGTACTCAGGACCTGGGTTGGCAACTGTTGGAAACAGGATACTAGACTTGATCGACCTTCACTGTGTCCCAGTAGGGCAATTCTTATGTTCTTATGTGTTCATTTTCTCTTGAGGCCTGTATTTTGCTGTAATGACTATAATGAATTGCAATTAAAATGATGAGGTTTTTATCTGGAATGTTGGAAATATCTGATAAAGAGGCAGCAGTGCCATCCACTTTGATTATATCAGGAGCTCTGTCAATTGATAAAACATGGTTGTTAAAACTTTTTTTAAAAAATGGGCAGATAAATTGTTTAGCTATGATGGAAATGTATATGTCTAATATTTGCTTTCTGTACAAGTAATGCTTGGTAATAAGTTTGAAAAATTAATAAATATATTTAAAAAAAAATGATAAGGTTTTGAATGTATAAGGTTATGAGGTTTTGGCTAGGAAGAGGGGGAGACCATAAGAGTCTAGGCCCCCATTCTCTGTTTGGAGACATGTGTAGAAAAATTTTAGAAAGCTATCATCATTTCCCAATATAGTAGGTTTTATAAACACACTATTAGAATTTGTTGAGAGGGAAATGGACATATGTTGTAGGGGGAGGGGGGGATTTCAGAGTGTTTATGCAAATTTGTACAAAACAATCCTGTTTCAATTTATTTGATGGTTTGTAAAATGCTTTATTGAAAAATTCAATAAAACCAGATTGTACATAAGAAAAAAAACATATATAGGGGACTGAACTGTACATAGAGAGCCTAAAATTTGGTGCCGAAAAAAACACTTAAGCATTGTTCTTTAGACAGTGCCTAAAATTAGGTGTGGCTTATATACACCCAAGAGAAGGGCCTAACTTTAGGTGCAGCCATTGGGACCAATAGAAACATGGTGTAAAATCTCACACCTAAAGTTAGACACGGATGCCCCTTATTCTATAATTACTTGCGTAAATGTGAGGAATGCTCCTGACCTCCCCCCCCCCATGGTCCTACCATTTCTGTGTCCCTTTTTTGTGGCCCTCATAAAATTTAGGGTGGATCCAGTACCTAAATTTGCACACATAAATTTAAATCCAATATACACTAATAATTGCTTGTTATGAAGGAAAATGATCAGTGCTAATTGGCTTATTATTCAATTAAATTGCACTTGCAAATTGGGCACATGCTCAAATTTACATGCTCGAAACAAAGCACCATACATAGAATGCGGGAGAAATGTAAAAAAAAAAACTGAAATGAATAGAACGTTTGACAACACTACATCAAAAATAAAACAAACTAATAAACCTATCATGCAAAAACTTAAAAAAGAGAGATGAATTGTAAGTTGATGTTATAAGAACATAAGAACATAAGAACTGCCATCTCCGGATCAGACCCATGGTCCATCGAGTCCGGCAATCCGCACACGCGGAGGCCCAGTCAGGTATACACCTGATGTAGTTTTAGTCACCCATATCCCTCTATGCCTCTCATAAGGAGATGTGCATCTAATTTGCCTTTGAATCCCTATAACAGTGGCCTCAAACTCGTGGCCCAGGGGCCACATGTGGCCCACCAGGTACTATTTTGAGGCCCTCGGTATGTTTATCATAATCACAAAAGTAAAATAAAACGGTTTCTTGATCATATGACTCTTTAGCTATAAATGACAATATTATTATTAAGACTTAGCCAAAAGGAAAGATTTATAAACTATAAAGAGTTTTACCTCATGCAAAATTGTCATTTCTTTAATAAGACATTAACTATTTTTCAAATTCAAACCCTCCAAGTACCTACAAAGCCAAAATGTGGCCCTGCAAAGGGTTTGAGTTTGAGACCACCGTTCTATAATGAATAGGTATGAGTGATAATTTACGTTGATTTGTACAAGAAAAAAAATATCAATCCTCTATAGAGTAGTTCTATAAGTAAAGGCCCAAATTCCGTATATGATGCCTTTGTTGGCAGCCGCCTTAAAAACAGCCGCCGATCATGCGTCAATTGCATGATGGCGTCTTTTATGCAATCGTGCCTCCGGTAAAGGTAGGCCCCCGAAAATGTAGGCCAGGGTTTTCAAGGCCTACATTTCCGGAGCCTACCTTTTGCACGATTCATGCCTAGGGAGGTGCTTTATGACGCCTAATGCAACTTCCAACATTAGCCACGCCTACAGTGGTGTTAGGTGTCATATAGCGCCTCCGTAGGTGTGATGCAGGTGTCATTTTTTAGGCGCCGGTAGGCAACTACATTTTTCTTTTTAATCTAGTCTTCAATTTATATAGCGGGTCATCTCCCAACGGAGATCAACTCGGTTTTTAAATGCTTTTTTTTTGTGGTACTCTATTACGTATTAAACCTTCTTTGGATCGACATAAAAGCCGGCTTTTCTTGATAATGACGGGAATAGCCAACCAGATGGTTACACGTAACTGGAAGAGTTATGATCGACTGAATTACACTTTCTGGTGGGCAAACCTATGTTCCAGTTACAAGTATGAAAGAATGAACGCGGAATGTCTGGGATATAGTAACGCATTCCAAATGGCGTGGAGCCCATTGACTGCATTTATTGAGTCACAAGAACTGTCATGTACCTTTCCTTTTATTTGACTTCCTTACACATCCTTACAGGGTGGGGGGAGGGGAATGTATTATTGTTTGCTATACTTAGGGCTCCTTTTACGAAGCACAGTTAGCAGCTTTAGCGCATGAGACTTTTTATCACGCGCTAATCCCCGCGCTAGCCGAAAAACTACCACCTGCTCAAGAGGAGGCATTAGCGGCTAACGCAGCCGGCAGTTTAGCGTGCTATTATGCGCGTTAAACCACTAACGCAGCTTTGTAAAAGGAGCCCTTAATTATCTATATTATTGAAATTAAATATGTACTTCTTCTTCTATTAATTATGGGGAGGAGGGGGGAGAAAATGATTGTTTTTTTGAATTATTTGTGTATTTAAAGTGCGTCCTGTGTAGTGTTTATGTTTAAATTCATTGTATGGCTCTGTAAACATTTGAAAATTAATAAAGATTTATAAAAATAAATAAATGCTTTTTTAAAAAAAGGCGTTTACAACTTAAGGCCCCCTTTTATCAAGCCAAGTAAGGTTTTGTTATTTTTTTTTAATCACAGATTGCTGCAGTACAAGCACCGTCGCTCATGAGTGTCGGAGCATTTACTACAGCGGCCTGCAATAAAAAAGAAACCTTTACGCAGCTTCAGTGGCACAGTAAGGGTATTTGGCGCCTGGGGTGGTGGCACTCCTCTCCCTCCCCCTACCCCCCCCCCACTGCACGTGCACCCCTTCCCTTTCCCGTACTTTTGCCCACATCGGTGCTGGCTCGCCCTTTGATATCACTTTCCAGGTGCGGGTCCTGGAAGCAACATCAGAGAGAGCACTGATGCCAATGCGGGCAGCAACCTCAGGTACGAGAGACGGAAAGGGCCACACATGTGCAGCAAGGAGAGGAGCAGGGGAGGGGGGCCTCACTCTTAGGAAGACTGCACCTAGGGTGAATCGCCCTCCCTGCACCCCCTTACTATACCACTGCGCGACTTGATAAAAGGCCTAAGTTACGCGCCAGTAGGGCGTTTTTAGAATATGGGCCAAAGTGTACACATGAGTCAGGTTTGCTAATGTAGTATTTGTCGCATGGCGTTAGGATCTGTGAATTTTGAACTTCCTTGGGGTCCATGATGCTTACGGATGGAAAAAAAAAAACAAATCCGTGTCAGTGTTTGTTGTATTTCTCATACACTTGCTTTGCACGAATGTTCATTACTGATGCATAATAAACATGTTTAAAAATACTCTACTTTGTTAGCTGAAATTCAAATCTAACGGAAGAAAAAGCCTCAGGTCTAATTCAGTAGAGCTCAAAGCTCAAATCACCTCCGCCCACATCACTGGCTCCAAAAAAACTTCCGTGTAGAATGACCCTTATGCCACTAAAGTTCTTTTTAAGAGACTAAGATTTTAAACTTTTATGGTGTCTAGACATTTACGCCTTCAGTGTAAAGAACAGCGCTGGATCTATGAACTGAATTCAGTAGCCCCAAAGGGTTTGAATATGAGCATTGACTGATACTATTTCTATTAATCAGATGTTCTTTTCCCCTGATTTACTCTAGCTTCTTACAGACACAGTAGAAAAACTCATCCCTTGTTTAACTTTCCTTCTGTTCAGGGCTGCAAAAGTAAGAAGTTTTTAAATCACACGTTAGCGTCCCAAGCAGCTCTTCATGATGAAGAGTTTCGAACATTCCTGCATACAACCTATTCTTACAAACATTTTAGAATACAATTGAAGACCTATCTTTTTTCTAAATATCTGACTATTTAACTAATTTTATTCCATGCATTGTGACTATTGTTAGTAATCTTTTGTAAACCGCGTTGAACTTACGATTACGCGGTCAATAAGTACTATGTAATGTCATGTTCAAATTGTACCGCTCTTCCGATGATGTAATCCAGAAATGCAGCAGCTGAGCTAGTCAGCCTATGAGGAGAGGCCATCTTTCCCCTGAGAGATGACATGGCGGGATTTGATTGGCTTTTCTCCCCTTTTAAGAAAATCTGAAACGCCACTCTGTAGAACAGGACGTGGATGAGATCGAGGAAGCAACAGCTCAGTGAGTAATATTACTTTGTGTATTCTAAAGTTTAATATAAGATTTAGGATATGAGAGGGAAACACTCCTTATGAAATTACATTCACAGAACTGTAAATGGAAGTCTGGGAGCCCTGAAGAAGCGGCTAAGATCCGTGAAACGTTGGCTGCACGCAGGACACCATAAAAGTTTAACCACACAGTAAACAGCATTGTTGTTTAAAATCATACCCCCCTCTTCTATTAAACTGCGCTAGCAGTTTTTAGCGCAGACAGCTGCGCTGAATGGCCCGTGCTGCTCCTGACGCTCCTAGGAATTCTAGGAGCGTCGGGAGCACTGCGGGCCATTCTGCGCGGCTCCCCGCGCTAGAAACTGCTAGCGCAGTTTAATAGAAGAGGCCCTGAGTCCCTTAAAAAGAACTATAGTGGCATAAGGGTCATTCTAAATGGAAGTTTTTTGGAGCCAATGATGTAGGCGAAGGTGATTTGAGCTTTGAGCTCTATCAAATTAGACCTGAGGCTTTTTCTTCCATTAGATTAGACTTTCACCTAATTGAAATTTATTAGCATTACTGATGCATGTCATTTTTCCGTAAATTGTTTATTGAAAGCTTCTATACCTCTGCCAATGACTGGGAGAGTCAATTCGGAGTGGTTTATATGAGCTCTGTAATGATGTTACAATACAGAGCTTGCGTTTCCTGGAATGGTTTCAATACAGATATTATTATGCCATAATCAATACATTATTAAACCTTAATCAATACTTGTGCTTTTGTAAAGGCGTTGCAATACAGAGTTAGCGTTTTCTGAGTTGGATCTCAATACTGTCCTCTTAAACCATAATCAATTCTCTCTTATTTCTGCCTATCACACTACCTGATTATACATACCTATATAAAATATATCATATATTTATTTATATTGTACCTTCTTATACACACATATAAATATATACATCCAAATTTAGTATCGTGTACTGGGTTCATACTACTCCTATTTCATGAAATACTTGTTGAGACTGGTATCTTGAATTGTACAATTATGTATCAAAAGCCCACTAGGCTTAATCTAATGAGTGATAACCTTGATTCCCCGCCAGAGGATGGGGCCTTAGTCCTAAAGTTACATAGGCATTTCCACTATTGTCCTTTGATACTCAGCTTCTGGAAGTCTATATGGGGACAGATTAACCTCATACTGGAATCAACAACCCCTTTGACGTATGAGGCAATTATATGTGGAACTTTGCTACATATTAAGTTTCCCCATGGATCGCTACAAAGGCAGGCTTTTCTTGATTATGACAGGGATAGGTATGCAAATGATAAACTGTAATTAGAAAAATTGCGATCGCATCAACTTTCCGTTTTGGGGGGCCAATTTATGTTTTGGGTATAAATACGAAAAGATAAATGTGGATATGTTGGGGCATTGCAAATTATTTAATTTGGTTTGGGGCCCGTTGACATCCTTTGTTAATTCAACATAGTTGTCTTTTTTAAATTTTTTGTTTATTGTTTATTTTTATACATATCCAGGACTGGGGGTGGGGGGGTGGGGGGGATATCTTTCTGGTTAATTTCTTGATTAAATTGTTGGATGGGAGGGGAGGGATATTTATCTTCTGCATTGTTATTAATGAAATGTAAGTGCTTATTTTGTTATTAATGTCTGCATAATTTATGGCATTTTGAAATAGCTTTGAAAATTAATAAAGATTTAAACAAAAACAAAAAAAAAGAAACTAGAAGCAGTTATTTGGAAAGGGAGTGAGGGAAAACCAAGACAGGGGATGTGGTTCTTTGTTTTTCAGGAGTGGCCCAGATGCAAGCAATGTTCTGGAAGTTTACTTTCCCTAGACCTTGGAATAATCAATGTTCACCAAGAAAATATTTCTATTTTTGTACAGGAGTAGGATATTTTTCCAAGTTCCAGACAGGATCACAAGGGAGGAAAAGCCCTGTAGAAAGCCAGAGAAAGTCCTAGTTGCTGCCAATTTACTCAAGGAGCATGAGAAACTATTCTTGTGCTTGTGTACTGTGGAAACTCTATGAACCACCTTCCATCTGCTTTTGGGCTCTACTTTTGTCTTCAGTAAATATTTTGGTTTGAGAACAACAGGCTTTGTGTGTGGACTATTTGTTTAAACGCTGTGTGTGATTCCCTTGGGCCTTGCACCTCTTTCTGTCTCCTCTGTTGCAGTACGCTGAATCCAGGACTGCGGTGAGTTGGATGGCACTCAGCGGTATCTAAGGTGGCCTTTTGCCTATTTGGGGCTAAATATACCCCTAAGAATATGGTTTAAAATCTATTGCATATATTTATCATGCTGCATTTGTCCCAAAAAAAAAAAATTTTTTTCTGTGCTTTTCTTTGCAACATATATGAATTGAGTATGGGGCTAAGGATCAAAAAAATAAAAAGTCCATAAAGTGGCCTAAATCGGTACTTGGACAATCAAAAAACCAGATCGTCCAAGTACTGATAATCAAAGCTGGTTTTAGACGTATCTAAAACCAGCTTAGGCCTTTCCCCTGCCTTTAAATGCCTAGAGCGAAAAGAGGCGTTTTTAGAGGAGGTAAAGGGCGGGAGGTGGGCCGATCTAGATTTAGTCGTACAGCAAGTATAACCAAAAACTTGAGCAGGTTGCCCAGCTGGAACTTATACGTTTTGACTTAAACCAAGTCAAAACAGGTATGTTCCGAAAAGGGGCCGCTGAGCTGATCGCGGCTGCCGCGAACAGCTCAGCGGCCCCGGCAACCTGCCCACCCCCCCACTGCAACGATCGCGGCAGGAGATATGGCTCATCTCCCCTGCCATGATCGCGATCGCCCCACCCCCGAACCGCCACGACCCAGGGCAGGAGAGATGACCAATCTCTCCTGCCGCGGTTCGTGGCAGTTTGGGGTGTGATCTCGATCACGGCAGGAGAGATGCCCAATCTCTCCAGCCACGATCCACCTCCCACCCCCGAACCAATATCGGCAGGAGGGAGCCCAACCCCTCCTGCCGAGGCGCGAGCCCTGCGACCCCCCCCCTTCCTTAAAATATGGGTAGGAGGGATCCCAGGCCCTCCTGCCCATGGTGACCCCCCCACCCCCTTAAAATATGGACAGGAGGAATCACAGGCCCTCCAGCCTACGACGCAACCCCCCCCATGACTGCCCCCTGAACCCCGCGACCACCCCCCACCCCCGACACCCCTCTTCATTTACATTAGTTGGCCAGACAGACGGATCCCAAGTTCGTCCGCCCAACAGGTCCGCCATCTTTCATATGGCGGGCCTTAGGGCCAGTCGCCTAAGGCTTCGCCCATAGGAGGGGGCCTTAGGCACCTGGCCCAACTGGAATTGGTACATGCTCACAAAAGTGAGACAGACCCTACACGGTCCGTGTTTCGGCAAGTAAACAGCCTTCCTCAGGGGTCCTAAATTGATGAATTACTGCACAGAGCCTGGACATATTGGGCCGCCGCGTGAGCAGACTGCTAGGCATGATGGACCTCAGGTCTGAATCAGCGGAGGCATTTCTTATGTTCTTATGTATGTTCTAATGCCTCTGATGGACTTTAGAGATGAATAGTGGTCGGAGGGATCGTTCTGCAAAATATGCCCTCTTATATGCCTTGAAGGGGACTATAAGTTTTGTTGACTATATCTGGCTTCCAGTATTTAGTGACTTTATATATCTCTATACATCTTCTGTGGATCAATTGTTCAACTTTGTGCTCAGTCACATAACTGGGGCACAGGGTCCCAAAGGGGGAAGCCTATGTGTACAGCAACCCCTTATTTGTACAACCTTTCCAAACACTATCCTGCTGATATCCAAAGTGCTTCTGCCTCCAATGACACCACTAGGACCACCGGGGAGATAAGTAGACCCTGGAGGGAGGGGAGCATTTACCTCGGCCTAGAGTATGCTGGCTTCAAAAAAGAACATTTATTTTTGTTGTAACAATAGAAAATGCTTTTTTATCCTGAACCAATAGCACTGGCTGTTTTATTACGCTTGGCCTCATATGGCAGTGGATCAATAGGGGCAGAGGTATATGCCCCATGTTATCTGAGAGAGCACATAGTTCTGCCCTCATAGCCCACATCTTACTGATCATGAGGTCCAGGACATGCTGTGTGTCCAGGAAACCCTACTGAATCTCCTGGAAATGCAGCAGGATTTTAGGTAGGCAGCATGACACTTGACTTTCACGGCTAGGGAAAGGCAGCACATCATTGTTCTCTGCCTCTTCCTGGGGATGGCTGAATGGGGCCTGTCCTTCCTCAATCACAGCCTCAATAATTTTCTCTAGTCTCTTGCCCTTTCTCCATCCCACCAGCTCTTCCCATCCTCCTGCTGCTCTTGGTGTCTGGCCTGTTCTTCCTCCTTCCTCTCAGTCTTCTCCTCAAGCTCCTCTTTCTCCGCCTCCTCAGCCTCCTCTTCCCTGGCCTCCTCCTCTGAATCAGTAGGTTCTTACAGTACTCTTCCAAGTTCATTTGCATGCAAATCTATCTTATGAATACTCATCGTTGATATCCTGCAAACTCGTTGGGACTATGTGTGTCCCGAGGACGGGGTTGGCAACGGCTACTCTAGAGCAGTGGTTCTTAAACCAGTCCTGAGAACACCCCTAGCCACTCAAGTTTTTTAGGATACCCCAAATAAATATGCATGAGATAGATTTGTATGCACTGCTGTTTAAATTGCATGCAAATCTAACTCATGAGTATTCACTGTGGATATCCTGAAAACCTATGGGAATAGGTGTGCCCTGAGGACTGAATTAGGAGCGGCTGATCTATGTAAAAAAAATATATATATATCAAATAATCTTAAGCTAAAGAGGTCAGTGTTACAGTCTGTAAGGGGATATCCAGATGTATTTATTTTGCATGTCATATTGATGCAGTCAGGACATTGTAGCTCTTAACTATGGCAGGCTTTGTTTGCCAGCCTTTCATAGGATGAAGCCGGCTAAGAACTGAGAGGGTTTCCTATTTCAAATGGGAAATATTGAATATCTCAGAGTTAAAGTACAGAAGTCATAGTATGCACATGACCCGAACTTTCTGTGCGTGGAGTTATCTGATGTGATGCAGAGAAAAGGATAAAGAAAAGCCCTTTGATATGTACATATGCTAATCAGGAAAGAAAATGTCAAATCTGCATACATTTCAAGTGACCCGACTATATTTACCTTAGAGCTAAACCGCATATTCTTCAGACAATGACAGCATTGAACGAGCGACTCCTGTGGCCTATCTCAGTAGCGCCGTGTCACGGGGACTTCACGAAAGCGGTCTGAAAAGATGAACATCAACGTGGAAAATGAACAGGCTAATCTGATAGGGCAAATTGCTGTCGATTTTGATAGGATCAGTAGTGATCGAAGCTGCGGAGAACAAAAAGCGCCCTAAAGCTTTTGATCAAACTGAATATTTTTAAACAGTTTATTGTTCAAATTTGCCCTGTACTTGCCAGTCAGAGCTAAAAGCAGATGGAATGTTAGGAATTATTAGGAGAAGGAAAACTGAGAATAACTCCACGGTGAGTCCGCGGCCTCGAATACTGTGTGCAATTCTGGTTGCCGCATCTCAAAAAACATATAGGGGGATTCGAAAATGTACAGAGAAGGGAGATGAAAATAATAAAGGGGATAACTTCAACACAGTGCAGAAAACTCTCCTCTAAAGAAGGGGATTACTCGGTTGCACACATTTTTCCAAAAGTGGAGTAAAGAGACCTAGCCCTAGCCCTGGTGCCTGACACACTAATGCTTTATAAAGAAAAGTATTAAATATGCACAAATATCTTCTATATAAATGTGCTCCAACCTGGACCATACGTGCTCATATATTTTCTAAAGGAAGCCTCAGCCCCACCACTCCACCGCAAAAGTACTATCTCATTGCGAGAAGATTTATGTGGCGCCTCATCATTGGCCGTCCTTGTTTTGTATTGCTATGTTATGCTGTAATATGATTTCAAATAAATATTTCAATAAATATAAGTGGTGCAATAAATATAAAGTGCTTATGCATTTGTTTATATATTACTTAGCTTTGTATTTTTCAGCTTAGTTCACAGCCAAAAACTCAGGAGTCTGACCCGACATGTTTCGCATATAATGCTTTATCAAGGGTCCCCCGAGTGTGCTGTCGTCATCTGACTCTAAAACTATAAGAGAAAGCGTCGGATGACGACAGCACACTCGGGGGACCCTTGATAAAGCATTATATGCGAAACATGTCGGGTCAGACTCCTGAGTTTTTGGCTGTGAACTAAGCTGAAAAATACAAAGCTAAGTAATATATAAACAAATGCATAAGCACTTTATATTTATTGCACCACTTATATTTATTGAAATATTTATTTGAAATCATATTACAGCATAACATAGCAATACAAAACAAGGACGGCCAATGATGAGACGCCACATAAATCTTCTCGCAATGAGATAGTACTTTTGCGGTGGAGTGGTGGGGCTGAGGCTTCCTTTAGAAAATATATGAGCATTTATATAGAAGATATTTGTGCATATTTAATACTATTGAGAAACATTCTTCTGGACATTTAAAAGAATCGGGCCATAAAAGATTATATTATAAAGAAAAGTAGGCACCTATTTATCCTAGACATCCTGTTTTAAAATTACCCTCTCCATCCTCATGCAAAGTGCCTTGTTGCCTCATAATATAAAATCTCCTATGATCAGTGTTAGAACTTTATGCTACTTTTCAATGTATAACACCCAAGAATTAGGGTAAGAAACAAGATGGCGAGCAATAGGGTCATTCTGAAATGAACTATGAATACTGTAATGCTCTTATGAATTTATAAAGAACAAATTAGCCACTTGTCTTTTGGGGGGAAAAAATCTACAGAACTTTTTCTCTTCACAACAGAGATCAGTTAATTCTGTTTGTAATAACACTGTGAAGCAAATTAGGGAAAATATACATTTTTCTTTTGTGAAACTAAAATTAGGTTGCACAACTGTAAAAAAAAATAAAGAAATAATACTTTTTACATAAGATTAGCATTTGCAAGCTGCTTAGGCATCCCATTCTGGCACTTGTTTTTGACAAATGTAAAAAGTCACTAATATTTTGACACCTTCATTGCCCGACTCTGATACCAGCTGGCTCTGAATTCACTTCCACATTGTTTCACTGTATTTTAAAGACTGGTTCAGAGCCAATGTACTGGACCAAATCCATTCCTCTGCTTGCAAGACTGAAGTTTTAGCCAACTCTAGTGGCCACTTTTCAAACCCATCTGGAAACCACAACTAATTCAACAAAATTATGAGGATTCCAGGAAGGAAAAGATGTGTTCTAATGGAAAGCTCTTCACTTTAAGGGATTTTGCTTTTTTTTCTTATCAGAATGAAATGGAAATGATGCCTAGTCACTTTTGAACACAAACAGTAAGTGGAATGTGCCCTTAAGAGTACTTCACAGTTCTAAAAACCACAATGAAAATTACTTAAGGACAAAATATTCCTCCTAAGTGTTATCTTTTCTGTAGCATTTGTTACAAAATAGTAAGGACCTGCAACTCTAAACAGCTCTTTTACCAAGGCGCAGTAAGATTTTGCACTTATGAATGGTACATGCCCAAATTACAATGTGGTAAGTGAATAGCCTATGTGCTAACTGTTGGGGGAATTCCCAGCATCCTTCCATTGAGTTACCACATAGAAAAATTTTTGGCTGAGAGGGGAGGTTCCCTTCTACTGGGGAAAACCTGGAACTGCAAGTCATAGACTCTAAAAGGCTGGAATCAGAGAGCTGAGCCATGAAACTGGCAGAGAAGGGACCCCTGGAAGCTCCTCCTTCAGACAGCAGATGGCTCACCAGGTGGAAGAGGGGGCTCAGTATAGGACTGCCATATTTATGAAGATATAAAAGAGGACACATGACTCCATCCACACTCCGCCCATGCTCCACCCATTTCCATGGTCCCCCTTCCCATCCTCTGTACCCTTTTAGTGCTTCTCTCTCTCTCTCTCTCCCTTCCTCCAACCCTGCCCCCTCCCATTGGTGCCTCTCTGTCTTTCTCTCTCCTTCCAACCCCCCTCCAGTAGATGCTTCTTTCTTTCTTTTTCTCTATCCTTCTAACCCCCAGCCCTCCCTCTCTCTCCTTCCAACCTCCTCTCCTGCTGTTTCTGTCTCTCCCTTCCCATCCAGCAGTACCCTACTCCATGATCTTTTCTTCAGCACTCTCTCCTTTCCATAAAACTTCTCCTGCTCTCCACATTCTGTTTCTACAGCCCACCCTCCCTCTCTCCATGATGCTTCTCCAGTCCCCCTCCATGATATTTCTCCAGCCCCCTCTCTCTGTCCCTTCCTTCCTTCCTTCATGCTGTTTCTCCAGCCCTCCCTCCATGCTGTTTCTGCATCCCCCTCCATGCTGTTTCTCCCCTTCCTCCTCCAACACGGCTTCACTTCATGAATTCTCTAGCTCCTGACTATCCCACCTACCTCCTCCCTGGGCCCAGCCACATAATTGAATATTCAGGCAGCTGGCAGCAGCAACAAGGTAAGCCTGCTATCGCCGGCCTCCTCTAGAATCGGCCTCTCTGGAAATCCCACCTATGCAGGAACAGGAAGTCACTGCAGAGAGGCATCTTCTGGGGCAGGCTGGCGGTAGCAGGCTTACCTCGTTGCTACCGAAGATTCAATTACAGTGGCCAGGCCTGGGGAGGAGATAGGTGAGGGAGTTGGGAGAGCCAGCTAAACCTGGACAGACTCCCCCATTTTTAGAATACTATCTGGGAACCCAGACAATCCTTGAAAAAGAGGACATATCTGGATATTCCCAGATGTCTGGTTACCCTAGCCCAGTATCACAGCAGCCCTTGGAAGTAGGTTCAGGGTAGGGAAATCCTTTGGAGAAAGCTCAGGGCATGAAAAAAAGCCATTGAGGGTACAATCGATGCCTAAGACTGAACAGTGGCACAGTCTTTGGTTGCAAGCATAGAGTAGAGCAGCCCTTGGGTGCAAGCTCAGGAGAAGGCCGAAGACCTCAGGGGCCATAATCAGAGTCAAAGGCCCAGTAGCAGAGTAGCCCATGGCACCATGTTTATGTTAAGGAGGAAGGCCTCTGAGAGCATAGTCAGTGTATGAGGCCCAGTGGCAGGGTGGCCCTTGGAAGCAGGCTCAGGGCAAGGCAGAAAGTCTCTGGGGGCATAGTCAGGGTTCAAAGCCCAAAGGCAGAGAGGCTTCTGGAATTGCAATCAGAGCTTGGTGGAGAGGGAGGCTCCAGTGAAGGTGGAAGGAGACATAGGTAATGCTGTCATTTAAATAAAAATGAAGGAACAGGGAGATATATTTTGAACTGCTAGTTCCAAGAGTACTTTTTAAAGAATACTATTGAACATCTTTTACTCAGAAGGCTTAATTATTTCATTACCAAACTCCTTCTAATGAGCAAATGTCTCAAGAGTTTTCATATCAGTTGTAAATAGTTCAATGACCTGTTTAACATTTCAGCCAGCCTTGTTCAGAGGTCTTTTTGGATTTCCTGAGGGGAAAAGAGGGACATCCCATCTGCTAACACTTTCCTTCCTCAGGTAGAGGAACCATTCACCTAGGTGCTGCACTCTGCTGGCATTTATATGGGTATTCACATACATATGTGCTTAAGTGCTAGTATTCTACACATTTAGACATGCAATTTATGTATAATTGTGAACACCTACATTATAGGTTTTTTTTTGTGTAATTGTGCACTAAGAACAATGCACAGTCCACACTTATTGCCCACCCGTAACCCGCCAAGTTCCTACTCCTTAACAGGCTATAATGATAGCCTGTGAATTAACACACGCTGTTATGCCAGTGTGGCAACAGTCACTGTGACCGTGCACTAACCATTATTATGCTCTAATTCATGCAGTATAAAAACAATTTTATGCACTTATGCATACGATGGAACCAATAATTGGCAGTTAATTGCATAAGTGTTAGGTGCTTTTCTATAAAATGTGCACTTAAGTCCCTTAGCGTGCATCTGCATGGGTGTGGCATGGGCATTTTGCCTAGCGACATGCGCACCATATAGAATAATATAAGTCACACAGGTAGCCAGAGGCGTAGTGAAGGAAGCTGGCACCCAGCATACCCCCATTGGTAGGGGGGGGCTCTTAGATGGACTCCTCCCTGTCCTGTACCTCTTCAAGTCTTCACTGGGAGTGAGCGTGGTCTTCTCACTGCTCACACCAACTGAGCTCGCCCTCTGATGTAAAATCCTGGTTCCATGAACAGGAAGTGACATCAGAGGGAGGGCTGGGGCTGGCATGAGTAGCAGGGAGGAGTTCCTGCTCATTGTTGGTACAGACTAGAAGAAGAGGTACGGGGGAGTGCATTTAAGAAACCCCCACACACACATCTTGGTGGGGAGCAGAGAAGCTGATGCTCCCGGGGCACTCCACCTCCCTGCCATCCTCCCTTACTACACTACTGCATATGGCATAGCATATTTAGGCACGCCTACTTACACCTGTCATTAAATTGACAAGTGGCTGCACCTGAATTTTGGTATGCAACAGCTGTTATAGCGTTGGCGCTAAGCATGAGTTTTTTGAGGCACTTAATTTACGGTGCCAATTAACAGAATTGCTAACCTATCTTAGCACACTTTAGTACAAGAGTGCCCAAGTCATTGCGGTCAACTGTCCCATAAACATTCCCAGGGCTGTTTAGTTACATTTATAACCAGTTATATTTAGTTATATTTTTTGCTGTTATAGTTAGTTATATTTCTGTTGTCAAAAAAGCTTACAGCCCTGTCGCTTCCGTCGCGGATTAAAACTGAATATTGACTCATTTAGAGTTGTTAGGAATTACTAAGCCAATCCACCGATATTTTGCCTTCGTACTGAACTATTTCTGCAAGGCAACACATATTTAAATGGTAGCATTAATAAACTTGCACAGGGCATCGACAGATTCCAAATGCAGGTCGAATATAATTTGTGAGAGTTGGAGGCTCCCCTCGCATGTAGGTACAGTATGTTTTTGGCAAACCCTCCGAAGGGAAATCCCTCTTTCAAGCCTTTGGCGGATGGAGTGGGGGGGGGGGAGATAAAGAGAAACTTCTAGGCTTTTTTCAGATTTATTTTTACATTTGGTATTTTTGTTTTATAATCTCTCTCTTCAACCAGCGACCAAATCCATCCCCCCAGCTTCTAGCTCACTGATTAAAAAGGAGATCGCCAGCAGTCATTGCTGACTGCTGACATTCCATTTCTGGTTTAATTTATTTGACTGTCCCGTTCACTATTCATGAGTTCCACAATATTCCAAACTTTAATTTCAACAGATTAATTCTTGCTAATTATTCAGCATATGAACCTTCACAGGAGAATTCTGCTCTGCACACCATCCCGAGGCACAGTTGCATTCTGATTTCAAGTGGAAAACAAACTAATTATGTGGAAATATGGTAATATATTGTGCTGCAGGGACCAGCCCTTTGTCTATTTAAAAATGCCTCCTTGCAAATTGTCTCTGTGTTATTTCTTCCAGGAGGAACTGCCCTTTGCTAATGCATAAACATTAATGACTGGTCTCTGATTCTTTATTTTTTTTTAAAAAACTTAATTTTACAATCCTTAACCCTACTCCCCACTGCCCTCCAACCCAACCAGCAGATTAACCATTCCCCTTAACTGTATCCATGACATCCTGTTTGTCTGTCTTGGCTGTTTAGATTATAAGCTCTTTCGAGCAGGGACTGTCTTCTTTGTGACTCTGTTCAGCGCTGCGTGCATCTGGTAGTGATATAGAAATAAGTCAAAGTAGTAGTAGTGTGAAGAGTTTCAGTCTTTGGGAAGCAGAGCTGGGATTATGATGTCATAATGCCTCATTCCACCAATAAGAGCCAACCTCATCAGTGATGTCACAATGGCTTGATTGTCCTGTACTCCCCTCTGCCCTCCAACCCAGCCAGTAGATTAACCGTTCCCCTTAACTGTATCCATGACATCCTGTTTTTCTGTCTTGGCTGTTTAGATTGTAAGCTCTTTCGAACAGGGACTGTTTTCTTCTTTTTTGTGACTCTGTACAGCGCTGTGTACATCTGGTAGCGCTATAGAAATAATTAGTAGTAGTAGGAAAACAACAGAAGAGTCTATGGAAGACCATGTATGGGAAGGGAATGGGGACTTGTACACCACCTTTTTGTAGCTTTGGCATTTCAAAGCTGGCATTCAAAGTGATGGGCATTGGAGGGTTAAGTGATTTGCCCAGGGTCATAAGGAGCAGCACTGGGATTTGATCTCACAACTACTGCTTCTACTTCTCCCCATGAAGAACTCTGGGTGGGGGTTTATGAAAGAGGGCAGGGTGTGCAAAGAAGTGGGGTGGATTTCGGAAGGGGATCGAGAGCGGGGGTGTTATTTTGGGGATGACTTGCATTCTTGGGGGTGGAGAATGGACGGAGTAGGGGCAGGATTGGTGCTTTTGTGTGTTTCTTATAAAATAAATGCACAACTCTGATTCTAACTGGCGCGAATAGAATAGCGCTTAGTGAGACGCGTGTGCAAATCCAAATTGTGGCCAATTATGGGTGCTAAGTGGCTCATTAGCCAATTTAGTTGCAAGCCCATCTCAGCATAGTGCCCAATTTTGCGCACATAAAGTTGCATGCCATTTATAGAATCTGGGGGTTTGGCACACATCTTCCTAGTGCCTAATTTTAGGCAATCTATAGAAAATTCCCCCTAAAAATGTACAATTTCAGATATATGAGGGTAAAACAAAAAGTAAAGGCATAATACATTTGACAGCTTTAATAGAAGTAACTGTGAGCAACTGAACATATCACTTTTCCACATAGTCCCCATGCAAGACGCCGCCATTTGTTGTGTCGTTCAACTGGCTTCTGCATTTCCTGCCAAGAAGTTTTTCAGCTGCTCTCGAAGCCAGGTGCGCAGTCACTTCCTTCACTTCATCATCAGAGGTGAATCTGTGATGTGGCAGCGTCTTCTTCATCGAACCGAAGATGCGATCGTCGCTAGGTGCTAGATTCGGCCTGCAAAGAGAATGGAAGACGTTTGAACCCAAGCTGTTGCACTGTCTCTTCTGTTGCTGCTGCTGGGTGAGGACATACATTCTCATGGTACAGCAAAACCGTTTTGGACAACATTCCTCTTCTTTTGCAGCAATGCACAGTAATTGTCACAGTCCACTGTCTGCCCATGCGCTTGGAAATGTGCCAGAATAGGCCCTTTCATGTCCCAAAAGAAGGTTAACATGATTTTCTCGGAGGAGGGCACTCCTGCACGTTATTCTTCCATGGTGCAATCTTGCCATGGAGCGTCCACGTTTCTGACCTCGTGGCTGCCACACGACTAAAGGCCGAGCGCCGCACTGTGCGTAGACGAACTATCCAACAGACAATGAACGAGTACATAGGTTGCATTTCACTAGCTCTGTTCCAGTTATCATGTAATGTAACGGCTGCCTTTAATTTTTGATTGACCCTCATAAGTTAGAATTTTGTTCATTATGACGGTTTTATGTTATTCTTCCAACTATTTATTTTAGAATGGTTGGATCCTTGCATTTCAACTTACAAAACAGCGCATGAGGACTGATTTCTATGAGCCCTTGACGTGCATTGTGTTTTCATGTGTGAAACTTTGTTGTGGGCCGTTAAGCTATCAGCACAACTTTGATTATGCTTATAAAATGCTAATGAGTGTTCAGTAGATAGGAAAATATCATTCGTGGGCAAAATGTTGACGTCGCAAGAGGTCCCCATGAAAAATAGCCTCTACGGCAAAAAAAAAAAAAAAAAGCACTGACGATATCTGCGAAAGAAGCACACAGATGTGAATATTTTGCCAAGTAACACAAGCGATGCCAACTAGTCCCATGGGTTTTTTAAATACCTGTTTACTGAACTAGTCAATAACAAATGCCAGCCATTGCGATAGCTACAGCGTACCATATGGTACATATGCTGCTTATGAGATACATAACACCTCCTTGAAGAAACATACACCCCCATATGTCATGTGAACTTGTATACATTTCACAAATATTTAGGAAAGTATGCTTCACGATAACCATTTCATATCTTATTTCCTTAAAGTTATATATCTGTGTCTCCATATTCTGTAGACTAACGCCAACAGTTTGCTGCAGGTCTCAGCCTATCGACAAAGAAAAAGGGACAGAAGTACCCACTTAATTAGCAGACAGCAAAAAAGAAGTGGGATAAGTAAAACTCTGTATAATCATGGTAAGAGTAAGGGTAAAGATAGATTTTTTTTACCAAACTTTTCAAACCTCCCTCCTATCAAATGTGCCAGAATAGGCCCCGTGTTCCAAAAGAAGGTTAACATGATTTTCTAGGAGGAGGGCACTCCTGCACGTTGTTCTTCCGTGGTGCACTCTTGCCACGGAGCGTCCATGTTTCTGACCTCGTGGCTACTACACGACTAAAAGGCCGAGCGCTGCACTGCGTGTGGACAGGGTTGCCAGATTTTACTTTAGTAAAATCTGGACACCTAGACCCACTCTCAGGCCCGCCCAGTTCCACCCATCCCCATCCCATTACGCCCCAGTCCCACCCCCAATCATGCCCCCCACTGCCTGCTCTCGCCAGGCAAGAGGGCATCCATACATGTGCAGATGCGACGTGATGACTACATGCGCGAGACATCATCGCGTAGCATCTGCGGATGGCCTCCTGTCCATTGCAATTTCGAGGAAGCTTTTTTCAAACCCCAGACAACGTGCCGGGTTTTGAAAGGCCATCTGGACCTCCGGACATGTCCTCGAAAAGGAGGACATGTCCGGATAAATCCAGACATCTGGTAACCCTATGCGTTGATGAACCATCCAACAGACATCTTGCTCAGTTGCTTTTCAATTTTTGATTGACCCTCGTAAATTAGAATTTAGTTAAACAACGTAGTCTCCATCGAGGCTATGCACTTTTACCCCCTCTTCTACGAAACCGTGCTAGCGTTTTTCTAGTGCAGAGAGCCACGCTGAATGGCCCGCGCTGCTCCCGATGCTCGTTGAGTTCCTACGAGCGTCGGGAGCTGCACGGGCCATTCAGCGCGGCTCCCCGCACTATAACTGCTAGCGCGGTTTCGTAGAAGAGGGGGCTTAGTGCAGCGAGTTTCCGGTTCTTTTGTAAGCTATATTTCCTACGACGCCCAAAAAACTGGAAACTCGCTGGACTAACCCCCTCTTTCACTAAGGTGCGCTAACCGATTAGCGCGCACTAAACGCTAACACGTCCGTAGACTAACATGCACGTGTTAGCGTTTAGCGGGCGCTAATCGGTCAGCGCACCTTAGTAAAAGAGGGCCTACGGGCATAGCCCTCGATGGAGACTACGCTGTTTAACTAGGTTTTTACTCAACTTTTCCAAACCATCCTCATATACTGTGGTACAACCAAAGCGGGTTACATATGAAATACAGGTATTTATTTTCTATCTAGGGCAACAGAGTCATAAGGAGCTGCAGTTGCAATGGAACCCGGCTTCCCAGAATCTCAGGCTACTACACCAACCGTTAGCACCGGGGTTGTAAATGTTTATGTCGCTGTGTGCTACTGTCTTGTTTTAATGAAGTTCAATTTCTATTTTAATTTTATTCAACTATTGAGATCCGCCTTGATTTGCGCTGCAACAAAGGCAGTATATCAGGTCTAATAAACGATAAACAATTAGTCTATTGCTCCATTCCAGCCTTCTGAATGCCATCTATTAATGCCATAGATCCAGCGTGCCCAGTAAAGGATCAGGGTATATATTAAGAGCAATTGTCTAAATTCAGCATTAACATTTATACACCCATTTAAATAGCCCTTGGCTGGCAAACTGCCAGTATTCAGTGAGAGATTACTGGCTATCTCTTTTACTAAGGTGGGTAAGTGTGTGGGAGGGGGTGACTTTGAGGTCAGAGGTCTTGCTGGGAGTTACTCGAGTTTGTCCGCCAAGCCCCTTCCTTTACCTTGTTTAAAAGCAGACTGAAGAGAAACCCTACCTTTTTTATATTTAGCCTTCAATCCATTACCCTTCTCCCCACTGCCCTCCAACCAGCAGATTAACCATTTCCCTTAACTGTATCCATGACATCCTGTTTGTCTGTCTTGTCTGTTTAGATTGTAAGCTCTTTCGAGCAGGGACTGTCTTCTTTGTGACTCTGTACAGCGCTGCAGTAGTACTATAGAAATAATTCCTAGTAGTAGTAGTGTGAAGAGTTTCAGTCTTTGGGAAGCAGAGCTGAAATTGTGATGTCATAATGCCTCATTCCACCAATAAGATCCAACCTCATCAGTGATGTCACAATGGCTTGATTGTCCTGTACATCTCTCTGCCCTCCAATCCAGCCAGTTGATTAACCGTTCCCCTTAACTTTATCCATGACATCCTGTTTGTCTGTCTTGCCTATTTAGATTGTAAGCTCTTTTGAGAAGGGACTTTCTTCTTTGTGACTTCTGTGTGCGTCTGGTAGCGATATAGAAATAATTCCTAGTAGTAGTAGTGTGAAGAGCTTCAGTCTTTGGGAAGCAGAGCTGAGATTGTGATGTCATAATGCCTCATTCCACCAATAAGAGCCAACCTCATCAGTGATGTCACAATGGTTTGATTGTCCTGTACTCCCCTCAGCCCTCCAACCCAGCCAGCTGATTAACCGTTCCCCTTAACTGTATCCATGACATCTTGTTTATCTGTCTTGTCTGTTTAGATTGTAAGCTCTTTCGAGCAGGGATTCTCTTCTTTGTAACTCTGCACAGCGCTGTGTACATCTGGTAGCGCTATAGAAATAATTCATAGTAGTAGTAGGGTAGGGGGGTTAAGGACGGAGAACTGCAATTGAAGTGAGACAGACCTGAGGAGGGGTCAGACTACAACTCTTATCATATCTTCTAGTGACCACAGCTTAAACATATCATTTCTGCTCTCATTGAAGGGTAGTTGGAAATATATCACCTGCAGTTATTAGCTGCCATTTTGCACTGTGATCTGTGTTATCTGAGCTCCCCTTTATTCCCTGTAATCTCTCCACTGAAAAACCGATTCCTTTGCCTTTGCAACATGCCCGGACTTAACCAACAGAGGACGCATGAGAGCCGAGGTCAGTCCCCGAGTCAACAGGATATTTAACAGGCAATATCTCAATTATTTTTTTAAACTGTGATCACAGTAATTGTCAGACCGTGCTTAGCTTTGGCTCGTGCGCTGTTTCATTACGCTTCAGACATGGGGTGAATAGAATTGCAGACACGTTCTACACCGTGTGGCTTTGTCAAAACAAGTTCAGCTTTTTCTCCTGCAGAGATTCCTAAGACCTTGGAGACATTTCATATTGGATAGCAAAGAATTAAACACCTCCCCTGAATCCCTCTGTGCTGTTTCTGATTCTTGGCTTGCAGTCTAAAGTTGCAATAGACTTGAGTAACTATTTCATTTGTACTTAATTCACCCCAATTTCCGTCTTAATTAAATTTCTGTCGGAAAGGTTTCTATCAGCTCGAATTTAAGTTATTTATTTCAGTTTTATATCCCGTCCTACCCAGGAGCTCAGACCGGGTCTACTACTACTACTATTTATTATTTCCAAAGCGCTGAAAGGTGTACGCTGCGCTGTACATTTTAACATGCAATAGACGGTCCCTGCTCAGAAGAGCTTACAATCTAATTTAGACAGGACATTTTGAGGTTGGGGAGATTATGGTAGAGGAAATGATATAGTGGGTCCAGGTATCTGACATTTTAACATGCAATAAACGGTCCCTGCTCAGAAGAGCTTACAATCTAATTTAGACAGGACATTTTGGGGTTGGGGAGATTATGGTAGAGGAAATGATACAGTGGGTCCAGGTATCTGAGAGCAGTGAGTGGGAGTTAAGAGTTGAAAACAGATTTTAAAAAGTGGGCTTTTAGCTTGGATTTGAACGCTGCTAGGGAGGGATCACGACGTATCGATTCAGGCAGCCTGTTCCAGGCTTACAGCACCTCAAGGGTAGAAACAATACAATCCTAACATTTTAGAGGTACATGGTTAATCGTGCCTATACTGCTGGGAGGGGAGAGAACAAAGGGCATTTACAGTATAAGGGAAAAGCTTTGGGTATACAGTATACATCAAATGTTGTGGGGGAGGGTGGAATGAGCATACACTCGTGGCGGGGAGCATTAGGTTTGAATTAATACAAATAATTGTATTTTGTGTTTAAAAAAAAATACATGTGAGGTTCTCTATATCTTGGAAAAGTAATGTAAATCCCCTTTTAGGTGTGAGCAGCATCTTCCATCTCCATCTTGCGCCAGCTTCGGCTCCCTTCCGATGTCACCTCCTGTTTGTGGGACTAGGACGTGATGTCAGAAGGGAGCTGAGGCTAGCGATGGCAGGAGGTGAAAGATGCAGCTTGCGCCGGCAGGGGGCGCTTAACAGCAGGGAAAAGTAGAGGGCGCATGGTGTGGCGTTGCACCTCGGGTGTCTCCCTCCCTCTCTACACCACTGATTGTACTGTTAACCCCAGTTATTAGTAACTAGGTCTCATTGCGTAACGTCTTAACCCATGCCAATAATGTCGCCCCCTTCATGTTTTACTTACTTGAGGGCTTTAACGGGGGGCTTTATTCACCCATCTCTACCAGTCTGCTGTAAAAGGCACTTTACCCCTTTTCCGACAGGTGAATGCCACCTATGATAATATCATCCTAAGGTCCAAGAAGCTGAAACAATCTTGAATGCCTGATTGCATGATGGTGTCATCGGTTCATAGACAACGGCGCGAAAGACAAAAGCGCGCGCTGACAATTGAGCGCAGCGCGCGCCACCGCACCGCTCTAAATTACAGTTTTTAGGGGCTCCGACGGGGGGTTTTGTTGGGGAACCCCCCCAGTTTACTTAATAGACATCGCGCCAGCGTTATGGGGGGTTTGGGGGGTTATAACCCTCCACATTTTACTGTAAACTGAACTTTTTCCCTAAAAACAGGGAAAAAGTGAAGTTTTCAGTAAAATGTGGGGGGTTACAACCCCCCACACCGCCCCCACAATGCGGCGCGATGTGTATTAAGTAAAGTGGGGGGGTTCCCCCACACACACACCTCCGTTGGAGTGCTAAAAACAGTAATTTAGAGCGGCGCTGCGGCGCGCGCTGCGCTCAATTGTCTGGGCACGCCTTTGTCCCGGCGCGCTTTTGACCTCACACCGGTGTCATCATTTCTCTGCCCTGGCCTTTACCTTCATTTGGAAGGATCTATGAGAAGACCTTTTGTGTACCCATCTGCCTCACCCTCTCTTCTAGAGTCATGAATTCAGTTTTGATAGGTTCATAGAGGTACCTAGAACTCTTATTGGTGCCAACACAGATGAACAATATTAGATAAAAGTTAGTAGACTTGATGAGTCTTGGAATACACTCCATAATATCTTGGATCTTGGCGCCAGACCGACAGCACAACTCCTGAGGCATCATATCGGACTGGCAGATGGATACCTCTGTACACCTCAGAAAGGAGTCACCATCAACCATTGCCCTTCTTTTCCTAGAAGTCACTGATCTCGCAACATTTTTTTAAAGCTCTGGTTCCTCCTGTTTCTGGGATGTTCTCACTTTCTTCACGTCTATGACTGCATACCAGTTCTCCAGATCAAGGGGAGGTGGAAATGGAGTATTGATTCTGCAGACTTCTCAACGAAAATGAAATATCACTTTGTTTTGATGGAGGGAAAGTTTTTTTTGCTGTTGTGTTATCACTATTCATTTAAGGTTTCTTCTTTGATCCTGAAAAGGCATCCCGAACATTTCAAGAACTAGTTTAGATTATCCATAAAACTGCTCCAGGACCTAATGCACTTGATACTCAGAGAAGAGAACTAAGAGTTTGGAAACTGTTTACACATGGACAATTTCAAATCTGCATTATAAAAGATGACCCTTGTATGGCATGTGTGTGTCATGAAATATCCTTATTCACGTTTTGTTTTCACTGGGACAGACTTCCTGATGCATAAGATGCAGGCTGTAATTTTTGAATGAAGTCAACTAATATTTCAGTGTATTTAAGTCAAAGTTAACAAGTTCCTGCTGAACCAGAATGTACTCAGGTAGGGCTAAACTCAGGGCGCTGGTCTTTGACCAGAGGGCCGCCGCGTGAGCGGACTGCTGAGCATGATGGACCACTGGTCTGACCCAGCAGCGGCAATTCCTATGTTGTTATGAAGCTACATATATAATTAATTCCCCCTCTCCTTTGACTAAACTATGATAGCGGTTATTAGTGCAGGGAGCAATATGGAGCCTTCAGTGCGGCTCCCTGCGCTAATAATCAATATCGCAGTTTAGTAAAAGGGGGAGGGGGAATTAATTATATATGTAATTTCATTAGTCTGAAATCTTGGAGAAATGGATTCCAGCAGCATTTCCTTTTAGAGGAAGGAATGGTTAGAGCTACAGCCCCAGTACCCTGAGGTTGTGAGTTCAAATTCCACACTGTTCCCTGTGACCCTGGGTAAGCCACTCAATCCTCCTTTGCCCCAGGTACATTAGATTGTGAGCCCACTGGGGCAGATAGGGAAAATGCTTGACTACCTGATTGTAAACCACTTAGATATAATAGGTGGTATATAAATGCCTAATAAAAAAAAAAATCTGTCATCTATTTATCAGAGTCTTGGTTAGTTCAGACAAGCTTTGGAATGGCATCTCCTTAGCACTTAATAGATAGTACCAGAGGTAGACCTTGGCTTCAAGTTCTAAACAGGCACAAAACCTTTTAACAGCTAAAAATTCCGATTCATAAAAGGGAGCTCAGAGAAAAGAAATACAGAAATATACATGTTGGCAATGCTGAGTCAGGTGCAACTCTGGGTAAGAGCGAACAAGAAAAGGACCTGGGGATACTGATAGATAGGACCCTAAAACCGTCGGCACAATGCGCGATAGCGGCAAAGAAAGCAAATAGAATGTTGGGCATGATAAAGAAGGGAATCACAAGTAGATCGGAGAGGGTCATAATTCCGCTTTATAGAGCAATGGTCGGACCACACTTGGAATAGTGTCCAACACTGGCCTCCCTACCTAAAGAAGGATATAGAACTGCTGGAGAGGGTGCAGAGGCGAGCAACGAAGCTAGTTAAAGGTATGGAGAACTTGAACTACAAAGGACGACTTAAAAAACTGGGACTATTCTCCCTTGAGAAGAGGAGACTGCGAGGGGATCTGATTGAGACTTTTAAAAGAATAAAAGGAATCGACAAGATAGAGCAGGATAAAAAGTTATTTACGATGTCAAATGTGACCAGGACAAGAGGTCATGGACTGAAGCTGAGGGGGGGACAAGCCCAGGACAAATGCCAGGAAGTTCTGCTTCACGCAGCGAGTGGTGGACACCTGGAACGCTCTCCCGGTGGAGGTTGCTGTGGAACCCAACGTTCTAGGATTTAAGGGCAAGTTAGATACACATCTCCTCGAAAGATGCATAGAAGGATACGGGTGACTAAGTTTTCGCCAGGTTACACCTGGCTAGGCCTCCGCATGAGCGGATCGCCGGACTTGATGGACCTAAGGTCTGATCCGGAGATGGCAGTTCTTATGTTCTTAATGTTTCCAACATCTGATGATAGGCTAGGCAGAAAATAAAGATCAGGGCAGGAATGAATTTCCTCTTTTGCTATCACATCCATGGACTGGTTTCCAAGAAATACTGCTTAGCCTCTGCAGGGAGCCAACGGTGAAGCCAAAGAAAACTTCAGAAAATTGTTATTGTAATGTAATGTTTACCAAGTGAGATCATATTTTCTTTGCCCTGATGGAGTACAGGTGCAAAATCCAAATGCATTGGTCCCAAGGGGGGAATTTTCCATCCATTTGCTTTCTTAACAAATGCAGATCTGACCATTTAAGCACTAACGGAGCTTCTAAAGTGGGATTCCCCCCCCCCCTTGTTCAAGCCCTGAAACCTGCTTCTGAAACACAGGATCCTTATTGTTTTTATCATTTTACATGTTCCAATTTTGAAGATTTTTTTTTTTGTTACTGCTGTCAAACATCAGCCAAATCTAAAGAAGCAGGCATGGAGATTTTGAATCTACATGTTGTTGCCAGATCACAGGCCAGATGGAAAGAATGCTTATTCTTAACAGGTCCAGGAGCCCTGCACGCAGCACCCTCTAGCACTGAGGCTCGGATGCCACGTCAAACATTTAAAAAAAAAAAAAAAATTCTGAGAGCATCGTCAGCCTCTCGGACTCCACTGGGGGAACTCGGAACCCACATTGGCCTGCACGGAAGATCAAACGTGCTTCATTCCGTCTCGCGCTGCGACACGGGAATCCTGGGAGGCTGCCGGAATATGCAGATCCAACAGAAGCTAATTAGCATTTCACTTGCAGTCATCCTTGACTGATTGGCAGCACAGCTGTGGGGACTCAATAAGCCGTATTTCTCAGACCACCTGCAGTGCAACAGGAACTGACACCTGCCACTTGCTGAAAACCGGAATGGTTGGAGGCGCCCTAGCATTATAAGGTGGGGAACCCGGTTATGACGTAATACTGGGCTGACCTAATTTAGCGTGCTGGATAATTAGTGCTTTAAATCTCCTGCTATGCAGTTCAGCAAAGCACTAAACAGTGGCACTTTTTAAATTCTTGAAACCCTGATGTGTTAATTGAAAGAGTTTCAGCTCGTGCGAGTGCTACTGTTTATCCCGCATGCGCTGAATGAACTTCAGGACCTGTCATTGACTTTAATACTGTCCATAGCCAAATAGCTCGATCCTACAGCATTCACAAGAGCCTACGGATCCCCTTCGTTAAAAGAATTAAATGTGAATTAAACGCCTTCTTTGTGCACACCATATTAAAGGGAGACCGTTGACAGTCAGGAAGGGCCAATAAAGTCATGTTTCAGGGAAGGTCATGAAACTTGTGGAATTGTCTTTGAAGGGTTCATCCATTAATATTTGTGACGGCGACACATTATTATTCACGATGACACATTTTAAGTCACCTCCTCAGAAATCTTTCTTGTAAATATAGAACACTAGCCTCTGAAATTCAGGAATTAAAGGGCATTTATTTTTCTATAGCTTTCTCCCAGAGGAATTCAGAACAGTTTACATGAATTTATTCAGGTACTCAAGCATTTTTTCCCTGTCTGCCCCAGCAGGCTCACCATCTATCTAATGTACCTTTGGCAATGGGGAGATTACAGTGACTTGCCCAGGGAACAGCATGGGTTTGAACCCACAACCTCAGGGGGCTGAGGCTGTAGCTTTAACCACTGCACCACTCTAGAAATCAACATATAGCAAAAGTGAGCCAAGTACAGGACAATCAAGCCATTGTGACATCGCTGATGAGGTTGGCTCTTAGGCATTGGTGGAATGAGGCATTGTGATGTCATCAATACCAGCTCTGGTGATCACAGCCTGAAATTTTTCATGCTACAGTATTTTTTTATTCAGTTGTCTATACTGTTTTCTCAAAGGAGCTCACAATCTATCTAATGTACCTGGGGCAATGGGAGGATTAAGTGCTGAGGCTGTAGCTTTAACCACTCTACCACACTCTGTGTTTAAGACAAAGAATTTTTAAAGTGAGGGAGGCAAGGAAAACCACAGGCGGGCTGATTCTACAAAGCTCTCTTCTTAAGTGCCTTTCTACTAAGCTGTGGTGGAGGTTTCTACTGCGACCCAGAGCGCTAAATGCTCTGACTCTCATAAAATTCCTATGAGCATCAGAGCATTTAGCGCGGCATAGTAAAAAAAAGCGCCTTAATTGGCAAAATACCCTTAATAGCCTCAATAATTGGAAAAAAAATTAATTGCGTGATAGGCACCTATCGCCTGCTGCTTAGCGGCTCATAATGCCTAAGTGGGCGGAGTGTAACTTAAGCGCTGCTAAGCACAATCCTCCAAAAATGTAGGTGCCTGAAATGTAGGCCTTTAAAACTCTGGTGTCGCTGGCCACAATTCTGTACAGGCGCCTAAGCGTGATTGACTAAGTGGCTGGCACCAGTTTTCTAGGTGCCGGCCGATTCAGGCGCACTTTACTGAATCAGCCCCTTAGTGTAATTTAGATTTTTGCTTGATATATATCATACAACAATCAAAATAGGAAAGACCCATGAGGGAAAAACAGAAATCTCTTCAGTGAAACAGTGCCAGAAGCCCCATGGCTGTTCCTAAGTACCAAAAATAAGTCAGCTTTCCATGAGATTTTCAATTTATTGCAATATGAAGGCACAAAATAAAACTATAAAATCTGTTCAGGGCTCCCACTTTTATTGGAAGGAAAAAGGTTAACACTTCATCATACTCAATAAATGCTTGCAAGCTTTATGGCTGCCACTAGGTGGCCCTGTGCTGAACTTTTGGAACATAACTGTGATAAGGAAAAAGAAGCAGCGCCGACAATCTCTTATGGCTGCCAGTCTCCCTGGCCCAAGCAAGTTGTTTCCGTGTTTGAACAGTGTGATATCTCACCCTTCATGCATCTGAGACCAGGCCAGGCAGTTCTTACAGCAGCTCCATTAACTCAAACAGCTGTTTGCGGCTTGTCAGCACAAAGTATCATAATTGCATCTAAGTGAGTCTATTACGGGCTCTAATTTTAATTGCCTGTTCCTTTTACTGCCTGTTAACTTGTACATACATATGACAAAGAAAAGGTTTTAAAAAACCAAAAAGACATGCAGGCTCCTACAAATTACTGTATTCCCTCAAACATTTTAAATATAGGTCAGCTGATTGAATTCTGTAGCTCAAAAACATCTTATAACATATTTGTTACTGTTATGCCAATATGCATTATTATTATTTTCTATAACAGACTTGCTGCAGAATGTCAGAAGGGTAGTTTCTGGCTATGTGTGACTTGTGTCACAAACGCAGATTAAATTGGTTGGAACAGAAATGGATCTTCAGGTTAAATACAGTGACACCAGGGGGTTTAAACCAGGAGGTGGAGTGGAACACTTTGCTATAATGTGTCTTCCTTGATTCGCTAGTTGAGTAGTGATGTCACGAAGTGGGGGTGGTACTTAAATTGAGAAAAAAGACGCCGCGGCCATCTTTGATAGATCAGAAAGCTTTGGATATCGGGATGGTCTGTTTGAACTGAAAAAAAGGGTGAGCATATGGCTGCGGAGGTATCTGCTGTATGGTTCCCTTAAAATGTATTAATTTTGCCATAGAATACACGGGGATGGGAATTATAATGTCTTCTTTCATTTCTATAGGGGACTGTATCTTGAAAAAGCCTTACGGCGAAACATGTCGATGTGACAAGCCCCGACCCGATCCTATTAAGGAAATTACAATTTGCTAAGATAAGTTAACTTTTTTATAACTATTTTATGGGAAGCACTTTATATATAAAAATAAGAGAAATTGCAAAAAAATAAATATACATGGGCAAATGAAGAAGCCACAGCCATAGCCATATAAAACACGTTTTGTATCGCTAAAAATATCAGCGAACAAGTAATGGCATGTCTGAAGCCCTAAAGAATTTGTAAAATTGATGAACTAGTTTACATTAGTCTGCTGGTATATTATGTTAAATATGGACTAATGCTAAGGAAGTGACTGGACATTTACTGACTTGTGTGGTGGCACACATTGATTATAATATCATCAAATGTAAGAATTAATCTCACATTCATGCCGTACTTCATTCATCCAGAGTTACTGGTCCTCAGCGGGCCACCAGGCACTCAAACTTCTTTCATAGTGCCGGGCTTTACGCTCTCACTCATCATCGGATCCAGCTTTATAAATTCTTTAAATACTTTCAATGCACAGCTAAGTACTTTTAGTACATATTTATTCAAGATTAATATTAAAGCATATTAAATTATAAACATTGAAAGTATTTAAAGAATTTATAAAGCTGGATCCGATGACGAGTGTGAGCTGAGGACCAGTAAGACAATCTGTAACTCTGGATGAATGAAGTATGGCATGAATGTGAGATTAATTCTTACATTTGATGATATTAGATATTGGAGTGTTCTTCATCTAAGTAAGTTTAAATAGTGCCAACGGTACACATTGATTATATACACAATATTAACCTTGACGTATAAAACCTTACACTCAGGTGTCCCTGATTAACTGGCATCACTAATCATCCCATATTCCCCATCAAGGGTTCTTCTATCTTCAAGGGACAATAGATTAGTAATTCCACACCCCTCAAAAACAAAATGGGAGAGAACTAGAAATTCAGCATTCTTTGCAGTAGCTCCAGCCTTATAGAACTCTTTACCAAATTTACATTTGGAATCATCGTATTCTCGCTTTTGAATTCTTTTGAAAACTTATCTCTTCGAATGTGCTTTCTGTTAACTTTATAACTAGTAGAACGCACATCTTTGCAGTAATAGACCACAAATGGTTTTATGTTTTCTATATGATAGTAGTGTACTATACTATTTTAATGGCGTTCCTTTATTCATTTTTATTTGATGTACAGTAAAACCTTGGTTTGCGAGCATAATGCGTTCCGAAAACATGCTTGTAATCCAAAACACTCGTATATCAAAGCGAATTTCCTCACAAGAAATAATAGAAGCTCAGATGATTCGTTCCACAACCCAAAAACTTTAACACAAAATACTGTACGTACTCGTATTGTGAGACCTCACTCATTTAGAACAGTCACTACACTCCTGCATCGTCAGAGAAGAGCCATTGGCTCGATTGTGATGATGTGACGCATGTATACTGTACATATTTGTATTGCGAGACCTCGCTCATTTAGAACAGTCACTACACTCTTGCAGCGACAAAGAGAGAAGAACCATCGGCTCGGTTGTGATGTGTGTATATTGTGTGTACTTGTATTGCAAGACATTGCTTGTATATCAAGTTAAAATTTAATAAAATGTCTTGCAAAACACTTGCTAACCAAGTTACTTGCAATCCAAGGTTTGTCTGTATTTTATTGTAAACCGCCTTGAAATGTGCTGCATCCAAGGCGGTATTTCAAGTTCAATAAACAATACACAATAAACAAATCTTATGTTAAGTCAGAGAGCAGCCACAGAACCCAGTGGAAAATTGCACCAGATCTTGGGTGTCCATCATGACCTTTGCTTGAAATGCTTCTAAGAGCGCAAAGCCGCGGAACTAAATGAGGCAATCAAATATGTGAGGCTGCAGTGGGTAATGGTGTTCCTGAGATGTTTTCCACCAAGCCTAGTCCATTTCATCATTTTCATAAAATATTCACCACTGCTCGTCTGACACAACAGCCAAAATGATGAACTTTTCACCAATACGTCAAAGAAACATACTCTGGTCAGTCACTTGCTGCATTTCTATTCAAGCTTCGTTTAGTCCAGTCACGGTACCGGTTGGAGTGCCACTGTTCACTCTAAGCCGAGCAGGAGTCATCCACCTACAGTCCTGCCAGGGGGGGGCGCTGTTTCACTATCACATTTTCAATAGCGAGGGAGAGGCAAACACTCAGGACTCCAGGGAACCTGCCTGTCCCTAGCGATTGGAAATACAATATTGAATTAGGAAAACTGGTCCCTCACCCTTCAGTTCCCAAAACAGCGTTGTCGTAAGGGAAATTATCAGAAAAATTATTCCCAATGCATGCAGATTTATATTATACTGCATGCATATATTATTTATATAAATAAATGATTGGATCAATATTCAGCCTGCAGTGTTCTTTAACCACCAACTGCTATGGGCAGAATTAACCCAAGATATTCACTGCTGAGCCATGTCCAGTGAATATACAGAGTTAATTCTTGATATAGAAATCATGGGGGATTACGCGGATCCTGGCAGATACGAGGGGGTTCTGAAAACAGTTCTCAGCCCAACCATCTTCCTAAATTCTGAGTGTTATTTTGCTACTATAGCTGCAAAAAATGTTATTTTATTTTACAAAGTGCTAGTTTGTAGAATCGTAATGTTGTTGTTTTTTTACATTGTTTCAGATCATTGATTGACCCATGTCAACAAAAAGTGTGGAATTTTGAAGTGTGGAACTCCGAGCCATCATGAAGTTCCTATTCCTGCAGAAGAAATCTCCAAAGGAAATCCATGAATGTATGATGCAAACATAGAGCGACAAATGTCCATCATATTCCACAGTGAAGAAGTGGTGTGCAAGCTTTCAGCGTGGAGATTTTGACACCAAAGATGCAGAAGCCTCAAAGGGTGTCAACTCCTGAAACTGTTGATCATGTCTGTGACCTGGATTTTGGCAGATCATCAAATATCAGCTAAAACAATTGCTGAGACACTACCGATATCCAGGGAACGTGTTGGGTGTATAATCCAGAACTTGGGTGTATGCAGAAGTTGTCAGCCAAATGGGTGCCCAAATGTTTGAATGCTGACGAGAAACGACGTCGAATGGACACTTCCAAGTTGATTTTGCAGCATTTTCAATGAGCTGGTGCCATCTTTTTGGAATGACTAGTTACTGCTGATAAAACGTAGTTACACCAATATGGTCCTGAGACAAAACACAGTTCATGTAATGACGGCACTCAGCTTCTCCAAGGTCAAGGAAATTCAAGACTCAAAATTCAGCAGGAAAAGTCATAGCCACTGTGTTTTGGGATCAGGAGAGTGTTGTAATGACTGACCTTCTTCCAAGGGGGCCAAACAGTTAATGCAGAATACTACTGTAACTTGCTGTGCTGATTAAAGGAGGCATTGGAATGATTGGGGGTGCTCAACTTGGCACAAATGACCAAGTCCATAAAAAAGAAATTAAAGCATGGTGGGTTGTGAACACTGTCCTTAATGAAGAGCACAGCGGGGTGGGGGGAACAAGGGAAGACTTGTAGCTAAAAGAAACGTTAGGAGTAGCAGTTCAAATCCCACCAGTCTCTCTCCCTCCTCAACCCCCAACTCATTGCCACATTTTGCTATCTTATTCCCAGTCCATCTATACTATGCCTTCAGTCCAAGCTGGTCCATATATACCGTATTTGCCGGCGTATAAGACGACTTTTCAGTACCTTAAAATCCTCCCCAAAGTCGGGGGTCGTCTTATACGCCGGGTACTGTTTACATGCCCTTACTTGCGGGGCTGGATGTACTCAGTCACGCGGCTCTTCTTCTCCCTACCTTCTCTGCTTGCAGCACAGAGCCAAACGGAAGTCTTCCCGACGTCAGCGCTGACGTCGGAGGGGAGGGAGGGCTTAAACAAAGCTTAAACAAAGCCCTCCCTCCCTCCGACGTCAGCGCTGACATCGGGAAGACTTCCGTTCGGCTCTGTGCTGCAGGCAGGGCAGATAAGGAGAAGGAGAGTAGCCTCGCGGTTCGAGTGGCTACCAAGAGAGAGGGGCGGCCGCCCCGCCCCGGTTGCAGCACAGCCGGCCAGGTTCCCTTACTTTTGTGGCACTTCCCCGACCGACCGATAACAGCCCGGGTCCGACAATCCTCCCTGCCCTGTAGCCGCGAATCTAAATTACCTTCTTACAGCAGCTGTAAGAAGGTAATTTAGATTCGCGGTTAAGGGCAGGGAGGTTTGTCGGACCGGGGCTGTTGTCGGTCGGTCGGGGAAGTGCCACAAAAGTAAGGGGACCTGGCCGGCTGTGCTGCACCCGGGGCAGTAGAGAAGGTGTGCGGAAGAAGGGGTCGTCTTATACGGCGAGTATATAACAAAACTCTATATTTTAACTAAAAGTTGGGGGGTCGTCTTATACGCCCAGTCGTCTTATACGCCGGCAAATATGGTAATCCATATTCTCCCCCTCCAAGCCAATCCTCAAATTTCCCTCTTCCCTACCTAACCTGTGCACACCATATATTTCTTTTCTCTTCGACCATCTCCACTTCTATCTCAGTCTTTCCCTGCCTTAATGTCGTCTTCCTTCTTTCATCTTCTTATTCTGTTTTACTCTCACTTCTTTCTCTTCAAATTGTTCATACTTTTTTCTCTCTCTTCTGCACTACCAGAAGCATATGAAAGCCTTTTGTGGCGTCCCTTCCCCGACTTTTCTACAATTGCTGTAATTCTATCTAGAGAATGACATGGGGACAAATTTTTCCCTGTCCCCACGGGAACTCATTTTCCCATCCTTGCAAGTTGTTTTCCTGTTCCTGCCCCATTCCTGCAAGCTCCATCTTCATTTGCACAAGTCTCAAACACTTTAAAATCAAAAGTAGCATCATTCTAGAGCTCAGATTGTGATGTCATAATGCCTCATTCTACCAATGCCTAAGCTCTGTCCTCATCTGCACAAGCCTCAAACACTTTCAGATCATAAGTGTTTGAGGCTTATGTGGTTAAGGCAGAGCTTACAGGAATGGAGCAGGGACAGGGACAAAACTCACAAGGATGGGACGGAGAAATTGAGCTCCTACGGGGATGGGAACAAATTTGTCCCCATGTCATTCTCTAGTTCTATTCCCTACCCCTCACTATCATGTATCATTATGCATCACTTCTCTGTTCTCCAGTTCATAAGCCGATTAGCGGGAGAGAAAAATTTTAAAACTGTGTGTTAGTATTTTAATATCTGAGCATATTTGTTCACCTATGTTTTCTTTCGTAACCCGCGTTGATTTTTGGTTCTACAGAATATGAATGTTTTAAATAAATAACCCCCCCCCCCCCTTTTACAAAACCGCAGTGTGGTTTTTGGCGCTGGCTGTAGCGGCAACAGCTCTAACATTCATAGAATTCCTATGAGCGTCAGAGCTGTTACTGCTGCGGCCGCTCCTAAAACCCGCTCTATGGTTTTGTAAAAAGGGGTTAAATAATGAATGACCCTGGTACTTTAGATAGATGTGAGCTCACAGGGACAGATAAGGGTTTTTGCTTGAGTACCTAATTGTAAACCGTTTAGATAATTTTGATAGGCAGTATATGAATACCTAAAATAACTAAATAATAAAGTTTATCAAGTTTATCAAGTTTATTATGCAATTTGATTAATCGCCTATTCTACATTCTAGGCGATATACAAACATAAATGAATAAATAAAAACATGGGATAATTATTACATAGACAAATAATATTACATAATTACAAAAACTTACAGTCATGAAACACTAGGAAATATATATTTAAAGGGTTACATTCTGTATCAAATTCTATATTTCAGGATTACAACAAAAGGAAAGGAGTAAAGTACAAATAAGAAGATATAGGGTTAAGAAGGAATGTAAGGTCATTTATTAACTAAAAACATCATTGAAAAGGAAACTTTTAAGTTTAGTCTTGAATTTAGCTAAGTTCTTTTCTTCTCTAATATACTTGAAACTTGAAATGCACGCAGGTTTTTCACTTTTGGACTGTATTATAGCAGTGATTGGCTAAACGGTAGACTTCAGAGAATGGTGGTGAATGGTGCCCCTTCAAAAACGTCAGAGGTGATCAGTGGAGTGCCTCAGGGCTCGGTCTTGGGCCCGATACTCTTCAACATATATGTGGGAGATCTGACTCAGGGGCTTCAGAGTAAAATCACATTATTCGCCGATGACACCAAACTATGCAACATAGTAAGTGAGAACACTTTACCAGACAGTATGACGCAGGACCTACTTCTATTGGAACACTGGTCCTCGACTTGGCAGCTAAACTTCAATGCTAGAAAATGTAAGGTCATGCACCTTGGCAGCAGGAATCCATGCAAAACTTACACACTTAATGGTGAGACCTTAGTTAGGACCAAGGCGGAACGTGATTTGGGGGTAATCATTAGCGAAGACATGAAGACTGCCAATCGAGTGGAGAAGGCTTCATCAAAGGCAAGACAAATGATGGGTTGTATCCGTAGAAGCTTTATCAGCCGGAAGCCCGAAGTTATAATGCCGTTGTACAGATCCATGGTGAGGCCTCATCTGGAGTATTGTGTACAATTCTCATTACCAAAAAGATGTGCTGAGAGTTGAGTCGGTTCAACGAATGGCCACCAGGATGGTCTCGGGACTCAAAGACCTCCCGTATGAGGAAAGGCTGAATAAGTTGCAGCTATACTCACTCGAGGAACGTAGAGAGAGAGGAGACATGATAGAGACATTTAAATATATCACGGGCTGTATCGAGGTGGAGGATGATATCTTCTTTCTTAAGGGTCCCTCGGCCACAAGGGGGTATCCGCTGAAAATCAGAGGTGAGAAATTTCATGGCGACACCAGGAAGTTCTTCTTCACCGAAAGGGTGGTCGATCGTTGGAATGAACTTCTACTTCAGGTGATTCAGGCCAGCAGCGTGCCAGATTTTAAAAGGAAATGGGATAGACATGTGGGATCTCTAGGGGGTATAAATGGAAATAGGATACACATGTGGTATCTCTAGGGGGGTAAATTCAAGGGGGTGTGGTCATTAGAGTGTGCAGACTTGATTGGCTATGGCCCTTTTCTGCTGTCATCTTCTATGTTTCTATGTCTTTTTGCCCTCACTCCACCCAATCTGTACCTGGCACTATCTGGCTAGGACTAAGACAGATCATTTTTTGTTGGCAATGTCCAAATAGTGCCATTCAAAAAACAGCAGCCAAAGGATGTGTATGATTTTGTCCCAGGGAAATGTATACATCCTTTTGGATATCATTGCTTGAAATGAAATATTCCCTTTGTGTAGGTTTATATGGCTCCAGGAAAAGGAGGATGGATTGAGACATCTGGGTTTTACTTCTGTTGAAAGCAATGGAAGGAAAACCTGGATGACTCAATCCGTTCTCCTTTTTCTGGAGCCATATGGTAAGCCATCCTACCTTTGTATGATGATATATTCAGAGTGGAAAGGAAAGGACACCCAACTGCTTAGAAGAAGCAAGCACTAGGACTGTCAGATGTTAGAACTGGAATCTACTAACTTCCAGTGCTGGATAGTAACTACCGCGTTTCCCCCCAAATAAGACCTAGCATGATTTTCGGCATAGGTCCTTAAATAAGCCCTACCCCAAAAATAGGCCCTAGTTGGATTGACCCCCCTGAAGCCCCTCCCCCCATGTGCCGCATCTATCCTCCCCTCTCACCCATCCCCTTGCGCAGCATCTTTCCATCTCTCCCTCCCATCCTCCCGTGCAGCAGAACCCCGACAACCCTCCCACCGCGAGGCCGACATACCTACATTCCAGACAGCGGTGGTGGCAGCACTGATGATGATGCCAGAGAAACTGGGACTCTCCGGGCGACCCATAAGGGGATGAATGCTGTTTGCGGCCTAAACTTCAGCAAGCCCACAATGGAGAAAAATACAACACAATGGAGATAATCACAACACAAGCTCATTTGAACGTTCAGTCTTCACTAAATTGTTTAAGCTAGTAGGGTAAGACAGCTGAAATATCCATGTACATTGCAAACTTTGTCTGCTGGCTTCTAAGCAGACCTATAGCTCTGCAATCAATACTACAGAAAATCTTAAGAAGCACCTGCTAAACATCCACCCGGCTGCACATGATAAACTGCCTTCATTGAAGAGATCAGCAAGCTGTTCTTTGTCAGATACATCAGAATTCCTGCCAACAAAACAGCAAACTTTGGCTGCTTCATGGAGCAGTAACAGGGGCATCATTGTATCACAGAAAAGGGTCAATGTTCTCATCACGAATTTTGTTATTGGGAACATGCAATCTTTCTCAGTGGTTGAGTCACTAGAATTTATTCACTTGGTCACTGGTCTCCAACCAGGCAAGATTGCATTAACTCACAAGGCTCTTACTGGACACGTTGAGGAACTTAATGTCATAAGATGGCAGATGGCCTTCAGAATAAGCAATCACTTGTGACTGAAGTCTGCACAACAGCTGATATATGGGCCTCCCACAACAGAAGCTTTTTTGGAGTTACTGTGCACTGGATCGAGATCGGCACATTGGAACTAAAGTCTGCAGCATTGGCATGGTTCACGTTTATGAGGATGACATACTTTTTGACCTGACTGTATCCACCCTTGAGAAGATCCACCCCAAATTTCATATTACTGGCAAAGTTCTCTGTACAATTACCGACAACGGATCAAACTTTGTTAAGGCATTCAAGGCGTTCTCAGAGACAGAAACAATGGTCATGGAACCAACACAAGTTGTGCCCTCACAAATTGACAATGGAGAGGTGACCTTCATAAACATTGCAGACATCCTGGACAACCAAACAGATGCAGAAGCAACAGAGTATGCACTTCCATCTCACCATCGTTATAGTACTCTCACAATGAACTTGATTGCTGTGTCTGATTCATAAGAGGCCAATGAAGATGCAAATTACGAGAACTTAAGCCGTAGAACCATGGCAAAATGCAATGCCCTCTGGAACAAGTGCAGTAAAAGTCCACCGGCAGCTGAAATAGTGTACAAAACTTCAGAAACCACACTTGCTGGACCAAATGTTACTAGATGGAATTCATTCTATTATGCTGTTGGCAAGGTGTATTCTATTATGGAGAAGTCTGAAATTCTTCTCAATGACATCTGTAAGAAGCTTTCCCTAACAGCTTTCTGCTCAAATGAAATTGCTTTCATGGCAGAGTATATTAAGGTGATGAAACCGATTGCTATGCCACTGGACATACAGCAGGCTGAAGACCAGTGTTTCATGGGAGTTCTTTTGCCAACAATTTCTTCCCTGCATGTACATCTTACCTCCATCAAGCCTTTGCTCAAATTTGCCAGCCCACTTGTTCATGCTCTAATGCAGTGGTTCCCAAACCTGTCCTGGGGGACCCCCCAGCCAGTCAGGTTTTCAAGATATCCCTAATGAATATGCATGAGAGAGATTTGCATATAATGGAAGTGGCAGGTATGCAAATCTCTCCCATGCATATTCATTAGGGATATCTTGAAACCTGACTGGCTGGGGGTCCCCCAGGACAGGTTTGGGAACCACTGCTCTAATGAATGAAATCATTAAGTGCTTCGGTCCACTTGAAGCCAAGGACGATTTGATAGTAGCAAGTGTTTCACATCCACAATTCAAATTGTGCTGGATCCAGTCAGGCGCTGCCAGAGCTCTTGCCAAATAATTGCTGATGCAACTAGGAAGTTTGATCATGTAACACCCCTTCTAAAAAATGCGCACTGGCTTCCAGTTACCCACCGGATAACATACAAACTATGCATACTCACTTTCAAATCTCTCCTCAATAAAACCCCAGCATTTATATATAAATTATTAATTCCTTATTCTCCAAATAGAACTCTAAGATCCAACGAACAGAATTTACTAACTATTCCGTCTCTTAAGGTTATTAATACAAGACGGCAATTTATTTTCTCTGTTACCGCACCTCAGACTTGGAACGCCCTTCCCATTTACTTAAGGGAAGAGCGCAATCTGGAGAAATTCAAAAGTAATTTAAAAACATTTCTTTTTAGAGATGCCTTTGGTAATTAACTAAACAATCCATAGGTCAAATTTTTACTGTATCATATTATATTTTTTATTTGTTTCCCTTTTTGTACTTTTCCCTTTTTGTTCTACTTTTCTATATTAATTTTGTATTTCACCTCCCCTCTTCCCTTGTGTATATGTGTATATAAGTTAAACTTTTAATCCCTAATGTCATTATATATAGTTTTGTATTGTATTGTCTCCCATTAATTGTAATTTTAAACTGTTCATCACTTAGAAATATGATTAAGCGATTAATCAAAAAACCATTAAACTTGAAACTTGATGCAAGCAATGCAGACGCAGGCTGAAGCCGCAAACACAACTCCTGATGCGGCACCAACTTCCCGTGAAGACACCAGGGGACAACGCTGTGCAGTCGTAACGAGACCTCTTCTTGAATGATGCTGGACATAATAAATCCAGTCTCCAGCGCCATCCAACTGTGAAAGAAGTGTTTATTCTGAAGAATACGAGCCTTCTAGCAAGTGCGCCATTGGAGAGAGACTTCAGAATCAGTGGACAGATTCTTACATCACGCAGGAACGGTTTAACCGACGAGCATTTTGAAATACTTTAAATGCTTAGAACCAATAAGAAACTCATTTGATAACAAAGTACTCATTATTGTAATTATATAGTTCATATAATTAATAAACAAAGTAACTATTAACTACTTTACTTAATTTTTTTAGTAACTAGTAAAGTAACTATTTACATTTAGTAAAGAGTAACTTAAATCAGAAACTAGTACTTTTTATCCATGTAACTAGTAACATTAACTAGTTACTTTTTAACTTTAAGTAGTTACTTTTTTCACAGTAACTAGCAGCAGGTCCTTCCTACTATGTGGCTCCGTGGAAATGTACTATTTAGGAATATCCATTTGCCCAGTTAACAAAAATATTAGTCATCTGAAAGGAAAGAAATAATACAGAATGTCATATGTGACTAGGATAGGCATGGTCCGTGATGGAAGATATGATTAAAAGGAATGATTATGCTTAACTGCAATCGTAAAGTTTGACATTACAAAGATTTCTAATCTAATCTAATCTTCATCTTATATACTGAATCTACTTCCTAAGGAGCTCGAGTCGATTTACAGTTTGTTAAAAAATGAAACATAACAAATAAAATCTGTGGGATAAAAACAGATTAGATGGATGGAAAAAGTTAGAAAAAAGTATGCCATATATATAAAATGGAAAGGTTTATTGCAGTACAGCGGGGTTATTTTAAAAAGTTTCAGGATGTGTGGAAACCATTAACGAAGTATTGTAAAGATTAATTCAAAATTGGTTCCCTTATATTTATTTGTTAATTTAAGGTGCAGGGAGGGGGGGGATTTTATTATTACATGTTTTATATGATAATGGAATATATGGGAGGGTGGGTTGGGATAGGGATGGGGATAAGAATTTGTGAGATGTGTCAATGATTATTTCTAAGTGATGTATTTATTGTTTATGTGATTGAATATATTTTAACACTTAATGTAATCTTGAAAATGAATAAAGAATATATTAAAGAAAAAAAGAAAAAAGTATGTTGAATTGCATAAAATTACTATTCGACAGCTAAAATCAAATTAACTATTGTGAAAGCAACCAGGTTTTTTAAACTTTTTCGAAATTGATATAATTGATCTACCAGTCTTAGAGAATCTGGAAGTCCATTCGGAATTCTCACCAATTTAAATGTAAAAGATTTACTAAGCTTCCCAGTGCATTTAATATCTTTCAGAGAAGGAAATGCTAATTTGTGAATTGTTGTAATTCTTGAATAGCAGAATCCAAAGGAATTCCAACTCAGGGGGATCAAAGAGTCAAATATTCCATAAAGGAGTTCTGGTTAGCAGCGCACAATAACATTTTATAGCATGGCTATAGATATCTTTTTGGCTGCAGAAGATAGAATTTAGGAACTTACTTAAATATTAAACATGAAGGTATTTGGAAATGCAATAAAGCAATGTTTCTTAGCTCAATAGGCCAGTTCAGAAAAGCAGGAGGGGAACAGCTGCAAACGTACAGATGGGCAGATCTTCCATGCTTGGATCAGTTAGTAATGCTCTTTGGCCTTGGTTTTCTCTTTGATGCCCTCTGCTTTGTTCTCATCTTTCCGCCTCCAGGCTCTTGCCTCTACCTCCAGCCTCTGATGACTTTCTTCTCAACCGCATCTCTCATTTCTACTTTACCTCTGCTCTCCCCCCCCCCCCCCTCCGCATCCAGAAGACTTCTGTTAAGATTCTCGCTCCTCTTTTTCTGATGTTCTGCCCTGTTCCCTGCCCCCTGCCTATTCTGAGTGGGATACTAGAGAAACACCTCAGCATAAGCTGGCAATCCTGCTATGTCTTCTCAATCTGGTTGGTGTCTCCTGTGCCCCTGCCAGCACAGACCAAACTCCGACAGGCAGACATTGCTAATCGAGTGCCATTGGAAAAATGTTTTGAATCACATATATGTTGATTAGGCATTTTCTATTTGATCTTTTAAAGTCATTAATAGCAAAATAATTTATATACAATGAACATAAGAACATAAGAATTGCCGCTGCTGTCCATCAGTGGTCCATCATGCTCAGCCCTCTGGTCAAAGACTAGCACCCTAACTGAGACTAGCCCTACCAGCACACGTTCTTGTTCAGCAGGAACTTGTCTAACTTTGTCTTGAATCCCTGGAGGGTGTTTTCCCCTATAACAGCCTCCGGAAGAGCGTTCCACCTTTCTACCACTCTCTGGGTGAAGAAGAACTTCCATACGTTTGTATGGAATCTATCCCCCTTCAACTTTAGAGAGTGCCCTCTCGTTCTCCCTACCTTGGAGAGGGTGAACAACCTGTCCTTATCTACTAAGTCTATCCCCATCAGTACCTTGAATGTTTTGATCATGTCCCCTCTCAATCTCCTCTGTTCGAGAGAGAAGAGGCCCAGTTTCTCTAATCTTTCGCTGTACGGCAGCTCCTCCAACCCCTTAACCATCTTAGTCGCTCTTCTCTGGACCCTTTCGAGTAGTACCGTGTCCTTCTTCATGTACGGCGACAAGTGCTGGACGCAGTACTCCAGGTGAGGGTGCACCATGGCCCGGTACAGTGGCATGATAACCTTTTCCGATCTGTTTGTGATCCCCTTCTTTATCATTCCTAGCATTCTGTTTGCCCTTTTTGCCGCCACCGCACATTGCGTGGATGGCTTCATCGACTTGTCGATCAGAACTCCCAAGTCACTTTCCTGGGAGGTCTCTCCAAGTACCGCCCTGGACATCCTGAATTCGTGCATGAGATTTTTGTTACCGACATGCATGACTTTACACTTATCCACGTTGAACCTCATCTGCCATGTTGATGCCCATTCCTCGAGCCTGATTATGTCACGTTGCAGATCTTCGCAATCCCCCTGCGTCTTCACTACTCTGAATAACTTCGTATCGTCCGCAAAAGTGATAAAGTCAGAGCCGTTATGGGAGAAGAGAAGCAGGAAGAAGCCCTTATGTCTTTGCTTCCCTTACCCCTGTCATTTTACTGACTGACAAAGGAATATGTAGATAGAAATAGGAGAAGGGAGAAGCAGCACAGGAGAGATGTGTTTTCCAATGGCATAGCTGGGGGTGGGACTTGGGGGCATGGGCCCCTCGAAAAATGTGGCTACTGTGGAATGGCTGGTGGAGATATCCAAGCTCCACCAACTGAAGTGGTCTGCTTCCTGAGCCCCTTCCCTTGCTGCCAGGACAGCGAAGAAGTCAGTGGCATGCTTCAGCCGCTGCCGTTGGCACTCCAGCACATCCTCAGTTCAGAAGCATGAACAGAGCATGTGTGGGATGCCATTGTCAGTGGCTAAAGCATGCCGCTGACCAGGAAGCACAGGAAAGGGCTTGGGCAGTGGACCACTTTGGCTGGTGGGATTTGGGCATCCCTATCAGCAAAGGTAGGATTTATTGGTACAGGGGTGGAGAAGAAGAGGTCAGAGGAAATGAATAGCCCTGCTTCCCCCAGTCCACCCTGGGTCTCCCCAAAATGGACTTCTGCATATGTTTTGTGCTAGCTGATATGCTCAATGCAGTGGCATACCTAGGGTATGTGACACCGGGGGCCGATCATTTTTTAACACCTCCCTCCAATATATAAAGGGATCATAGGAGCACCCCTTAGGAGCTGTACCAAATGTGTCCAAACATTTCTTAAAACCAGATACGCTATCTGCTCTTACCATAACCTCTGGCAATGTGTTCCAGAGCTTAACTATTCTCTGAGTGAAAAAATATTTTCTCCTATTGGTTTTAAAAGCATTTCCCTGTAACTTTATCGAGTGTCCCCCTAGTCTTTGCAATTTTTGACAGAGTGGAAAATTTATCCACATGTACTCGTTCTACTCCACTCAGGATTTTGTAGACTTCAATCTTATCTCCCTACAGCTGTCTTTCCTCATATGAAAGTTCCATCCCCTTTATCATCTTGGTCGCTTTTCTTTGAACCTTTTCCAGTGCCGCTATATCTTTCTTGAGATAGGAGACCAGAATTGAATGCAATACTCCAGGTGAGGTCGCACCATGGAGTGATACAGTGGCATTATAGTATTCTTAGTTTTGTTAACCATCCCTTTTTAATAATTCCTAGCATTCTGTTTGCTTTTTTGGCCACTGCCACATAGTAGGTGGAAGGTTTCATCATATTGTCTACAATGACACCCAGATCCTTTTCTTGGGCACTAACCATCCAGATCTCCCCCCATGCCCTGGCATCTCTCTCCTCTCCTCTCCTCTCACATCTCTACCTCCCATCCATGCTCTGGTATCTCCTCTCTTTCCTTTCCCTCCTTCCCTCTCTCCTTTCTCCCTGGTCTGACATCTCTGTCACCTTCCCTTCCCTCCCCCCGGCATCTCTTCCTCCCCCTCTATGGACTGGCATCTCTTTTCCGTCCTTCCTTTCCTTCTCCATAGTCTGGCATCTCTATTTTGTCTTCTCTCCCTTCCTTGGTATTCTTTTGTCCTCCCTCCCCCAATCGGGTGCAGCATTTCTCTCCTTCTTTCCTCCCTCTCTCTTCCCAATTAGGTGCAGCATTTCTTTCCCATTCCTCTCCCTCCCTTTCTCACCCTGCAGTCGGGAGCACAATGTTCACAATTCATTGCTCTTGCTGGCATCAGGCCTTCCTCTCTGTCAGATCCTGCCTTCATGATAACATGAAGTAGGTGGGACCTGGCAGAGAGGAAGGTCCAATGCTGGCAAGTGCAGTGAATTGTGAACACTGCTGCTGCCGAGAAGAAGATCTTGGCGCCAGCCCTTAGAGGAGTCATCAAAGCATTCCCATATGGGCTGCACCTGGGTCGGACCCCCTCCCCCATTGGTAGGCCACTGCCTTCTCTCCCATATCCAGGCTGTTACTCCTGAGAAAAGCCTTGGTAGCAGGGCTTCTTTCCAAGCATGTAGTAGCCAGGGAACTTGGAGGATGCATAAAAACATAGGAATAGAGCTATGGGTCTGCCATGTCATCTAGGACTTAGGGGAAGGCATGGACCTCCATGCTCCTTTTCCAGGTCATCTGCCCCAACCAAACTGTTCACAGAGCTCATTTTTGCTAAACCACTCATCATCTGATGAGCCCCAAAATCCAATACCTTGGGATTACCACCACTGTGACAATCCCATGCCCATCTTCTGATTAGCTACTCTCTCTCCCCTTTGGATAGGAGGGTGGGGAAAATCCACCTCCGAGAAACAAGAAGAGACCTGTTACTCAGAGACTGAGCCTTAAATATATCCTGGAAGCCTCCTCCCCCCTTCCCAATTCCTACCAATCATCTTCCCTGCCTGCAGCAGAATGTTTTTGAATTTTTTAACTCCCACCTAGCTCCTGCTTGCCAATCCTCCCCTCAACATTCTTTTCTAGCTCTCCCTGCTACCTCCCAAGCCTTGACCTTTTGTGAGGCCCCTCCCTAAATCAAAGATCTCAGTGGGCAACCATCGCGCACCATCCAGCCCTCTGTTAAGGCCGCCCATCAAGACTAGCTCTCGGGCTCTAAATTTCAGTTCGTAATTAAAGGATAATGCACAACGGGAACTTCAAGCTGTCTAGTGCCAGTGAAGTTGGAGAATCTTTTTGCAGTCAGCTACTGAAACTCAGCAGCAGCAACATAGTCCATCACTTTGTGCATCTTACTGGTACCACAGAAGAAAAAGCAAACTGGAAATTGTGGGAGTATATGGGTATTTCTCAGCTTATTTTACAGTTGCACAAATCTAACCATTTTCTGATGTGTTATTGTGAATAAATTGCCATAAATTGAATTTGCTAGTAAAATGTAATGCTTTCACGGGTTATCGAGTTGGGTAGCTTCATTATCAACACTGATTGTAGCCAACAAAGGTCTCAGCATTCGGTCAGACCCTTCGCCATAGTACTTACTGTTTGTGAAGAAATTATAGACTGCCAAGGGTATAAAAGCAGAATGAGGAGAGCACAAAAATGGGTAAAAAAAAATTGAAGAGCAAGAAAGAAGAGGTGGGATGACGTAGAAAGAAATATTTCACCAATTTCAGTGTTCTAAGCAAGCTCCTATAAAGCAAAGACAAGTAATAAACAGTTTATAAATGGGTAAGCAATAATAGACATCCTCCACATATAACCCATTCCCACCCTTTTCCCTTGTTATTTTTGCAAGTACCTACTTTGCTGTTTTTAAGGTCTGTTTGCATAGAGAACAACCCAACTGGTCCACAGTGAAATGTTGCAAACAAATCAACAAGGATAGCTGATATTCTTGATGCAGGATTTATTATATCACATTCCAATGCAGGTGTCTATGCAATCAACAGTATCCACAATAGCTTGAAGTGTACGGACCCAACACCGGGCCGTGTTTCAACTTAACCATCTTGCATATTGTTTGTGCGGCTCCGTTTGGGCACACACACTCTTCCAAAAACGTTCTAAAGTTCTAACCTATCAACATCCACATTTTCACCTTAGTATAACTTCCATCCTTAGGATCCCTGAGGAAGGTGGTTAAGTTGGGTCCGTACACTCTAAGCCAGACATGGGCAACTCCGGTCCTCGAGGGCCGTAATCCAATCTGGCTTTTAGGATTTCCCCAATGAATATGCATGAGATCTATTTGCATGCACTGCTTTCAATGCATATTCATTGGGGAAATCCTGAAAACACGACTGGATTACGGCCCTCGAGGACCGGAGTTGCCCACCCCTGCTCTAAGCCATTGTGGATACTGTTGATTGCATAGACCAGTGGTTCCCAACCATGTCCTGGAAGACCACCAGGCCAATTGGGTTTTCAGGCTAGGCCTAATGAATATGCATGAGAGAGATTTGCATATAATGGAAGTGAGAGGCATGCAAATCTGCTCCATGCATATTCATTAGGGCAGGGGTGTCCAATGTCGGTCCTCGAGGGCCGCAATCCAGTCGGGTTTTCAGGATTTCCCCAATGAATATGCATTGAAAGCAGTGCATGCACATAGATCTCATGCATATTCATTGGGGAAATCCTGAAAACCCGACTGGATTGCGGCCCTCGAGGACCGACATCGGACACCCCTGCATTAGGGCTATCCTGAAAACCCGATTGGCCTAGTGGTCCTCCAGAACAGGGTTGGGAACCACTAGCATAGACAGCTGCATTGCTTTGTGATATAATAAATCCTGCATCAAGAATATCAGTTCCGTAGTCCTCTTTCCTTGTTTCTTTGCTTTCAGGTCTTTTTTATATGATAATCTAATTTAAATTTCTGTATCACTCTTTACCAGTACAGGTTTAAGGCGATTTACAAGTGAAGAAGTCCATACAGTAATATGGGAATTTACAATATCATATGCATGCAGATTGGAATCTTAGAGATTTACACATGTAGAAGCGTAGACAATAAAATAGATGTTTACAGTGACATAAGTATACAGATTGCCATCCTTAAGATAATAGGAGTGGTTATATGACGTCTGAAAATTAAGTTCATGAACTCATCCTAGACAAGGTGCTACGTACCTCATTGCTGAATACCACTACGGTCACCCTCGAAGTACTCCCTTTGGGAAGCCATGCACCGACACCAACGCCTAGTCCACCCTTTAAAGCCATTTTGGAACTCTTTTTCTGGAATGCCCATCAGAGCTGTCGTTGTATGACCCTTGATGTCCTGAAGGTCATCAGAATGTCTTCCTTTCAATACAGTATTTCCTTTATCTTTGGGTAGAGAAAAAAATGTTTGGGGGCCAGATCTGGTAAGTAGGGAAGGTGTTCCAATACAGTTATTTGTTTACTGGCTAAAAACTCCTTCGTAGACAGTGCCGTGTGAGCTGGTGCATGGTCATGATGCAAGAGCCATGAGGGACCATTTTTGTACCCACCTTTCTCGTGCCAAGATTTCCAGTTAAGATTTTCCTGTTTCTCTAGCGATGTTTACTTGGTCTGCTAAGCTTCTCACAGTCAGCTGACAATTTTGTTGCACAATTCGATGATTTTTTTTTTTTTACAATGTTCTCATCAGTTCTGCTCGTTACTGGCCGCCCTGGCCTTTCTTCATCAGTGACGCTTTCTCTTCCCTCAGAAAAACGTTTAATCCATTTGTACACTGCCGCTTTCTTCATGGCATTATCCCCATAAACTTGGACTAATATGTCCCTGATTTCACTTCCAATCTTGCCACGTTTAATAAGAAATTTAATGTTTGTGTGTTGCTCTAATTCGAACTCCAACATTCTCGTGACAGCACACAAAATCATGCAACAACAATAATGAATGCCACTCAGTAAGATACCACTACACGTCGACACGAACACAGCCGTGAGACACTGATATACCAAGGTTATGAAACCTTACCGAGCTGTTTGTACAGTGTTGCCAACGTAAACGTACTTTGGCAAGTTCATGAACTTGTCAGGCCTCATATACAGTATAATCTCGTTATAACAGACTCGCTTATAATGGAATATCATCTATAGCGGACGAGGTCCGCTGGTCCCGGCCGTGCACCTTTATGAACATGCAGAAAATCACTGCATATAACGGACTTTCACATATAACGGACAATTTGGTCCCCGGAGCTGCTTTTATCTGCAGTTTTGTTTGGGTATCACGGACATGCAGGATCCGCCTACAAGGCGTGTGGCGTGACAGTGATACAGTATCAAAATACAGCCCAGAAAAAAATGACAGGTTATTTTTCTTTCCAGTACAGTACGACACAATGCTTTAGAACATCTTTTAGGGTTCTGGTTTTGCTATCATTTCGTGCCATACCAATGTTTTGCTGAGTTTTGCTCTTGACGTTGCTGATATGTTTGTGCAATGACTGTTGTTCATTGATTGTACGTTGTTTCAAGTTGACCTAAATAAAGTTTTTAAAAAATGCAACTCTGGATATAACGGACTGTTTTTCCAGGTCCCTTGAAGTCCGTTATAACGAGATTATACTGTATACAGGATGTTGTAAACTGTCAAATAGAAAGGTTTTCAATTTTTTTTTTTTTACCTGAGATAGATAAACTCAGTCCTAATAGTTATAGGAAGGCTATTATAAAGTTCTAATGGCTACATAGGTAAATAGAGTTAAATCAGTGGTGTAATAAAATGGGGGGGGGGGCAGGGGGTGTGGACCGCCCAAGGCATCGTGTCATTGGGGGCACCAGACTGCTCCGACCCCGCCACACCATGCCATACTTGCGCCGTCCCTCCCCCCCACCTCATACCTTTGTAGATCTTCACTAGCGTGAGCAACTTCTCCTGCCTGTTGCTCGCAACAGCCTGGGTTCCCCTCTGAATCACTTCCAGTTCGCAGGGCCAGGAAGTGATGTCAGAAGGAAATCCAAAGCTGGCACGAGGAGAATGCTGGAAAAAGCCACTCACACTGGCAAAGATTTAGAGGTACAGGGGGGGAAGGGAGAGCATAAGTGTGAAGTGGGGGACAGGGAGGAAGGCGCGGGAGAGCGCCATCGTCCTGGGCGTCTCCTACCCTTACTACGCCACTGAGTTAAAGATTTGTTTGTAACACACCATTAAAATTGCATTAATGCATGTTATGGTTAACATCTTCATTGCTGATAACATAAAATCTTGGGATGAATTTATGACAAATACTGTACTATACTAATGAACTTCTTTGTGTGCAAATGAATGTACGTAGTACAGCATTTCATTACTATAATTCTCACAATCTGCACTAAGCCTTAGAAGAGTAAGTATACCTCTAAGGTGTCATTAACTATGTATGTTCTGAGGCCACTGGCAGGCTTAAATGCTGGCTGGTGCTCTCAACTTCCCAGCCCTTAATTTTTAATGGGCAGTAGCCCTGAATATTAACCCCTGCCCTGTTTGACAACCCATCACTTCACATATCCCCCATACCCTTGTCAAAATCCTGCCCCTTTTAAAACTCTACCCCCATCTATAGCATATACCAACAACAACCAGAACCGTGCTCGCCACTTTACCCCAAGAAGTAGCCTAAGTGTCACCAGGGTAGAATCAACATGAAGGGAAAATGGGAGTTATGGGTCAGTCAGCAGCGTCATTTGAAATTTGGCATCAGTGAGGCCAACTTTGAAGAGCCTAAAGCTGCTTCCTGGGGGAAGGGGAAGGTCTGGGGGGGGAGGGGGAAGGGGAGCTGCAGTATATTTCTGGGCAAAGGGAGGATTGTTTGCTGGTATGCATGAGGGCAGGGTTTTTATATGAACAGAATCTGTAGGGGGTGAGGTGGGTAATTCCAGAGGAGGGTTGTCTGACTATGGCATGGATAGCGCTGGGGCTTGACACTTGAGGTTACTGCTGCGTGAAAATAGAGCGCTGGACATCCAGTCATGTGGGTATCAAGTCATACATGTTAATGCTACTGGTAACGAATGTGGGCACACATTATTGAAATAAATGTGAGGAATTTACTAAGGGCTTAACATCCTTTAGTAAATCCCATGTTCACCTTGGGATTACTAATGCATTTTAAAAATATACATTAAACCATATTTTTAATGCCTTTTAGTTAAAAAGTTCATTTGACTGATGCAAACTGTTATTTCAGAAGAATCAAGTAAAAAAAACAAAAAAAAAACCTTCCTGGAAACGGTACTTCAGTCTGGATAGTAATGTTATTTTTGAAATTATGACTGCATATGGTTTCCCTCAGAGGTGTTTTACTCTCTGGAACAGAGCCAAATTTGTGTCAGTATGTCAGGCCTCGAACCTGTCCTACAGAAATATGCCTGCATTATTTTCCTGTGCTACCTAGTTAGGCTGCAGTGAAGCCAGAAGGCTCCAGCAGAGGAAATGAGGAAAAAGCTGATATCTCTTCTCATCAAGCCCTGCTATCACTGCCATAAACAAGCTGTCTTTCTGGGTGGGCCGGTGAGGAACTGGAAGATGTTATGTTATACTAATAATTGCATACAGGGTGATTTTATAAAGGCATTATGTAAAAGTATATATTACATTACATTACATTAGTGATTTTTATTCCGCCATTACCTTGCGGTTCACGGCGGATTACAGAAGAGGATTTCTGGACATGTTACAGAGATGTTACAGAGTAGAGCGGGTTGCTTCAGAGGATTGAAATGTTTCATACGGTGTTAGTTAGTCTTCATGGATTTCTTGAATAGCAGGGTTTTTATTTCTTTTCTGAAAGTTTTGTAGTCTGGGGGTCGTGATTAGTAGATTGGAGAGCTGGTGGTCTAGTTTTGCTGCCTGTGTGGCTAGAAGGCCATCGTACATTTTTTTCCATTTGATGTCTCTGATTGGAGGGTATGTGAATGGTGTCTGGGTTCTCCTGTGTCTGGTTGTGGTAGTTTGGATTAGGCGGTTGTTCAAGTAGGCTGGGCTGTCACCATTTATGGATTTAAATAATAGATAGAAGAATTTAAATAGTATTCTTGCTTGAATTGGGAGCCAGTGTGAGTCAAGGTATGCCTCGGTGATGTGGTTGTGTTTTCTTAGTGAATAGATTAGTCTCAGGGCTGTGTTTTGTAGTGTTTGCAGTTGTTTTATCATATAAAAGAATGGGTGCATGAAAAGTCATGAATAAAATTAACCCCAAGCAGATTTATAACTCATACACTGTGACAGGAATGCTTGTGGGTAGAGTTTGGGCAGAACAGGGGCACATTTAGAACAGTTTATGGGAACATTTAGACTTGCTCCCAAGGAAGTCAGGAGTGTGCCTATTTGGATCTATTATATAAAACCACTGTGGGTCAAATTCTATAAAAGGTGTCCTGATTGTGGGTGTCCTACCGCTGCCTAACCAGCCAATCAGGATGCATGTTTTCTAAAAAAAAAAAAACAACCTGAGGCAGGCTGACTACACTGTGGGTATCTGTCACAGGTGCAGGGAGGCGCCTAGAGATGCCATGGGCATGGTCTTAGGTATCTGGCCAATCAGAGTCTTAGGCCACCTTCCCAGTGGATCCCAGAATGCACTGAGAAGGAGGCCTAAGACTACAGTTGGCCCAGGTGCCTAAAGCCCCTCCTATGGGAGGGGCCTTAGGCACCTGGACAAATCAGGGCCTTAGGCCCCTCCCTGGTGCATCCCAGGATGCACCAGGAAGGGGAAGGCCTGTTATTCTGAAGAGATGGGCCTGCCTGCCGGAGGGAGTAGGTATCCCCCGGCCAGCCTTGTTTATAAAGGTACGGCGGGATCCAGGTGGACTTTGGGGGTTAGGGTGCCATGTGTTTGGAGCAGGGGTCTCCAAAGACCTCCTTGAAGGCCGAATCCAGTCGGGTTTTCAGGATTTCCCCAATGAATATGCATGAGATCTATGTGCATGCACTGCTTTCAATGCATATTCATTGGGGAAATCCTGAAAACCTGACTGGATTCGGCTCTCAAGGAGGGACTTTGGAGACCCCTGGTTTGGAGGGTGCCAGCAGGAGGAAGCAGGAGCAGTGTGTGGGTGGTTCAGAGGTGGCAGTGGAAGGGAATGGGCATCCCTCCTGCCAGCTGATTTGTGGTGGGGTTTGGCGGTTCCCTGCTACAGCCTCTCAGCTGATCATGACAGGAAGATTCCCTTGCCGCAATCGGCTCAGCAGCAATGCGATTCTCTAAACGGCGCCTGTGACATGGACGCCAGTTAGAGAATCGGGGTGGTTAGGTGGGGCTAGGCATCTGTCAATTAGGACAGATGTGATTCTGTATAGGATGCCCATGTGCGATTCTCAAAAGCTGATTAGGCAGGTGCTGAGACTGGGCGTCCTATGCAGAATCAGGCCCTGTGTGCGTACTTTTTCATGGGTAGCCTCACAAAACTGTGTCTGAAAAAATAAAATAAAATTCACATGAACTGAGACATTCTCTGAATTCCATCATAACAAAATAACAATTCATGCTTAACATTCAGTAGCTCTCAAGCATTTCATCAAAGTCCTCTATGCCACGAGAAAGTAATTATTTTAAGGTTCTGCTTGGTATAATAGTGGCTCCTCAGTATCTCTGTAATTTTAAATGGTAATGTTTTTCCTTCAGCCTAGTGGCTATTTCTGAACCTGCAGTGGACAGATTATTCTATCCTTCTCCTTAGTATCTCAACCAGGACGCGGGAAGTCATCATGCCATTGTATCGAGCGATGGTGCGTCCACATCTGGAATACTGCGTTCAGTATTGGTCGCCGCACCTCAAGAAGGACATGGCGGTACTTGAGAGAGTCCAAAGGAGAGCAACGAAACTGGTAAAAGGGCTGGAACACTGCCCATACGCCGAGAGGTTGGATAGGCTGGGGCTCTTCTCTCTGGAAAAAAGGAGGCTCAGGGGAGATATGATAGAGACCTTCAAGATCATGAGGGGCATAGAGAGGGTGGATAGGGACAGATTCTTCAGACTGAAGGGGACAACAAGTACGAGGGGGCATTCGGAGAAACTGAAGGGAGATAGGTTTAAAACAAATGCAAGGAAGTTTTTTTTCACACAAAGGGTCGTGGACACTTGGAATGCGCTACCGGAGGAAGTGATCAGGCAGAGTACGGTACAGGGATTCAAACAGGGATTGGACAGATTCCTAGGGATTGGACAGATTCCTGAGGGATAAAGGGATCGTGGGATACTGAGGGAGGAGCTGGGATGTAACACAAGTATAGAAAGCTAACCAGGTAATAAGTATAGAAACCCAACCAGGATGTGCATGTGCAAGACCAGAGGGTTAGGACTTCGATGGGAAGATAGGACTTCAATGAGAAACCAAGGTGGCAAGGGAGCCCCTTCTGGTGATTCAGACAGGTCGTGACCTGTTTGGGCCACCGCGGGAGCGGACTGCCGGGCAGGATGGACCTATGGTCTGACCCGGCGGAGGCACTGCTTATGTTCTTATGAATGGTGGTGAGGGTTCCCCCATGCTCTCTGCCAATCAATAAGGTAGATGCTTAAGCTGCTTTATGATACCTATGTACTTCTGGGTGCTCCCTGACTTTGTCTCCTTTGATACAGGTGTCCAATAAATAAACTGAGTCCACTAAGTATGGGCCCCAAAGTGATGGACTGAGTCAAGGACTGGTTGAGTGGAAGGCGATAGAGAATAGTGGTCAATCTGAGGAAAGGGATGTTACCAGTGGTGTGCTTCAAGGTTTGGTTCTTGAGCCTGTTCTTTGTAAGCGATATTGCTGTAGGGCTGTCAGGTAAGATTTGTCTCTTTATGGATGAAACCAAAATCTGCAATAGAGTAGATAGCCCTGATGGTGTGAATAACACGAGGAAGAACCTAGCGAAGACTGAGTAATGGTCTGGAATTTGGCAGCTAAGATTTAATGCTAAGAAATGCAAGGTTATGCATTTGGGTTGCAAAAACCTGAGGGAATGGTACAGTGTAGGGTGTGAAGAACTTTGGGCATGAAAGAGGAGTGGGGCTTGGGTGTGATAGCATTTTAAGGTGGAAAAACAGGTTGAAAAGGAAACAGTGAAAGCTAGAGGGACGCTTGGGTGTAAAGGGAGATGAACGGCAAGTAGGAAAAAGGAGGTATTTATGCTCCTGTATAAGACTCTGGTGAAACCTCATTTGGAATAGTGTGTATAATTCTGGAGACCACACTGTCAAAAAGATATAAACAGGATGGAGTCAGTCCAGAGGAAAGCTACTAAGATGGTCTTCATCATAAGGCATATGAGGACAGACTTAAAGATCTCAATATGTATACTTTGGAGAATAGGTGGGAGATATACAGTAAGTTTAAATAGCTATGTGGCATAAAAGCACATGAGGACTCTCAATTGAAAGGAAACTCTGGAATGAGGGGGCATAGGATGAAGGTGAAAGGGGTAGATTCAGAAGTAACCTTAGAAAATAATTTTTCACAGAAAGGGTGGTGAATGCTTAGAGCAGCCTCCTTGTGGAGGTGGTGGAGACAAAATGTAACAATTCAAAAAAGCTTGGGACAAGTACGTTGGACTTCTATGGGAGAGGAGGGGATAGTAAATGTCATAGATAGGAAGACTAGATAGGTCATATGGTCTTTATCTGCCTTTATTTTTCCCTGTTTCTAATATACTGATTTCGGTAACAGCAATCAGTTCATGTTATTTATTTCTTGTCTATACAGCTCAGACTAAGGCTTAAAGGTTCTCTCTTTATAACTAGAGTTAAAGACCAGGTAGAATTCAGATAAGCCAAAGATAGGGTTTTCAAAAATGAAGCAAGATTTTATAGTCAGTGGAGTTTCCTTCTGACACTTCTCCCTCCAACTGATTAAAATAAGCCACTCCTAGATTCTTCTTCTTTCTGGAAGAGACTGACTCCAATCTCAAAATGGCTACTGTGACACCTAGAGGCAATCTCATGAAACTGCCACTGAAAGCTGCAGTTAAGCTGCTATTTTGAATGCAGACATGGGATGAGCAAGGGCAACTGGGGATTGATCCTGCTCCCATAAACCACTAGATGACCACAGTAGTAAGATAGTTTCAGGGAGTGGGGGTGGGGTGGCCTATATGTAACCATAGGGGGAGGTGGCTGCAGCCTATGGATCTAGGAGGAGGAGGGGATCTAGCTAAGAGTTGGGACCTGGGTTGGCCACTGTTGGAAACAGGATGCTAGGCTAGATGAACCATTTGTCTACCCCAGTACAATTATTATGTTCTTATGTGAGCCAAGTATAGGACAATCAAGCCATTGTGACATCACTGATGAGGTTGACTCTTAGGCATTGGTAGAATGAGGCATTATGACATCACAATCTCAGTTCTGAAATGTTGCTACTCTTTGGGTTTCTGCCAGGTACTTGGGACCAGGGTTGACCACTTTTGCACACACGATACTGGGCTTGATGGACTTTCGGTCTTTTCTAGTATGGCAATTCTTATGTTCTTATGAAGTAGGAGCTCCTGTGGGGTGGCGAGGGAGGAAGAAAGGAATTGGGAGCTCCTGTGATTCAGAGGTGAAATGGCTGTAGCAGAGGAAGAGGGAGGGAGGGAGGGAGTAGGGGCTATTCCCAGTCAGGGGATGGGCAATTTCAGTTTTCTTTGGTCTCTGAAAACAAGCGACAAATTTTGGCCACAGGTTCCAAGTTTATTTAGTTTCTATCCTGTCTATCAATTTAATATATGGGCAGCTTAAAATTGTAAAGGGAGAGGGGGAAGTGCCCCATTTTTAGTTGTCTTCTACTTAGGTGACACATGCTATGCTTTCATGTATTCTTATGACCTTGCAAAATTTGAAAATGAAAACATGTACATACTTTCACTTTGAGAACTGGTGCAAAACCCCTGGGTAAAAGGACAGACAGTTTGAAAATGACCCCTTTAGTGCTATTCTCTCCAGGAATGAACAGAAAATCTGCATACACAAAGGGGTTATTAAAGTTTTGGTTTGTTTGTTGACTGTCAGCTGCACTATTTTGCTAGCACTTCTCTTGGAATGAAGGAATTTGTAGATTCTTTGTGCTTTTCCTCCCAGTGCATACCAGAGCCTTCAGCCGTCTAAGCCAGGCACAGAGTGGCTGCACATTCCATTCCTCCTTTTCCTGTAGCAGATCAGCAAATCTCAGAAGTGATTCTCTGCAAACACAATACCTTACCTGGAGAAAAGGTTTCACCAGGACTATATCAGTGGATCCCAGATCAGGCTCTCATGATCATCGCATCAAAGCTGCATAGGAGTGCTCCATCCGCATTCCTGCCAGCAAGTTTATGCTTCAGTATCCCACTTTCAGTCATGGGGGGCAAGGCAGGACCTCTCAGTCCTGCAAACCCTGCCTGCACCTATGCCCTTGTAAATAAAAACAGGATACTGAAGACAAGTGCCACTCCCAGCAGTAGAAATATGGGTGGAGGAGCTCCTCAGAAGATCTGGTTGGCAGGATATCCAAAAGGAACATATATTAAAAAAAAAAAAAAGTATTACAATTGTTATTAGATGAAGTGGAGGTTTTGTGGATACGAGGAAGGGCAGAATGAATATTCATTAGGAGAGCTTATTTAGCAGGGAAGAAATGCATTCTTTATTATTGGGCAATGTCTAATCCACCATCTGTTTGATTTTGGAGGAATAAATTATATAGCTTGATGTTAATGGAACAACAGGATGCTAAATTCTCCCCAAGGAGAAAGAAGTTTCTACTGATACGGGGGAATTATATCCAGTTGTTGCCACTGAAAGTTTGAAGTTTGATCATGAACTCTAAAGTACTGGATAAGTGAACATAAGCGGATGCTTAAAGGATGTAAGAGTGGACAAGAGGGAAATAAAGGAGGACATAAAAGCAGGGGGGGATGAATGTAAAAAGCAAAAATGTGGATATTGCTATTAGAAATTGCTTTAGTAATTGATTTGTTTTCTGTATTATACTTGCTGGTCGATGTATATTGGACTAAAATTCTATATAAGGTGCTGTAAAATTTGACGCAGAATAAAAACACGCTTAGCATGATTCTATGAACCATGCCTAAAGTTAGAATGCACGTAAAGGTCGACCTCGTGACTAAAATGTAGGCGCGACTATTTATACCAACTAGAACCCGATGTAAATGTCCGCGCCTACATCTGTGCGGATCGGGCCCATTCTTTAACAATGCAACCCACCCATGCCCCTTCCATGGCCACACCCATTTCGAGATCTGCAAATTAGAATTTACACACATCCCTTTATAGAATATGCTTAGGAAGCTGCCCACGTAGTGGGGCATTTTTGACAGTACGTCTAAGTCCGATATGGACATCCTTAGAAGTGTGTCTAAAATGTGGATGCTGGAAAACGTCCATTTTCAAAACTGCTAGACGTCCATCTTTTAAAAAGAAAATTGCCTATTTAGACACCTTGACCATCAGGATGTCCAGTCTTAGGCAGCCTAACTTTTTTGGCCATTTTTGAGCACAAAAACATCCCAAGTTCAAAACGCCCAAATCCAGACCATTTGGATGTGGGAGGGGCCAGCATTGTAATGGAGTGGCCACACAGACATGCCAACAGAGCACTGGGGCTCCTTAGAGGGCACTGCTGTGAATTTCTCTTAAAGGGGGCCAGATGTGCACCTCACCATAACCCCTTTATAATGTATGGTGAGCCCTCCAAATCCTAATATACCCACCTGCCTACCACCTCAATTGGCCTTATGACTCAGCGGGTGGTGGACACCTGGAACGCGCTTCCCGGAGAGGTGATAAGACAGAGTACAATTCTGGGGTTCAAAAAGGGACTGGATGACTTCCTGGAAGCGAAGGGGATTACAGGGTACAGATAGAGTTACCTTACAGGACATTGAGCGAATAGGGTATGGATATTTTAGGTTAGGTAGGGAACACTTTCAGGTCATGGACCTGGGGGGCCGCCGCGGGAGTGGACTGCCGGGCACGATGGACCCCTGGTCTGACCCAGCAGAGGCAATGCTTATGTTCTTATGACTGTAGGTGGCACTTATATGGCAGTATAGTAGGGTTTTGATGGACTCACACTTTCCGCCATAAATGTAGTAGTTAGAGTGGTTTATGGGCCTTGGTCTTCCTCTCACTAGCCCATCCACCGCCTACTTAAGACACGTGTGTGCTGCTCTACTAGGCTTTCCTATTCCAGGTACTGCTTTTCTAGAGAAAGATAATGTATTTATTGTTTCATTCAGATCTTTGTGGAGTAAAATGTGGGTCAGTGACCACTGGGGGAGTGTGGTGGTCATTACTTAATCCCTCCAGTGGGCATCTGGTCAGTTTGGGTTCCTTTTTTGGCACTTAGATTCTTTTAAAGTCAGTCTAGCTCTAGACGTCTAAGTTCTGTCCTGGATATCTTGGGAAATGTTCGTTTATCACTTCAAGGTCTCCAAGTGTTAAGCATGCCCAAAGCCCACTCATAACACGCTTCCAACATTCCCCCTCGAAAATTGGATGCGCAGTGACTAAGAATCCTAGCAAAATGTCTAGAAAGTCGGTTTCAAAAATAGGTACTTGGACGTTTTAGTGAGAAAAACATCCAAGTGCCGATTTAAGTTTCAAGTTTATTGATTTATTTTTTTAAATATATTTATTTATAAAATTTAGACATTATTATCAAGCATATCATCTTGTACAGAAAGTGAGATTTATTTTTGATATACCATCTATCAAAATACATGTCTAGACGGTGTACATTATAAAAAAAATTTATAGGAAACAGTTAAACTAAGTAAATAAAAACAATAATTTATCCGATATTAAAAATACTGGGCAAATTCAGATTAACCTACATGAAACGGAAGGAAAGTAGGGGAGGGAGAGGTTGTTTTAAATACATCGAAGTAAAATTAATAAAAAAGGGCGGTAAGTGAGGAGCGGCAAAGACATTAGGGGGGAATCATTTCAAGAGAAGTATTAGATGTTTCAAAGCTACACATAAGTCAGGGAATTAAAAGGCAGAGGCTGATTCTAGAGAGTAAAAGCATCTTTAAAGAGGAAAGTTTTAAGTTTGGTTCTCTAATCGAATGTCTAGTGGAAGGGCATACCACAGAGAGGGGGCGGTAACTGAAAAGATGGATTTGTGAGTAGTGTCGTAAAACAATTCCCGTATTGACAGTATAGAGAGTAAATTTTGATTATTTGATCGGAGAGCCCTTGATGATGAGTAAGGGATCAAAAGTTTATCTATGAATGCCAGTTGGTTAGAGTTTTTGTTTTTGTTTTGATGTCTTAGTGTTTTGAAACTGAGCCCCATAAATTATAATTACTGCCAATTACTGCTGATAATTGCTTCTTAGTGGCCAATTATTGGTGCTCTTTGGCTTGTTAAACAATTAAGTTGCTTGTTCAACTTAGCCACATGGTCAAATTTGCACACACAACTTTAGTCACCCTATGGAACCCGCCTAGAGCTCCGACTTGGGAGGATTCGGAGGGATAGAATCTGAGGGACTGTGTGTTGGCTTATAATAGTCACAGTAAAAAGAGATTTTAAATAAAAAGCAAAGCTATGGGGTCAATATCCAGCCCCTGGCGGTCAATGTTTATTTGGCCACTTCCAACGTTATCCCTGGGCGTGACATTGAAAATCTGAGCATATGCTGCCCTCTCCTTCCTTAATTAACCTGTGGTTGCGGAGTTCAGACTTGCTACCGATGAGAAGTTTCTACCATTGGTGAAGTCACCTGTCACCCTTGTTGAAGCCTTGTCTTTTCCAATTAACCCTCCTGTTCGGTGCTTGGAGGCATTAAAGTTGTATCTGTTTCTGTGTCAGGCAAATACACTTCTATTTGCCTGCATAATGTGGCACAGTTACTGCAACAACCCCCTTGTAACTCTTGTGAACTTGTTAATTGCTTTGTTAATTCTCTTTCAGCTTTTTCCATGTAGTGTGTTAAGTTATATTACATTTTATAAACTTCTTCACAATGGGCTAGATTCACTAAGCAAACCGATCGTGTACCGCTCTGTTTGCGCTCACTTTCCTACTACGGCTCGATTCACTAACCTTCCTCCAGACCCCATCCGCACCCTATCCGATCTGCGCATGCAAATGAGTAAAAAGGCATGTAAATTTCTTAAGGCATCGAATCATGAAACCATTTCGTCCAAACTGACTGGCCTTTCCGTTCCAAAAAGTTTTGACTGCTGAGGATCAGTCGCTTTACATCCTCATCGACTATTCCTGCCTTGCAACTGCCGCGTGCATGTTAAGAACCCCATAAAAATATATATCTACTCTGCAAAATATCCAAAATATATGTAAACTTTCATGTACATAAGAGTTAGAAATATATTTTTTTATTTTTTTGGAATGCGCATAGCGAGCGCGGGAGTGAATCTCAGATTTGTAATGCGCATGGCAAGAAAATCGCAGATTAGCCCCGAACTCTCCTTGCACATTGTACATTTCATATATCAATGCCAAATTTTTTTTAAAAAATCAAAAATAACTTTTAAGGGCCAGCAATCCCTCCCCCCTTCATTCCAGCTAGATTGTCGCATGCATCTGATGCCTTTCGTGCTTCACGGCAGAAAGAGCTGCACAGCCTCCTGGGATTCGTAGGCTGTATATAACACTGCGTGATCCCAGCGCATTCAACCGCTGTTAACTGTTGTGCCTTCTAGCAACTTAACAGTTCTTTTCCTGAAATAAATGTTAAGCTGTTTGGAAGTGCGCAATAAACTTTGAGATCGATCCGTAAAAAAAGGATGAACTCGAAGAATTCCACAGCTCGCTCACAAACCTCCGATGCTATTTCTCCTTAAATCTCTCCAACAAATTTTTCAGAAAGCTGCGGTCACAGCTTATACAGCTTGCAACAGCACTTAGAAAAAATAGCGTTTGGTAAAAAAATAGTTCTTATATTGCATTTTCTACAACAACAATGCTTTGCGGTAGACACATTCAGAGCCCGCCAATGACATCCACAATTAAACCCCGCCCCATTTCTACGCAGTGAAGTCCTAAAGAGCTAGCGCATGCGTTATGTGCTTCAAAACCAACAAGGAGACAGTGCGCACGCGTGTCGATCGATGTTACAGCGAGACGTGGGGGCGTGTTTATGATTTGATCATTTGCATGGACAAGCTTTACTGAATCGATCAGCCAGAATGACTCGGAAACGGATAGTACACGAATAGGATCGATTTGTGGACTTTAGTGAATCTAGCCCAAACTCTTTAGATTCATTCCAGACCAAGTACTGCGTAAGCCAAGAGCTTCTTCAAATGTGCTAACTCCTTTTAATTTTTAAAGTGAGCTTAATTTCTTTTCATGCTATCAAGTCACCATCTCCCAATGGGAATTACAAAAGCCAAGAGCAGAAGATATCTTTTTTGCTAGAATTAATTGATCCCACAGCATCCCTTTTAGTCCCATCCATTTCACCTTCACTTTTCATTTTGGCAGCCTCACTTATTCCCTACCCTTTCAAAAGCTTTTTCTCCAGCTCTGAAGTGGTCACGGATTGAGGTTCTAATTTCTCATTTTTTTTAAATATCTGTGATGACGGCATGAAGAGGAGAAATCCGTAACAGGACTGTACGCACTGGTTACGCTGTCCAATTTAAGGGGTCCTTCTACTAAGGCGCGCTAGTACTAAACATTAGTGCACGCTAAACGCTAACTCGTCCATTATATTCTTAGTAAAAAGACCCCTAAGTCTATTCTGTAAAGAAATATAGATACTTAGTTATTATTATTCTTGGTTATGGGCTAAAATATTTTGAATAATATGTGGTTTGGTGCTCTGTGAGAGATCGCTAGACCTGATCGAATGCTGAGCTATGGGATTCGCTGCGATTAAGGAAAAAAGCGTAAGGTGCGTTGCTTCAAAATCAAAAACGTTTAGAATTGCTGGGGTGCATCTATGGAATAATTTACTTGGACATCTAAGATTATGCACCAATTGTACTAACTTTAAGAAGCTCATGTGGTATGGTATGGTATGTGGTATGAGGCCAAAACCATACTCTTCACAAAATACATAAAACCTATCCAGCATGACCAATCCCAATCCAACATCTCATACTCTCTAATACTCTTCTATTTACCAAACGTTATCTAAAACCCTTAATTCACCCTATTCCTATCTCCTAAAAACTTCTACTTCCCGTTGATAACTATTTTTACCCGACATTGTTATTACCTTAAAATTTTATATCATCGCTTATTCTATTCCTTCAAATTTTGAATGTAATTCTTCTTTTAGTTTGGATGTAATCCGCCTTGAACCGCAAGGTAATGGCGGAATAGAAATCACTAATGTAATGTAATTTGTAATGAGGTTCATTTCATTCTAACTGCCTTGATATGCCTTGAGCTTCTGGGAGAACTGGATAGAAATCGAAATAAATAAATAAATGTTGTCACCATAGATTCATGGAAGATGAGATTTTGAGAATATTGGTCTTTTAAGTTAACGTGTTTTATGGCAAATTTTATGGTGTTTGCTATTGGAAGCTGCTTGGATATTAAGCGATCTATAAATGTTTTAAATAAATAAATAAAACCTGCATATTGTTTGGTTATTATTTGCCCCTGACACAGGTGGTGAAACACAGCTGTGTCGGGAATTCTGGATATTGGTGGTGGTATATAAAGCCTGTTTGGATTCAGTTCTTCTGATCTCCTTTTTTGTTTGCTGATGCCTACATTACTACGTAAAATATTAGCACAGAAAATATGGGCATAAACGTATTCAGGACTAGCCAAAAATTCTTTTTTTTCTGCAGCAGGGTAACTTAGCAGCTCTCCTTCTTGCCCACCCTTTACAGTGGCTCTGATCCTCCTTTCAGCCACCCCCATCTATTTATATCAGGAGTGTGCAACCTCAGTTCTCCAGGGCCACAACCCAGTTGAGCTTTCAGGATTTCCCCCGATTAATATACATGAGATTTATTTGCTATTAATATACATGAGATTTATTTGCTATTAACATACATGAGATTTATTTGCTATTAATATACATGAGATTTATGTGCTAATTAATAAACTGGTATATCAGCATCATACTTCCTCAGTTGCACTCCAGCCATGCGTTCTCTTGTGGTTATGGCATAAAAGAAGATTTTTTGATATATAAGAGAAAAACATGGATCGATGAGGAAAAGAGCTGTGTTTGAAGGGGTTATGTTACCCTGACAGCTGTTTGAGGATCCTGTAAAAAAAAAAAAAAGTTTACACATAAAATTTATACAAAATACTTATACAGTATACATAACATGACCATATATGTCCCGTTTTGAATGGGACCATCCCATTTTTAGGTAGCCTGCCCCATTGTCCCCAAGCACAGCTTCGGGACGCCGAAATGTCCCGTTTTCAGGGGCCCACCGAAGGAACAAGTACTGTACCGTAGTGAATACGGCCCCTCCCCCCAGCGGCTGCCTCCTCTCCTGATGTCTTCTGGCAGCGGCAGAGCAGCGCGCCTGCCTGGTCCCGCACCGCTCGCTGAATGTCTACCGTCAGTTCTCACGGGTCCCGCAAGAACTGATGGCAGCCATTCAGTGAGCGGCGCGGGACCAGGCAGGCACGTGAAATGCCTTGTGTGCCGCTCTGCCTCTGGCGGAAGACATCAGGACAGGAGGCAGCTGCCGGGAGGGGTGTTCAGTCCCGTTTTGAGGAAAAAAATAAATGGTCACGTTATGTACACAATGTATCACTGGGGGGAGGGGGGGGGTTTTGAGTTTATGGCTGGAATGCAATTGAGGAAGTGTGATGCAAATAGATTTCATGCATATTCATTGAGAAATTCAGAAAAATGGACTGGATTGCAGCCCATAAGGACCGAGGTTGCCCCCTCCTGATTTATATTCTGTTGCCCCAGTCTCAGCAGAACAGAAATGTTCCCAAGCTGCTCTAAAATGAACCTACTGTATATTGCAGACTATTTTTTTTTTTCTTGAATCCTAAACTAAAAGTTTCTTTCTGTTCTCACAAGTATTGCTAAATTGGATAACATGGTAAAACAAGTCATTGTTCTGTTTTCTTGGACTCCTGTAATCCAGGCCACAAATTCCTAACTGCCCCAAATGCGTATCTACTAGCAACGAAAGACTCTTCCTAGGTTTGCCCTTGGAATCTGTTTCGGGAGTTGGGAATTGCTGTCCTAAGGGAGGATCCGTAACCTCTGTGGGAACATTCGGATTCCCGGAGTTCGGAGTGGGACAATTTTACGCCTTAGCACCACTTCTTCCTGGAGCAGTTTTGGTTTGCAAGAAGTGAAGCGGCTTCTCAGGAACTCAGCCCCATGAAAACGGAAGTCTGAGGGGCGCGCGCGCTGCATTACAGGTATGGGATTCATTTTCGTTTTGCTGTTCCAAGATTCACTTCTCGGTTCCTCAGAAAAGTAGTAGTGATTTCCCAGATACTGTCTGTAAATAGCATTTTATGGATGTATATAGACTTAATAGAAAGTAGACTTCATAACACTGCAAATATTGTCATGTTTATACATTGGGGGGGGGGGGAGGAGGGGGGAGATCGTTTCTCTGAAAAATAAAGACAAAAATTCCATTGATGCTAATTTCTGCTTTTCCCCTGCAGACAAAATTTCTGTGCTATCTACGTACCTGGCATTTTTTTTCTGACTTTTATTTGCAAGTTTAGACTAGCCAGGATTACATTTTTGAACTTCATTTTTTTTTGTGTGTGTTTCTTCAAGATGTCTAAGTACTTTTTCCTGCCAAAATAGTCACCTTAATTCGGGTGCACGTGCAAATAATGATCTGTCAATTTTGTGCTGTTGATCACGTGAAAATCGACACTTATTAGTTCCTCAGGAGTCGGAATTGTATTGCCCCAAGGAAAGGCTCAGCTTCTCACCCCCCTTTTTCTGCTTTTTGCCTGCCTCAGGCGATCAGGTGTTCAACAGTGGCAGGCCAGCAGAAAAACAAGAGAGGGAAGAGGATTGGAGGGTTTAGTTGTTGAACAATGTTAATAGTCTTACATTTGAGAAAACAAATACCTTAAAACCTTGGATTGCAAGTAACTTGGTTAGCAAGTGTTTTGCAAGACAAGCAAAAAATTTGATTAATTTTTAACTTGATATACAAGCAAGGTCTTGCAATACAAGTACATGCAGTATATACGGGTCCCTAGAAATATCTAAGGAAAAGGACCACTTAAACTAAATTAATTTATGGAGCATGTATAGTTGGGCAGACTGGATGGACCACTTGGGTCTTTATCTGCCATCATTTACTATGTTACATCATCACAACTGAGCCGATGGTTCTTCTCTCTCTGACGCTGCGGGAGTGTAGTGACTGTTCTAAATGAGCGAGGTCTTGCAATACCAGTACATACATTATTTTGTATTAAAGTTTTTGGGTTGTGGAATGAATTGTCTGAGTTTCCATTATTTCTTATGGGGAAATTCGCTTTGATATACGAGTGCTTTGGATTACAAGCATGCTTCTACAACGAATTATGCTCGCAAACCAAGGTTGACTGTAGATTAAAACTAATCCCTTGCCAAGAGTCAAGGGGGTAATGTTTTCAGGGTAGGCAATTCTGGTCCTCGAGAGCCAGGTCAGGTTTTCAGGATATCCACTATAAATATGCATGACATAGATTTGCATCTCAAGGAGGCAGTGCATGCAAATCCATCTCATACATATTCATGGTGGAGATCCTGAAAACCTGACCTGGCTCTGGCTCTCGAGGACCGGAATTGCCTACCCCTAGTTTAGGTTTAGGTTTGTCCTCACTGGGACAGAGTCCCCGAGTACACTTATACCCCAGAATTTTGTCTGAAATTCCAAAGAGAAAGTTTGTGCATTCTTTCATTTTTAATTTTTGCCTGCAGGCATTTCACCTCCACCTCCAATTTGTGTGGTAGGCTTTGTAAACAACCTAAAATGTTTACAGTATACACTCAAATATAAACCAAGATTTTTGGGCCAAAAAATGGGGGCCTCGGTTTATATTTGAGTTGGAGCTCCCCCCCCCCCCCCCCCTCAGACCTGTTGCATACCTCCCCTGGGCCTACAATATGCCCTAGTGGTCTAGCGGTGAGCCGGGACAGGAGGGACCCCTCCCATCTCCTGTCCTGGCTGACTCTAAAACAGTCGTCTCAAACTGGCGACCTGGGGGCCACATGCCAAGTACTATTTTGAGGCCCTCGGTATGTTTATCATAATCACAAAAGTAAAATAAAACAGTTTCTTGATCATATGTCTCTTTAGCTATAAATCACAATATTATTATTATTAAGACTTAGCCAAAAGGAAAGATTTATAAATATAAAGAGTTTTACCTCATACAAAATTGTCATTTCTTTAATAAGACATTAACTATTTTTTCTGAGGTCCTCCAAGTACCGACAAATCCAAAATGTGGCCCTGCAAATTGTTTGAGTTTGAGACCACTGCTCTAAAACAACTGACCTCACTCCTGCCTCTCAGACCTCTAGAACTCGTGGCAGCCATTTTAGATAGCAGCACGCTAAATATTAGCGCGTGATAAATGCATCCATAGAATATAATGGACGCGTTGGTGCGCGCTAATATAGCTAGTGCACCATAGTTTTAAAAAAAAAACCTAGTTACTAATAACTTGGAATACCATTGTCATAATTTAGCCCACCTTGATAATTTCCTCCTAATTAAAGGAAAAAGAAATGTCTCTAGAAAGCGCAACGAGCTCCTATTTGGAGAGGCTAACGTAGGCGAGGCTAGGCCGAACAGAGCAAATTAAAATCCTTGGGGTGGAGGCAAAGCCTCCTCTACTGCATTCAGCTCCCATCGCTGATCTGTTCCTTTCAAATTTCGTCCATCTATACCAGTGTCCCGGAAGCCTTTCTGCACCGGGGCACGCTAAATCCATCGCCGTGGCCGGAAGGCGCGCAGACGTCGATGTGACGATGTCACGTGCATGCGTAACCTCAGATCTATGACAGTTGCTTCAGTGGTGGCTGCTGCTCTCCAACCTGTCCAGGGGCCCTTCTGTTCCAGGTGCCGCTCCGAGCGATTCGCAATACTCTTGCCGCATTCCAAGACCACCTGCTCGATCATGTAATCGTCTTCCGCACGGACAACCAGGTGGCCATTTTATTATGTCAACATGCAGGGTGGACACAAAAGGAGTGGAGGAGTCCAAATAAAGACTGGTGAGCTCCAGATGTTTTGCAAACCACCTTCCTTTATATCACAACACAGACTCGACATGTACATGTTTCGGCCTTACGGCCTGCATCAGGAGTCTTGAAGTTTGATATAAAAAGATTAACATCCGATGTTTACTTCAAAAGTGGATTAAAAAAACGGAATACAAAAAGAAAATCGATGTGAAAAACGCCTCCAATGGCAATCTGCATATGTCGAACATGCAGGGTGGGACGGGATCCTGCCCACTTTGCCAAGAAGCGATCCGGATCTGGTCCTGGGCGATCCCTCGCCACCTTTTCGTGAAAGCGGTTTACCTGGCAGGGAGACAGAATGTCCTAGCCGACAAGTTGAGCAGGCTGCTGCAACCACACAAGTGGTCACTCGATCCCGCTGCACTGCATCAGATCTTTACAGCTTGGGGAGCACTGGAGATGGACTCCTTTTTTCCCCCTGCAGTCCCTAGCTCCCACTATGCTGATCCAGGCTATAAACTCCGAACCGTCTGGAGTCCAATGCCTTTTTCCTTGATTGGTGACACAAGTTTCTATAAGCCTTCCCTCCATTCCCTCATAAGCAATACTCTACTCAGACTTCACCAGGACCAGGCCACCATGATTCTCATAGCATCTTGATGGCTATGCCAACCATGGTTCCTTCTCCTCCTGCAGCTCGCATTTCGGGAACGAGGTCTCTCTCTTCCATCCCAGTTTATGTTCGTTAGCCCTCGCAGCATGATATCACCCCCCACAGCCAGTGAGTGCCATGCCACTCTCACCTCCCTTTTTCAGCCATCCTAGAAGCCTCCAGGAAGCTCTCCATGCAATGCTCCTATCGCTTCAAGAGGATTTGTTTAACTGTGTTGACCCCGACACGTGCCCTCTGCTGTCAATGCTAGTTTACTTACTACACCTGTCCAGCTCTGACCTAAAAACCACCTCAATCAGAGTTCTCAGTGCTATCAGTGCCTTCCATTTTCCACTAGATTGAAAGCCATTGTCCAGGCATCTCGTAATCTCCAGATTTATGAACGGCTTGCTCCATACCAGGCCTCCTGTGGTTCCTTGGGATCTGATGAAGCCCCTCTTGACTTCCTCTCTTAAAAACCTTAGCTTGAAAGTGGTCTTCCTTGTATCTATTACATCTGCATATCAAGTTGGTTAACTGCAAGCCCTTGTGTCAGCTTCTCCCTATACGATGTTTTTCCATGACAAGGTCATCCTTTGAACTCACCCTAAATTCCTCCCAAAGGTAATCTCAGAATTTCATCTCAACAAAGCCATTGTACTCCCAGTCTCCTTTCCCAAGCCACACTTTCATCCAGGGGACATGGCACATCGTATCTTAGACTGCAAACGGACTCGTGCCAACTACCTGGCTTGCACCAAGACTCATAGGATCTCCACTCAACTATTCCTGTCCTTTGACCCAAACAGACTGGGAGCTCTTGTCACCAAGCAGATTATCTTCGTATGGTTAGCGGACTGCTCACTCTGTACTGGCCCTGGAGGGCCGTGTCACGGCACAAAAATTCCAAGCCACAGCTATTACAATGGCTTATCTATGTTCCACTCCCATCAAGGACATTTTACAAGGCAACCACCTGGTCCTCAGTCTTCACATTCCCATCCCACTATTGTCTCGACAGATGTCCAGCCAAAATAGTGCTGGAAAACATATTCTCCACTTAAAAGCCACTCTCCCTCCAGCCCTATATGTTTCACCAGGCTCATGGTGCTTCTCAACAGCCCTCTTCTTGGAGACATGACTCTGGCAGCTAGGGCGTCCCACACGTGAGAAGGACTGCCTGTTGGCCTTGTATAAAGCACAGTTACTTACCTGTAACAGATGTTATCCGAGGACAGCAGGCAGATATTCTCACGACCCTCTCATCTCCCCTTGTTGGCTTCTTAGCTTGGGACTGAACTTCAGGTGACACGAGACATGGACTCACCAGCGCATGCACGACATGGGCATTTCTGAAATTCTTAAAGTGGTAGTACACTTCAAACCGTCCATGTTGGGGCTTCATGGATGATGTCACCCTTACGTGAGAATATCTGCTTGCTATCCTCGGATAAGTAACTGTGCTATGTGGTACCAGATGCTAACCTCTAGCAGTGCTGAAGAAGAGAAATTTTCAGCCAGCCAGCTTGTATGTAGAAATCTCTGTTCATTCATGTTAAATTTATTCCTCTTTTAGATAGTATTTGATATCCCACTTTCCAAAGCTGTTACAACTCTTGGCTTTAAAATTTGTCCTTTTAATTTATTACCTTGGCAGATTGTAGGTTCCTTGATTAATGTGTTATTAATTTGTGTCGGTATAGAGATTTCAGGCTGAGAGCAGAGGAGGTGGAGTGTGCAAATTTGGATTTAGAATGTTTCTTTGTTTCCATAATGAATGAGCATTTTAAAATGTCATAGCTCTAGACTAGAGAGAAAAAAGGTTTAAATGTTTGGCGATTGCCTTTAATACTTTTGCAAAATACTTGCTCATATAAACTAGGGATGGGCATTTCTTTGAAATGCCTCAAAAGACTGAGTCAGTTCCACTGTAACGTTATTTATTTAGTCAATTTTCTGTACTGTTCTCCCAGGGGGAGCTCAAAACAGTTTACATTAATTTATTCAGGTACTTGAGCATTTTTCTCTGTCTGTCCTGGTGGGATCACAGTCTAATGTACCTGGGGCAATGGGAGGAATGGGTGATTTGCCCAGGGTCACAAGGAGCAGCATGGGTTTGAACCCACAATCTCCGGGTGCTAAAGCTGTAGCTTTAACCACAGCATCACTCTAGAAATCAACATGTAGTAAAGGTGAGCCAAGTACAGGACAATCAAGCCATTGTGACATCACTGATGAGGTTGGCTCTTAGGCATTGGTGGAATGAGGCATTGTGATGTCACAATACCAGCTCTGGTGATCAGAGGCTGAAGCTTTTCACTCTATTTATTTATTCTATTTTCTATACTGTTCTCCCAGGGGAGCTCAGAACAGTTACATGAGTTTATTCAGGTACTTGAGCATTTTTCCCTGTCTGTCCCGGTGGGATCACATTCTAATGTACCTGGGGCAATGGGGGGGGGGGGGAAGGGGGGCGGGGAGAGAAATGTGTGATTTGCCCAGGGTCACAAGGAGGAGCATGGGTTTGAACCCACAACCTTGGGGTGCTGAGGCTGCAGTTGTAACCACTGCGCCACACTAACCCTCCCTCCCCCCTTTTTCAAAATTGTAGTGTGGTTTTTAGCACCGGCCGCGGCAGTAACAGCTTTGACACTCATTCCTATGAGCATCGGAGCTGTTACTGCCATGGCTGGCACTAAAAATCATGTTACAGTTTTGTAAAAAAAAAAAAAAAAAAAGGGGGGGGGGTAAATTAAGAGCTCTATAAAGTGATCCCTTTTTTAATGTTTTATATGTTTTTTTCGCTAAGGAATTTTTCAGGGTAGGAAAAAAGCCTCAGAATAAAAATGAATGTAGCTTGCTGAGGGGACAAAGCTGAACATATATTAATAGGGCTAGTCAGTTTGCCTAACTCATAAGAACAGCCTCACTGGATCAGACCAATGGTCCATCAAGCCCAGTAGCCTGTTCCCACGGTGACCAATTCAGGTCACCAGTACTTGGCCAAAACTCAAGGAGTAGCAATATTCCATGCTACCGATACAGGGCAAGCAGTGGCTGCCCCAGTGTCTTTCTCAATAACAGACTATGGACTTTTCCTCCAGGAACTTGTCCAAACTTTTCTTAAAACCAGCTACGCTATCCGCTCTTACCACAACCTCTGGCAATGCGTTCCAGAGCTTAATTATTCTCCGAGTCAAAAAACATTTCCTCCTATTAGTTTTAAAAGTATTTCCCTGTAACTTCATCAAGTGTCCCCTGGTCTTTGTAATTTTTGACGGAGCGAAAAATCGATCCACTTGTACCCGTTCCACTCCACTCAGGATTTTGTAGACTTCAATCCTATCTCCCCTCAGCCGTCTCTTTTCCAAGCTGAAGAGCCCTAACCATTTTAGTCTTTCCTCATACGAGAGGAGTTCCATCCCTTTTACCATCTTGATCGCTCTTCTTTGACCCTTTTCTAGCGCCGCTATATCTTTCTTGAGATAAGGAGACCAGAATTGAACGCAATACTCCAAATGAGGTCGCACCATGGAGTGATACAGGGGATTATAATATTCTTAGTCTTGTTAACCATCCCTTTTTAAATAATTCTTAGCATCCTGTTTGCTTTTTTGGCCGCCATCACACATTGGGCGGAAAGGTTTCATCGTATTGCCTATGATGACACCCAGATCTTTTCTTGGTGGTAGGTGCTTAGCAGATTGGCACTTACCACATGTCAAAGTTAGATGCTGTTTGGAGAATCATGCCTAGCAGCATCTAAACTGACTTAGACGCCCGAAGGTATCGCAATGTTAGATGCCACTATATTAAGCCAGGTTTTTCTTGGCCTAATATACCAGCATCTAAGATAGATGCCTAGCGGCGCCCAAGTCAATCCAACTAACAATGCCTACTTTCTGTGTAGACGCCCACTGCAGGGTGGTAGGCACCTACGGACTAATTAGTGTCTTAAAATTGGTTTTTAATGGCACTTTCAATTATCAGTGCCAATTCAAAAAATTTCCTCTCCCCCCCCCCATTTTTTACAGAAGCGCGGAAGAGGTTTTTAATGCCGGCTGGCACGCTGAATGCTCTGTGCTGCTTTGACGCTTATATGAACTCTGTGACCATAAGAGCAGCGCAAAGGATTCAGCGTACTATCTGGCCAAAAACCTGTTCTATACTTTTGAAAAAGGTGTGTGTGTGTGTGGGGGGGGGGGTAAGTTAGGCACCTAGATTGGTAGGCGTTCTGATCTAGTCGCCTACTGGTAGGTACCTTTTTTTTTTTTTTTAGTTAGGTACCTTTTTAGGTAGGTACCTTTTTATTCTTTACACTGCCTCTGGAGACTAAGGCCACACGTGCTTTTACCTGCCTAACCCCTCAGTTTCCAAGGCAAACTATTTGAGCGTTTTTTTTGGCTAAAGACAGATTGGTTTATGCAGATGGAAAAATACCTGTGGGTTCAGTCTGGTGGCTTATTTTAGCCTTTAATGTTTGTCCGCTAGATGAAGGTTTTATTCTCTTTGTCGTTCATGTTGAAGAGTTTCTATAACTGACTCGTAGCCTCTCCCACTCATGAGCGCTAGAAATTCCTCCTCCGCTCATGAAAACTAAAAAGAGGACCTTTTTTACTTAACGGAGAGCTGGAATGTCAGATACTTCCTAATACAACAAAAGAAAAAAGAAGACTCAAAAATCCACAGAAGAATCAATCCAACGATAAAAACAAAAAAACTGTGGATGCTGATGTTCTGAAAATGATTTATTATACGTCCTTTCACAATAAAACCATAAAAATACTTATGAAATAGTCCACTCTACACGGTCCGTGTTTTGGCAAACACGCCTTCCTCAGGGGTAAGTACACTGTTTTTAGTCCATTTCTCTGTTTGTGCATTTGACATCAATTGGACCCCTGAGGAAGGCATGTTGACCAAAACACAGACCGTGTAGAGTGGACTATTTCATAAGTATTTTTATGGTTTTATCATGAAAGATACTTCCTAATATCCAGCGCACACTTGTGCAGCACTTCAGAAATCTGCTTTGAGGTTGAACTTGTAATGTTCATCGTTTGTTAGATGAGTGCTTAGAATGCTCAGCACATATGTTAATTACTGCACTAATAAGTCAGTGTGTTACTAAGATGTTTTAGTCCTCGTAATTAAAACCACATGTCATATTTTACTCAAACAGTCCAAGCTTAATTACATCAATTTATTTTTTTTCAGGAGGATTTTATGTGTTGCTGTGACATTTTAAAGGCGATTCGATAAGGCGCGCCTAAAGTTGGACGCTAGTCGCACGCCGACGTTTATAGAAAAATAGCACTTGCGCACGAGATCGGCGCCATTAATTGTCTCGTGCATAAGTGCTTGGCGCTGTTCTTTAAAATTGGTGCACGCAGTTGCATAGTGTGTCGCCAAAAGTAGGCTGCGCTTGTGGATGGGATAAGAGTGTGTTGTGGGTGAGTCGCCACACGATGCATGAAACTGACCACCCCGCTTTTACTAAACCGCGATAGCGGTTATTAGCGCAGGGAGCCGCGCTGAATGCTCCGTGCTGCTCCTGACGTTTGTAGGAACTCTTAAGAGTGTCGGGAGCAGCGCGGCTCCCTGCGCTAATAACTGCTATCACGGTTTAGTAAAAAGGGGGGGTTATAGAGTACTGTTAGTTGCATGTATCTTTGTCAGTCGTCTGCGGACCTTCTGTTTTTTATTCTGTGAATTCCAAACATAAGTATTTTTGGAGCAATTCTACTTTTCCCTGTACACATAGGGCTCCTTTTGCGTTAGCGTTTTTAGCGCACGCAGCATTTTAGCGCGCGCTAAACCCGTGCTACGCGGCTAGAACTAATGCCAGCTTAATGTTGGCGTTAGCGTCTAGCACGCAGGGCAATTTAGCGCGCGCTATTCCACGTGTCAATGCCCTAACGCGGCTTAGTAAAAGAAGCCCATAGTGGCCCTTAGTATCTTTGAGTCTTATAATTCCATCTCTGGCCTTCCTCCTTTCTACAATATACCTGAAAAATGCCACTTCGTTTGATATCGTTAGCCATTGTTTACTTCCATTCATGCTTTTGCTAGCCTGTTTCTTTCTTTGACTCTTTCAGCTTTATGCAATACTCTCATTTCTGTCTCTTCTTTTGGGATCTTCTATATTTTGTGAATGCTACTTTTTTGCCTTGATTTTTGCACCCAATTCATTGGTGATCTATACCTGTTTTCTCTCTTTCTTGCTTTTAGTTTTGACCCTCTAAGCATATATTGCTGTGTTCTGAGCTATTTAATTATTGTTAGAAAAATCACTTCTGAAGTTTGTTTTTCTGCCCGATCAGGATTTACTTACTTCTCCCACAGAAAATGACAAATGTTTACTTCCCAGGATGATCCGCTGAACATCTGCTTTTCAGAGGACAGAAAGGCCAGTTGTTTCACAGAGCTACAGGGCAATGTGCCTGAGGAGCATATACTTTTTGAACCATCAGTCTCTCGGGGATGTATTGTTCAGGTAATTGTTCTGAGAGGAGTTTCCAGGAGATGTACTATTTTTGTAACAAATTCCATGCAGCTGCATCAGACAAGATCCCTGGGGACACTTTAGTACCACAATGGAGTTGCAAAGTGGCCGTCAGAGTTCCAGAGACAGAAAGGTGCTTATTTTAAATGCACCATTTGGGTTTTGGACATGCACAACCCAGTACTTTGCATTTTATGTATTACAATTTTTATTGACAGAATCAAATAATCAGTACAATAGGATAATACAAAAATACATTCAATACAATAAGAATCACAATAATAATATTTCATACAAATTTTAAATCATTCTTTCAAATTTAATTTCCATATGAACTAATTCAATCTTAATTCCATCCCCTAAATGAAATCCCTCACTCTGGATGAAAGTTGACAAAAATAAAGAATTAAAATAAATAACTGGAATATAATTATTAAACCTAATTTTCATAATAAATCATTGATAACCAAACTTCGTATTACTTTGCATTTTAAATGTTTATCATTGCATTAAGGTCTAACTGCTGATTTTATAAAGCCAGGTTATAAATGTCTGAAACTAAAGAATGTGCAAATGGCAATGGGATGCGGTCTGGGCATATTTGGGTGGGACTAGAGCAGGCCTAACAATTAGGGTGACCAGATTTTACGATTGTAAAATTCGGACCCATGGCCCCGCCCTGTTCCGCCCACCCCCAACCTCTTCTCATGCTTGGAGCCACATTGGGAGGGCATCTGCGCCTGCGCAGATGCGACGCAAAAAATGTCACTCGCATGCCCACATGCATGGGACATCACTGCGTTGCATCGGAGCATGCGCAGATGACCTCCCGACGCGATCCCAGACTGGAAGCTTTTCAAAATCCAGACAAAGTACCGAGTTTTGAAAAGCCATCCGGACAGTCCTCTTAATAAAAGGGGCATGTCCGAGTAAATCTGCATGTCTAGTAACTCTACTAAAAATGAACCTATTCCCCCATTTCAGAAGGAGGAATGAATGTTGAGGTCCTCAAAGACCAGGGGTAGGCAATTCCGGTCCTGGAGAGCCGGAGCCAGGTCAGGTTTTCGGGATCTCCACAATAAAATAAGCATGAGATAGATTTGCATCTCGAGGAGGCAGTGCATGCAAATCCATCTCATACATATTCATGGTGGAGATCCTGAAAACCTGACCTGGCTCCGGCTCTCCAGGACCGGAATTGCCTACGCCTGCTCAAAGACCAACACTGGAATTTACATCTTGCATCCAGAAAGTCTAGGTTTCAGAAAAGTCTTCCTGTTATGCAGAGTAGCACTAGAAGGATTGGGGGAGGGGGGAGGTCATCCCCTTAATTCTTCAATGCTTGATGTCTCCCTTGAAAGTGAATCTGGCAAGGAATACCAGAATCTGTGTCATTTTCGGAAGATGGCAGTGTTGGGAAACTGCTGCTAAGAATCATCGGCACCATTTTAGGTGCCGGCTCAGGCAGCAGAGGATGATGATTGTTGGCTCCAAAGCCCCACCAATTTTGAGTCCCAGGTAAGCCCTGGGACTGGCCCCAAAGCTCCCACCAATTCTGAGTCCCAGGTAAACCCTGTAAGGGGGAAGGGGATTGGGATTTGGGATTGAGTTTGCTGTCGGAGGCAGGCCTTTTCATGGGGGGCAGGAGTATAGATAGGGTTACCAGATGCCCTGGAAAACGGGTTTTGGAGAGCTCCGATGAGCACCGGCGGCATCCGGAGGGCCTCTGAGCATGCGCGGATGAGGTCACACACATCCGCGCATGCTCCAGGCCCTCCAGACGCAGCTGGAGCTTGTCGGAGAAGAGAGAAGGCTTTTTGGGGGCGGGGCTGTAGGCTGAACTGGGCGGGGATAGAGGTTGAATGGGGCGGGGTCACGTGTCCGGGGTTTTGTGGAACAAAATATGCCTCGGTTCACGTTAATCCAAATCGGATGCTGTTCACTCTCTGTCAACTCACCAACTGAACTTTCAATCCCATCATCCCACTCACTACTATCGATTCTCGCTACCAATTATTATAATGAATTCCACTCAAACGTCCTTATTAGTAAGACCATTTAGGGCTCCTTTTACTAAGCTGCAGTAGCTCTTTTAGCGTGTGCTGCCCCCTCACGCTACGCGCCAAGAACTAATGCCAGCTCAATGGTGACGTTAGCGTCTAGCGTGTGCGGCAATTCAGCACGCGCTAAAACCGCTAGTGCAGCTTAGTAAAAGGAGCCCTTAATGAAAAGGTAAATTATGAAATTGTTATATGTAAAGGAAGTCATGAATGTGAGGTAGGAGAGTTTGAGTTTATTTATAAAATTTATATTATGTAGCAGGTAAAGGGAAACCTCCCTGGTCTCAGCTTCTGAAGACGCATAATTGAGAAACATAGTTCTGTGTCGGGCTGGACTGTTTGCTAACGTGATGAGGAAATTCAGCGCAATACAGAATGAAAAACAATGAGGATCGTATGAAGTGAGACATATTGCAGCAATTGGCAAGGAGAAGAACTGTATTAATGAAATTTTGAATTTTGGGGTGAATAAATTAAGGGGGGAGGGTTCCTATATATGTTTGATTGTGTTGGTTGTATAAATGAGATTTATTGGATATTTGGATTTGATAAATTATAATAAAAGTATATACAGTGATGCCTTGGAATCCGAACTTAATCCGTTCCAGAACCCCGTTCGAGTTCCAAGACAATTTTTCCCATTGAAAATAATAGAAACTGGATTAATCCGTTCCTGGGTCCCGCAAACTCAAATTTTAACAGTAAATACACTGGATTTTTAGGGCAGAAACACACACATACAATGTGCAGGGGGTTCGGATTCCAAAGCAGAGTTCGGATTCTGGGACGTTCAGATTCCGAGGTACCACTGTATTTTGATAATGTAATATTGTAATGAATAGCTTCTTGGGTATTTAGTATTGCAATGTATTTGCATGAGATCTATTTGCAGGCACTGATTCCAATGCATGCAGATAGATCTCATGCATATTCATTGGGGAAATCCTGAGAACCCGACCTGGCGAGGGCTGAGGTTGGATGTTCCTGCTCTAACAGCTAGGTAACATTCAGACTGTCGGGAGATACTCCCATTCCTGCTAACCGATCCAAAGGTTTTCTTTTCTTGTCTGGCAAACAGAGGAAGAGCTTCACCAGGGAATTTCAGTATCTCCAAGAAGTATTTCTTAAAAAGTTCTTTGGGTGCTATCATTGGTACCCAAGGAAGGTTTTAATCATCTCAAATTGTGACACCTCAAATAGTTTTCCAACATTTCACATTTGTGCTGACAAGCACTACAATTTTGTTTAATTTTCACTGTACCATCTGTACCACTGTCAACGTCTCTTCCACACTATTTATCTTTCTTGAACAGTCGAGTCTTAGATTCTGTCACAGTTTCTTGAGCAGTGACATTAAATTCTATTCTAGTCTGTTCTCTAGTATTTATAAACCACTAAATTTCAAAAGGTTCAAAATGGTTGAGCAATAGATGTTCACGTATCCATACTACGTACATAGAAAATTGGTCATAAAGAAATATATGTCAGATTTTGATAATAAGCAAAATACATCCAAAATATATATATTTTCAAATGATTATGTAAGTAGATAGAAGATTGTTATTTAACAAATAACGTGAGATTATTCCAAATCTGACTGGTTTGATACACCTTTAAAAGTTGGAAAGCACAATACAATCTGATTACATGAGAATATCTCCTAGAACAAGTTGTTGTAATTACCTTAGGGGTCCTTTTACTAAGGCGCACTAGTGCGTCTTAGCACGTGCTAAAAATTAGCACGTCTTGGTTAAATTTAAAGGTACCTGACCAAAAATTATTTTTAATACAAAACATGCCAGCTTAAGTGTTATTCTAGTGTGATCCGCCCATCCCCCCTTAAAAAAGAATGCCTCTTCTATAGAGTATCAGGCACCGGATTCTTTGGGGTTCACTGAGAATATTTATGGATAGTAGAGACCAGTCGGAAGAGTTGGAAGCCCCTTTGCATGAGCGGGAGGGGGAACAGTATAAAAAGGGAATGAGGAGTAAGTTCAAGGTTTTTGGTTATCGTGATTTTCCCGCCAGAGCCCTAGTACTGTAGGAGACTCCTGAGGAAGTGACTGATTGTGGGCGGGAAAGTCAGAGAGGGTTTGCTGAAAGAGTAGCCAACAAAGTGTAATGGTGGCACTCAGGTTCTCCAAGGCCAAGGAATTCAAGACCACATCCTTTTAATGAGAAACTTCTGGAACCAGTCAAAAACATCTCCTGCTAAGCCCAGATCTCTGAGCTTAGCCAGCAACAAAGCATGGTCCCGTATGTCAATAGCACCTGAGATGTCAAAACGTAATAAGATAATTTGATGACCAAAACTTAATACTTCACTTCAGATACCAAAGCAACTAGCATCATTTTTGTAATAGGTAAACTCCTTTATTCAAATTATATAGGATGCAAGGTGTTAAAATCCATCTACGTAGTTGATCAATTTTGTAATAAGAGAAATACCTGCAACAAGTCTAAAATTGCATGATATAAATGAGAAGCCTTAGGAATAGGTGTCAAACTCTCTCATTGAAAGATGAAGATATCCTGAATGTACTACACAATCGACAAATGAACCAAGTCATAATGAAAACTCACGGGGAAAATTCTATATTCAAATAGCTGGACAACAGTCCAGAATACAATTAGATTTAGATAGTTTATGAAGAAAGGGGCCGGCTTCTTCTTTGATAACTCCCTCCAATCCTTCCCTGCTTCACTGATGAAATTTGAACAAAGCTCGATTACCCTCTCCTCCCTATCATACTTCAGGAAGCTCCTGATGGGATCTCACTACTGCATACATCAGAGGTATGGATGGAGACTATTGGAGTGATTGCTATAACTTTATGCAAGGGATCTACAGTCACCATCCAGTAAGTGCAGTGTGGAAAGCTGTATGAGCTGCTGGAAGTTGGGAGTTTGGGTCTCAGTTACTATAGAGGAGTGTAACTGAGTGCGCTTGTTTAAAGACTTAAATCTTGTGATGCATTTGTGGCAGAAGTTGTGGCCTAAGGCTCGCTACAGTGTTTGACTAGGATTGTGAATAAGAATGTATGACCACATGATATGGACCAACCAGAGGTCCATCAAGCCTTAAGAACATAAGAATAACCTTACTGTGTCAGACCAATGGTCCATCAAGCCCAGTAGCCCGTTCTCACGGTGGCCAATCCAGGTCCCTAGTACCTGGCCAAAACCCAAAGAGTAACAACATTCCAGCATCTCAAAGAATAGCAAGATTCCAGAACCTCAATGAGAGCAACATTCCAGAGCTGAGATTATGATGTCATAATGCCTCATTCCACAGTGCCTCAGAGCCAACCTCATCAGTGATGTTACAGTGGCTTGATTGTCCTATACTTGGCTCGCATAAGAATTGTCATACTGGGACAGACCAAAGGTCCATCAAGCCCAGTAGCCCGTTCTCACAGTGGCCAATCCAGGTCACTAGTATCTGGCCAAAACCAAAGGAGTAGCAACATTTCATGCAATGGCAAGCAGTGGCTTCCCCCATGTCTTTCTCAATAATAGACTATGGACTTTTCCTTTCTTAAAACCAGCTACGCTATCCACTCTTACCAAGTAATCTGTGTCTGACAGTAGCCAGTCCAGGTCCCTAGGAAGAACCTGGTAGACTCCAAAGAATGCACCCATTTTTGCAGTTCTCTCCTAGTGAAGAGCAGTAGCGCTCAGGGTCTACTTGGTTTGTAATTGTTATGGTGTTCTCCTCTAGGAATTTGTCCAAGTCCCTGTTTAACCTAGCTATGTTAGATGCCTCGACTGCATTCACATTTCTCTTATTAGTGTACTGCTGTAAATATAATTTATATCTTCCAATTCACATTTAACATTTCTTCTGATTTTCTAGATAGCAGGAATCAGGGCATTATTCTGCTCACAACCTGAATTTGAATCTTAGGCTAAATGAGTTTGGGTGCTGAACTCTGCTTTTTTAATGCAATAAGTTGTCTGGATTGGGGGGGTTTGGTGGGGGGGAGTCGCTTGTGTTTGGGTTGTAATATTATGTCATGCTATGACTGCTTTTTACGAGTTTGTATGATGTGCAGTGTTGTTTTTAGCACAATTTTAAAGTGTATTTTAATGTTTTATTAGGTATGGATTTTTTGTTACCCGCATAGAATTGCTGGATATGCGGGATATAAATTTTTAAATAAATAAATTTATTTCAGATAGCCTCTAGACAACGTAGCCATCCATCTGCTTTTGGTCGGAAAATGAGTTCTTTGCCTTAGCCGGGAGAAAAGCTGACTAGGGCAGACAATGACAAACTATCATGCAAGTGGTGGCCCCCATATGTCATTCACAACTTAGGGCTCCTTTTACAAAGGTGCGTTAGGGCCTTAACGTGCGGAATAGCGCATGCTAAAATGCCCCGCGCGCTAGCCGCTACCGCCTCTTGAGCAGGCGGTAGTTTTTTGGGTAGCCCGTGCTAATCCGGTGCGTGCTTTAAAAACGCTAGCGCACCTTTGTAAAAGGAGCCCTTAGTACTTACTTAGAGGCGGAGGCATAGCTGGGGGGGGGGGGAAAGGGGGGCAGCCATGCCCCTGAATGGATTTTGAATGAAAATGGGGCCTATGTGGATTTTTACAAATGTTATGGTTATTAAAACCCAGCACCTATCTCACAAGTCTGCTCCAACTGAAATCAAAACCTGGTTATGCCAATGCTTAGAGCAGGGGTGTCCAATGTCAGTCCTCGAGGGCCGCAATCCAGTCGGGTTTTCAGGATTTCCCCAATGAATATGCATGAGATCTATTAGCATACAATGAAAGCAGTGCATGCAAATAGACCTCATGTATATTCATTGGGGAAATCCTGAAAATCCGACTGGACTGCGGCCCTCGAGGACCGACATTGGATACCCCTGGCTTAGAGGGAGCTACATTTGCCTTTGACTGGTTGAATCACTTGTGTGGGACCATCTTGCGTTAAACTACTTCCACACAAAAGTGGCAAGCGCACGTTGATTTGTATGTTAATTCCATGTTGTGCTAGCGGGTCATGGACAGAGAATAGGCATGGGCTGCGTACTATAGTTAGCATGTTGTATTTACCATATGCCAGTGGTCTCAAATAGAGAGTGACAACGGTGACAAAATTCATCACCGTTCCCGTCCCCGCGGATAACCGCGGGAAACCATCTTCATGTCATTCTTTAAGGAGAGAGGGAAGAATCATCTGAACTTGACCGGTTAGTACGGCTGATTATCACCACTGCTAAACTGAAAGCCAGTTATTTTGTGGGGCAAAACCTGTCCATGATTCATAAATACATTTAATATTTATTTTTTACATCAGAGCTTATTATTTAGTAATTTTTATTGAATGGGTACCAGTTCTTATGTGTCTTATGTAATCCTTTATTTTACACTTCTTTTCGGTGCTGTTCATCTTTGTGCATTTTGGTGCTGCCCGTGGACCAAGAGGGAATGTCAACCTCTACACGAACAAATCCAAAGAAAGAGCAGAACAGTCGAGGTCTCCAAGCCAAAGGGAATTTATTGATCAAATGATTAGAACAATATCAAGACTTGACTCGACACAGACCTTGTTTCGGCCAAAAAGCCTACCTCAGGAGTCCTAGAGGAATTATTAGAAAAGGGATGGTAAACAAGACCAAGAATGTTATAATGCCTATGTATTGCTCAATGGTGCGACCTCACCTTGAGTACTGTGTTCAGTTTTGGTCTCTATATCTCAAAAAAGATATAGCGGCATTAGACAAAGTTTCAAAGAAGAGTGATCAAGTTGATAAAGGGGATAGAACTCCTCTCGTATGAGGAAAGACTAAAGAGGTTAGGGCTCTTCATCTTGGAAAAGAGATGACTGAGGGGAGATATGACTGAAGTCTACAAAATCCTGAGTGGTGTAGAACGGGTACAAGTGGATCTATTTTTTTTTTTTTTTTTTTTACTGCATCAAGATTTACAAAGACTAGGGGACATTCGATGAAGTTACAGAGTAATACTTTTAAAGCCAATAGGAGGAAATATTTTTTCATTCAGAGAATACTTAAGCCCTGGAATGCATTGCCAGAGGTTGTGGTAAGAGCGGTTAATGTATCTGGTTTTAAAAAAAGGTTTAGACAAGTTCCTGGAGGAAAAGTCCATAAACTGCTGTTGAGACAGACATGGGAGAAGGCACTGCTTGCCCTGGATTGGTATCATGGAATGTTGCTAGTATTTGGGTTTTTGCCAGGTACTTGTGGCTTGAATTGGCTTCCACGAAGACGGGATACTGGGCTAGAAGGACCATTGGTCTGATCCAGTAAGGCTATCCTTATGTTCTAATTGCTGAATCAACTTTCATATAAGAGACATAAGAATAGCCTTACTGGGTCAGACCAATGGTCCATCAAGCCCAGTAGCCTGTTCTCATGGTGGCCAATCCAGGTCAATAATACCTGGCCAAAACCCAAAGAGTAACAATATTCCATGCTATCGATTCAGGGCAAGCAGTGACTTCCCCCATGCCTTTCTCAATAACAGACTATGGACTTTTCCTCCAGGAACTTGTCCAAACCTTTCAGAAAACCAGCTATGCTATCCGCTCTTACCACAACTGGGTAACCACTAGGCCATATGACAAAGTCACTGGAAAAACAATATAGACCGCCACAATATCATGTGAAAAAATGCCGTGTCGAGTCTTGTTATTGTTCTAATCATCTGATCAGTAAATTCCCTTTGGGTTCCTTTACAAAGGTGCGCTAGGGCCTAATAGGGCGCGTTAAATTTCCGAGCGCACTAGCCACTACTGCCTCCTTTTTAGAAGGTGGAAGATTTTCGGCTACTGCGAACTATTGCGCTAAAAACCCTAGCGCACCTTCGTAAAAGGAGCCCTTTGTCTTGGAGACCTGGACTGCTCTGTATTTTTGTGCTGAACATGTCTGTAGCTGCTTTTATATTCATTTATGGAAATATGCTATAGAATGCTTTGATTTTACTTTTTTCGGCGTTTTTTTTATTTTTTTATATACTTTGGCAATGATTGTGCACTCTATGTTAACAGATTATCGTCGTCTGAAAAGACGATTAATTCTTAAATAAAAATTAAATCTTTTTTTTTTTTTCCCAGAGTCATATGGTTCCAGGGAAACGATGCTCGTCTGTTGAGTGCTTGAAGCTGGATTACGTTAAATGAACGTATGCCTCGTCATGTTGTAACACTCACTATTTTTGACTAGTCCAGCAATTGAGAAGCCTAGAGTGCAGCCTATAGAAAACCAGATCACACTCCTTTATTGTTAAAATACAAATTAAAAGAAAGAAGTTCTTAGTCAAAAAGACAATGAGGACGGAAAAATGGTTGCTTTGCTTTTCGGTTAAAGCGATGTGCTCGTGAACCCAATGAAATGATGACTACAGTTACTTTAATCTGGTTAACCCTTTAGAAGAGAATAATTCAGAAAACAATGGGTGATATAAAGGATTTTCTGAGACTGATTAGTATAATATATTTTGTGACTCTACAGCATAAGGATGCTGCAAATCTCGTCCTAGTCAATAAAGGTATCGCCGTTGGAAGAGGACAAATGGCTTACCTGACTGAGATGGAATTGCAGTTTAAGTTCCCTAAAGACGGAGATTCTTGTAAAGTGGAGGTGGTGCAAAATGAACCGGTGACTCAGCGAGTTGGAGCACTCACGCCTCAGGTCAGTCCTGGTTGCAGAGCCCAGTTCAAAGATTGATTTTTATACAGAGGAACGTGTGGAAGGATTTCCAGCGTGCAAAACTGCATCGTGTGAGCATGTTGCTATTTAGAGTGTGTGACCGTGCCTGAGGAAAGGTGGCTAAAATAGCCAGGGCGGGATTAAGACCAGCTGATGCCCTAAGCGCAGCCCTGCAATGTGCCCCTTGGCCCTTCCATTATTTAACTGAAAAGATATTGAGACCCTCTTGAGTGGGGACTGTCTCTTGCGTGTTAATGTACAGCTCTGCGTGCATCTGGTAGCGAAATAGAAATGATTAGTAGTAGTAATAGTTAATACGTTCTGAGAAATATTATTGTAGGTAAAAAAAATCATATATTTATAATGATTAGAAAAACATTGAAATTCATGTTTAATAATATGCGTGGCAAACAGCAATGAAAGAGTTAAGGGCATGATAGCTAGGGGGAGGTAAATACTCGGTGGTGCTTATATTGTTTAATGGTTAATCCAAGGCTGAAAGTAGCAGTCTCAAAACACTGAGACGGTGATGGGACAAAGTCACGCCGACATTTCGGCACAGACAAATGGGCATAAGACTCCAGCGCGCCACTGTAAAAGTTAATTTTAAAGAGCTCCGACGCGGGGTGTGGTGTTCCCCCCACTTTACTTAAGTTTCCTCTATAATGGGGAGGGTTCCAACCTCTCCAACCACCTCCCCAACGGCAGCGCAAACACTATTAAGTAAACTGGGGAGGTTCCCCCCCTCACATCTCCCGTCGGAGCTCTTTTAAAATTAACTTTTCTGGCGGTGCGCTGGAGTCTTGCACCCAATTGTTTGTGCCGAAAATGTCGGCGTGTCCCGCGCACGAATGACTGAACCCATTGAGACAGGCCTGTTTTTCATGTCATGGCAGAGAGCAGAATGCAGAATTTGCGTTTGAACTTCTGTAACTTTTACTTAATTTTATTTTTTTCCACCTAAAATGATGGGGGTTATGATTCTTGTATTAAAAATTGCTCTAACAGAATTTATTTTATTTTTTTTTAACTCATTTTTTGTTTCTGGTGACTGTAGTCACCTTTTCCCAAAGATGGTTGTATATGTTGCTCTTGAGATGACAACGTTTCTTTCTTGCTGTGAATGCAAAAGCAGGGCTTTGGATATCGGTTAATATAAATTGTACTATGATTGGTTGATTAGGGTGATATTCAAAGTTATATTCTAGAGTCTTTTTCCTACGCAGTTAACATGTGAATGAACATGCGTTAACTACTTCCACACAAAAGTGGCAAGCACATGTTAATTCCATGTTGTGCTAGGCGGGTCATGGACAGAGAAAAGGCATGGGCTGCATACTATAGTTAGCATGTTGTATTTACCATATGCCAGTGGTCTCCAACTCAAACCCTTTGCAGGGCCACATTTTGGCTTTGTAGGTACTTGGAGGACCTCAGAAAAAATAGTTAATGTCTTATTAAAGAAATGACAATTTTGCATGAGGTAAAACACTTTGTAGTTTATAAATCTTCCCTTTTGGCCAAGTCTTAATAATAATATTGTAATTTTTAGCTAAAGAGAGATATGATCAAGAAACTGTTTTATTTTACTTTTGTGATTATGATAAACATACCGAGGGCCTCAAAATAGTAACTTGCGGGCTGCATGTGGCTCCTGGGCTGCAAGTTTGAGACCACTGCCATATGCTAACCGTCACTTTTTGCACCAAGGGCATTCAGGATTGGGATAGCAAGAAGATCTTTTTTGTATGACCCAACACAGGCTGTGTTTCAGCATCTGTGCCTGTGTCAGATGTCTTAAAATAACACAAATAATCCTGAAACAAAGAGAGGCAGCAATCCATAAACAGTAAAAGCAGCAAACCAAACAATGCAGTCCAGCAAGTATAGAAGAACGCAGATTTATTGATTTAAGGGTAATATATAGAATCAAATAGAAATAAATCCAAAAGAGAATAAAGATAAATACCTTTTATATTGAGTAGGGGCCTTAGATGCCTGAGCCAATCAGGGTCTTAGGCCCCTCCCAGTACATCACCAGCACCTGGCTTAGGGCTCCTTTTATGAAGCCATAGGAAGTCTATTAGCGTCGGAGCAAATACCGCTGTGGCTGGCGATAAAAAATTCTAACACAGCTTCGTAAAGTGTGTGGGGGGGTTAGTATGATTTTTTTTTAAAAATAAGCAATACATTCAAGAGCTTAAAGAATAGAAGACAGAACAAATAGGAATCCTTTATGCTGCCTTCATAACTAACCCCCACCCCTTTTACGAAGCCACGTTAGGATTTTTTAAATCTCCGCCCACAGCGGTATTAGCTCCGACGCTCATAGAATTCCTTTCAACGTCAGAGCCGGCAATAAAAAATGCCTAATGTGGCTTCGTAAAAAGAGCCTTAAACCAGGTAATATTCATCCTCAACAATTGTTATTTTGAACACCGGCCATTGCAGCTGAAATAAATCCAGATATTTAGCACTGTTAACATGGTAGTGGGCAGTTCTCAAAATCTGGAATGAGCAGTGACTGGCACCACTATTGGATAGCGGCATCATTACTACTGCTACTATTAATTATTTCTGTAGTGCTACCATAGGACGCAGCGCTGTACAGAGTCACAAAGAAGAAAACAATCCCTGCTTGAAAGAGCTTACAATCTAAACAGCCAAGACAGACAAATAGGTTGTCATGGATACAGTTAAGGGGAACGGTTAATCAGCTGGCTGGGTTGGAGGGCAGAGGGGAGTACTGGGCAGTCACATTGTGACATCGCTGATGAGGTTGGCTCTTATTGGTGAAATGAGGCATTATGACATCACAAGCTCAGCTCTGCTTCCCAAAGACTGAAACTCTTCACACTACTGCTATTATTAATTATTTTTATAGTTCTATCAGATGTACGCTTCGCTGTACAGAGTCACAAAGAACATTCAGTTTGCTCTCTGGATAGCTAAGCAGCTGGGACAATCTTTAGTGTACCAAATATCACTGTTAACCTCTGGCTCCACCTTTGCCCATCCCCCTGCTGCCCAGGGACATTCCAAGATAGTCTAATAATATTCAATGGCACTATCCAGATAGTGCTTTGAGTATTGGTGGATAGCCACAGCCAAGGAAAATATTCCGATAGCTACAGGAGTTATCTGGGTGCTTCCCTTTGAATATTGGGCCCAAAGAGGGTACTCGTAATTCTGCCTTTTATTATTTAGCACTAGTTTTGTGAAACCATCTCCCCGAGGAGTTAAGGGGCGAACTGTCTGCAGTTTGCTTTAGGTAACATTTGAAAGCTTATTACTTTCTGGCTGGCGTTTGGGGATAAAGTGGAATAGATGGTTAGGGAGATGAATGATGAAATCTGTGAAAGCAAAGAATACACATGCTGAATAAATTTTTAAGGGTTTGTATCTATGGGATGGGTTTTGGGCTTTTATTTATGCAATTCCTTTCCGGGGTTTTATTGTTTTTGTTATGTCAACCTCTGAATGAGTTTGGTCTTAAAAGGCAGTATATCGAGTCTAATAAACTGTAAAGTGTTTTGAAGGAAACTTAACAGCTTATGGAAATAATAATAATAACTTTATTTTTACATACCGTAATGCCACAAACAGTTTAAAGTGGTTTATAAAGGAAGAGACTGTATACAGACAGCAATATTACAAAAACTTCCAAAATTACATCAGTGTAATAGGATTGGAAGTATTCGAAGATACATCAGAATTTGAATTGACTTTCTAAAGGTTTGGTAGGAGAATGCGTTTGGAAATGTACTTAGTTAAACATTTATTCCATCTGCCTGCTTGAAATGATAGCGTTCTATCTAGAAATCTCTTATAGATACAACCCTTCAAGGATGGAAAAACAAACAAATGAGCACTGCCTAAGAATTCAAAATGGTATGATAGATTGGAGATAAACTTGTAATAGTTTTGAAGCAGAGGCAAGCAAACTTAAAAATGACCCTTGCTTCCACAGGTAACCGGTGCAGTTTTTTTTTTTGTAGTAAGAGCTTATATGATCTGATTTTTTCAGACCATTTGGTGCCGGTCTGAAAGCCAGTAACTATTCAGCTCTGCTGAAGAGCATGCTCTGAAAACTACACTGGTAATGTGACGCTAACCTGAACTCTTCTCTTTAGCATGTCCATATGGAATGTTTCCATTGAGTGCACTTGATTAACTAAAGCTGCAGTGTTTCAGCAGATGAATGGATGCACTTGTAACAGCCAACAATGAGGTTCCAAAGGGAATTAGCTTGTTAATTTTGTGGCTTTGGCTTGGCCATAATGAAAAGCCTATTGTCCAGTTTTTCTAAAGCTCGACGGATTTCGTAATCCTCACAATTTCCTCGCCATTGGTTACATACCGATAATGTATGACTTTCGATTTCTTGTCTTGAGATTTCCAAGAGTATTACAAAGAAAAATTAAAAAATATTTTTGATTGAATTTATAAGATATTATACTCTGTGGCTGGATCACGTGACTAACAGTATTTTATAATTGTACTTTCATCAGAGCAGCTATTGTATCATAAAAAATGAAATGGAATTCGTAATAAGCATGATGTTTCCTTTTCGCTGGTGTATGAATCACAGTTGTTTTTTTGCTGTTTACGTTACTAGGTATTTGGCTGCCGCTTCTTACCTGACGAGGTCAAATATGTTCATAATGGTTCCCCATTGCTGGACGAGGACAGTGTGATGTTAAGAGTGTACAGGTAGAATCCATCTTATTTTCGCCCTGTGATATTGTTAGAGAATGTCACGAGAACAGCTTTTTCCCCGTCCCCGCGGGAACTCATTTTCCCGTCCCTGTGAGTTCTTTTCCTGTCCCTGCCCCATTCTTCCAAGCTCCGTCCTCATCTGCACAAGCCTCAAACACGTTAAAATCATAAGTGTTCGAGGCTTGTGCTGTTAAGGGGACAGGGATAGAGACAGCGACAAAACTCGTGGGGACAGGACGGGGAAATTGAGTTTCTGCGGGAACGGGGAAAAATTTATCCCCATGTCATTCTCTAGATATTGTACCAAATTCTGTCAAGAAAATTATTTCAAATATTGGAATTAAGGGACCAGAAAGAACCTAATTTGTAATATATCTCTGAATGGAGTTTGGGGACTTACAAAATCTATTTCAGATTCATTATCTTAAAAATAAAAAAAAAGCCAAACCTGAAAAATATGCATGGCGTAGTTCCAAACTGCAAAAATCTCTGTGCACTAGTGCAGTTTTACCTGGAAAACTGAGTGTTCACCATGACTTCTATTTAAGGCCCATTAAACTTCTGAACAAACAAGATATTACACATGCACTGATAAAAGGCAGCGTGTATTACCTGCAATGCTAAACTAGGTGGGGTAGAAACCAAATAAGCTTGATCTAATCTATCTAAAAATTAGATACAGATGATGAAGCAGAGAAAATGACTGCAGATAATGACCATAGGCCTAACCAGTCCTCCCATCTATAAATATGTTGAAGAGCACAAGCCCGAGCACCGAACCCTGCAGCACCCCACTCGTGACGCTTTTCCAGTCTGAGTATTGTCCATTTATCCCCACTCTCTGTTTCCTATCCGCCAACCAGTTTTTAATCCATGAGGGTATATCACCCTCGATTCCATGGCTCACAATTTTTCGAAGTAGACGTTCATGCTGGACCTTGTCAAACGCCTTCTGCCAAATCCCAGTCTCCTTCCAAATCTTCCAATCAATTGATATATCTGGTATTTTATAATTAGGATTATTCCAAATAGGAGCCCAGAAATACAGAAACTTTAAAAGTGTGTCCTTCAAGGAAAGAGCAAAAACAGTCAAATACTATTCCAGTGATACCAATGGACTTGAGTATGTTAAGTAGAAGCTCATGGTTGACCACATCAAACACAGATAAAAGGTCGAATGATAATGCACGTGGGATCTCTCAGAAAGAGAAAGAGATAATGGTTACTGTGGATGGGCAGTCTAGGGGCCAGATTCACAAAGCAAACCAATCTTGTACCGGTTTGTGACCCCTTTATGATCAAATTTCCCTCCGGCCTGATTCACTTACCTCTCCTGCGATCCGCTTCGAATCCGTGCATGCAAATGAGGTGAAATGCGTGCAAAGTAAGCAGGGATGCAATTCACAACACCAAATTTCACATCTGACTGGGCTGGCTGATCAACTGAAGAAGCGACTGCTGGGGACCAGTTGAAAATGTTTTTCCGACTTGAAGCTCTGCTCTCTGCCCTCTGCTCTGCAATCTCTCCTGCCTGCTTGCCTTGTCAAATGCCTTCTGAAAATCCAGGTCACCTCTGTCTATCTGCCTGTTTACTCCCTCGAAGAAGTGCAGCAAGTTCGTTGAGCAAGATCTTCCTTTGCTAAAGCGTGCTGGCTGACCCTCATCAGATTGTGTTCGTCAAAGTGCTCAATGATGATGTCCTTTATCAGCGCCTTTACCATCTTTCCCGGTACTGAGGTCAGACTCACTGGTCTGTAGTTTCCCGGATCACCCCTTGAACCTTTCTTTAAGATCGGCGTAACATTCGCCACCTTCCAGTCTTCCAGAATCCTTCCTGTTTTAATCGACAGATTGGCTATTAGTTGAAGGAGTTCAGCTATAGCCCCTTTCAGTTCCTTGATTGCCCTCGGATGGATGTCATCCGGTCCCGGGGATTTATAATTTTTAAGCCTATCAATCTGCCTGCATACCTCTTCTAGACTGACCGTCGACCCTGTCAGTTTCCCGTATTCATTTCCCGCATATAGCTTGTTGGCTTCCGGTATGTTGTGTATATCCTCTTCGATAAACACAGACACAAAAAATGTGTTCAGTTTGTCAGTGATGGCGTTGTCCTCCTTTAGCACTCCCTTTATTCCATGGTCATCCAACGGCCCCACAGCTTCCTTCGCGAGTCGTTTCCCCTTAATATATCAAAAGAACGGCTTGAAGTTTTTTGCCTCCTTGGCTATTTTTTTCTCGTAGTCTCTTTTGGCCCCTCTTACCGCCTTATGGCACCTGCTTTGATGCTGTTTGTGCTTTTTCCAGTTTCCGTCCGTTTTCGACCTTTTCCATTCCTTAAACGTAGTCTTCTTGTCTCTGATCGCTTCCTTCACCGCTACAGTGAGCCACGCCATTTCCTTGTTCTTTTTCCTCTTGGATCCCTTGTCGATACACGGTATATATAGATTTTGAGCCTCGGTAACTGTGTCCTTAAAAAGGGACCATGCTTGTTCTAGCGTCTTTAGAGTGCTTATCCTTTTCTTAATCTTCTTCCCCACCATGAGTCTCATCCCTTTGTAATTCCCTTTTCAAAAGTTCAGTGCCGTGCCCGTCATTCTGGATCAATGTTTCGCCCCCGTGTCTAGGTCAAAGCGGATCATATTGGGATCACTGGTTTCCAGCGCCCCCTCTACTTCTACACCTTGTGTCGGTCCTTGTAGTCCATTTAGAATTAAGTCCAGAATTGCGTTTCCTCTCCTATTTTCCTTGACAAGTTGTTCCAGGAAGCAATCACCTACAGCATCCAGGAACTTGGTCTCCCTACCGCAGCTGGAGGTGCCTAGGTTCCAGTCTATCCCCGGATAATTGAAGTCACCCATGATAACTGCATTGCCTCCCTTGCAGTTGCATTTAATCTCGTCCGTCATTTCTCCATCAATTTCTTTGGACTGCCTGGGGGTCGGTAGTAGATGTCGATCTTAGTTTCCGTTCCATTTGTTCCCGGAATTTTGACCCATAGAGACTCTAACTTATTCTTCGTGTTCTCCCCGGTAGACTCAATTCCCTCTTTGATGTATAGGGCATGCCCCCACCTTTTTCAGCCACTCTGTCTCTGCGGTATACCTTGTATCCCGGTAGCACAGTGCCCAGATGTTTTCCTCGTTCCACCATGTTTCTGTGATGCCGATGATGTCAAGGTTATCATTTTGTGCCATAGCTTCTAATTTACCCATCTTATTCTTTAGGCTCCTTGCGTTCATACACTTGAGTTTGCGGCCCAATTTTTCTTTTTCCCAAAAATAGTTTATTAAAATTTTTTAACAAGCCATAAAACAAATAAATATCTTAAGTTATTCTAATAAAAAAATATTTTTTTCTAAAGTATTGGGAGCTGGGAGGGAAATACAATTTGGAATTTGATTTAATTGTGTGCATCTGGAAAAAAACGAGAAAAGGTTTTGTTAGAATCGGCTGCTTTCTTTTATAAGGTTAAAATAATGGCCTTGTTTTGTTTTTTTAATTGAGAAAAATAAGAATGCTTCTGACCTTTACAAAAAGAGAGAGATTCTGGAGTTTTATATTTATACCCCGGGTTTTCTGCATATCGAACTTGTTGTTCTAGTATTCAAAGACCATGGTGGTACCATGGTTTATTCTTCTTATCTGTTGACGGAACAAAAGTCAAAGGTGCTCTGTCATTGAACTTTGTTAATATGGTGGTCCAAAGGATTAGTTGATTCTCAAATGGCAGAATCTTCAGAAAAATAGGTTGAAAACGGTGTGCACTGTTTCATTTTTAATTGATATATCTCCATATGCACCTAAATAAATCACAGAAAACATGGTATCAAAGTAGAATTAAGGATTTAGAAAAGAAAAGAGATTTGAAAATCAGATTCAGCAACTACAGCAATCATTCGCTAGCCGCGGAAGCCTAAGAGAGCAGATTTAAAAAATCACTCTGCTGTTGCTCTCGTAGATCCCAGCTTATCAGTATCTATACCCTCTCACGCCTCTCTGTGTTAACCAATGAAGTAAGGGGTGAGGGCATTTCTCTTCAAAAACGCATTTGAACACTAATGTTTTTAAGACAGCATGAACATTTCTGGTAGGCAGTTTCCAAACACAAAGATAAAGGAAGTCTGTTCCATAAAGTGGGGCCTGTGGCATGAAATAGAACCTCGAAAAGTGTCCAGAAAAACACGACGGACCAACAGGGCAGCTAAAAGATTCCGCTGAGAGGAGTGGACAGTGCATGAAGTAGAAAATGGGATTAAATGACAAGATTGGAAAAGTGATGGTCCAGAGTCGTGGATTTTCTGGTAATGGATTCTATGATAACTAAATTTGCAGTTTGAAAATGGCATTGAAACAAACCAAAATAGAAAAAAATGGAAACCTGCCAATTCCATGCACTACCAAAGTATGTTTTCCTTATACTGAAAATTGACAAAAAAAAAATAAACAGGGTCGCTCATCACAAAATGAAGATTGTGCTGAAAGCAAAAGAATAGATGTAAAGAAGCAGTTTGTTTGCCCCTGTATTAAAAATTTACACTGGTTACCGATCGAACAGAGGATTCATTTTAAAGTATTATCTCTGGTGCATCAAACTTTGCACTGCACGATGCCATATTGGATCTATTGTCTCTGGGAAATATATACTGTAGACCCGGTAAAGCCCTATGATCAGTATGAAGCTAATATGTCAATTATCTGTGAACATAAATTATGTATCTACAGGAATGATTATGTGTGGAATATCCCACTTTTAGAAAAACTGCTTAAGACTAAGGGCTCCTTTTACTAAGCTGTGCTAGCGTTTTTAGCGCACGCACAAAATTACCGCATTACGGTACGCATACGGTACGCTTCTAGAATAACACCAGCTCAATGCTGGCATTAAGGTCTAGTGCGTGCGCTATTCTGCGCGTTAAGGCCCTAACTCACCTTTGTAAAAGGAGCCCTAAACTATTTGTTGACACGTATATGACATGATAATTTCTTTCTCTGAAAATGTCTTGCTTTCCCTTACTTAAGGAAGACAAGTAATTGTTGAAATACTGTAAATGGCATTTTTTTATGCTCTACGTGTGACGATTTTGAACGGTTATGCTCTAGTGCAGTGGTCTCAAACTCAAACCCTTTGCAAGGCCACATTTCGGATTTGTAGGTACGTGGAGGGCCTCAGAAAAAAATAGTTAATGTCATATTAAAGAAATTATAATTTTGCATGAGGTAAAACTCTTTATAGTTTATAAATCTTTCCTTTTGGCTAAGTCTTAATAATAATATTGTAATTTATAGCTAAAGAGACAAAAGATCAAGAAACTGTTTTATTTTACTTTTGTGATTATGATAAGCATACCAAGGGCCTCAAAATAGTTCATGGCGGGCTGTGTCTTTGAGACCACTGCTCTAGTGTGTGTACTTTTATGTTTTTATATATATTATCCTGGAAACCGCTGAGATTTTTGGCGGTATAAAATTTTTTTAAATACATATTTAGATGCTTCCAGAAGTGTATCAGATGATGAAGGTCTGCTTGGTCTGTAGTCTTCTGGCTTCTACCAGCTAATATTTGGGATCTCTGACCACTGTGGGGTCCTTTTACTAAGGCACTCTAAATGTTTTAGCACATGCTAAAATTTAGCGCACACTGAAACGTCTAGCGGGCCTTAGTAAAAGGACTCCTGTATGAGGAAGTGTAAAGTAAAGCACTGAAGATTGATTTGAGCCCTAGAATACTCAAGACTTGATTTACTAACATACATTAATGTACATTGACATGAAGCTAAGTCCTTCTGAGACATCTTTTCTGGATATCTAGAGGTAGGGTTACCATATTTTGAGCTTCACAAACTTGGACACGTGGCCCCATCCCCCGTTCTGCCCCCCTCAAAGCCCCGTCGTCTTCCACGACGAGCTCCGACTGCATCTGGAGGGCCTCGCTCATGCGCGGATGTGTGTGATATCATCCGCGCATGCTCAGAGGCCCTCTAGATGCAGCCAGACTTCATCGGGGCTTTCTAAAACCCGGACAAGCGGCCTGGTTTTGGAAAGTCTGTCCGGGCACCCTGGACAGTTTTCTAAAAAGAGGACATGTCCAGGTTTTCCCGGACGTCTGGTAACACTTTCTAGGTGTTTTGTCTGCATATTTCCAAAAGTTAATGAAAGTTGGGTATTTAATGGTCAAACTAGAATTGGACATCTGCAGTTACACAACCCTTGCATACAGGGCTGGTGTTACACATTCAGGGGCCCAGGACAGAAACCAGAGAGGGGGCCCCAAATCTGGCCTTCAACCAGGGCTTCCTTCGGCTTGAGACAGGTTTGGAGCCCCCTATGGTATGGGGGGGGGGGGGGAGTCCAGGGCAATTGCCCTGTTTGCTACCCTCTAATGCTGGCCCTCCTTGCATTTGTAAATGTATAGAATACTAGCACTTTAGCTGCTAAGTACACATGTATGTGCTTAATTATTTATTTAAAAAAATGATATACCGTATATTATCTATACGGTTTCCATAGTAACAAGCATAAAATGTTAAACAAACATACATAGTTCAGTTGTTTAAAAAAAACAACACTCTTAAAAATGGTCGATAAACATCAGAAATCTTCAAATCCAGTTTGAATATAAAATTTCATCTCAAAAAAACTTTCACAAACAGTTGGGTGCCTACGTGTTATTCTATAAGACAGTGGTCTCAAACTCGCGGCCTGGAGACCACATGCGGGCCACCAGGTACTATTTTGAGGCCCTCGGTATGTTTATCATAATCACAAAAGTAAAATAAAACTGTTTCTTGATCATATGTCTCTTTAGCTATAAATTACAATTTTATTATTAAGACTTAGCCAAAAGGAAAGATTTATAAACTACTAGCAGATGCCCCGGCGTTGCACGGGTATTTAATTATAGCAATAACACTGTAAATGGATTCAAATAAAGATACTTTATAGTGGTGAATCAAAGTATTTTTTTACACCTTAATAAAAAGTACAATATTCAAATTATAAAGTGAAATATTTGACAAAATGAATACAATGCAACTAACGCAAAACGTGATTATAAACAACAATTTTAGTTTCACCTCCTGGAGCAAGAACATATAAATTCTTGGGTGAACCCACCCTTGAGCAAGCAAAATAGAGTTGTGGGCCGTGAGACCCCCAGAACATATCACCCCAGGTAGTGAGGGATCTGCATACCAAGTTTCGTCCAAATTGGTCACAGTGAGAATGGCAGCTTTTTACATTTTTTCCATTGACATGAATGGGTGAAATCTGATTTTCTGTTTGTAGCTCCGCCCACGTGTGCAGGAAGGCCGCGAGACCCCCAGAACATATCACCCCAGGTAGTGAGGGATCTGTATACCAAGTTTCGTTCAAATCGGTCAAGCCGTTTGTGAATTACTGTGAGAATGGCAGCTTATTACATTTTTTCCATTGACATGAATGGGTGAAATCTGATTTTCTGTTTGTAGCTCCGCCCACGTGTGCAGGTGGGCCGCGAGACCCCCAGAACATATCACCCCAGGTAGTGAGGGATCTGCATACCAAGTTTCGTCCAAATTGGTCACAGTGAGAATGGCAGCTTTTTACATTTTTTCCATTGACATGAATGGGTGAAATCTGATTTTCTGTTTGTAGCTCCACCCACGTGTGCAGGAGGGCCGCGAGACCCCCAGAACATATCACCCCAGGTAGTGAGGGATCTGCATACCAAGTTTCGTTCAAATCGGTCAAGCCGTTTGTGAATTACTGTGAGAATGGCAGCGTTTTACATTTTTTCCATTGACATGAATGGGTGAAATCCGATTTTCTGTTTGTAGCTCCGCCCACGTGTGCAGGTGGGCCGCGAGACCCCCCAGAACATATCACCACAGGTAGTGAGGGATCTGCATACCAATTTTTGTTCAAATCGGTCAAGCCGTTTTTGAATTACTGTGAGAATGGCAGCTTTTTCCATTTTTTCCATTGACATGAATGGGTGAAATCTGATTTTATGTTTGTAGCTCCGCCCACGTGTGCAGGTGGGCCGCAAGACCCCCAGAACATATCATCCCAGGTAGTGAGGGATCTGCATACCAAGTTTCGTCCAAATTGGTCACAGTGAGAATGGCAGCTTTTTACATTTTTTCCATTGACATAAATGGGTGAAATCTGATTTTCTGTTTGTAGCTCCGCCCACGTGTGCAGGAGGGTCGCGAGACCCCCAGAACATATCACCCCAGGTAGTGAGGGATCTGCATACCAAGTTTCGTTCAAATCGGTCAAGCCGTTTGTGAATTACTGTGAGAATGGCAGCTTTTTACATTTTTTCCATTGACATGAATGGGTGAAATCTGATTTTCTGTTTGTAGCTCCGACCACGTGTGCAGGGGGGCCGGGAGACACCCGAACATATCACCCCAGGTAGTGAGGGATCTGCATACCAAGTTTCGTTCAAATCGGTCAAGCCGTTTTTGAATTACTGTGAGAATGGCAGCTTTTTACATTTTTTCCATTGACATGAATGGGTGAAATCTGATTTTATGTTTGTAGCTCCGCCCACGTGTGCAGGTGGGCCGCGAGACCCCCAGAACATATCATCCCAGGTAGTGAGGGATCTGCATACCAAGTTTCGTTCAAATCGGTCAAGCCGTTTTTGCGTGATCGCGGCACATACACACACACATACATACACACATTCATACCTCCGATTTTATATATATAGATAAAGAGTTTTACCTCATGCAAAATTGTCATTTCTTTAATAAGACATTAACTATTTTTTCTGAGGCCCTCCAAGTACCTACAAATCCAAATGTGGCCCTGCAAAGGGTTTGAGTTTGAGACCACTGCTATAAGAGCATGTGTAAGTGGCATAGTGCATAATAGAAGAGGGACATACACATGAGCAGAGCATTGCCGGAGCATAGACGTGTCTGCACTTACACAGGCAACTTACAGAATACCATACCTTACACACACAGCTCAGTGACTGGTGGAACTGCAGGCTCGTAAATGTATGATATGCCAACGCTGGGATATGTTAGTATTCTATAACATAATCTGGATGCCCAGATTAGCGTTACCAGATTTTTGGAAATGAAAATCTGGACCCATGCCTCCGCCCCCCGGGCCTGCCCTAGCCCCGCCTCCTCAACCTGTTTGCCCTTTGATGTCGCCGCTTTGCATCCGCGCATGCGCAGAGGCTGTCCCCGTGCTGCTCGTTGTTAGAAGCTTTTCAAAAGCCGGACAAAATGCCAGGTTTCGAAAAGCCGTCCGGATGCCCGGACATGTCCTCGAAAAGGAGGACGTATCCGGGAAAATGCAGATGTGTATTTTTTTCTGCGGCCTTCCAAGTACCTACAAATCCAAAATGTGGCCCCACAAAGGGTTTGAGTTTGAGACACTGGTCTAGGGGATTCTGGAAGTGGTTTGGGGGGCTCACCATGACCTATAAGGGAGCTGTAGTGAGATGATGACATGGCACCCTTTTTGTGAAGTTCACAGCAGTGCCCTGTAAGGTACCCTACTATTTAGGTGCCATGTCTGGGTGTTCAGTCCATCACTTTGCAGACCCCTCCCACATCCAACAGGGCTTGTTCTAGGCGTTTTTGGCTTGGATGAAAAGTTGGACGAAAATGTGATATAAAGATGGATGATTTAGCGACTTGGACAATCAGATCCAGATACCATTGTAGAATAGGCTCTAACCATGTGGCATTGAGGCATCTAGAAGCAATCACCCACTTACAGAATTGCTTTATGAATGAAAACAACGTTTTGTGGGGAAGTCTGGAGAGAGAAAAAGGATTGTTCTAAAGACTAAAAGCTTTGAAAAAGGGAAATGCCTTTTTACAAAAGGCTAGAAATCAAGAAAGAGAGAGGGAAATTTTGTAAGTAAAGGCAAGATATCTGGAAAAAGGAAAAAAACTTGGAGAGAACAAAAACGTTTAAACCAAAAGACAGAAATCTGGAGAGAAGGAAATAATCTGAAGCCAAAGTTTAGAAATCTGGACAGAAGAAAAAAGTCTGTCTTCACAGGAAAGGAATCTGTAGAAAAGGAAAATGTATGTAGCAAAGGAGAGAAGTATGAAGAGACGGAATAGATTTGTCTAAAGGCTTGAATTCTAGAGAGAGGGAATTAATCTGTCAATAAAGTAAGAATTATGAAAAAAAAAGTTGGCACATAAGAATACATATCTGTGGAGTTGAAAACAAGTCTCGAAAAGGTAGGACATCATGAGAGAAAAATCTATCCCCAAAGGCTTAAAGTCTAGAGAGAGGTAAAAAGCCTGTCTTTAAAGTTTAGAAGACTGAACGCCCAAAAATCTAGAGATAGAAAAATAATCTATCAGGGCAAAATGTCTGGAGAAAACTAAAATGTCTGTCCTAAAAGGGTAGTAATCTAGTCTAGAGAGAGGAGAAAACTTTGTCTTAAGGCTAGTAGATCAGAGAAATGGAAATGGTGTTTTCCCCCAAAGGAAAGAAAAGAAGAGAGAAAAATTATGTCTAAAAGGGATAGAAATATGGAAAAAGGAAAAAAGTCAATGCTAAGAGGCTAAAATGCTAAATAGAAGAAAAACGGCGGACCCAAATGATAGAATTTTTCATTTGTCCAGATTTCTAAACTATGGGTTCCGATTCTTTCCTTCTCTCCATATTTCTGTCTTCAAAGGCTAGAAATATATAGAAACAACAAAAATCAACCCTAAAGGTGAGAATCCTGGAGAATGCTAAAGCTAAATTAGCGAATTGAGCAAGAGAAGAAATGGAGGAAACGCACAGAGGGATTGATGCGTTCCATCCAGAAGAAAAGCTGCCATTACTACACAATGAGGAAAAGATTGTCTAGAACTAATTGTTAATTTGTATTGAAGGAATATGTAGATTAATTTCCTAGGGCCAGATAAAATGACTGAGATAAACTAACGCAAAAGAAAAACTTTATGAATAATTAGACTCCGATTGCAATAATGGGGGACTTTCATTAAATAACTCAAATTAATGGGATTTAATACACGCCAACGCTTTAACACGCTTTAGTAAATCTAACCCTAATTCCAGCACTCTTCTTATCAAGAGCCCCTTATTAAGCGTCCTGGCGCTGCAAATGCGACAGCCGGTGGGAACTGAATGGGCCGTGTCGCATTTGCAGCGTGGGCATCGCTACCGCGCCTTTGTAAAAGAGGCCCTAAATGATAGGTGGTGAATGTTACTCATATGTTTTTCTGATATTCAGGTTTACTGAGCTGGCGACAGCGATGGAAACCTTTCTGCTGTACGTTCAGATTACAGACCCGGTGCTAAATCTAGTTCAGTTCGGACCTGACTTTTTGGAAGTTCCAGAGTTCCTTGGCCTGTCCTCCAAACCAGTAGACGGAAACCTCTTGTCTTTCACGTATAAGACGGACCGACCAGGAGCTCTTTGCACTGTAAAACTCTTGTCGGCAGAGACGCTATTTCCCGCGTATGGCCAAATAGTGGCAGAAGATCCCAAACGTCGGAGAAGGGGAGATGCACCAAATTCACCATTAAACATCAACATGAAGACAGGTGATAACCCTTGGAAAGAATTACGTTTGAGAACTGTGTGAAAGAAATTGTTCTGCGTAATATTGCTAACAATTATGGCTCGGTGTGAAAACGCAGCTTGTTGCTGCAGTTTTTTTTTAAATGAAATGTTTCTTAGGGCTCCTTTTACGAAGGCGCACAAGGGCCTTAACTCGCGCTAGCCGCTACCGCCTCCTCCTGAGCAGGCAGTAGTTTTTCCGGCTAGTGCGCGCTAATCCGGTGCGTGCGCTAAAATGGCTAGCGCGCCTTCGTGAAAGGAGCCCTTAGGCTTGCTTTGACGTTGTTCATCTCTGCACAGCTCTAGAAATTTATTGCAGACATGGTTTTACTTTGTTATTGCTTTTTCAGAAGGTCATCCAATCAGGTTTCCTGATGGTGACTTTTTCTGCTGTTGTTCATACGTTTAATGTTTTAAAAAAAAAATTATGTATGGCTGTTTGGAAACCACCTAGGTTTTAGGTAGTATATACCTGTAAATTATTAAATAAATCAATAAATAAAAATAAAGTACACCTGAATTAGAGAAAGCACCCAGGGCCTTCAAGTTTGGGGCAACCAAACTAGAAAATGACATGGGGACAATTTTTTCCCCATCCCCACAGGAATTCATTTTCCCATCCCGTCCCAGCGAGTTCTTTTCCTGTTCCTACCCCGTTCTTGAAAGCTCTGTCCTCATCTGCACAAGCCTCAAACACTTCAAAATCCTAAGTAGCAACGTTCTAGAGCTCAGATTGTGATGTCATAATGCCTCATTCCACCAATGCCAAGCTCCGTCCTCATCTGCACAAGCCTCAAACACTTGAAAATCATAAGTAGCAACGTTCTAGAGCTCAGGTTGTGATGTCATAATGCCTCATTCCACCAATGCCTAAGCTCCGTCCTCATCTGCACGAGCCTCAAACACTTTAACGTCATAAGTAGCAACGTTCTAGAGCTCAGATTGTGATGTCATAATGCCTCATTCCACCAATGCCTAAGCTCCGTCCTCATCTGCACTAGCCTCAAACACTTGAAAATCCTAAGTAGCAACATTCTAGAGCTCAGATTGTGATGTCATAATGCCTAATTCCACCAATGCCTAAGCTCCGTCCTCATCTGCACAAGCCTCAACCACTTTAAAATCCTAAGTAGCAACATTCTAGAGCTCAGATTGTGATGTCATAATGCCTAATTCCACCAATGCCTAAGCTCCGTCCTCATCTGCACAAGCCTCAACCACTTTAAAATCCTAAGTAGCAACATTCTAGAGCTCAGATTGTGATGTCATAATGCCTCATTCCACCAATGCCTAAGCTCTGTCCTCATCTGCACTAGCCTCAAACACTTGAAAATCATAAGTGTTCAAGGCTTGTGCGGTTAAGGCAGAGCTTATAGGAATGGGATGGAGACGGTACAGGGAACGTGGGGTCTGTGGGGACGGGGACAAATTTGCCCCTATGTCATTTTCTAAACTAGACTTCTTTTTATTGAAGGGCCCGCCTGCATCAGGAGTCAAACACTGTAATTCCTTTACGCTTGGGATATAATTCAAAGAAAGCACTCTTGAGTGAGTTTCTTCTATTACATTTTGGGGTGCTGGTTACTGTTTGGCATGCTGTGCTTTCCAGCCAACTGAAAATTAACAGAACTTTGCTTACCACCATAACAGTTTCACTCCATAGTGTGTACTTTCTTTTTATTATATCTCGGGTTAAAGGAATTAAAGTGGTTGACCACCAACACAGGCGGTCTCGCCAAACACGGCCCATGTCAGGTCCATCAATAAAAAGAAGTTTGATTGCCCCATACTTGAAAGCCCTGGGTGTTTTCTCTTTCTCTAGCAATTGTAGTTAAAATTAGTTATGGGCAATCAGAAAAGTTTTGTTTCGTGTCATTTTCTGTATCATTTCCGGAAATGTTTGTCTGTGTCAGGTCATTTTATCAGGAGCAAAGTTTTTTTCCTGATCGCATGTGCCTACTTGTGCTGGTCCATTCATACTCTACGAGGGGGGGTGCTGAAACGTTCTCAGCCCAACCAAGAAGCGAATGGCGTGGATGTGGTTCAATCAATGATCTGAAACGATGTCGAAACACAGAATTTAGCAAATTGGCAGATAACACTCTTTACAGCTGTAGTGGTAAAATAACGCTTATAATTTAGGAAGTTGGATGGTTGGGCTGAGAACTTTTCTACACCCCCTTCTATTTATTATTGGGATTTATTAACCGCCTTTATGAAGAGATTCACCCAAGGTGGTATGCAATGGTTGATGCTTGCGCAATGGTGCACTATTATTGTCATACAAAAAGCATAAAGTTTTGTGCTTTTTTGTGCTTGTTTTTAGGTTTTTAACAATTTCCCATGTAGTTTCAAGTGACAGCGTATTCCTACCTTGTTCCCCCCGGGTCCAAAAACGCACTAGGACTTATTTTTGGGAGTGTCTTAATTTTTTCATCTCTCCCTTTCTCTCCTCCACCCCAGTTCTTCCTCTGTGCAGCGTCTTTCCTCCTCTCCCAGCCATCCCCCTGTGCAGCAGAATCCCACTGACCTTCCCACTGTGAGACTGACATACCTCTGCTCCGAGACCTCCAAAGGCAGCAGCGGCACTCTGAACGAGCTGCTTTGCGGCCTTCCCCGTCAGGGCCTTCCCTCTGCCGTATCACTGATGATGTCATCAGTGACGCGGCAGAGAGAAGGCCCCGGCGGGGAAGACCACGGAGCAGCCCATGTGTCAGGGATGGAGTCGAGGAGTGTCGGGGACATTTGGGAGGGGCTTTGGGGGGTCGATCTTAACTAGGGCTTATTTTCGGGATAGGTCTTATTTTCGAGGAAACATGATAGTTAAAAATACTCCCAGATAGTGCCTTCTATAGATTTTTTTTTTGAGCAGGGATTGTCTCATACATGTTTAATGTGCAGTGCTGTGTATATCTGACAGTGCTATAGAAATGATAAATAGTAGTATTTCTTTTCCATGTTATAATCCTTAAGTAAATATTTTGATCTGGTGGAGATGGATTCTTTCCTTGGCATTGGATCATCCTGATTACTTAATTTATTTGATTACAGGTTTAGAGGTGTACGGTCTGAATTGTAGGTTTCTAAGCATGTCACAAGGGATAAAACGATATAACGGAGGGTTACGTGCTGTTTTTCTCCCAGATTTGTAGAACTACTTCTTTTGCAAATAATAATTGTGGGGAGTGTGTGGTGCAGTGGTTAGAGCCACAGCCACATGTTGTGGGTTCAAATCCCACACTGCTCCTTGTGACCCTGGGCTAGTCACTTAATCCCCCCATTGCCCCAGTTACTTTAGATAGAGTGTGAGCCTGCTGGAACAGAGAGGAAAAAATTTCCAACCCTGTCCTGGAGGACCACCAGGCCAATCGGGTTTTCAGGATAGCCCTAATGAATATGCATTGAGAGAGATTTGCATATAATGGAAGTGAGAGGCATGCAAATCTGCTCCATGCATATTCATTAGGGCTATCCTGAAAATCCGATTGGCCTGGTGGTCCTCCAGGACAGGGTTGGGAACCACTGACTTAGACTATAAGTGGTACATAAATAATTTTTGTCAAAATATCTCAGGTTAGAAATGACCCAAAAATCAGGAGCAAAAATATAAGGTCAGTTGGCCTCGTGCGAGGCAGCAGTGGAACTGATCTAGGCGTTTTTCGTGCAGTAAAATTCAGATGGGGCAGCTTTGTGTGTATCTGTTCCATGTGCTGTTTAGAATCCTTTTTCCTACATCTGCAACTCATTTTGAGCAAAGATGAAACACAGTGTGGAGGATATGTTCTTTTATGGTTAATTGCATCAGCTAATAAGTGCATGTTCAACAATGATTATCCACTTTATTAGCTGATGATAAAAGCTACAGGAAGAACAGCTTGATAAATTCTCTCAGTGTGTGCCACTTAATTTATTTGATACACCGCTAAACATAAACAGGCAGATTTTAGATAATATATGGAGAGGGAAATTGACACGTCCATAGGATACAGAGAATTCCCATAGTATTTAAAAGAGGCTCTGCCAAACGTAGAACCCCTTTAAAAGAGGTACAGGACCACATGCCAAAGTCCATCTACTTAGAGAAAGATTAATGATTTTAAGAAAGCTGCATGCAGAGGTTAAATTTAGATCTCTCCCCCTTGCCCCCAACAGACAGACATGGGAGCAGCTCTCTAATATTGCTGTTCCCTCAGTAAAGAGAAACTCAGTTGGTTTTGTAGTCAATAGGGATGGGCTGTCAGTTGAAACCAATGTTGCCCGCTGTTAATAGTGCCCTTCCCTGGAAAATTCTAAACAAAAATGGCATCGTTTTTGACTGCCTATCCCTGGTAGTCAATAGGGACGGACAGCCAGAAAGTTCTTGTTTTGTTTCTTGTGTTGTTTCCAGGAATGTTCATTTTGTCCATTATTTATTTGGCCAATTTTCATCATGGAAGCAAAGTCGTTGAGTGCACACTCTTTCAAAAAGAATGCGCACGGAGTGCCTATTCAGTGGTTTGTGCATGTGTGATAGTTTGCGTATATGCGTATTGGGTGCCCTTTTTTTGAAAATAGTGTGCACTGTCTCAAAAGAGTGCACAGTATTATTGCCAAAAGATAAAACATCAATGTTCGTGTTTTGTTTTGCTTTCTGCTTGTTTTCATTTGATACCAACATGCGATGACATGGGATGTGTCCCATAATAATGCAATGGAGAAAATGGTTGGAAATAGACCCAGATAGGTATCATTGACTTATTGTGGTAGGCAGTCTATAAATATAATGCTTAAACTGGCAGTTCCAAAGCCTATCCAATTGATAACTAGGGATGAGAATTTGTCTGCATCGTTATGGAGAAAATGAGGTGAAGTGATCGTAGATGAGAATCGAAGAGGAGGCGCTTCAGGCTGGAGGAAGCACAATTTATTAATGGACTTGACACGGCCCATGCTTCGGCTAAATGCCTGCCTCGGAGGTAGTATAGCGTTAACTTCCTTGTACCATTCAGTCAGAAGACATCTGATAACAAAATTGCAAGCATACTTGAGCACTATTATTTCCTGCTATGAAGCTACTCTGTATGACCCCTGAGGCAAGCATATAACCGAAACATGGGCTGTGTCAGGTCAATTAATAAGTGTGCTTCCTCTAGCCTTAAGCTCCGCCTCTGATTCCTATCTGGGATCACTTTAATTCATTTCCTCTATATCATTGCAAACAACTGCTCATCATCAATAGTCAATCGGACAGGCCTTGGAATGACTAGTTTATATATTTTAATTGAACATATTTATAGACCGCCTACCACTATAAGTCAGTGATACCCAAAGCCAGTCAGGTTTTCAGGATGTCCACAATGAATGTGCATGAGATAGATTTGCATGCAAATAGGCAGTCTTTGTAAATTGATTTCATGAATATTCATTGTGGATATTCTGAAAATCTGATTGACTTGGGTTCGCCCAGGATAGCTTTGAGAATCATTGCTGTAAGTCCTAAATAGTTATCTCCTCTGGATTGTGCTATCACTGGTAATGAAAATTTGCGTCATATCAGTAACCATCAGGCCAAATAAATCTATTTCTGTAGAGATTTTTAAAGTGGTCATGAAAATTAGCAAATAACCTAAACAAATCACAGTTCTAGAACTGTGATTTGTTTAGGTTATTTGATAATTAGATCACATGAAAATGTGCAAACACAGAGTCTTTAGAAAATCTGACTGTAATTTGCATCTTAGACTTAAACTGTTGTTTTTTCAGTTAGGCAAGCAAAATTGCCTTGTCCCAGCAATAAGGTCTGTCATCCTGGAATGAAGGAAATACACTTTCTAAAGGCGAAATGTGAGGACTTCCTCCAGATGGGCTTAAGATACCAACATCTCAGCCCTCCGTCACCTGATGTTGACTATATCCCTATTCAGGTGGAAATCAGAGATGAAAGAATCAGATTTCCACTGCAGGTAGGACTTGCATTCTCTACCATAATTCCATCTAGAAACATTACTTTTATTACATTTCATAACTACCCATTTTTACTGAGAAACAGCTTTTGGGCATGAGCAAACAAAGATCATAATTTTGTAATTGCATGTATATGTAAAAATTACATATGTAATTTCTGCTGTTCAGGCTTCTACAAATTTCCAAAGGAAAGTACAATAATAATAACAGCTTATATACTGCAATACCGTGAAGTTCTATGCGGTTTACAGAAGATTAAGCAAAGGTAACAAATTGAATTGACTTTAAGAGGGGAGGAAGAAAGAGGGTTAATAGGACAGGAAATTCATTGTTGAGGAGAGAGTGATCAAAAGGACAAGTTAATCGCTATAGAGAGGAGAGAGAAGAGAGGATCAGTTGTCTAGATGCTTTAGGAACAAGTGTGTTTTTAGACGTTTCCTAAATTCCCCATAAGTAGTGGGCAAAAGCAATTGTTTTAGGTCTTTACCCCATGATGCTGCTTGGTGCGAGAGAAGGTGTTCATGGTGTTTTTTTCAGTTTACAACCTCGAACTGGGGTGAATCAAAAATTAAAGGCAATTGTTAAATTACATGATAACCAGAACAAAGCTAGCAAAATGCAACATATGTACTCGTACATTACCTGTTGGATAGTTGACCATGCACAGTGCAGCACTCGGCCTTTAGTCATGGGGCAGCCACGAGGTCAGAAACATAGACGCTCTTTTGCAAGATTACACCATCGAAGAACAACGTGTAGTAGTGCACTTTTCTAAAGGCAGAGGGAGTGAAACCTATGGAAATTCACTCTCGGATATTGATTCAGTATGGACATAGCACCATGAATCAACAAAAGGTTTATGAGTGGCTAAAAAGGTTTAAAGCGGGATGAATAGGTGAAACCGCAAAAGGTCATCCTAGTCTCCTATCAACATCGCACACACAAGAGCACATAGACAGGGCGGATGCCTTGATTAGAGAAGACCGATGGCTGCAAATTTGGATATCGGCTATGGAGCTGCATTTGCCATAATACAGGAAAGTCTGCGCACGATGGGTTCCCAAACAGCTTACTGATCTGTACAAGCAACAGCGTGTGGAAGTTGCATCCCAGTTCCTGAGACGGTATGAAGAAGATCCAAGTATTCTGTAGAGAATTGTCACCGGTGACGAGCCATGGGTGTATCACCGCGACCCGGAAGCAAAAGATAAAGCACGATGAAGCGATGCTCACCTGGCCTTGGGAGCATCCAAAAAACTTCTTCTCTACAGGAATGCAGAAGCTAGTTTAACGATATAAGAGATGCATAGTCTTGCATGGGGACTATGTAGAAAAGTGGTATGTTCAATTACTCACATTTACTTCTATTAAAGCTGTTAAATGTATCTTGCCTTTACTTTTTGATTTACCCTCATATATGCATACTTCAACCTTAAATATTTCTCAAGGGAATTTATGTGCTTAGATTTGTTGTTTGCCAGGCACAAATTTTAATAGGTATGTGCTTAACTGAAATCCCTCATAGCTCCACCCCTGCAAACACCTCCTCTTGGCCTAGGTAAAGTTACGTGTGTAATCTGTTAACTGTATATTATGTATGTTTAACCTATAACCTGTTCTGAGAAAACGAATGAAAGAAAGAAACTCAAGGGGGCATGGGTGGATCAGGGCCTCATGCCAAACATTCATACACCAAGCTTATAGAATCTTGTCAGCCATGTGCACATAGTAACATAGTAAATGATGGCAGATAAAGACCCGAATGGTCCATCCAGTCTGCCAAACATATGTCTATAATTTAATGCTTTAATTTAAATTGTTCTTTTTCTTAGATATTTCTGGGCTAGAAACCCAGAACTCTGCCCAGTACTGTGCATCTACTGGAGTCTTATTTATTCATGGTCATTTTAGAGCAGCCATTGACGTGGCGCAGGTGTCACACCTAAATGTTATCACGTAATTGCTGTTATAGAACTCATGTTTACTGCCTTGCATCCCAGCACCTAACTTTAGGTGACCTTTCAAGAATTTACCCCCCCTTACAGACTTAGGTCCTCTCTATACTTTTGTGTGAATGAAAAAGTTGTCTATTGATTTCATTTTTCTCTAGACCGAAAATGTGTGGATTCGTGTGACAATAAAGGGAGCAGTTGCAAACACTCCACCCCGAGCTGCATTCATGCCTACGTTTATTTTAGAGACAGATCAGTTTATTCTCACGCCTCTTACAACACTGGCAATAGATGCCGAAGATAATGAAACACCAAAAGACAAGTTAATTTTCAATGTCACCAGCCCCCCACTTGAAGGATACATTACCCACTTGGATGACCACACCACGGCAATCCAGTCCTTTACTTGGAAAGATCTATATGAAATGAAAATTGCCTATCAGCCATCTAATGTAACTCATATGGAGAGACAGAGCTATGAGGTGAGAAATGAAGGGTGTAGCTTTCTTAGTTAGTAAAGTCTATTTGTTCTCATACCTTCTCAAATTAAAGTACAGTCAAACCTTGGTTTGCGAGTAACCCGGTTTGCAAGACGAGCAAAACATTCTCGCAAAACGTGTCTCGCAAACCGAGTGTTGACTCGATTTGCGAGCACCCCCTGATAACCGGCATCACTCCCCCCCGCTCGCAAAGGGCCCCCTCCCGCTCGAATCGGCACCCCCCCCCCCCGCGAGAATAGGAACCCCCCGTCCGACCAACTTTAACACCCCCCCCCCTTTGGCACCGGCACGCAGCCCACAAGTGCCGGTGCCGCTTGAAGATCTTCTTCCCAGTCTCTGCCGGCTTTGAGCATGCATCTGCGCATGCTCAAGCCCTTCTAATTCTCCCTTTTGCCGAGATTCTCGGCGAGAGGGAGAATTAGAAGGGCTTGAGCATGCGCAGATGCATGCTCAAAGCCGGCAGAGACTGGGAAGAAGATCTTCAAGCGGCACCGGCACTTGTGGGCTGCGTGCCGTTGCCAGATGGGGGGGGTGAGTTAAAGTTGGTCGGGTGGGGGGTGCCTGTTCTCAAGGGGGGTGCCGGATCACGTGGGGGGGAGGGACTTTGCGAGGGGGGGAGCAGCGCCCTGGCCTCGGGGGGGATGGGGGGTGGGAACGTATCAAAGCGAGTTTCCATTATTTCCTATGGGGAAACTCGCTTTGATAAACGAGCATTTTGGATTACGAGCATGCTCCTGGAACGGACTATGCTCGTAATCCAAGGTACCACTGTACTTTTACATGGATTCAGTTCTATAAAGTGGCACCACATTAATTGGTAGGGTTATTCTATAAGGTAGACCCTAAGTGCCATAGTACTTAGCTGCAAAGGGGTATACATGTGGGTGGGGGCATGGATAATCCTTGGGCATGTCTCTTAGTTACATGCATAATTTATAGAATATTGTCAACTATACACATCACCTAGGCATGCCAATTTACTCTGCCACTGACCTGGTGTTTGAGGGGCTGCTGAAAAGTTCTCAGCCTATCCAAGAAGAGATGATGTGACACAAAAAGTGTCTAGAAAAGTGTGGAATAAATTGTAAGTTTCATGGCTCTTCTTGGATGGGCTGAGAACTTTTCAGCAGTTCTTCCTATTGTGATGTCATAATGCCTCATTCCACCAATGCGTAAGAGCCAGCCTCATTGATGACGTCACAATGGCTTGGTTTCCCTATGCTTGTGCCCATTTACTAGATGCATTTGCCTCATTGAAATGAAAAGTGTCAGGAAAAGTGTGGAATAACTTGTAAGTTTCATTGCTCCACATCATTCTCTTCTTGGTTGGGCTGAGAACTTTTCAGCCTCCCCTCCTATTGTGATGTCATAATGCCTCATTCCTCCAATGCCTAAGAGCCAACTTCACATGTGATGTCACAATAGCTTGGTTTCCCTATTTACTAGATGCATTTGCCTCATTGAAATGGAAAGTGTCAGCAAAAGTATGGAATAACATGTACGTTTCATGGCTCCACATCAGTCTCTTCTTGGTTGGGCTGATAACTTTTCAGTGGTCTCTCATGTGTTTATACATGGCCATGCCGATGCTGTACTTACATTAGCATTCTATAATAAAATCTTAGAATCAAGATGGCATTATAAAATTGGTATTAAGCACATGACATTGGGGTTCCTAGACACAGGCCCCCTCCCCCCCCCCCCCAGTGCACTTTAGAATTTTACAACACTTCAAATGGTTGTACTAATTCTCTTTTGTTTGGGGTTGTTTTCCCTTTCTTTGTAGATTGAGTTTGAAGCAGTTGATGGATTTTTCTTGAGCAGCCCCCCTATCACAGTTCATTTTTCCATCAGGACCTCAGAAACAAATGCTCCTAGGGTAACATGGAACATGGGCAAGTAGGAACTAGGCTCATAAATCAACAATTTATTACGCTGATATAGTGATTACAAATTGTATAAAAACAAACAGGATTCTTTAGAAGTAAATGTCACATATCGATATATGCTGTAGATTTAGACTACCGTATTTGCCGGCGTATAAGACGACTGGGCTTATAAGACAACCCCCCAACTTTTAGTTAAAAAATAGAGTTTTGTGTTATACTCGCCGTATAAGACTACCCCTTCTTCCACACACCTTCTCTACCGCCCCGGGTGCAGCACAGCCGGCCAGGTTCCCTTACCTTTGTGGCACTTCCCCGACCGACCGACAACAGCCCCGGTCCGACAAACCTCCCTGCCCTTAACCGCGAATCTAAATTACCTTCTTACAGCTGCTGTAAGAAGGTATTTAGATTCGCGGCTACAGGGCAGGGAGGATTGTCGGACCCGGGCTGTTATCGGTCGGTCGGGGAAGTGCCACAAAAGTAAGGGAACCTGGCCGGCTGTGCTGCAACCGGAGCGGGGCGGCCGCCCCTCTCTCTTGGTACCGCGAGGCTACTCTCCTTCTCCTTATCTGCCCTGCCTGCAGCACAGAGCCGAACGGAAGTCTTCCCGACGTCAGCGCTGACGTCGGAGGGAGGGAGGGCTTTGTTTAAGCTTTGTTTAAGCCCTCCCTCCCCTCCGACGTCAGCGCTGACGTCGGGAAGACTTCCGTTCTGCTCTGTGCTGCAAGCAGAGAAGGTAGGGAGAAGAAGAGCCGCGTACATCCAGAAGACTGAGCATCCAGCCCCGCAGGAGCCCCGCGACCCTCGGAGGCGTCCCCATGGGATCCCCGCGACCCTAGGGGGCGTCCCCACGGGATCCCCGCGACCCTAGGGGCGTCCCCGTGCAGCTCTGTAATGTAAAGTAAGTACATGTAAAACAGTACCCGGCATATAAGACGACCCCCGACTTTGGGGAGGATTTTAAGGTACTGAAAAGTCGTCTTATACGCCGGCAAATACGGTAGATAAGTTTATTGACTGCCTAGAGGACCAAAACTATTGAAATACTGTAGGTTAATGTACAGTGCTGTGTGTACCTGGTAGTGCTATAGAAATAATAAATAGTAGTAGTATTAGTTAAAATGATTAACCATGAAACGTTTTACTACTCAAGAGCACAACGATTTGGGTCCTAAGTATTTCTTTTTGTGGATTATTGGATTGAACTTTTAATAAAGCCTCTGCATCTTGAACATTATCTTCTCCACAGTGTTTTGGGTTTTACTTCTCAAGAGCTACATCATTGCTATATGACGCAAGAAACTGTTCTTGAAATCACAATAAGGGAATGTGCATTTTGTGTAGCCAGTCTCATCATTTAGAGCTAATGTACTAAAATGCACCGTATTTTGCACAAAAACATGTAAATATACATCATTGCAAAAACTGGTATGCAGAAACGCTTGTGCTTACTGGTTTCCCGTTAATTAACAACTAATGAGCTGCTTTGTATAAGTTTGTATCGCAGCAACTATGTGCATAAATGTTTACAGGTAGCAGAATATATATGAAAGTTTAGTATGAAGACTGACCATGTAAAAAAAAAGTGCAAAAGTGGGACATACTGCAGTTTTGTGCATTCAGACCATTTGTATGTAGCAAGGAGTAGATTTCAAGCTTCAGGGAGCTAGGAGTAGTGGTGCATGAGTCTCCCCTGAGCATGATTTGTGAAGTTATAATGGCTGCTGATCAGAAAAGGTGGTTGGTATGTGAAATCTGATTTGCACTGGTAATGAAGGGTAAACAAAGTAGAGGTCTGCACGGGAATGGGGATCACGAGAACCCTGCGGGTCCTGCAGGGGTCCCGCAGGAATCCCCCATAACCCATGGGACTCCCATGGGGACCCCCTCTGGCCCACGGGACTCCCACGGGGACCCCCCCTCTAGCCAATGGGACTCCCACGGGGATGGAAGGCTTTGGAAGCAGGGTTCGTCCATATAATATAATGGACATGTCAGCCTTAGTAAAAGAGGGGGTTTATACAGAAAACAAAAAAAGAGTTCCACCAAAGAGATTCCACAAGGAAAACAGCAGCGCAAACACAAAAGAAACTGGAATTGATGATGCTGTCAGAAGTAATTGCTGCTTTTTATGGGGATGGGCGGGGATGGAGGTAATTCATTGCGGGGTGGGTGGGGATGGAGAGGATCCTGACGGAGACGGGTGGGGACGGAGAGGATCTTGGCGGGGATGGGTGGGATTTCTTTCCCCGCTCAACTCTCTAAAACAAAGTTCAGAAGCCAGTTGCAAACCTAGCCTCTGGATTCCAGAAACTTCTGGAAATGTGTAGTGAATGAGATCCAAGCAGTGCTTCGATCTTTCTGGTAGATTCAAAGAAACAAATGAGTGGCATCATCGGAGAAGCTCTTAAACTCATGTTTTGGGCTGGAGAAAGGTCTTTGGACAGATCTTCCCCAACAGATCATAATCCAGCCAAAACAGAGGATCTTTTGCTCGGAGATATTATTTTTTAAAGGAGTCAGGAGAAAGACTATACATAGTGCCTGTTGGAACTGCATTGTTTTTTTGTTTATTTTTTCTTTGTTTTTTTTGTTTCTGTTGGAACTGCATTGGGTTTTTTTGGGTTTTTGTTGGAACCGCATTGGTTTTTTTTTGTTTGTTTGTTTGTTATGTTTCTGTTGGAACTGCATTATTTTTTTTGGGGGGGGGTTTGTTTTGTTTTGTTTCTGTTGGAACTGCATTGGGGTTTTTTTTCTGTTGGAACTGCATTGTTTTTTTTGGGAGGGGGTTGTTTTGTTTTGTTTCTGTTGGAACTGCATTGGGTTTTTTTTTGTTTCTGTTGGAACCGCATTGTTTGGTTTTTTTTTTGTTTGTTTGTTTTGTTTCTGTTGGAACTGCATTATTTTTTGGGTTTTTCTTTTGTTTTGTTTCTGTTGGAACTGCATTGGGGGTTTTTTTCTGTTGGAACTGCATTGTTTTTTTGGGGGGGTTTTGTTTGTTTGTTTTGTTTCTGTTGGAACTGCATTGTTTTTTGGGGTTTTTTTGTTTTTGTTTTGTTTCTGTTGGAACTGCATTGGGTTTTTTGTTTCTGTTGGAACTGCATTGGGTTTTTTTTTGTTTCTGTTGGAACCGCATTGGTTTTTTGTTTTTTTTTGTTTGTTTTGTTTCTGTTGGAACTGCATTATTTTTTGGGTTTTTTTTGTTTTGTTTCTGTTGGAACTGCATTGTTTAAGAGTGCCTCTTGTTTAGGGTTACCAGACGTCCGGATTTACCCAGACATGTCCTCATTTTAGAGGACATGTCCGGGCGTCTGGATGGCTTTTCAAAACCCGGCACTTTGGGTTTTGAAAAGCTTCCAGCTCGAGACCGCGTCAGGAGGTCATCTGCGCAAGCGTGGCTGCAATGCCTTGATGTTGCGTGCATGAGCGTGATGCCATTGCGTCATACCTGCACATGCGCAGATGCCCTCTTGACGTGGCTCCGAGTATGAGAACAGGTTGAGGGGGGCAGGGCTGGGGACGAGGCTGGAGAGGAACGGGGTGTGACGGGTAGAATGGGGTGTGGCAGAGTAGAACTGGGTGGGCCTGGTGGGCGGGGCCATGGGTCCGGTTTTACAATAGTAAAATCTGGTAATCCTACTCTTGTTCCCTTTGGGAAGTAATAGTTGGAGTTTGCTTTCACAACTACTGGAGTGGTCTGCTTCATTTCAAAGAGAGAGAGACTATGTATAGAGTGCTTGATTTATGGCCTGAAGAAATCTGATCATGTTCCACCCTTTTATTGCGAATTGCATTGGCTGCCAATGGAGGCCCGGGTACTGTTTAAACTGTTACAAGGCTGTTTATGGTGCAGCTCCTTCTTGCTTAGTCAATAGATTTTCTTTAGCATCGTACAGACATAGTAGAACTCATCCTTTGTTTAATTTTCCATCTGTCCAGGGTTGCAGGAATAAGAAATTTTTAAATCATACTTTGGCATCTCTTAATGACGACAAATTCCCAATATTGTTGCTTACTACCCATTCCTATGGCCATTTTAGAAAACAATTGAAGACCTATCTTTTTTCTAAATATTTGACTGTTTAATGAATCATCTTATTTCATGTAACATGTTTACTTTTCTAACTTTTTGTAAACCGCGTTGAACTTCTGATTACGCGGTCAATAAGCCCAATGTTATGTTATGTTATGCTTGGCATTGGACCCGGCTCACGGCCCTACTATAGAGAAAAATACTTTGACTGGCCCCTTCCCAGCAGCTGGGTACAAAGGAGGTCTTACATGTACATTTGTAATCCTTAAAACTGTGCATACTTTAGTACATCATCCTCTCTGAACTTAGACATAATACCTTGCTTCTTCCTGCAGTTCCCGAGGGCATCACCTCTTCAGAGTAAAAATGCTTTTTCTGGACCAATGGTTCTCAATACAGATTTTGGAACAACCCAGGCAGTCGATGAATATGTATGAGATAAATTTGCATATAATGGAGGTAGTACGTGCAAATTTATCTCGTGCATATTCATGCATGTGGGTATCCCAAAAACTTGACTGTGTCCTGTGGTCATTGAGTGAAATACAGCTATGAATTTAATATCACCATATTTATTTTGTAGGGCTTGACTTATTGGAAGGACAATCTCGGCCAATAACGTGGGAAACTTTCCAGATAGTTGACAATGATAACCTTGAGGCTGTTCAGTTGGTGATGGTTGAAGGTTTGCAGCATGGACACCTCACAGTTCGGGGTATTGGAATTTTTTTTCTTTTTGAAATCTTTTGTATGAGGTGGTGTTTCCTAGAAGCTTTACCCAAAAATCATGCAAGATGATTTTTCCGTTATAGATCGGGTATGTGTTGTATCTTTCCCATTCCTTGAAAATGTAACCTTGCATGTTAAAATATGGTATCTAGCTTCTCACATGAATACAGTTTAGGGATGTGTGTTTATTAGCAGGGACATTTGATTTATTAGCACACCTTACAAAATTAGTGTGTGCTAAATTAATTGAAGATGCACTAACTTATGAATCAACATAAACTAAATCAATTAGCGCTCATCTAAAAAGTTTTATTCAAATTAATATGAGAAATGAAAAGGATCAAACCTCTGAAAATTGTAGAAAAAGCCCAAACAGATCCCCAAAAAACCCAACGAATTTTGCCCAATGCACCTTCCTAATATGTTTTGCATTGAGCTGTTTGTTTCTAGCCCATAATTCCAAGGGTTTTTTTTTTATTCTCCAGAGTTACTAATAATTTTTAGGCGTGAGCTGATCTTGAACAAGTGCTCCTTGGGTAGGAGAGTACCTGTCTTTCAGGAGGATGTATTCTTCATCCCGGGAATCTGGATGGAGTCAGCCTATTCCTAGTTGTATCTTGTGTTTTTGGTAATCTTAGTTTCTGTTTCCCGATTGGCCAAATGGAGCCACCCCATGAAAAACAAGGTTGCTCTTTGTATTTGTTTCACTTGAGACTATCAATAAATATATACAAAAAACAAGGGGCTTCCCTGCCTGTTCCCTGTCCCCCCACATCCCAAAAAAATTAGTAAGCGCATGTAGGTCACAGTTTTTCTGCTGACAGATTATGCATGTTTGTTGCTGTCATTATGTGGATTATATACTAGCATATCTGTATATTATGTATGTTTATTAATCTGTAATCCGTTCTGAGCTCTTTGGTGAAAATGGGATATGAAACAAATTAAATAAATAAATATGGTGGTTTCCCTTCATATACAGGAGACAAGAGCTTTGTATTCACTGTGAAGGACTTAAAAGATGGAGCTGTCCGCTATCACCATGACAACAGTGACACAACAAAGGATTACATCGTATTTCGGATCTCCGATGGGAAACACAGCATTCGGCACAAGTTTCCCATTACCGTTCTTCCCAAAGACGACAGCCCCCCGCTCTTGGTCAACAATCTGGTTTTGGAATTAATGGAAGGGCGGACGGTCCTCGTAGAAAAGCACATGTTGCTGGCCACCGACGTTGACTCGCGCGACGATTACATTCTTTACAACATTACTAAAGCACCAAAAGCTGGAGAAGTGCTCAAGAAACATTTCTCAGAGGGTGCAGGTAAAATGCTGCTGCTCCGCACCAGGAAATAAAGGAAGATGCTTAGAATGTTTTGCATCTGTTGCTTGTAGTATCATTCAGAAATTCTCATTGAGGGTAAGGCGTATAGGTTTGTTAAAAAACAGCCAAATAGGAATGGCCTGGTGATTACCAAGCTATTAGTTCTTCAAAGGTTCTGTCCCTTGGTAATGTTTGTCGTCCACATTCATTTTATAACTTCTGTTGAATTTTAAAAATAAGAAAAGTCCCTTCTGCACATATAGGGGTAGATTCTACGAAGGGTGCCAAAAAACATAGGTGCTAAGTGCCATTAAAGGATAGGGCGTTAGTTTGCTTGCATTTGCCTAATTTTAGGTGCGACTGCTTAGGCCATGTCAAAGGTTGGTGTACATGCCGCTGCCTGAAGCTGGCAGTTACACATGTAAATGATAGTATTCTGTTACTTGCACGCACAACTGCAAGACACACCCCACTTACGTTGTGCCTTACAGCATTTAGGCACTATGGACTGGGTTCTTTACACCAGTGATTCCCAACCCTGTCCTGGAGGAACACCAGGCCAATCGGGTTTTCAGGCTAGCCCTAATGAATATGCATGAGAGAGATTTGCATATGATGGAAGTGATAGGCATGCAAATTTGCTTCATGCATATTCATTAGGGCTAGCCTGAAAACCCAATTGGCCTGGTGTTCCTCCAGAACAGGGTTGGGAACCACTGCTTTACAAGGTGCAGTTGTCAACAGGCGCCTTAAAATCACGTGACAGTGTCGTTTAGAGAATCACGCCCCCGGCAAAGGTCGGCACCGGAAATGTAGGCCAGGGTTTTCAAGGTCTATATTTTCCGTCGCCTACCTTTGACATGAATTGTGCCTAAAGAGACGCTTTCCGGCGCGTAATGCCACATCCGGCGTTAGCCACACCTAAGTGTCTATGTAGACATGATTCTGGTGCAGTTTTTTTTTAGGTGCCAGTAGGCACCTGGAAATATCTTTTAAATGGCGATTGTCTCTTAAGTTAAACCTAAGTTAAAGCGCCATTTATAGAATATGGGCCTATGGGTCTGATTGTATAAACGGCACCTAGGTTAGGCGCTGCTAGGTGCCCACATTGAGGCCTAGCAATGCCTAACCTAAATCTGCACACAAGTTAGTTTTTTTTAGATTACTTAATTGGCATAGTAATTGGCCATGCTATTAAAAACCAATTAAAAAACCCCAATTAGTTAAAGTTAAGAGTGAATATCCTCGTGGCGTCTAGTGATGCCTAAGTTGAGGCGCCTTCCAACGTCTTGAAAAGTAGGCATGGTTAGGGGCGGAGAATAGGTATGGTAAACTTAGGGATCACTAGGCGTGCGAGATAGGCACCGGTATATTAGGCCAGGTAAAGCCTGGCCTAATATGCAGGCACCTCCCCCAGTGACGCTTAGTGACACCTAAGGATACCCAGGCGCCAACCGGTGTCTAAAAGTTAGACGTGGCTAGGCGCCATTTATAGAATCGGGCCCTGTGGATCTGATAGTCAAATTGATTAACCATTTGACAATGGTCACCGACCGGTTAAATCACAGATAGGCAGCTACTCCCAAATAGTCACCTGAATATTCACAGTGAGGGCGTAACTACGAGCTGGTTATCTCGGGGCTGTTCTGTGGGTAGGTCACAGCTATGCCCCCCCAAATGTAGCGATGACTGAGCAAAGTTAGCGCCTAGACAGGACCACCTAAATAGCTTGACCTATCTTCGTGCACTAGCCGATGCCCACTGAGTGCTAAATTCCAGCTTAGCCCAGGCATGCGCTAGCCAGCTAGCCAAAACTCAGATATTCAATGCCGCTGGCTGGAAACAGTCCAGCTTTGAATATCTGGGGTCAGCGCTGGCAGCAGGCAATGGCTGCACTGCCCGCCACCAGCTGAAATCACCCAGTATATTTATAAAATAGTACCGAAGTGCAGTGTATTGATTTATTCATGCATTCATTCATTCAATTTTTTTTAGCCTGTCCTCCCAAAGGAGCTCAAAACAGATTACCCATCAAGTATTCAGGCATTTCCCCTGTCTGTCCCAGCGGGCTCACAGTCTAGCTAAGGTACCCGGAGCAGGAGAGTTTGAACCCGCAACCTCGGAGTGCTGAGGCTGTAGTTCTAACCACTGCACCACAAATTAATGCAAGTTAGCTCCATTTAATACCACTTAAGAGCTATTGTTGCTCCTTATTTAACAATTAGGCACTCAGCTGGCGCTATCTATAATTGATGTGCCCAAATTTGTGTGCTAGTTGGAAATTTGGGTGCCCATCTTTATAGAATTCAGTGGGGGTAGGGTGAGAGAGAGAGAGAGGGTAATACATAAATTGATTTCACTAAATTCTTCAATGGAAGCAAGAAAGTTAGCTCCTACTGTTGACATGTAAGATATTAGTTCATGTCGCAGCCCCTCAGTATCTCTCCTCTCTTATGTCTACTTATATGCCTCCCTGAGAACTCCATTGCTCAGGTAAGCTGCTTTTATCTGTTCCCTTCTCCTCCACTGCCAATTCCAGACTTCGTTCCTTTTATCTAGCTGCTCCCTAGGCCTGTAATAAACTACCTGAATTCGGCCGTCACGCCCCTTCCCTTGCTTTGTTTAAAAGCAAACTGAAAACCCACCTTTTTGATTTAGCTTTCACTCCATAACCCTTCTCCCCTCTGCCCATTGCTCACCATCCTAGTCAGCAGATTAACCATCCTCTCCTAACTGTTTGTTTGTCTGTCTGTTTAGATTGTGAGCCCCTTCGAGCATCATCCCCCTCTTTCTCCACACAATGAATCTCTTCCCTTTATCAGGCCATCTTACTCCCTTCCCCTCACCTTCGCAGACGCGTTCCAAAACCAAAGTTCTCTCAAACGGGCCCTGATGGGGGAAGCCATTCTCGGTAGTTTCACGTGGCTGCCCCGAAGCTTCTCAACTGACGCAACTTCCGGTTTCTGCTGGATTGTGTCAGAGGACGAACTTCGGGGCAGCCGCGTGCGTGAACGAGTGAGAATGTCTGCCGCATCAAGGCACCTCTGCGAGAGAAAACTGGTCTGGAAAAGCGCCGCAAAGGTGAGAGGAAATTAATCCGGTCCTGGTTGGGATCAGGAGCGATTCTCTTATGCTCCTGCTTGCGCAGTCTAGCTGAAGAATGGCTTCTGCGAGTTCCTGCAGCAGTTCATGAGACCACCAGGATTTAAGGTTGACCCAAATAGAAAACAAGACTCCCATTTTTGGGCCATAATTTTGGCCCAAAAATCTCAGTTTATATTCGAGTATATACAGTACTCTCTCTTGTTAGTGCACAAGTGTAGCACAGGTTCTGTTTGCATTAATTTGTTTACTGCGTCATTGAGGAAAAAGAGGGTGCCAAGCCTGTGTGAGAAGGCTGTATGCTGAACCCTCAGCTCACACTTCTTAATGCAAGTTTTTTACCTGAACCCTTTGGTTCTATGAATGCACATTTTGGCTAGGATTTCTACTGGTCAATATTCAAAAAACCATTTAACCAGCTGGAAATGGCTGCTGTGTGGCTAAATCGCTTGTTTAGGTTTATCTGCTAATTTTCAGCTGCATTTAACTAGTTATCAATGCTGATAACTAGTCTCAGTGAAAGCTGGCTATTTTGGAGGCATTCTGGGATCAGAGTCGGCCAGTCAAATTACTACCACTACTACTTATCACTTATATAGAGCTGACATTTATAGACGGTCCCTGCTTGGACAGACAAACATGACATATAGTAGTGGTCTCAAACTCAAACCCTTTGCAGGGCCATGTTATGGCTTTGTAGGTACTTGGAGGGCCTCAGAAAAAAATAGTTAATGTCTTATTAAAGAAATGACAATCTTGGATGAGGTAAAACTCTTTATAGTTTATAAATCTTTCCTTTTAGCTAAGTCTTAATAATAATATTGTAATTTATAGCTAAAGAGACATATGATCAAGAAACTGTTTTATTTTACTTTTGTGATTATGATAAACATACCGAGGGCCTCAAAATAGTACCTGCTGGGCTGCATGTGGACCCCCGGGCCCGAGTTTGCAGAACCCAAGGTGAGAGGCGTTAGGAGTCAAAAGCACTCTCAAATGCTGATATTCAGCACCTAACTGAGAGGGGAGAGTGTAATGTAGTGGTTAAAGTTACAGCCTCAGCACCCTGAGGTTGCGGGTTCAATCCCACGCTGCTCCTGGTGACCCTGGGCAAGTCATTTAATCCCCCCATTGTCCCAGGTACATTAGATAGACTGTGAGCCCACCAGGACAGACAGGGAAAAATGCTTGAGTACCTGAATAAATTCATGTAAACTGTTCTGACCTCCCCTGGGAGAACAGTATAGAAAATTGAATAAATAAATACAAGATAACTGCACAAATGGGACCATGTAAAAAACAGACCTATTTTTATGCAGCACATAACCAACCATGTGTTAACTGGTGCTACATAAACTGGATATTCAACACCAACACCTGGATATTGAATATCTGAAAATAACACCGTTGGTGGCCAGTAAATGCTCATCACTGGCTAAATATTTACCTCCTAAATTCTGAAACATAAGACGTTCTATATATGAGGATGATTCAAAACGGTTCTGCACTTTCATATTTTTGTGGGAAAAAGTTGAGGCGGGATAAGTGATAAGAGGGCATGTTGTAGTGTTACAAAAAGTATTATTAAATGGATGGAACTCCACCAATAAGCTATATCACTCTCAAAGAGAGGAATATAACGGATAAAGAACTATTAATTTGGGGAAAGTTAGCTTGCTTGATTAAAACTTAGCTAATTAAATATCAAGAACTAAGACTCAGAACATTTATAAGCAAACTGAAATTTATTTAAAAGCATTAAAATCAAGCAGGTAGAAGCAGTTACAGATAGGATCTTTTTGAGCAAAATAATAGGATTACACAACAGATGTTGCTAAAGCAGAAGGATCAGTTTGTCTGGATTCAAAAAGTTACTCACATGTGAATAGTCCTTAAAGTGGAGAAGAGGCCACATGACCTAGTTGGGCCCATGGCCAATAGAAGCACATGGCCTGGAGAGATGTTGCAGCATGGTGATCCAGGAAACAGAGGAGTTGTTGCAGCTTGATCTAGGCCGGTTCCAGAGGAAGAGGAAAAGAGCCTGTGTTAGAAAGGATTTCCCCTCATATTTATAGGGCTGAGACCTGTTCTAAAAATAGAATCTATTCTCTGGACCCATGATGCATAGCAGTTTCTCTGTTCATCTGATTGAATCTTCTTTGAGTGGCTTAAAATTGTGTGAAGAACTTCTAGTCCAGAGATGAATTTGGTGTGAAGGGCTTCTATTGATCTACATCCTGTTCCACTGATACACGTTCTGTTATGGGGTAGTAGAGTTATGTTTAGCTCTGGTATCCAACCTGGCCATGTCTTTTGTCTTATCTCAATATGTGTACTTAACACTTTCTGAAGGTGATGGCTCAGTCCTTTCTTTTCTGTTCTATTGAATAGGGCATTTAACCTTTCTGAACAGATGGCTCTTCTGGCTCAGAGGCCACATCAGACATTCACTTTTAAATCTATCAAATTAATATACTTTAACTCCAAGCAGAATTGTAAAACCATATCATTTTTACTTTAAGTCCCTCAGAATAAATGATCTATTGGGTCAGGCAATAATTCAAATTAAAAATTCATAACTTCAGTAACATTAACTATATCATGCTACATATTTTAAATCCAAGCAGAATTATAAAATCATTTCATGTTACAGTAGAATGTTATGTGATTAGTTAGTCAAGCAACAGGGTGATTATGTGGAAAAGTAATGTAATTTGCTTTTGAGATATTTAATAAATAGTGTTAAAAAAAATAAAATTGCAGAAACTTTTTGAAGATCCCTCATAGTACTAGATCTTTGTCAATACAATGGAATAATGGCAAAGCTATTTTCTTTTTAGAAAACATTTGATTTTTTTTTTCATAGAAAGGAATAAAGCTGGCTATATTTCTTTTCCAAGCCACTCAGTTTATAACCAACTTACAGTCATAGTATATTTTGTACAGTTAATAATACAAATCCAAATCATTTATGCATCATTTTTATACATATCAGGTGTGCCTGTGACAAGTTTTCTGCAAAGGGATCTCTTTTTTGGTCTTATCAGTTACCATCACCTCGGTGGCGAGATATTTGACGATTCCTTTGAATTCATCTTATCTGACAATCATGAACCTCCAAACCTATCCAACCCTCAGGTGCGTGTGTTTGCATTGGACCAAAATAAGAATAACTTCAAGATGTTGTTCCATGTGTTTTCAAGAATGCATGTTTTGAAAGACTGTTGAAATGACTGCGCCCTTCCTTTTGTAATCGCACGTCCGAAGGCAGATCTACGAAGACTAGAATCCAAATGCTGTCGTTTCATGTTGCAGACCATGACGATTCACATCCTGCCGGTGAAAGATCAGCTGCCAAAAGAAGCTCCTGGGGTGACAAGGCACCTTGTTGTTAAAGAAAATGAAATTGCTTATATCACAAAGGATCACCTGCACTTCACAGACACCGAATCTCCCGACAATGAACTCATGTACAAAGTGACTAAACCCTGTTTCTCCCCTTCTTCTCCAGGGTATGTAATGTGTAAAGCCATCTCATCTATTATAAGTTGACCACCAATGTACAATGCATATTGGGACTTATCAACACCTATTAATAGCTTTAATATTATATATAAATATTTTAAAACGCAGAAAGCTAATATAACAATATCATAGATCATTTATTAATGAAAATTCAACGATACACTGTAAGGTGATGTAAGATGATAAGGTATATAATCGTTGAATTTTCATTAATAAATGATCTATGATATTGTTATATTAGCTTTCTGTGTTTTAAGATATCTATTATAAGTTGAAATATGAGGAAGTGATGTAACTCGATATTTTTGTTACAGAATTCATGATGCCGGCAAGTTAATCTTTATGGACGGCATAAAATCAGTGAAGAAAGACCCATTTGTTCCTGCACTGAAATCCTTCACGCAGGTAAATAAGCTTGTTTCAGTTTAATAACAGTGGTAACATCAAAACAGAAGAGGTATAACAGAAATGGCCCATCTAGTCTAGTTAGGGTCGTAACTGCCCCTCCATGCAGGTTGCCACCGACGTCTTTTTTGGAAGCATAGTAAAAGCTTTCTGCAGCTGTTTTGGGCTGAATCATTGAGCCCATTATTCTGTGACGTGGCTACTAATCTCTTTGTCATTAAGGGATCATTTTTAGTTTTCCAACATCTTTTGGAATTGTGAATTTGAAGTAATTCACTCAAGGCAGTGTACAGCACAAATAAGTCAGTAAAAATATGAGGGGGTGCTAAAAAAGTTCTCAACCTAACCAACCAACTTCCTAAATTCTGAGCGTTGTTTTGCCACTGTATGTTATTTCATTAAGTGCCAATTTACAGAAACTAAATTCTTTGTTATGACATTGTCCAGGTCTTTCTCTTCTTGATTGGGATGATAACTATTCTGCACCCTCTTGCAGTGAGAAGAGTCTCAGTCACTGGTAACCCGAGCTGAGATTGTGATGTCATAATGCCTCTTTCCACCAATAAGAGCCAACCTCATCTGTGATGTCACAATGGCTTGATTGTCCTATACTTGGCTCACTTTTATTACAAACGAGGGAGTGCTGAAAAGTTCTCAGCCCCACCAACCAACTTCCTAAATTCTGAGCCGTCATTTTGCCACTGTAGTTGAAAAGAGCGTTATCTTATTTAGTTAAGTAGCAATTTGCAGAAACAAAATTCTGTGTTTAGACATTGTTTCAGCACCCCCTCATATTCAAATTACAATCAAAGTGTGGCATAGTATGCTACATTACAATGTTGCCACAATATATGGTAGAACGTTTTAATAGCATAGGGTGTAAACAAAGATGGAGCATATTGATAAATAAGGCAGAGTAGCATGAGTAAGAAAATAAGGGGACTGATTTAAAGACGTTCAACATGGTGCTGGAGAATTCTCAGCTAGGGTAGGAGCAGATATACATGGTTCTGCTGTTGTATTTTGATACCATTTTGCATCTACCGCTTTGTTTGGGAAGCCATTCCATGCGTCCACTACCCTTTCGGTGAAAAAATATCATTCTTTGGTTTGTTTTTTTATAGCTTTGCTTTATGGTTTCTACTTGGGCGGCTTGCTTTCGTTTGAAAGAGGTTAGTTGACATATAGCAACGGTATGCTCGCAGTGGGTAGGTACAGGCCCACCCCTCCCCCCCGTGGCTAATCCCACTGCCTCAAAGAATTCAATGTTTGACCATCTGGGGACCAGAAAATAATTTCATTTGCTCTGAAGCCTCAAGAACAGCTCTTGGTAGTTCTGTTCAGAAATGGCACCTACTGGCCACCCAGTGCTATATCTAGACCAGGGCTGCCCAAGTCCAGTTCTCGAGATCTACTGGCAGGACCAGGTTTTCAGGATATCCACAATGAATATGCATGCAGAGAAATTTGTCTGCACTGCCTTCTTGGTATGCAAATCTCTCTCATGCATGTTCATTGTGGATATCCTGAAAATCTGACCTGCCAGTAGTTCTCGAGGACCGGACTTGGGCAGGGGGGCCTGCTCTAGACTGTAGGCTCTTCTGAGGAGGGACCATCTTTTACATTTCCGCTGCATATGCCTTTCAGTGCTATAAAAATGCTAAACAGTAGCAATAGTGGTTGGCCCATGTTTTGCAGGTGGGAGCCATCCTTTCTGTGCCTTGTTTGTAAGGTAGTGTATGCATTGGATCGTAAATGCGAAAAATACACTGCCGGCTCCATAGAGAAGGCCATATAGCATCTCCTTTCTCTCTGCCCCCTCTTGAGCATGTCTGTGATTCAAGTGTGGAAGCTTATGAGTAAGAGGCTCAGGTGTCGGAGGAGACTAGCTGTCAACGGAAGAATTAACATGCCTATAATTTGCAATTAGATGTTTTACATTTAGAGAGTTTTTTTTTTTTTTTTTAAGAACAGCAAAACAAAATAAATGAATACAAATGTAATAATGGCAACTGTCAAAATATTTAGGCTGGTGTGGGTACAGAGTCTGCTTGATGTGGTGCTTGTTTATAGTAATTGTGAGAGTTTTTATATATGAGTTTGAAACCTGAAAAAGAAGATTGAAGCTTATACAAAGAGTGAGCATGGCTACATCCAGTGGAGGAGTGGCCTAGTGGTTAGACATGTCCAGGTAAATGTTACCTTGGGATGGATTTAGGTTCAATCTCAGCACTGTTCCTTGTGACTCTGGGCGAGTCACTTCATCCTCCATCGACCTATAGTTAGACTGACCCACCGGACAGATAGGGAAAATGCTTAGAGCACCTGACCAGGCTGTGAATCCGTGTGAACTGCTCAGATGGCTGGGTGGTATAACAAGTGACCTTGATTAAGGCTTTGCGGGGGAGGGGAGAAGAAAGATTTAGGAAAGTAGAAAGGTAACTTGCTCAAAGTCTCTTAGTACAAAAAGCCGAGACGAGATCTCTGCCTCAAAATCTTAGCACTACCAGGTTTCATGCATTTTTTAATGACATATCATCGAGTTACATGTATATAATTCATATATGCTAATTATATATCATTATGTGAATCTGCACTTTTTTTTTTCCAAGTAAACATATGTTTTGCTGATGGCATTAAAAACAAATAAAATTGTTTTTGTTTTTTTTTTTGCTATATCAATGCTATTTTCAGTGTTATGAGAGTTTCTACCAACCTTTCCAAATCTCTATGTAACACAAGAGCGGTATCTCTCTGCCCAGTATTCAAAGTGATTTACACACACATATACCCTTTGCAAAGCCATGTTAGGCTTTTTTATTACTGGCCGTGGCGGTATTAGCTCCAACAGTTATAGGAATTCTTTTTTTTTTTTTTTTAGTTCAAGTAGTTTTTATAAACAAGAGAAATACAGAAATAGAAGAGAAACTTCCGATAAAGCTACGGAAGTAAATCAGAGAGAAAGACACCATCATATCTGAACTAATACCACTGTGGCCGGTGATAAAAAAGCCTAATATGGCTTCATAAAAAGGGGGAGGGGTTAAACAGCCCAGAGAAGCACCTGACCATTTTGATTGCTTGTCATTGACTAATTGTGAATGTTCAGTGGCACTTAAATAGTTAATGCTGCTGAATATTCCCAGTTCGTGCCTGAACTGAAACCAGCTAGCTTGTGTTTGTGTGGGTGTTCCACGGGCAGAGTTGGCACTTATGTGATTAAGTGCCCATATTCAGACCTGAACCGCATAAGATAACCACAATAAATTAGAACTTTTTAAATGTGGCCCATCTTATGCAGGTAAAAGCCGAATATTGCACTTTCTGCGTTCTTACTGAACTTTCTGTATTATTATTACTACAGCTTATAGGTGATGTAAACGATGTGGTATTTGTTTGTTCAACTGATTATGAATGGTCTGTTGTAAGCCACCTAGGTTTTTAGGTGGGTAATAAATATTTAAAATGCAAATAAATAAAACCGCATAATTTTTAGCAGCCAGCATACAACCAAATATTCTGGGTATATAACTGGCAGCAGACATAAAAATGTAGAAAGTCAGACTGTTAGAGCTAAAGCAAAGCCCTACTGTCTCATTAGAACATAAGAATAGCCTTACTGGGTCAGACCAATGGTCCATCAAGCCCAGAAGCCCGTTCTCACGGTGGCCAATCCGGGTCACTAGTACCTGGCCAAAACCCAAGGTGTAGCAATATTCCATGCTACCAATCCAGGGCAAGCAGTGGCTTCCCCCGTGTCTTTCTCAATAACAGATTATGGACTTTTCCTCCAGGAACCTGTCCAAACCTTTCTTAAAACCAGCTACGCTATCCGCTCTTACCACATCCTCTGGCAATGCGTTCCGGAGTGAAAAAATACGTCCTCCTATTGATTTTAAAAGTATTTCCCTGTAACTTCATCGAGTGTCCCCTAGTCTTTGTAATTTTTGACGGAGTGAAAAATCAATCCACTTGTACCCGTTCTACTCTACTCAGGATTTTGTAGACTTCAATCATATCTCCCCTCAACTGTCTCTTTTCCAAGATGAAGAGCACTAACCTTTTTAGTCTTTGCTCATACGAGAGGCATTCCATCCCCTTTATCATCTTGATCGCTCTTCTTTGAACCTTTTCTAGTGCTGTTGTATCTTTCTTGAGATAAGGAGACCAGAATTGAATGCAATACTCCAGCCGAGGTTGCACCATGGAGCAATATAGAGGCATTATAACATTATTAATCTTTTAACCACCCCTTTTAAAATAATTCCTAGCATCCTGTTTGCTTTTTTGGCCGTCCCCTTTAAGAAACTACGGAAGTGATTTTTAGCGCAGGCCGGAGAGCTGAATACTTTGTGCTGCTCCCGACACTCATAGGAACTCTATGAGTGTCAGAAGCAGTGCTGGCCTGCACTAAAAACCGCTTCCGTGGTTTTATAAGAGAGAGGAAGGTGTTTTAATTTCCCATCACCATACATTGGCATAAAAGAATCCTAGAGGAAAAGTCTGCACATATTTATTGTCTACATAAACAAAGGAGCTTCCCATTTAATGAGAGATAGTTGGTAGCATATGTTTTTACAGGCTTGAATCTTCGAGGCTGACTGGCTGTCCATTCCAAGGATTAGCGTGCACACACACAGATGTGCAGCCATTCCACATTTTCAGCTCAATGTGCAAAGGTAGTTCAGATGTTACCAGGAAGTGACTCTGTCTGAGTCCCCAATGGCCAGGTGTTAATTGCCAATTATCATCGCGAGCAACATGGGTCACACAATACAGAATCTGGGCCTTCGTTAGCACTAGTTCTGTTAGTGCACTTTAATCTATGTAATCATTAAAGAACCCTTGTACTAAAAGTTAATGTGCACTAACAGAATTAGTACATGGAAATGTCCTGTGTCTATAAAGAGCGTTTCATTCTCAAGCATGTACATCTGATAATGGAGCTATTAAATGCATATGATAAGAAATAAAGTATATACTGTATAGTCTAATTTATTTTTCTTCTTTAATCTTCTCAGCATGCTGTAACCCATCAGAAAGTGGCATACATGCCCCCTATTTTGGATGTAGGTCCTGACCCATTGTCAGTACAGTTTGAATTTTCTGTCAGCGATCAGCAGGGAGGAGTGGTGTCCGAACTTGTCTTTAACATCACAGTAATGCCTGTGGACGATATAGCGCCAGAGGTATTTATCAACTAACCTAATTGTCTGCAGATGCAGTGTGTACAGTATGTCTTCTTAATAGCTTTGGGCTCTGCAGTATAATTGTAAATAAGAATCCAGAGGGATATAAATTGCCATTAGGACTGATTTATTCAATTAGGATTTGTCATGGAGGGAACTTAGTTACATTGCCTATAATTCTGCATGAACATGAAGCATGCATTGTGCAATTTGAGACTGGCTTCTGTCTTATAGGGAGCGAAAACTGAAGTGAGGGCTGTGCTTTGAGTTCTTGGAGGAAAATTCTTGCCCACTTGTAATAGATTCTGGTTTCTTCCCTAATCAGTGTCAGAGGTTTTCATTCAGCCATCTGGCAAGACACTGAACATTAGGAATGTGCATTTGTTTGAAATGACAGGGAAATGTGGATTTCCTTTGTGATTTTATATTGTTTCAAAGCTGAGCAGCAGGGAAAAAAAAATCCAAATGTCAAGTTTCTTTCCAGTGTTTTTAATTTTTTCCCCCCCCCAGTATCCACAGGTTAACTGAAGATAGTCCATTCCTAGCTGTGTCTTGTATTTCTAGTAATCTTAGTTCCCTTTTCTCAACTGGCCCAACAGGGAGCAGCTCAGAGTAGGCAAGAGCATTTTTGTCTCACAGCTGGGCTTGTCTCCTGTTGCTTTACTGCTGTTGCCTTCTCCAGTCCTCCATTTGGTTCCTGGTTTTTGCCTTTCTTCCTGAAGGCTAGTACTATGAGGCAGCCACTAGGGGTAGAAGCGAGTGGCTTCACTCCTACCCCCATTGCCCCACTGGACCACCAGGTAGGTCAGATAGATTTGGGAGGACCTATCCTGACTGCTGGGTGGGGGTGGGGATGGGAAGGGAAGGGAGTATGGACCTATGTGGAGGAAGACGGTGTGAGAGGAGGCTCTGAACCATATTGGGGTTCTTGGGAGGGTACCCTATGGACCTCATCAAGGGGTTAGAGTGGGGATCGGAGAGAAATTGCAAATTTTTTCAATATGGGTCCTGGATGATATTCAGTGCTGGGGCCTGCATAGCTACCTGAGCAAATTTCAGTCGCTTAGCTAAGTGGATCCAAAACACTGCAGCCAGACTGATTTTTGGAAAGAATCACGTGTTAACCTCTGTTGAGGAAACTACCGTATTTTTCGCTCCTTAAGATGCACCTGACCATAAGATGCACCCTAAATTTAGAGGAGGAAAGCAAGAAGAAAAACATTCTGAACCAAATTCTTCCTGCCAGGCTCTGCACCCAACCCTACACTCCTTGCCAGGCTTTGTACCCTGTCTCGCTGCACTGTCCTGTCCTGTAATCTGCCCCCAGTACCTTTTTTTAATTCCCCCTCCCTTTTTTATGGTACAACAATTTTTATTGGTTTCCAAAATAAATTAGAAACAGGGCATAGCCCAAAACAGAGGCAAGTCCCATACAAATGTGGAACAATAATCAAGAATACCACAGAATGAACCTCTACCCCCTCCTAGAGCAGGGAGCAACTTCCAGTATGCAGAACAGTGAACCAAAAATAATAAAATAACCATTTTTTAACCCCGTCCCTTTTTATGTATAATCAATTTTTATAAAAAAATAAAATCCAGCCTACAAATACAATCAACCGTAGAATACAACCAACTACAACCATGATACAAACGATACAGATCCAACACCCCCCTCCCCCCACTTCCCTCCCCTCCAGAACTAGACTCAAAGCAGAATCTACAATGCAGTAGACTTGGACTCAGATAGCCCACTTCCAAGGAAGGAAACCGCAATCTCCACAGTCCCCCGAAAACACAGACCAGAAGAAAAGAACAAGAAGAGAAGAAAAAAATAAAAAACGAAATGAGAATAAGTTGGAAAATAAAATAAATTGGCTCCTTACTTGCCCCCCCGGTCCTTTTCTAAAACACCCCCGTCCCGTCTCATCCCTCTTCAAACCTCCCCCATTGCCTGGTGGTCCAGCGGTGCATTGGCCAGAAGCCGCAAGCCCTCCGCCCACCTGCCTGGGCCCACGCCGCTTCTTCCCAATCTGTCCCGCACCTCCTTAAATGTCTTTCGTTGCCTGTTGGCCTAATGGTGTGTCGGCCGGCAGGTGCGAGTTTTCCTCCTGCCTGGGCCAGCTCCGCCCTCTGGTGCCTTCAGGACAGTGGTGTAGTAAAGTGGGGGAGGGAATAGACCGCTCTGGGCACTGTCTTGGTGGGGGTGCAGGCACTTCTCTATCCCCCCCCCCCCGTGCCATGCTCGCGCCCTCCCTTCCCTGCCCACTGTACCTTTTCAAATCTCACCAGCATGAGCAACTACTCTGGCCTGCTGCTAGCACCGGCCTGGCTCACTCTGAAATGACTTCCAGGTCTCGGAGCCAGGATGTGACATCAGAGGGAAAGCCAACGCTGGCACGAGCAGCAGGCCAGAGAAGCTGTTTACGCTGGCAAAGATTTAAAGAGGTACGAGGTGGGAAGGGAGGGGTGAGTATGGTGTGTGGGGTGCAGAAGGAGTGGGATGGTGCAGAAGAAGCAGGGGGTGGAGAGGGAGGCATGGGGGGGGCGCTACCGCCCCAGGTGCCTCCTACCCTCACTACTTCACTGACCCAGGGCAATAGAGGTTTAAGTAGGTTGCCTTGAGTCATAAGAAGCTACAGTGGAAATCAAACCCAGTTCCCCAGGTTCACAGCCTACTGCATTAAAGATTAGGCTCCTCCTCCACTCCAACAGTATAACCAAAAAGGCTAAACCCTTTGGTACTTCTGAAGTTTTGTACTTTCAATCAGAATCGTGCTCAGCCATCCTAAACTGATAACATTGACCAATAATAAAATATGAACATCACTTCAAAATCATTTAAACAAGTCCAACTTGTGTCAAAGGAATCGAATGACCTATGTGTCAAGTGCTGCAGATATATCTAAAAAAAAAAAAAAAATCATCAACGAACATCATGTTTGCTATCTTTAACATATACTGTAATGCAGGGGTCTCAAAGTCCCTCCTTGAGGGCCGCAATCCAGTCGGGTTTTCAGGATTTCCCCAATGAATATGCATGAGATCTATGTGCATGCATTGCTTTCAATGCATATTCATTGGGGAAATCCTGAAAACCCGACTGGATTGCGGCCCTCAAGGAGGGATTTTGAGATCCCTGCTGTAATGTGTCTAACACTGAGACTAATAAAGTTTCTGCTTCATGATTTTTAAGAAATTCATACTGGCATGAATCTGAATTATTCGGCTCAAGAAATTCTTCCATTTGAATTAACACATTTTTCTCTAGTACCTTAGACAGCGATGGCAGAGAAGAATGTGGCAGTAATCATTTTCATTATCTAAATTACCTGCTAAATTTATAACTGGGAAGACACTGGCACATTTTAGACCATCATGAATCTCTCGGCAACAATGAACTCATAACTATTTGCTGCATGACCTGACTTGCTGCATTTCTTAAACATTTCAGTACATTCATTGAGCATTATTCAAAAATCAGAAGTACTAACATTTAAGGCCTAGATTCACAAAGCAAATCCATCGTGTACCGATCGGTTTGCGACCCCCCTTTATGACCCAATTTCCCTCCAGCCTGATTCACTTAACCTCTCCTGCGATCCACTTCCAATCCATGCATGCAAATGAGGGGAAACGCTTGCAAAGTAGGCAGGGACGCGATTCATAACACAAAATTTCACATCCGACTGGGCTTGGCGATCAGCTGAAGAAGCGACTGCTGTGGAGCAGTTGAAAGCGTCTTTCCGACTCTCCTGTTCTATTGAAGCCCTGCTCTCTGCCCTGTCAACCCCAACCTGCAGCCCTGAACACCACCTGCAGCCCTGATCTGCCTGCCCCAAATGCCAAACGCCTCCCACTGCCCCGATCTGCCTGCTCAAAGACTTAGAGAAAGAGGCGGCTGCGGCTGGGTCTGTGGAGCGGGAGGCCGCGATTTCTCGGGGGGGGGGGGGGTCCATGCAGGTAGGGACAATTACTGGGGAAGTCGCGCTGAGGCTGCAGGCAGGCTCAGTACGTGTCTCTCTCTCTGGCTCTCGCGTGCTCGCACCCCTGGGCGTTGGTTTGCCCCGAACGGCCTGCCTGACATGTCCTCTCTGCTCCCCCTGGCTCTGCTGCCTTCCCTGCAGTGCGAGCCCGTAGGTTTAAAGCGGGGCTGCTTTAAATCCGTGTACTTGCACTGTATGAAAGGTAGCAAGAGCAGGGCTTGGAAGGGGAGAGCAGGAGAGCCGGCGCGTGTGAAAGCTAATTAAAAAAAAAAAAAAAGTCGGGTCTAGATGCATGCGCTGACCATCTACAGATCCGTGCCGGCAGATGGGGGCATTCCTCCGATCACCCCCATCTGCATATTTTTGTTTCCTGAATTTGCCGGACCTGCCCTGGCCCTTAGATTCTTACAATCTCTACCTGTGATGTTGATCCTAATGAAAAATCCTCCCATAGTACAGAAACCCCATGAACACCTACTTCGGAAACTGAAGAACCATGGGGTGGAAGGAGATGTACACAGATGGATCAGGAATTGGTTGGCCGGTAGGAAACAGAGGGTAGGATTGAAGGGCCACTACTTGGACTGGAGGAGGGTCACGAGTGGTGTTCTGCAGGGGTCGGTGCTTGGATCGCTGCTATTCAATGTATTCATAAATGATCTAGAAACAGGGACGAAGTGCGAAATAATAAAATTCGCAGACAACACCAAACTATTTAATGGGGCTAGGACTAAAGATGAATGTGAAGATTTACAAAGGGACCTGAACAAACTAGGGGAGTGGGTGACGAGATGGCAGATGAAGATCAATGTAGAGAAATGTAAGGTGTTGCTCGTGGGAAACAGAAACCTGAGGTACAGCTACACGATGAGAGGGCTGTTATTGAGTGAGAGTACCCAAGAAAGGGACTTGGGAGTATTAGTGGACAAGACAATGAAGCCGTCGGCACAGTGTGCAGCGGCCGCTAAAAAAGCAAATAGAATGCTAGGTATAATCAAGAAGGGTATTACAACCAGAACGAAAGAAGTTATCTTGCCGTTGTATCGGGCGATTGTGCGCCCGCATCTGGAGTACTGCGTCCAGTATTGGTCGCCGTACCTAAAGAAGGATATGGCGATACTCAAGAGGGTTCAGAAGAGAGCGACACGTTTGATTAAAGGTATGGAAAACCTTTCATACGCTGAAAGACTGGAGAAACTGGGGCTCTTTTCCCTGGAGAAGCGGAGACTTAGAGGGGACATGATAGAGACTTACAAGATCACGAAGGGCATAGAGAAAGTGGAGAGGGACAGATTCTTCAAACTTTCAAAAACTACAAGATCGAGAGGGCATTCGGAAAAATTAAGAGGGGACAGATTCAGAACCAATGCTAGGAAGTTCTTCTTCACCCAAAGGGTGGTGGACACCTGGAATGCGCTACCAGAGGGCATGATAGGACAGAGTACGGTATTGGAGTTCAAGAAGGGATTGGACAACTTTCTGAAGGAAAAGGGGATAGAAGGGTTACGTACAGGTCTGGACCTGTTGGGCTGCCGCATGAGCGAACTGCTGGGCACGATGGACCTCTGGTCTGACCCAGCAGAGGCACTGCTTATGTTCTTATGCTCCAATGTTTAACGTACCTCTTCAATACTCTCTTATTACCCAAATCACCAATAGTTATAGCTTTGTTCTTAAAGGACAAAAACTCAGGAACAAAGATCATCTTTTTTAAGGTGAAAATTTAAAGTGAAAATTTTTTAAGGTGAAAATTTTAAGTGTATAGCTAAGAATTTGAGCTTGATTTAACAAAATTTATTAGTAAAAGAATGCCATTTGATAATGTTTACCTTTTACAGGTATGAAATCTTCAATTTGAAATGTCCACCTTTAAAAATTACTAATGGAGCTTTGCACCATTTCCTGTCAACTTTATGCAATGGGGGTGTCAGGGTACATAGCTCCTCAAAATACCAAGGTACAATATTTAGTGCTGCCAGTTCTTTATTCTTAGAATTAACCGAGGCATTTCATGCACCAATTAATATGAAGGCAGTGGGATAAATCATATTGTTTGGGGTTTGAGAGAACACAGAAGCTTCCAGATAATTTCTTATCTTTCACAAAACAAAAATAGTGCTTATCTACTGATACCAGTAATTGCTTATCTGCTCCAAAAAATAAAAACAGTGCTTATCCAATCTCTCAGGGTTCTGCCTACTTGTCAGGTGTTTGTAATTTAAGCTTACAGAAAATAGAATCTTGTTTGTCCAGCACTGACTAAACTTCTTCAGGTCCCTGATTTAAGGTGAAGCTAATCTTCTTATCCCTTTTTCAAAAAACCTAACCCTTGCCCCCCACCCCCCCCCCCCTTGTACTGAGAGCTCTTCAGTCAGACACCTCTGAGTTAGCACTTATTTTTCTTCCAGGAATCTTCTAGCTCTTTCCAGGAGTCTTCTAGCTCCCACTGTGGCCTCCAGCCACCTCCTTGCCGCCTCACCTGGAGTTGTCTGTTCTTCCTGGATTCCTCTTAGGGTGTTTCAAAATCTCATTCCTGACACCAATTGTGATGGGCTGAGCAGTTACTCCCATCACTTTATCACCACCAGGATCCCCTAGTCACATTTTTCCCTTCCACCACCAGGTTCTTCTGGCCACTATTCACTACCAGGCTCTTCTGATCAGACTTCCTTGGTCAATCTGGCCACCAAAGATCGTGCTGGTCTCCACCAGCCCCCTCTGGTCACCAAGGGTCCTCTTCACCCTCATTGGACTTCTGGCTGCTTCTGGTACCATTACTAGTCTTTCCGCTGGTTGCCATCGGTTCTCTACGGTCCCTCTGCTGGTCAACTCACCAGTCACTATCAGCCAGGATACCCCCGGTGCCACCTGTCGCTCAGTCCCTCACAGAGCACACTGGCCTCTCATTCTCGGGGACTCTCTGGTTAGGCAGATATTCTCCCTGAGGACTCTTCTGGTCACTCAGTCGCCACCGGTCAGTGGCAGCCATCAAGCTTGAGCATGCTGGTCTCTCAGGCTCCAGGGACTCTCCAGTCATGGACTGGTCAAGTTTTGGTTAGGCATTCGCCAGCATTCCTCCCCTTGAAGGTCACCTAAACTCTAGAAAGAGCTCTATTTTTCTAGGTTTTTTTGTTCTAGAAGTCTTGTTTTCAAACCCCTTTTCAACTCAGGGTGAGTAGAGAACTCCCAGGTATCTTTGCAGCATCCATATGCAAATGTACTCCTGATGCTAAGTCTTTCCTCTGTTGGCCGGTGATGGGATATATACCCCATCACATCATGTTAGAGATGATTTTGGCATGCTTTTTGAAAGCTAGTTGTAAGCATTTGGGCCTCAAAACTATAAAGGAGAAATTCCATTCATATTAGGCATCCCGATGTTGCACAGGAAGCACCTATTCTATGATGGCATTAAATCCACATTGGCACACTTAACGTTAGGCATGCCTGCTTACACCAAGTCAGTGGCAGGTGTAAACGGATGTGCCTCAGTGCAGCATTCAACACACAGAACTGAATATTGTGTAAATAGTAGACATCTTCTTGTGATGCCCTTGCTCCACCCACATGCACATCCCTATGCAGACACACAATTTCATATTTTTTAAAAATCACAATTTCTGGTGTCTTCATCAACTGCAGCTGTCTTTCAATTCATCCGTTCACGCCCTGCTATACATAATATCATTTCACCGTATTGCATGATGTACAGGCACCATATTAGATATTGTTCGCGTTTCTCAAACACCACCTATTTTCCAACACTTCCATCTACTTTTACTCATCCCCATTCACTTATTTTCATCTCACGTACACCATTACAAATAATATTTTAAAAGATACTTATGCTAACTCTTAGCACCCCTAAGGAAGACGGTTAAGTTAAAACCCTGCTCGAGTCGCCTCCGCACATTCAAAGTCAGTGTAGATTTTCTTGGCTGCATATGCACTTGTATCTAAATATTAACTCAATAAATCCTGGCATTACGAACATCAGCTCTGCAGTTTTTTCAAAAATGTAACTCTTCCTCTCTCTGGTTACTCTGTCCTAAATTTTCACTTCATTTTGTCTTTTCCCTTCACTGGAGTTCCTTTCTACCCTAACCCTTGTTAACCGTGTCGAGTTTTGCGAATGTTGAGATGATGCGGTATACAAACCTAAGATTTAGTTTAGTTTAGTTTTTGCTTTTGGTTGCATCCCTATGCAGTTACATGATATAGCGCTTATGTGTGTCCTTATAGAATAGTATGCAGTGCACTTGTATAAATGGCGCTTAAAATTATGCATACAAGTTTAGACATGTGCCCAATTTGTGCGTGCAATTTAATTGACTAAAAAGCCAATTAGCACCAGTAATTGGCAACTAACAATCCAATGGGGTCAAATTGTGGAATTCACTTGTCGGTCAATTACGAAAATGTCATGACAAGTAATTTCAGAAAACTATTAACGCAGTTATTTGCTAATGCATTTTTCTAGGAGCTGATCTCTTTGCGGTTGTTCTTTTGATGGGCACTTCACGTGATTTTCTGATTATATCTTAATGTTTGTTTGATTTGATTTAATTGAATTATCTATATAACGATATGTAAACCGTTTAGGTTTAAATGGTATATAAATTTTTAAAATAAATAATAAATTATTGGTGGTAATTAGCAACAATTTGCATTCATGCCTGCATCTTCCTAGTCGGTATTCCTTAAAGATTCACAGGTAGATAGTTAAGTGTAGATCCGAAAGTGAGCGTACCAATGGGGAAGGGGCATCGGTGGGTCAGGGGTACTCTTAGAATTTGTATGCAGTGTTATAGGGTGACGGGACAAAAGCGCGCCGGACAAATGGGCGCCGACAAATTGGAGCGGACAGTTAAGCGCAAGACATCAGCGCGCCGCACAAAAAACTTATTTTAAAGGGCTCCGACCGGGGGGGGGGGCGTGGGGGAAACCCCCCCCCCACACTTTATTGAATAATGTTCGCGCTGCTGTGTTGGGGGTTAAGTTTTCTCTATAATGGGGGGTTACAAACCCCCAAAATCACTCCCAACGGCAGCACGAACAGTATTTAGTAAACTGGGGGGGTTCCCCCACACACACACCCCCCCGTCGGAGCCCTTTAAATTAAGGTTTTTGTGCGGCGCGCTGATGTCTTGCATTCAATTGTCCGCTCCAATTTGTCGGCACCCGTTTGTCCGGCGCGCTTATGACTGTGAGCCGTTATAGAATATGGTAGACCTATGCCTAATTTAGGTATTAGGATTTACACCAGGTTTCAGTTGATGTAAATCCTTGTGCCCAAAATTAGGGGGGGAGGGTTCCCAGTGCTAAGCATTATTCTATAAATGACACCCAACCCCGAGTGCCCTTTATAGAATGGTGCTGAGCCCATAGGGCTGCTTTTCCGTGGACATGCATGCAATGAGCATATACTGTAACACTGTGCCCATAGTTATGGAATTTCCTTTTCAATGTTTTATTTGTTTGTCTTGGCATCTTATAACTTGATCACTCTTCTAGATTTTTACAAATCCCATAAAATTGGAAGAAGGTTCAAGTTCATATATCACGGGGGAAAATCTGATGGTGACAGATGTGGACTCGAAGAAGGATGACCTCCGAATTCAGCTGAAAAAACGTCCTCACCGTGGCAATATTGAAATACACGGAATTATTATGCTGGAAGGCGATATGTTCACTTTGCAGGAATTACATTCTTTTAATGTCAGGTAACTGATTTAACTTGCCTGTAATTGGAAGGAGGATGATTGTATGATGGGGCTGCGATCAAGCCACATACATGCATGCGTTATGATGATCTGTTCTCTGTAAACCGCCTCGAAATATTATGGCTTTGGCGGTATATAAGAATAAAATTATTATTATTATTATTATTTGCTGGTGAAGATGAACCCATAGCAGCAGAGGCATTGCCAGACCTCAAATTTTGGGTGGGCAAACTGGGCGGGCACATGTAATCTCTGCATTCCTCCCCTCCCCCCACATAAAACAATAAATACCACAGCTGGCAGGGATCCCTGAGCCCTGCCAGCTGAAAACCTCCTTGAAAATGGCTGGGTCTCTTATCAACACATCTCCACAATTGATGGCAGCTCTTCTTAGGCACCCGACATCAGCACTTGGCGCATACTTGGTTTTTCGATGCCTTCCCCCCCCCCCCCCCGTTTTCCCTTGTGGCCGGCTCCTTCCTCCTCACAGCTGTAATGTGCACGGAGCCACGTGCAGCGGCTCCTCGTGCGTCCCACACCTCATCCAGAAGCATTTTGGTTCAGGTGCTGTGCACACTACAGCTGTGAGGAGGAGGGAGCCAGCCATAAGGTAAAACTGGGGGCATCGGACTGCGGGCCGCATAAAACGGCCAGGTTGGAGCCGGCTCGAAGGTTAGACACCCACCAGAGGTAGGCACAGCATGGAGGGAGGGAGACAAAGGTAGGGGGGAATGATTTTATTTTTAAGTTAGTGTTTGAATTGTGTCAATTTTGAGCATTTTAATCTGCTGTATCTTGAATCTTAGGGTGCTTTTTTTAATATATTAGTACTTTTAGTTTTTGGTCCCGTATTTGCATAGGGGTTATCTGTGTTCTGGTAGGAATGAATGTTGAGAAGCATACAGTGTGTTTTGTGTAGTATAATTTTGTGGTCAACCATTACCATTATGTGTATATTGTGTGTGTATATATGAAAAATGAATGGAAAAAATGGTGTTATTAGTATTATTATTGGGGTGGGGTCTGGCCCGCGACTTAGCCTGTGTTTTGGATTTCGGCCCCTTAATGTGATTGAGTTTGACACCCCTGGTCTACGATGACACCCAGATTCTTTTCTTGGGCGCTAATCCCCAAGGTGGACCCTAACGTCCGGTAACTGTGATTCGGTTATTCTTCACAATTTGCATCACTTTGCATTTGTCCATATTACATTTCATGAGGACCATGAGGGAAGAAGGGAAGAACGCGAGGAAGGGGACCAATCTGGTTAAAAAATAAAAATGTTAAAGAATAACAGAAACTTTGAGGAAATGCCTAATTGGTGATATTTCTATACAAAAGAGAGTAGGTTCAGCTATCAAATGATTTCTTAAAAAGGAAAGCTTTAAGAGGCGACTTAAATTTACCTAGTGTTGAGGAGTAGTGGCTCGTGGCCAGTAGGGGGTGATGTTTATGGGACGGTAATGGATGATAGTGCAGTATTTTTGTGGAGTTTTTCTACAAAAGTGCCTATTTTTCGTATGATTCTGGGTACTTCTAGTTAGATACAAGCATATGTGTAAGTTAAGGCCACACCCAATGGAAGCGTACAAAAAAAGGGTGAATAAAAATCTAAATATAAATGTAGCTAAAGCCAGAAAAACACACTACAGATTAATATAAGGGAAAGAATGTGTACTTTGCTGTTAGGCTAGATCATGGAGGAAATCATAAAGGATACATGGAATTCATTTTGGGTTCTTTGTTTTGCTATATCTGCTCTGTCTTTGGACACCATTTTGTGCCAGTGACTAGTTTCTGTCTTCTTTGTCCTCTCTGTTTTTCTTTGTTTGGTTTTCCCGCTCCCAGCATGTGGTGTTAATTAATACCACATGTGCTTTAGACTGGTTAGGAAGATAACGTGTCCCAAACTAAGAAATAACAGGAATTAAATATAGTTATGAATGAAAATTATGAATGAAGGCTTGGCCAAGCAAGTATGAATCAAGCAAATATGACTGGAGTGAGTGTATGGCTGTGTATTGAACAAAAGAATTGGTAGAAGAACATAATATATATATATTTGCAACCTAAAGAAATTTAAAGGGCACAACATCTGGACATAATTAACAGTCTCTAGCATAGAGAGGGGGAACCAGCCCCTCCTCCTCCAGACTAAGGCTTCTGTATAATGGCTATGTAATTTGAACCTGTCAGTTTAGCTTCTCTAAGGCTGACTAATTTTCAGCATGGTTCATAGGGCTGAGAACATTTCAGCATCTTTTTAACAAATAATTTCTCTTAATATACTTTTGTGAAAATTATGATTTATATTCAGAAACGACTATAAGCAAACAGATGTACTTTTCTGAAACTTTTGTCTTTGTCTAATTTGAAACACCTCCTTTGTTAATTGTTATTGGTTAAGAGATTGATGATGTCATAATAAGCCAAAAGTATATAATAGAGGGTCATGAGATCCTGAGGTGAGCTTGTTATCAGAAAGCCAGCATTTGGCAACTATAACAATCTCCCATTAGCGCAACTGTTAATGCAAGCAATTATGCTTTATTCTTTTGAATTTCATAATGGAAAAATAGAAACAATAACTCAATAAATCTTAATTATAATTTTTAAAACCTTGCGCTGGTGTCATTTTGCATGTTTTATTATTTTTCAAACCTTGAGCTTTCAAGAGGCGTCGATGTCCCTTGCTCAGTGTGGATTCCTCTCTAACGTAGTTAGGAAGCAAGTTCCAAAGCTGGGGCATGTAGACTGAAAAAAATCTCATTTCGCCTTGTACCAATGAACTCTAGTGGTAGAGAATGGAATTAAGTCTGTCAAGGCATCTGACAGACTTACAAGTACAGTGGTACTTGGAATCCAAATTTAATCCGTTCCAGAACCCCGTTCGAGTTCCAAGTCAATTTTTCCCATTGAAAATAATAGAAACTGGATTAATCATTTCCTTGATCCCTCAAACTCAGACAGCAAGACCAGCAAAGTCAGCAAGATCGGGACACCCACTGGCACAGATAGCAAGATCAGGACCTCCACCGGCACAGACAGCAAGATCGAGACGCCCACCGGCACAGGCAGCAAGATCAGGACCTCCACCGACACACAGACAGAAAGATTGGGACCCTTACTGGGACAGACAGAAAGATCAGGACCCCCACTGACACAGACAGCAAGATCGGGGCCTCCACCGGCACAGACAGCAAGATCGGGACGCCCACCGGCATAGACAGCCAGATCAGGACCTCCACTGGCACAGACAGCAAGATCGGGACCCCTACCGGGACAGACAGCAAGATCGGGACCTCCACCGGCACAGACAGCAAGATCGAGACGCCCACCGGCACAGGCAGCAAGATCAGGACCTCCACCGACACACAGACAGCAAGTTCGGGACCCTTACTGGGACAGACAGAAAGATCAGGACCCCCACTGACACAGACAGCAAGATCGGGGCCTCCACCAGCACAGACAGCAAGATCGGGACGCCCACCGGCATAGACAGCCAGATCAGGACCTCCACTGGCACAGACAGCAAGATCGGGACCCCTACCGGGACAGACAGCAAGATCGGGACCTCCACCGGCACAGACAGCAAGATCGAGACGCCCACCGGCACAGGCAGCAAGATCAGGACCTCCACCGACACACAGACAGCAAGTTCGGGACCCTTACTGGGACAGACAGAAAGATCAGGACCCCCACTGACACAGACAGCAAGATCGGGGCCTCCACCAGCACAGACAGCAAGATCGGGACGCCCACCGGCATAGACAGCCAGATCAGGACCTCCACTGGCACAGACAGCAAGATCGGGACCCCTACCGGGACAGACAGCAAGATCGGGACCTCCACCGGCACAGACAGCAAGATCGAGACGCCCACCGGCACAGGCAGCAAGATCAGGACCTCCACCGACACACAGACAGCAAGTTCGGGACCCTTACTGGGACAGACAGAAAGATCAGGACCCCCACTGACACAGACAGCAAGATCGGGGCCTCCACCAGCACAGACAGCAAGATCGGGACGCCCACCGGCATAGACAGCCAGATCAGGACCTCCACTGGCACAGACAGCAAGATCGGGACCCCTACCGGGACAGACAGAAAGATCGGGACCCCCACTGGCACAGACAGCAAGATCGGGACCTCCACCGGCACAGGCAACAAGATCGGCTACGGCAACTGCAAGCCCAAAGCTTCCCTCCCAGGCGGAAATAGGAAGCTGCATTAGAGGGGAAGCTTTGGGCTGAGCACTGCTTGCAGTTCAGATTCCAAAGCAGCGTTCGGATTCCGGGGCAGAAATTAAGAAAAAAACCAGTTTGGATTCCAAGGTGTTCAAGTTCTGGGGCGTTCGGATTCCAAGGTATCACTGTATTTGTTTAGCACATTTGCTTTCTCCTCAACATTCTCCACATAGCTGTTCGTCGCATCTTTCAGTCTTTCAATTGCATCCCTAAATTTTCTCCGTCTTGTCAGCGCAAGTTACATCTTTGACCATTTCTTCTTCTACCTGCACTGTCGCTAGCTGTATTTCCCTCTTCGCTTCTTCGAGTTTAATCCAGTCATCTTTTCCGTGAGCCTCTTGTGTTTTTCTGTATCTCATGAACACAACCTCTTTTGTCCCTATTTTTCAGCCACATGTTTGCAGAACCATGAAGCTTCCTGGTTTTCTTGGTTTTGTTTATTTTTCTTGTATGAAGATCTGTTGCCATATTTATTGCAATGTTAGCTGTTTTATTTTTTAAAATACATATGCACCTACAGTGCATGTGCCTTTCATAAAATTTCCTTGCCCTAGACAGGAATGTCTTTATAAGGATGTGCTGGTAAAAATCACCCCATATGTGCGTAATTCTTAAATACATAAGATCTCGCCTCTATTCTGCCCGTTTTCCATCCCTGAGAACACTTATATACTACAAGTATGTAACATAGATGAACAGGCTTTGGAGTCACTTTTTGGCCTTCCTGATCACCATATTAATTAAGCTATAAAAACCGCACTTAATTCCTTAGATTCTGTATAGGTTGCACAAAGTTGCATTTGAGGGGCAGATACGTATTCAAATTAATGAGCCAATGAGGTGTCAACAATCGATAATTGGAGTTAATCGTCATCGATCTGGATTTTACTCCTGGCTGAATTCTGTGTGACTGCGCAACGCAGGAGTTCTGCAGAATTGCCCCGTCACACGGAATTCCCCTTTTCAGTCGCAGAATCTCAGAAAATTAGTAAAAATATTGTTTAAATTTTGACAAACTTGTAGAATTTGCTAATTTTGTGCAGAGAATTTTGAACCTCTTTGCACAGAATTTTTTTTGGGTGTAGAATTATTCTGCATGCACATCTGGCCTAGTCACTATTCTATAGCTAAAAAAAACCTTGGATTTTGTGGAAAAACTCAATGGTATCTGGAATACACTTTCACAAGAGAGATGTGCAATGTCGGGTAGAGAATAAACAGCACAGCTTAGGCTTGATTGTAGTGTGCGGTTAAAAAATGGATTGAAGTTTGATCGGATACGTTACACCCTGAGGCAGCAGACTTGTGAAACGCTGGCCACCACCGTTGGTGTACCGATCAACAGAAGATAAGTTGAAAGTTATTTCTTCTGTCGTTCAGCACTAACAGCTCTGCTTAAGGTTTTTATATTCTGGGGTGCAACGGAGTTTTTTTATTGCCAATGAGGTTGAAGCCTAACCACCTGTCAACCACCTTTGTGGAGGTGGGAGGGTCCTAGTCTGAGGCTTTTTCCTCCATTTTTTAACTGCACACCACAGTCAAGCCTAAGCTGTGCTGTTTATTCTCTACCTGACTAGTCACTATTCTATAACATCTACACATAAATTTTATTGTGTACACCTCAAAAGAGGGTATGGGCATGGGTGGGTCAAGGGTATTTCAAAAATTCAAGCACAGTATTATAAATACCGAGGTTACGCACCCAACTTTTGTGCCAAGATGTACACCAGGTTTCAGCAGGCCTAAGCCCTTGTGCCCAAAGCTGGATGTGGGAATCCACCCTAAGTGCTAAAAGGCACTGAGCCCGGAGAGCCCTTTATAGACTAGTGCTTATCACGGATATTCCCTAGTGCCTAACCTTGAGCGTCATTTACTGAATCTGGCCCATTATCTTTAGAGCTATTATGGTACTAAATGGTACCCATGAAGACAACGCTTAATGCATATATCTGGATAGATATAGGCAAACCTAAATCTATTTGGGTAACTTATTCTTAGGGGCAATTCTGTAACTGGTGAAGGCACTTAGCTTAGCAGGGTTTTAAAAGTTTGGATAATTTCCTAAAAGAAAAGTCCATATGGACTTGGGAAACTCCATATGCTGCTTATTTCTAGGATAAGCAGCATAACGTCTGTTTTACTGTTTTGGGATCTTGCTAGGTTCTTGTGACTTGGACTGGCCACGGTTGAAAACAGGACACTGGGCCTGACAGACCTTTGGTCTGTCCCAGTATGGCAACTCTAAAAACAGAAACAAAACCCCAAACTGGGCGCCCTAATTTAGGTACCAAGAAGCCACGTATTAAGTGCTATTTCTGAAACAGTTGGCATCAATTTTCCTACATGTAAGCACATCCACTTATACCATGTTAATAGCATGGGCACGCCTAAATATGGCATTTTAGCCAGTAAATTAAACTCACCTATGAGCACTCCCTTACATTTACATGCTCAGCAATTTGCGCACTTTAAGGCATAGCATGGCAAGCCAATATTCACATACACAGAACTAAAGAGTTAATGAGAGCAAGCTGACAGACATCTTCTGAGGACAGGACAAAAGCAGCACGAAAGGCCTTCAAGTGTGGGACAGTCAAACTTATTTTATTAGATGGACCTGACACAGGTCATGTTTCGGCGCAATTTGCCTGCATCAGGGGTCAGCCAGATTCAGTCTGAGCACATATAATGGGTAAAATTTCCATGAATAGCACCATAAAATGTAAACAATCCAGGTGAATCTACTTCAGTTGACAAAAGCAAGCTGACATCTTCTCAGTCCATCTTCAGCCAGCCTTTTGTCAAACACTCTACAAAGCTTGAGTCCGAATATCCATGCTTAGAAAAATCCCTTTTCTGCCTACATGATTATAGGTAAATTCAGGTTTATACTGTTCCTTTTATCCTCACTTATATCAATAAACCGTATGATGAAATTAATAATGAGCACAGCAAACTCTGTCCCCCGGTATCATTTCTGTGTGACTTTTTTGTTGTTAAGGTATCGGCATGATGATTCAGAAACATTTGAAGACGAAGTTGTATTTGCAGCAACAGATGGCCTGAACGCTGCAGATGGTGTGTTAGCAGTGCAGGTAATGAAAGACTCTGTAGTCTGCTGCAATTAGAAAGTATTAATCACGTGGCCTCAGTGCAAACGTCATGAAGCGCAAGCTCTCCCTTATCAGATGCTGCTAGATTTATATTTAATCTTCTCCTGTTAATGTGTTGAAAAGCATGTAGAGAATACTCGTATGGAAAGGAAACAAGTGGGGAGTGGGATAGAGCATGTCCACCTTGGGACAAGCACATTTTTTATTTATATGAATTCAAAATAAATACAAGAGCACGTGAATAAAAACACATGTATAAGAAGTCCAATGGAAGTAATAAGAACATAAGAATAGCCTTACTGGGTCAGGCCAATGGCACATCAAGCCCAGTAGCCCATTCTCACGGTAGCCAATCCAGGTCACTAGTACCTGGCCAAAACCCAAAGAGTAGCAACATTCCATTCAGAATCTTAAAGAATAGCAAGATTCCGGAATCCCAAAGAGTAACAAAAGATTCCGGAACCCCAAAGAGTAGCAACATTCCATGCTACCAATCCAGGGCAAGCAGTGGCTTCCCCCATGTCTTTCTCAATAACAGACTATGGACTTTTCCTCCAGGAAATTGCCCAAACCTTTCTTAAAACCAGCTACGCTATCTGCTCTTACCACAACGCGTTCCAGAGCTTCACTATTCTCTGAGTGAAAAAATATTTCCTCCTATTGGTTTTAAAAGTATTTCCCTGTAACTTCATCGAGTGTCCCTTAGTCTTTGTAATTTTTGACAGAGTGAAAAATCGATCCACTTGTACCCGTTCTACTCCACTCAGGATTTTGTAGACTTCAATCATATCTCCCCTCAGCCGTCTCTTTTCCAAGCTGAAGAGCCCTAACTGTTTTATTCTTTCCTCATACGAGAGGAGTTCCATCTCCTTTACCATCTTGGTCGCTCTTCTTTGAACTTTATGGATGTAATGTCCTTATATTGAAAGGATTCAATCAATGACTCTTTATATGTGCTGGATCATTGACTGAATCCCTCCAACATAAGGACATTACTTCCATTGGACTTCTTATACATGTTTTTTTTTTATTTACGTGCTCTTGTATTTATTTTGAATTCATAGAAATAAAAGTTTGTTGTCCCAAGAGTGACGTCCTCTATCCCACTCCCCACTTGTTTTCTTTCTGTTAGATTTTACGTGGGGTTTCTGATCCTTTTACTCTGCTCCTTTATTGAAAATATCATATAGTCAGAGCTGTGTCGTGTTTATGTGGTTCTCTCAATATTTTGGAGGGACTGAGACGATTTGGCCATGCACTCCTTTTAGAAGATTGGCTATAATCCAATGAATTGCTTGTACCTTATCACAGTCACTGTCGAAATTTGCTCTAGTGCTTCCCCTAAAACCATTTTCTTCTGCTATGTACTGATAATGCTGTAACTTCTTTTTTTTTTCTTTTGGATTTAATCCAAAAGATAAAAGAAATTGAAACTTTTGAATAATAAAGGCTTATTTATTTGCCTCCAACCTTTAAAGCATTGAGTGCTAGCGGGTACTCTGTGGTTTGATAACTATCAGTTTAAATGTGAAAGTGTAGCCTTCAAAGCCCTTGGGAGCTAGGGACTCGTACTCAATATTCAAGAGTGGCATCTGGCGGCCTGATACAGGGTCCATGATTAGAGTTTTGGAACGAGTCCTGGTGTATAGCTTGTGACCAAAACACTGGAAAGAACTCATAATGAATAGCTGTGGGCACTTGATTTGCAGCTTAACCCCTGCTGAGTTTGCCATGGAACTACTACTAGGGGGGGGGGTCGACATTTTGAGCCCCAATGCACACAGGTTGGGAGCATCCAGGGATTGTTCTTACTGCCAACAGTAGTCACCAAGGAAATATCCAGTAGGTGCTGGGGTGGGGGGGGCCTAAATTTCTTGTCGGCGGGAATCGGGAGAGGATAGGAGTGATCTAAGCTGTTGGGTAGCTACTAGAGAATGACACGGTGACAAAATTCATCACCGTTCCCGTCCCCGCGGATAACTGTGGGAAATAATCCCATGTCATTTTTTCGTGTCTATTTCAACCTCAGTCCTTCTACTTCAGGATTCTTCAAAGCAAAGCTTGTGGGTTAGTGATTGTGGCCATTCATACTCTGATTCTTATGTGAGCCAAGGATAATGAAGCCATTGTGACATCACTGATGTGATTGGCTCTTAGGCACTGGTGGAATGAGGCATTATGACATCACAATATCTGCTCTGGATACCAGAGACTGTCATTCTGTAGTGTCTGTTTCAACCTCAGTCCTTCTACACCAGCATTCTTCAAAGCAAAGCTTGCGGGTCAGTGGTTGTGGCCATTCATACTCTGATTCTTCCCTCTCTCCTTAAAGAGTGATATGAAGATGGTTTCCCGCGGTTATCCGCGGGGACGGTGATGAATTTTGTCACCGTGTCATTCTCTAGTAGCTACCCTTTTAATGGTACCTTTGTATGCCTCGGGGACGATGCAAAAGTCAGTATGGAGAGTGTTTTAAATAGCAAGTTACTCACAACTCCATATAATTCACAACTTCACTAGCGCCACTGCTGAGAAGCTTAAAATATAAACGGAGGAAAAAGCCTCAGATTGGTGAGAGCCTGATATTAACTCAGCTCAACTCACAACCTTGGCAAACACATACATTTCTCCCCCTCCCTCTCCCCCCCACGTAGGGGGGATATTTTTGCCAAGGTTGTGCTCACCTGGTTGCTTTAAATCTTTTCTGCAGTAGATATACAGCCTCTTTTACAAAGCCGCGCTAGTGGCTGCGCTGCGCTAACATCCCCGTTGCCTATAGAGATTTAAAGGGCTTCAGGGCTGTTGCCGTGCGGCTTTGTAAAAGAGGCCGATAGTGTTCCAGAGGTTATTTATGCCTATGATGTTGATGAGTTGAGATGAGTTAATATCGGGCTCTCTCCAATCTAAGGCTTTTTCCTCTGTTTTATTGGCGATGCCAAAGTGAGTAGACAGGGCCACCAGTAGGTAACTTGCACAGGCTGCAACTATAGCTTGGGTTGATTTTGGATAAAGCTACTGTTCAAACATAGTTTTGGGACGCAGGTCTTCGCCAGTTTTGCTGTGAAACATAAAATGTACTTTCCTTGCTTTGGGAACTTATTTAGATTTTGCCAGTTAATGACGAAGCCCCGGAGCTTGGAGCAGGATTAAAATCTGGTCTGGAGTGTGCAGAAGGAGGATCTGTCGCCATCACCACAGAAAACATTTATGCCACGGATGCAGACAGTGACGACATGAAGCTGACGTACATGGTTGCTCGTGCTCCAGTGCGTGGAACGCTTCATAAAGGAGGAACCACGGTGGATAAATTCTCCCAGCATGATGTGACTCTAGGACTCGTCTCATACATGCATACTGGTAACAGCAGATTGAACAATTATGCTGTAGCGTAGAACTGTGTTGAATGGTAATTCATTATGGTCATCGATGACCCGTACTTAGGGCTCCTTTTATGAAGGTGCGTTAGAGCCTTAACGCACGGAATAGCGCGCGCTAGCCGCTACCGCTTCCTCTTGAGCAGGCGGTAGTTTTTCAGCTAGTGCGCGCCATTCCGGTGCGTACACTAAAAACGCTAGCGCACCTTCGTAAAAGCTAGCGCACCTTAGTAAAGCTTTAATTATAGCCACTGTTTAAGTACGAATTTAACTGAGCAGTGTTGAGAATGGGAACGTACGTTGACTGTAGAGAATGACACAGGGACAGAATTTGTCCCTGTCCATGCAGATAACAGCGGGAATCCATCCTGCGTCATTCTTTAGTGCAGGGGTGTCCGACCTGTGGCCCGAGGGCCGCATGCGGCCCCGTGAAGTATTTTGTGCGGCCCCGGTCGAGGGCGATGCGGTGTTTTCCTCTGCCGCCCCCGGGTGTTTACTATCTTGCCGGCTCCCTCCTCTGTCTTGCTGCAGCGTTTGCGTGTTTATGCGGCCCCCAGAAACATTTTTTTCGGCCAATGCGGCCCAGGGAAGCCAAAAGGTTGGACACCCCTGCTTTAGTGTCTTTCTCAACCTCAGTCCCTCTACACCGGCATTCTTCAGGGCAAGGCTTGAGGCTGAGCCCATTCATACTCGGATTCTTATGTGAGCCAAGTATAGGATAATGAAGCCATTGTGATATCACTGATGTGGTTGGCTTTTAGGCATTGGTGGAATGAGGCTTTATGACATCACAATCTCGGCTCTGGAATGTTGCTACTCTTTGAGTTTCTGGCAGGTATTTGGGACCTGAATTGACCACTGTTGGAAACTGGGCCTGATGGACCTTCGTTCTGTCCCAGTATGGCAACACTTAAGGCCTTATGTTCTAACCATCCCGTGTCATTCTTTAGTGTCTGTCTCAATCTCAGTCCTTCTACACTAGCATTCTTCAATGCAGGGCTTGAGGGTCAGTGACTGTGCCCATTCATACTGTGATTCTTCCCTCTCTGCTTAAAGAATGACATGTTATGGTTTCCTGAGGTTAACCACGGGGATGGTGTTTTCGTGTTTTCTTTATCTACCTATCCTGTCTCTTTGGATCCCAGCTCAAGTGAATTCCTAACTTCTTGGGGTTTTCTCCCCTCACTAAATCCTTTATCCCTGCCTGGCCCAGCTATTGCAATGAGATCCTTAATGAGGGAGTTCCCTCTGGAATCCGGTTTCTTTACACCCAGAGACTCATCCCTCCCCCCCCCCAAAAAAAAAAAAGACTGGAAACACCACCCTCACAGCATTCTCAACCCAAGCCAGCATCAAGAATGAAACTGCCCTCTCTGCCATTGTGCAATGAGTCAGCCTCACCACTGGTGTATGTTATAATCATGAGTGTTATCTAGTTTTAGTATAATTTTCCATAATTAAATGTTTCCATTTTGCTGTTTTTTCATTTTGGTAATGGCTCATTGATTAGAGCAGAGGTCCCTCCAGTGTGATTTGTGGCCTTCTAGGATAAAGATTTAGGAGCCAAAGATCTAAAGCGTTGTTATACAATTTATTTTAATGACGTATCTGTTTATTTGCAATGCCTATGTTCTGCTTTTTCCCAAACTTTGTACATCTGAAGCAGTTCACAGAATGGATTATTCTTATCACTTCCAATGGCAACTTGTTCCAAAATTCTGATTTGTGAAACTTCAGCTAAGGCTCCAGAACTGCTTCGCACAGATGGAAACATATAAGAAAGCAAATTGTAAGAAAATCATTTTTAAAAAAATGAAAAGCCAGGCTAAGAACATAACATAAGAACATAAGCAGTGCCTCTACTGGGTCAGACCCGAGGTCCACCGTGCCCAGCAGTCCGCTCACGCGGACCTGTGCAGTAATCCTTTATCTATACCCCTCTATCCCTTTTTCCAGCAGGAAATTGTCCAATCCTTTCTTGAACCCCAGTACCGTACTCTGCCCTATTACGCTCTCTGGAAGCGCATTGGCTAAGGCTCTTAACATTTGCATCTCCTCTTCCTATAGGCTAAGGCTCTTTGCACCTGCATTGTGATGTCATAGAGCTTTATGGTTATAGAAACCTAGAAACATGATGGCAGATAAAGGCCAAATGGTCCATCTGCAGCATCCACTATCTCCTCCTTTCCCATAAGAACATAAGCAATGCCTCCGCTGGGTCAGACCTGAGGTCCATCGTGCCCAGCAGTCCGCTCACGCGGCAGCCCAACAGGTCCAGGACCTGTGCAGTAGCCCTCTATCTATACCCCTCTATCCCTTTTTCCAGCAGGAAATTGTCCAATCCTTTCTTGAACTCCAGTACCGTACTCTGTCCTATTACATCTTCTGGAAGCGCATTCCAGGTGTCCACCACACGCTGGGTAAAGAAAAACTTCCTAGCATTCGTTCTGAATCTGTCTCCTTCCAACTTTTCCGAAAACAAAAACAAAATGTGTGTATTCTACTGGAGAGTGAGTAAACGAGTCAGTGGCTTCTTTTGAGCTGTGGGGTGGTACAACAGCAGCTTGGTGAGGTAAAGAAAGAAGTTTAATGGTGAAAGAAAACAAAGTATTGTACTGTAATTTTTTATATTTGAAATGCCGCTTGTACACGAGTATTAAGCGGTTTACAAAACCAAATACATTAGGCACTTTGGACTTCCCTCTCTGTCCCGAATGGGCTCACAATCTAAACCAGTGGTTCCCAAACCTGTCCTGGGGGACCCCCCCAGCCAGTCAGGTTTTCAAGATATCCCTAATGAATATGCATGAGAGAGATTTGCATACCTGTCACTAATGAATATGCATGAGAGAGATTTGCATACCTGTCACTAATGAATATGCAAATCTCTCTCATGCATATTCATTAGGGATATCTTAAAAACCTGACTGGCTGGGGGGTCCCCCAGGACAGGTTTGGGAACCACTGATCTAAACTAAAGCACCTAAGAGAAAAAGAGCGGCTTTGACACGCAGCTCCTGATTGGTAAGGCCCGACTTTAGTACAGGAAGAGGCGGTCGGAGCATAGAGCGAGTGATTTCCTTCACTCGCCAACGCTCTGGCTGCCCTCATGCCCGGTCATTCGTGGTCGGAAAATACCGCGAATGACCCGGACCGCGATCCGCCGACTGCGAATTTGCAGGGGAGCACTGTATTAACAGAGAAGAGCATGTTTACAATTGCAGGGATGTCCCTGTGGAATAAGCTATCTGGACAAATAAGGTTATGTGTTGAGCATTTGACTTTTAAGAAATTACTTAAGACAGAGTTATTTGTTGACGCCTATTTCTGACATGGTTTAATAGTTATTAAACTGCTTTATTGGCTATTGCCATAGAGTTTTACTGATAGTATCGCCATGGGCGACATTTGATGTTATAGTTATATGTATGTTGATATTGAGTTTTTGTTCACTGTATTTGTGTTTTATATTTTATGTGTGTCAGTTTTGTAAACCACTGAGTTTCTGGCGGTATAAAAATTTTTTAAATACAAGAAATAAATAAATTCATATATTCAAAGATAAAAATAGAAAGAAGGTGATGAGAAGGAAGAAGGAGCCCCAGAGAGATGTAGAGAGCCAGGGAAAGGGAAGCAGAGCGGTTACGTTGTAGAGAAAGAGATAGAATAGTAAATCTAACAAGATAAATATAAATTGCTATATCATGCAGGAGAAAAGAAATAGAAAAAAAATAAAATAAGACAAACCTAGCAGAATAAAAACGAAATAAGGTATGAATAGTTGGAGGGAGAAAGTGCAGTTAGCGGGAGACGCTCGTTTGTTGATTATGGAGAGTATCGCATAGAATTCCATAATGTTGATGAAATAGAATTGATTTCAATAGTTTTTCGAAGTATGTTTCCTTGAGGAAGCCATGAAGCATGGAGTTCCAAAGGTTAGACCCTGCATAGGAGAAAGCTCTCTTTGTAGTTTGCAGTTTTATTAATCTTGGGCCAGGTACTTCAGATCGATCATGATGTGATGATCTCAGAGTTCTATTGGGTTGCCAGTTTCTTGAACAGATAGTCGGGAAACTGAAGCTGCCAGGCTTTGAAGACTAGACAAAGTGGAAGCAAAGAGAACAAGTGACCAGAAACACACTGAGATGATGGCCGGCAGAGGGGGAAGGGCCAGGCTGGAGGCATAAGCCAGCGGGAATGATCCAAAAGGGAGCCATCAGTGAGTGGATGATGAAGCCTAATGGGAAGATGAGGGTGCAAGGTGCAGTTATTGCATTTCTGCTTTAAAATGCAAATTGTCTTTTATTTGCCAAGACTACAGATTAGGGTAAGAACATGAAAGAAGCACTGTAGGAATGGGGTGTTTCTCGTATGTTGCAGAATCTGAATGGTGGTAGCAGTTGAACGTCTCCATTTGAACAAATAAAGGTATTTGGCTTCATGCACTAGTTAAATAGAAATGAAACGATGTTTGCATTTATTTGCATCTGTAAAAATTAGGTGTTATTCAGATTATACATGGCAGCTATTTTTTTTTTCTCTTAAAAATGCACCAACACTGGAAATCTAATACAGTCAAACCTCGGTTTGCGAATAATGCGGTTTGTGAGTGTTTTGCAAGATGAGCAAAACACCGCAGGCAAACTTTAACTCACAAACTGAGCATTGACTCGATAAGCGAACGTGTCGCACCTCCCTGACCCGGGAACCGGCTTCCCTCCCCCCGCGGCCCACACCCAAACCCTTGCCTTCAGCGGACACCGGCGCTGATTGCTTCTACACCACCCCGGTGCTGAAAGAGGCTGCCGCGATGTTCTATGCTGGGCTGCTGCGGGGCCTTGAGCATCTGCGCATGCTCGAGGCCTTCTGGCTCCCACCCTCTCCGAAATTCTCATGAGATTCTTGGAGAATCCATCCACAGGCACAATAACCTGCCTCCCAACAGAAGTAATAATGTCGTAGATTGAAGAGAAGGATGGGCCATACCTCTTTTACCCAATTTGAAAAGCATCTTGATCCGATGAGAGTGAAGTAATTTTCAATAGGATCAAGGTGGAAAATGCTCCAAGTCTATGCACATGGTCTCATGTGTAATAGTGGTTGGAATTTAGAAATGTCTAAACATTTCTATCAGTAATCATAAGGAAGAAGAGATAGGAATAAGGTCCAATGTGACCACAGCAAATTAAGAAAAAACAACCACCAGTCTGCTGTACCTCAGAATCTTTCTCCCCTACCCCTTCATTCTTTATCTGATCAATTCTGTCTCCACAAAATAAACGAAAACTCTCCTTGGTAACAAGAATATGAATGTCTCTTTTTTAGCAATTTTTATTACAAAATGTACAGACAAGTGCTACTAAATTCACTAATACAAGCCAGTTGGCAGTTCTTAGTCCTTGTTAAAAAAAAATACGTTAAGTAAACTTGTGAAGGATCTGTCAGATATAAACACTAACTGTCTTTTGGATATCTGTTCTACAATATTGTAAAAGTATTTTCACTATGTATCTTATAAACAAATATTACTTCACTCTCTAAAGGTCCTTTGGGAGCATTTTCATTATTCTCTAACCCACCTCCATCATCTTAAGAACATAAGAATAGCCTTACTGGGTCAGACCAATGGTCCCATCAAGCCCAGTAGCCCGTTCTCACGGTGGCCAATCCAGGTCTCTAGTACCTGGCCAAAACCCAGGGTGTAACAGTATTCCATGCTACCGATAAAGGGCAAGAAGTGACTTCCCCTGTGTCTTTCTCAATAACAGATTATGGACTTTTCTTCCAGGAACTTGTCCAAACCTTTCTTAAAACCAGCTACGCTATCCGCTCATACCACATCCTCTGGCAACGCATTCCAGAGCTTAACTATTCGCTGAGTGAAAAATATTTCTTCTTATTGGTTTTAAAAGTACTGTATTTCCCTGTAACTTCATTGAGTGTCCCTTGGTCTTTGTAATGTTTGACGGAGTGAAAAATCAACCCACTTGTACCCATTCTACTCCACTCAGGATTTTGTAGACTTCAATCATATCTCCACTCAGCCATCTCTTTTCAAGCTGAAGAGCCCTAACTGTTTTAGTCTTTCCTCATATGAGAGGAGTTCCATCCCTTGTACCATCTTGGTTGCTCTTCTTTGAACCTTTTCTAGCGCCACTATATCTTTCTTGAGATAAGGAGACCAGAATTGAATGCAATAGTCCAGTTGAGGTCACACCATGGAGCGATACAAAGGCATTATAACATTCTTAGTCTTGTTAACCATCCCTTTTTTAACAATTCCTAGCATCCTATTTGCTTTTTTGGCCGCCGCCGCACATTGGGCAGAAGATTTCATTGTATTGTCTACGATGACACCAGATCCTTTTCTTGGGCACTAATCCCCAAGGTGGACCCTAGCATCCGGTAACTGTGATTCAGGTTATTCTTCCCAATGTATATTACTTTGCATTGGTCCACATTAAATTTCATCTGCCATTTGGACGCCCAGTCTTCCAGTTTCCCAAGGTCCTAAGGTTCTTTTAACTCATTGGAAGACCGTAGAGTTTTTAATGTTTCATAAAAAGGTGGTTTGGATCCCAGTTTATTGGATGAATTTTTACTGCCATCTTATAACTGTTATTTAACCTGCTTGTTTTGTTATTTTATTTGCTCACCTTTCACATCTATCTTCTATAGGAGGTGAAATAGGCCAGAGCCCTTGTACGGACACAGTGACCTTAATCGTCTCAGATGGAGAAGCAGGTACAGTGGGCGGTTGTTGTAATGATGGACCCCGCCCTCCTCCAGTACCACTTCATGTCAGCCTTCCAGTCTATGACCTAAACATCACAATTCTACCAATTAATAATCAGCCGCCTTCCATCTACATCGGTAAGACTTGTCAAACAGCTGTATAATGTAAGACAGGCTGAAAATGCTATGGTAATGGATTATTTCAATACCTCTTCCTTTCTGCTGTAATTTTGAACATCTGAAGGGTTAAAGCAATCTTTCTGTATCCAGGGGCTGGGCAGCTTTGGTCCTTGAGGGCTGCAACGCAGTCAGATTTTCAGGATTTCCCTCATGAATATGAATGAGATTTGTTTGAATGTAATAGAGGCAGTGCATGCAAATAGACCTCATAAATATTCATTGGGATATTCTAAAAACCCAATTGTGTTCTGGTCCTTGAGGACTGAGGTTGTCCACACCTGATCTATATAATCTATTATTATTATTATCAGTTATTTATATACTGCTTATCAATGGAGGTTCTAAACGGTTTACATCCAGGTACTCAAGCATTTTTCCTCAAGTATCCTGGCAGGCTCATAATCTATCTAACGTACCTGGGGCAATGGGGGATTGAGGCCCAGATTCTCAAAACTTTAATGCTGTCGCTAAACTGTTTTCTGGTGGTTTAGCCTGTACGCAGTTTAGCAGCGGATTATCAAAAGGGATTATCTCTTTCTTTAGTGAGGTTTCTGGAAGTCTCCGACACTGACATGCAAATGGGCTCTTCAGCATTGAAATGAGCCCTCTAGTGGATCTTTTTGGTGACAAAAAAAGCGACTGGTCCTGGGGGGCCAGTCAGTGTCAGAGAATGCTAGAAAGCCCTGTGTTGTGATGCAGCAGGAGAGATGCCCATTCTCTCCGCTGCATCACAACACCCCTTACCCAAAATCTCGGCTGCGACCTCCCCTGTAGCAGGAGAGATGCCTACTCTCTCCTGCTGCACTAAAATTCCCGACCGCACCCCCCCCCCCCCTCTCATCACCCGCACAGGAGAGATGCCCACTCTCTCCTGCTGCAAGAACTACCCGTCACGACCTGACCTGATTGCTCCCCAACTTAGTAGTGGCCCCCCTCCCTATCTACACCGCCCCCCTACCCCTTACCTCGACAGATGAGCCAGAGGGATGTGGACACCCTCCTCCCAGCTGCGTCTTGGGGAGGGGCCTTAAACATCCTGGGCCAATCAGAGCCTCAGGCCCCTCCCCAGATGCATTGGGAAGGGTCTTAAGGCTCTGATTAGCCCAGACGCCTAAGTATTTAAACAACCATGGCCAATTAGAGCCGCAGGCCTAAATTATGCTCCGCCCCTAGACATGCCCACTTAGGCGTTAGACGCTGCTAAGCATCATGCGATAGGTGCCTATCTTATATAGAATTGGATAGCTGCCTATCGCCCATTTTATTTTTTTAACCAATGATTGAGGCTGTTAAAGGTATTTTGACAATTAAGTTAGGTGCCTAAGAGGAGCCTAGCATTATCATTTTGTTAAGTACCTATTTCTAAATAAACTTAGAAACGTGATGACAAGTAAAGGCCAAATGGCGCATCTAGTCTGCCCATCCGCAGTAACCATTATGTCTTTCTCTCTCCGAGAGATCCCAAGTGCCTATCCCAGGTCCTTTTGAATTCAGACACAATCTCTGTCTCCACCACCTCTTCTGGGAGACTGTTCCATGCATCTACAGCCCCTTCTGTAAAAAAGTATTTCCTTAGATTACTCCGGAGCCTATCACCTCGTAACTTCATCCTATGCTCTCTCATTGCAAAGTTTCCTTTCAAATGAAAGAGACTCGACTCATGCACATTTACATTACGTAGGTATTTAAACGTCTCTATCATTAGGGAAAATTAACTCTTGGTTAAGCCCGCTGATCTGTCAAATGGATTCTTATTGTGTTTTTAGAAAGTTTTAAAAAACTTGTTTGATAAGTTTGTCAAATAACCATGCATTTTTATCTTATTATTATGTTTTACCAAATTTTATGTATATGTCCACTGACTGTACAGTTCTCCTCTGTTAACCGCTCAGAACCTCAAGGATGGGTGGTATACAAGAATAAATTTATTATTATTATTATATCTTCCCTCTCCCGCCTTTCCTCCAAAGTATACAGATTGAGATCTTTAAGTCTGTCCCCATACGCCTTATGATGAAGACCACATACCATTTTAGTAGTCTTCCTCCGGACCAACTTCATCCTTTTTATATCTTTTTGAAGGTGTGGCCTTCAGAATTGTACAAAATATTCTAAATGAGGTCTCACCACAGTCTTATATAGGGGCATCAATACCTTCTTTTTCCTACTAGCCATACCTCTCCCTATGCAACCTAGCATCATTCTAGCTTTCACCGTCACCTTTTCAACCTGTTTGGCCACCTTAAGATCATCACATACAATCACACCCAAGTCCCGCTCTTCTTTCGTGCACATAAGCTCTTCACTCCCTAATCTGTACTGTTCCCTCGAGTTTTTGCAGCCTAAATGCTTGACCTTGCATTTCTTAGCATTAAATTTTAGCTGCCAAATTTCAGACCATTCTTCAAGCTTCGCCAGGCCTTTCTTCATGTTATTCTATTGCAGATTATTCATGTTTACTCTATTGCAGACAACCCTTCAGCAATATTGTTTATAAAAATGTTAAAAAGAACAGGCCCAAGAACAGAACCTTGAGGCACACCACTGGTAGCATCCCTTTCGTCAGAGCGATCTCCATTGATCACTACCCTCTGTCGCCTTCCATCAACCAGTTCTTGACCCAGCCCGTCACTTTGGGACCCATCCCGAGGGCACTCAGTTTATTTATTAGACGTTTGTATGGAACACTATGAAAGGCTTTGCTAAAATCTAAATACACCACATCTAGCGCACATCCTCTATCCAGTTCTCTGGTCACCCAGTCAAAGAAATTTGTCTGACAAGACTTACCTCTAGTGATCCATGTTACCTCTGGTCCTGAAATCCACAGGATTCCAGAAACTTGACAATTCTCTGTTTTAAAAGTGTTTCCATTAATTTGCTTACCACAGAAGTCAGACTTACTGGCCTGTAATTCCCTATTTCTTCCTTACTTCCACTTTTGTGGAGAGGGACCACATCTGCCCTTTGCCAGTCCTCCGGTACCACTCCAGACTCTAGAGACTCGTTGAAAAAGTTAGTCAGCGGAGCTGCCAGAACTTCCCTAAGTTCCTTCAGTACCCTAGGATGTACACCATCCAGCCTCATTGCTTTATCTACCTTTATTTTAGCTAGCTCCTCATGAACACAACCCTCTGAAAATCGATCAGGGTCTATTACTCCTCCATCCCTATTCACGTTTGTCTTCTGTAGTCCTGCTACTGGCGCTTCAGCCGTGAACACAGAACAGAAATATTTGTTAAGCAATTCAGCCTTTTCTTTATCAGCTACTACATATTCCTCCCCTTCACCTTTGAGTCTCACAATGCCACTTTTGCACTTCTTCCTATCACTAATATAATCTAAAAAATGTCTTGTCTCCCCGTTTTACTGTGTCAGCTATTTTTTTATTCCATTTGCATCTTTGCTTTCCTGACTACATGACCAGCCTCTCTTAACTTTTCCAGATATTTTTGCCTGTCTTCCTCTTTCTGCGATCTTTTGTAGTTTATGAAAGCTAACCTCTTATTCCTTACCTTCTCAGCTACTACTTTTGAGAACCAAAGCGGCCTTCTTTTCCTCTTACTTTTACTTACTAGCTCCTTTCAGTTTTGCCCACTGCATTTCCACTCCTTCCAGATGTTCCCATCCAGACAATAATTCCTTGACGTAAACCCCCATCCGAACCAAGTTTTTTTAAAAAAGTCTAGAACCTTTGCTTTTGAATGAGCCCTTTCTATACCCATCTTAATATTAAACCATACCATGCAGTGATCACTGGATGCCAGACGATCACCCACTGTAACATCAGAAACACTTTCCCCGTTTGTAAGCACTAAGTCCAGTATGACCCCATCCCACGTGGGTTCCATTACCAACTGCTAGAACAGTCGAGAATCCAGAATCTCCCTACTTCTAGAAGACCCCGCAATAGGGATATCCCAATCAACATCCGGCATATTAAAATCACCTACTAGCAAGACTTCCCCTTTTTTAGATATATTATGAATGTCTACTATTAAATCTCTATCTACTTCTTCCATTTATTTATTCATTAACCAGTTCAGTGTCAATTTAACCCTAGATTTTTTTTGTTTTAATTACTCTTGTAGTATTAATCTAGCATTGAAAGCAGTCGCGCACCTGTTTGTTCTGGTGGTGACCCAACATCAAAGTTATCTACCAGAAACTATCTGATCACAATACTGAACAAAATGAAAGTCTTTAATGAAGAACATGGTAAAGAATGAATGGAATTGGTGTTAATGAAGACTCAACCACTTCTTGTTTCCAATTACTTCAAACACGAAATAAAACTTAGTCTCTTACTTAACAGACTTTCAGTTTTATTTTGTGGTTATTTAAGGCTATTGTGCTACCTTGCTCTCAGTCTGGAGTGTTAATAAAATGTGCCACAGTCGTGGTGGTGGAATGATTTCTTAAGACTTTCAAAATTACATGCTGGCAGATCTAAATTGCACAGACGAAGGGAAGGTTAGCTCCAGAATAGCAAGACTTGGGGGGGGGTGGAACTGCAACTGGTGCTGAAGAGTGAACAGGGTCACTGGTGCCCAGAATTTCTTCCATCTGTGCAAGCTCAGCTTAGCAAAAATATCAGAGCAGCAGATGTACATATGATTGTAGCTTTAGATGCATTGACTGTGTCTTTGACATAGAGTTTCCTATCTCCAGGAGAAATATTCATAGTTGATGAGGGGTCTTCAGCTTTCATCACTCTTCAATATCTAAATGCTTCTGATGTGGATACCCGCTCGGAGGAGCTGAACTTCGTACTGGAGATGTCACCTCAGCATGGTTATCTAGAGAACATTCTTCCTTCACCTGGCTTTGAGAAGAGCAACGCTGGAATAAACATAAGTATGAAAGGGAGCATCTCTCCTGCTGGGGAACATTCGGTTGGGGAGAGGTGGGTCGTGGCGGGTTTGGCAGGAGGGATTGGGAATCCCTCCTGCCATGATTGTTACAGGGGTGGGGGGAGGGACAGGCCCAATCCGGAACGTATACCAGTTTTGACTCGGTCTAAGTCAAAACATATAAGTTCCATCTAGGCAACCTGTCAAAAGTTTTCGTTTATGGCTGCCGGACAACTAAGTCTAGGTTGGCCCACCTCCCGCCTTAACCCACTCCTCCAAAAACGCCCCTTTTTATTCTGGGCACACAGAGGCAGGGAAAAGGCCTAAGCTGGTTTTAGATACGTCTAAAACCCTGTTCAATTGGTACTTGGACAACCTGTCTTTTTGATCGTCCAAGTACCAATTTAGGAGGGTTTTTAGATGGGTTTTTTTTTAATTATTATTATGAGCCCCTTACCTTAGATAGCACATGCATTTTTCAGTATCAGGTTGGGCAGGGTTTGCAATTAAGAACATAAGAAGTTGCCTCCGCTGGGTCAGACCCGAGGTCCATCGTGCCCAGCAGTCCGCACCCGCGGCGGCCCAACTGGCCCATGACCTGTAATGTGATCCTTCTCTAATCCCTTTTATCCTTCTATCCATACTCTGTCTAAAACCTATCTCTACCTCTATCTGTATCCTTCAATCCCCCTATCGTTCAGGAATTTATCCAATCCTTCCTTGAACCCCCGTAGTGTACTCTGTCCTATCACAACCTCCGGAAGCGCATTCCAGGTGTCCACCACCCTCTGTGTAAAAAAGAAGGTGTATAGTTTTGGAAAATCCAAACCTCTGTATAGAATTGTACCCAGAAAATTTGTTCACCCCATACAGCAGGTGTAAGTGCATAGTTTTTCGGGAAGCATGTGCTTCCTTTTGTTTTGAGAATCCAGGAAAACCCAGGAGCTGAGCTGTTACTCAGATGTTCCGAGTGAGTGGGTGATAAAATTCTTTTGGTGCCTGTATCCTGCTTTTTATACATGTATTTATAAACGCGGTTGGTTTTACGTACAAACTACTGGATTCCGTTTAGGTCATCAAAGGTTGGGGACCCAAATTTGGGTGTGAAACCCAGATGCGCAAGTAAACTATCAACAGTCTTTGTTGTGACCCGCTTTGGGAAAGGAGGAATACAAATAAACTGTATACTATACACTTCCCCCTCTGCATTCGCGGTGATAGGGGAACAGCATGGCAGCGAATACCGAAACACCGTGAATAACTTTTCGTATGTTATTCATAGTTTTTCTGTAAAAAAAAAAAAAAAAGCCCTAAAAAAGATTTTAAAACCGCAAATATCCCAACCTGCAGCGCTGTAACTTAAAGCAGGCTTAGCTTGCTGATGAAATCCAATAGTTGGAAAACAAGGTTTTGAAGTATTATCGGCTCCCTTCTGCTATCCAACACTCTTGCCTCTAGACCATTCCATACGCAGTACCCCGAACACCCGAAGTATCGATCTAAATTGAAGACACGGTTTCACTGGCAGCTAGAGACAATCGGACAGTACAGGGGTTATGATCTACTTCTCAGAACTTCAGTTGGGAGAAAGATGGCTGAGGATTAACTAGGGATTTCCTCTGTGCAACGCCGGGAGCAGTGACCTATATTTGGGGGGGGCGGAGCCAGGGAACGAAAAACCGCGAATAATCGAAACTGCGGTTGACGAATCCGCGAATATGGAGGGGGAAGTGAAACCTAATTATTGGCATTAAATAACGTTGATTAGCACTAATTTGGATTTACACATGCATGTGTCCTACGCCTTATTCTATAACGCTGTGCGCCCAAGTGCCGCAAAGCGTAACTTAAAAGGGAGCGTAGTCATTGGAGGGGCACGGGCGGATCAGGGGTGTTCCAGATGTGCAGGCACAATGTTATAGAATTTGGGGGCTGCGTGCCATGATCTGCACCAGCGTACCGCAAACTGTGTGCCGCCAAGAGATTCCAGGTGTGCTGCCAGGGATTCAAGAACAGATGACGCAAGTCCGGCACTTCCAGAACTGGCGCTTCTCTTTCTCTCTGCTCCCACACAAACCTCATCTTGTCTTCCCTGAGCTCGGGGATTGTGAAAAATTGCAAGGGGAGCTTATGAGCTTGTAAGACTGGGCGTCAAAGTGACAGATGGCGTTTAACGCGAGCAAGTGCAAAGTGACGCATGTGGGAAAGAGGAGCCCGAGCTATGGCTATGTGATGCTGGGTTCTGTATTAGGAGTCGCTGCCCAAAAAAAGGATCTAGGTGTCATGGCTGAGGATACGTTGAAATCCTCAGCTCAACACGGACGGACGCAGGTAGGGCTGGTCTCAGTTGGAGCGCTGGTCTTTGACCGGAGGGCCACCACATGAGCGGACTGCTGGACATGATGGACCACTGGTCTGACCCAGCAGCGGCAATACTTATGTTCTTATGTTCTCAATGTGCGGCGACATCTAAAAAAGCAAATAGAATTTTAGGAATGATCAGGAAAGGAATGGAAACCAAAGATGAAAAGGTTATAATGCCCTTGTATCGCTCTATGGTACGTCGCTCTATGGTACGTCTTGAATACTGTGTGTAGTTCTGGTCACCGTATCTCAAAAAAGATATAGCGGAATTAGAAAAGGTAGAGAGAAGGGCAATGAAGATAATAAATGGAATGGCACAACTTCCCTATGAGGGAAGGCTAAAGCGGCTAGGGTTCTTCAGCTTGGAGAAAAGACAGCTCAGGGGTGATATGATAGAAGTCTATAAAATACCGAGTGGAGTGGAAAGGATAAATGTGAATCGCTTGTTCACTCTTTCCAAAAATAGTAGGACTAGGGGGGCATGCGATGAAGTTACTAAGTGGTAGATTTAAAACTAACCAGAGAAAATATTTGTTCACACAACGTGTAATTAAACTCTAGAACTCGTTGCTGGAGAATGCAGTGAAATCGGTTAGCTTAGCGGGCTTTGAAAAAGGTTTGGATAATTTCCTAAAAGAGAAGTCCATAGGCCATTATTGAGATGGTTTGGGGGAAATCCACTGCTTATTCCTAGGATAAGCAGTGATCTGTTTTACTACTTGGGATCTAGCTAGGTACTTGGGACCTGATTTGGCCACTGTTGGAAACAAGGTACTGGGCTTGATGGACCTTCGGTCTGTCCCATTACGGCAATTCTTATGTTCTTATGTGAGCCAAGTATAGGACAATCAAGCCATTGTGATATCACTGATGTGGTTGGCTTTTAGGCATTGGTGGAATGAGGCATTATGACATCACAATCTGAGCTTTGGAATGTTGCTACTGTTTGGGTTTCTGCCAGGTACTTGGGACCTGGCTTGGCCACTGTTGGAAGCAGGATACTGGGCCTGACAGACCTTTGGTCTGTTCCAGTATGACAATTCATGTTCTTATGCTTGGAGGCTCTCTAAATGTGGCCCCAAGCTCAAGGAAAACGCGTTGAGGTTTGTGCAGGAATGGGGCTGGGGGATAGAACAGGGGCAGGGCTGGGAGGGTCAAACGGGGCCACGCGTCCTCTTTTTTTTTTTTTTTGTATACCACAGAAAAACATTTGCTCCATTAGTGTGCCGGAGCTACAAAAGGTTTACAACAGGGGTGTCCCTCAAGGGCCGCAATCCATTCGAGTTTTCAGGATTTCCCCACTGAATATGCAAGAGATCTATTAGCATACAATGAAAGCAGTGCATGCAAACAGATCTCATGCATATTCATGGTGGAAATCCTGAAAACCCGACTGGATTACGGCCCTCGAGGAGGGACTTTGACACCCCCTGGTTTACAGGATGCTGATCTACAACATGTTTCAGCAAGTGTAATTCCTCTTGCCCAAAGCCGGGTGCAGGCATCCACTCTTTTTTTTATTTATTTTTTTTATCATTTTATATATTGATACATATACATTACTTGTATAAGAAAATAAAGAGAGAACATCACAAAAGTTTTTTAAAAGGAAAAAAATATATCTGGATACTATCCGTTTAATAATTAAACCAAATTTCGCTCTTAATTAGTCCACATTCTGGAGGAGAAACAATTCACATTTATGAGAGATATTTATAATGGATTAATATCGAAAACCATATTTGTAGAGTACATCTTCTTCTTACATTACTATGGGATTGATCCTACATTCCCTTCAGAGATATTTGAAGTTGTTATTCCCTTTCCTTCAAGAAAGAATTGTAATTGTGAGGGCTCAAAAAATATATATGAATGTTGGTCCAGAAGAATCTTACATTTGCAAGGATATCTCAATTGATATTTGGCCCCCCAGCTGTATTACAAACTGTTTCAGTTCAAGGAACCTCTTCCGTCTGGTCTGAGTTGCTTTTGAGACGTCTGGAAACATACTGATCTTACTGTCCAGAAAGGTCACTTCTTTCTGCCTGAAAAACAGTCTAAGAAGTGCCTCTTTGTCTTGTTGAAAGACAAACGCCACCACAAGAGTAGTACGACAGATTACTTCATCCACTGAAGTTTCAAGGACTTCTGTTAAATTCAAAGGATTAGGAAGTTCAGGAGAAACTTCTGGACCTAAAGTTTTCTGTTTTGATACTGGCAAGTAATATATTCTATGTAGAGGAGGTAGTCCGGCATCAGGATATTTAAATATTTCTTTAAGAATTTATAAAACAGTTCCTTAGGAGGTGTTGTTAACACCTTAGGAAAATTAAGAATTCTTAAATTCAACATTTTCATATAATTTTCAAAGTTTTCCATTTTCCTAGTATAGAGGCATCCACTCTTTAGTGCTCTTCTCTGAAAAGTATTAGCCTGGAGCGCTCGTCATAGAATTATTGCTGGTACCTATTTTTGAGTCATCCAAAAATTAGGGACACACTTCAAAATGTATTAATCGGAAAACTGCGTGTGTGTCAAAAAGTTGTGCCTTCTGAGGGCGTGAATTTGTAGTATTACAATTTCGTCAAAATAGCCTCAAAGGCTCAACAAGCATAAAGGACCCCCTAAACTGCCCAAAACACTATGCTATACTGAAGCCTAGGTTCTAATCATCGGCTAATAGGCACCAGAAAAAAAAACCCGAGCATCCAAATGAGTTTTGAAACACTATTGTGAAATAGAAACTACCGTAATTTAACACTGTGGGATGATTTCTATACCTAAACTAATACACTCCCCCCCCTCTCCGTATTCGCAGTGGTTAGGGGCAGAGCCAGCCCACGAATATTAAAAAAACCCACGAATAATATTCGGGCTGGTTCTGCCCCTAAACCCCCGCTTCCTCCTGCTATTTTAAGCCCTGAAATCCCCCCCCCCCCCTTTAAGCCTTACCTGGTGGTCTAGCGGGTTTTCAGGCAGCAGCGATCTTCCCACGCTCAGATCGCTCACAGGAAATGGCTGCCTTGAGCTCCCGTAGTCTCTCGAGCCATATCCTGTGAGCGATCTGCACAGGGCAGGAGTGTGGGAAGATCGCTCCTGCTCGAAAACCTGCTAGACCACCAGGTAAGGCTTAAGGGGGGGCTTACACGGCTTAAAATAGCCCGAAAAAAGAAAAATTATTTTCGGGGATGTCTTATTTTTTTCATGTACAACAATCATCTCTCCCTTCCTCTCCTCTACCCCAATTCCTCTTTCCTTTCTCTCCCCCATCCCATGTGCATCATCATTTGTCCCCTCTCACCCATCCCCTTGTGCAGCAGAACCCCACCGACCCTCCCACCGTGAGACTGACATACCTCCGCTCCGAGGACTCCTAAAGCAGTAGGGGTGGGGGGTTGCTGAATCGACGAGTCCGATTTTTTTTCAGCAAATCAGGCTGCACTAGTGTTGGGGATGGAGCCAGGGAGTGTCTGGGACATTTTTTTTTTGGGGGGGGGGGGCTTCGGGGGTCGATCTTAACTAGGGCTTATTTTTGGGGTAGGGCTTATATTAGGAGCACTTTTAAAAATTATGCTAGGGCTATTTTCGGGATAAGTCTTATTTTCAGGGATTACAGGGTAAATGTATAGAACACACACTTTCCCCAATATGTAATCTCAATGCTTTGTTTCCTCACAGGCTCCTTCAGGTTCCAGAATCTCAAAGCTGGCCACATCAACTATGTCCAGTCGAAGCACGAGCGCACGGAACCGACTGCGGACCATTTCCTGATTCATGTCAGCGATGGGGTTCAAAAATCTATGGCCGTGCCTTTCTATGTGATCATAAATCCTATTAATGACGAGATCCCCGATTTGCAAATTCAGAATATGACGGTAGTTGCAAAGTTCTGATGTTAATCTTGTTGAATTGCATGCTTAATTCAGGTTATGACTTCCTAGCGCTATCAAAAGCCCACCACACGTATCACTTTTATTTTTTAGATTGCCGTTCTGGGTAATAGAATGACTAGCATGGATTTAAAAGGTGACGAACCCTGAGAATACTTAAAATGAGGAGGTGTATGTTTGAGTTTCCTAAAAACTCGCCACTGAGTGAGGTTTACTTTCAGCTCTGTCAAAAAATGAGACCTCCATATTAATTTCAGCATTATAAAATCAAACCCCAAAGTTGTGAAAACACTGCCCAAACAAAAAAAACAATGATTAATTTATTTATTTATTCAATTTTCTATGCCTTTCTCCGAGGAGAGCTCAGAATGGTTTACATGAGTTTATTCAGGTACTCAAGCATTTTCCCTGTCTGTCCTGGTGGGCTCACAGTCTGTCTAATGGACCTGGGGCAATGGGGGGATTAAGTGACTTGCCCAGGATCAAAAGGAGCAGTGTGGGTTTGAACCCACAACCTCAGGGTGCTGAGTCTGTAGCTTTAACCACTGCGCCACACTCTCTTTTTTCACAATTTTATAATCGCTTATAAGCGGGAGAAAAAGACCTCAGCGGGGCTAATGTATTGTGCATGTGGCAGTGCACTTAGATATTTACTCTATTGGTCAAAAACATCGACAAATACTGAGGTTTTCATCATTGAAAATGCCATTTATACATATAACATCGTCAAAACTGAAATGTATACAAAGAGTAAAAAAAAGAAAAAAGACAGCACTTATCTTAGAAACAATCCCTATGGGGGCCTCTGTTTTGCTTAATGCTCCATCAGGGGAATGTTGTCAAAAAAAGAGGAGGTGAATCACTCGCTGGCGGTTCGGTGGAAAGGACTCTGGTTGTGACAAGGCAAGTGGGGTGAAGTTTGCGCCAGTAATCTGAAGAAGCAATAGACAATTACGCCAATGCAAACCTTTGAAGGAAGTTCACAGGACGTTTATGCAAGCAGCAAGTACCTCAGGACAACTTTTATTAAGTTTCTGGGCCCGATATTCAAAAAATTTATGCTCCTAATTTTGGGATCCTTTCAGCTTCCCTTCCCCTCCCCCGTACCTCTGTAACATTCCTGGCACAAGCAGCAACACCCAAGCTGCTGTTGCACCAGAGTTGGCTCTTCCTCTGACATCACTTCCTGGACCCACGCCTAGGAAGTGACGTCAGAGGTACGAGGCAAAGGAAGCAGTGCGTACCTTGCAGGAGGGGGCGAGGAAGGAACATGTGCAGGTGGGGGGCTGGAGAAGAGGGCGGGAGAGGGGCGCCATCCACCTCACTACGCCACTGGACCTTTTTACTATGCTGTGTTAGGAGCTAACGCATGTTATGTTTATCTGGTTTTCTATTCTGCCTTTACCTATTCAGTTCAAGGTCAGGTTACATTACAAGAAGCTGGATCAGTTACCTAGGAAGTTACAATGGACAGATTGACACAGACATTCAGTAGGGTTGCTAGTACAGGTGGATCAGTATAACTATTAATATAGGCCTCCTTTTATCAAGTCGCCTTAGGAGTTTTTATTGCAGACCGCTGCTAAATTCTTCGACGCTCAGAATTCTTATGAGTGTCGGAGCTTTTACCGCAGTGACTCTGCGATAAAAAACCTTAATGCAGCTTGATAAAAGGGGGCCATAGTTAGGTCACAGTTTTAAATACATAGTTGCAAGTTTAAGTAGGTCATCTTTGGCTCATCGTTATGTCCCAGGAGTTGCCTTGAATTACCAGTTCAGTTACTCCCTGTCTTGGTAGAGAAATGCTTTTAGAAGTTTCCTGAACCTGAGATAATGATCAAAAGATCGTAGTGTAAGTGTAAGTTGGTTCCAGCATTTTGCTAATTGATTTTGGATGGATAAGATGATTTGCCTGGGAATTTTAAGTGGAAAGGATTTCTGGTGGAATATCTGTTGGAGGCACCCTGGAGTAGGATGGTCAACTCTTTTAGGTAGTTGGGGGCATTCCCTCTCAGGATCTTAAAGGCAGTGATGTCTAATTTAAACTCGATCCTTGCGGTTATAGGCAGCCAATGTAGTTTCATATAGTAGTCCTATAGGTGTTCTGATTTCCATAGTCCATATATGAGTCTTACGACTGCATTTTGAGCTAGTTGTAAACACAATAGCAATGTTTTAGAGCAAAGAACTAGTGTTATGTTACAGTAGTTTAGTTGAGATAGGATAATGGATTGCACTAAAATTCGGAAATGTTTCTGCCATCTCCGCATGTTACGCTCTCTTTCCAAATTGCTTGACCAGTCATCTCTAAATACCCTCATTCACTCCTTAGTTATTTCTTGTTTAGATTATGGTAATGCATTATACATGGGTATTACTAAGAATTAAATTAGGTGCCTACAAATAGTCCAAAACGTGGCGATCAAGATCATTTTCCAGGCAAAAAAATTTGACCACACTACGCCCCTCCTGATTAAAGCACACTGGCTACCTATTGAATACCGCATTACTTACTAAATCTTATTGCTGACATTCAAAACTAGGAAATCAAGGCAGCCAGAATTTATTAACCGGCTCCTTATACCATACTCTTTGATCTTCCAACCAAAATCTGCTTGCTACCCCTTCTTTAAAACATATTAATACTATGAGAAACAATATCTTTTCTGTTACTGCCCCATCGCTCTGGAACTCATCCCCGAACTAATCAAGAGAGATCACCACTATTGATAAGTTTAAGTCCAGTCTAAAAATCTTCCTTTTTAAAGATCCTATATGGGATCTTTACTCCTCTTCCTTTATCTTGGAATGTCTACAGATTCTCTTTTGCAAGAGGCATCCAACAATTTAAGTTATCCCTTCCTTCCAGGAAAGGGACTAAAGGAGTCAAGATTTTTAGTCATTCTTTGATTTTTAAATTTTCTCAACTTTGGAATGACCTTCCACTTCTTTTAAGGCGTTCTGATTTACTTCAATTTTTTCATAAATCTTTAAAAACCACTTTATTTGCTAAACATTTTGAAAATTAATTTTCTTGAATTCTGTCTTATTCCTTACAGTTTTTCCTGTTAAGTTAACTATTGTAAACCGAGTCGAGCTTTCTTAGAATGATGACTCGGTATATAAAGCCAAGCCTTAGATTAGATTAGATGCTTTCGAGGTTTGACCATCCTTTTAAGGATGTTTTAGCCTATTAATGTCCCAGTCTTTGGCTGTCTCCTCTGTCCCCTTGCCCTTTTGTTTTTATCCTTCTTTCCTATCCAAACTACTGTAGTTCCTTCCTTGTTCCTTTTGTACCAGTTTCTCAAGTCAGTCCTGTACTAAACTAAACTAAAACTTAGTTTTAAAGACCGAGCCATCAATCAAGAGGAGCTCGACTCTGTTTACAATAAAGTAAAACATAATACATAAATATGACAAGAAAAAGTAGACTGAAATAGTTAATTTCCAAAATGTTTGTTGGTTTTTTTTTTTGCATTGTATTTTTTCCCCTCCTCATTCATTGTTCACCTGTTTTATTTTAATCTTATGTAAAACCGCCTTGAATTCTGATAAGGTGGGATAACAAATTTTAATAAACTTGAAACTTGAAACTATTTTCTGATGGTCTATTGCAGCTTAAAATGGTGTACCATGCATAGGCAGTGGAATGCCGTTTTGTTTGGAGGGGGGCAAAGGCTCCACCCTAACTTTCCAAGTTTATTTCATAATTGATATAGTGTCTATCAAAGGTTACCTAGACGGTTTACAATATTAGACAGCAGAATCCTGTGGCGCATTCTTTCACCAGCTTCTGACTCTTCCCACCCACCCACCTCCTCCCAGCGTTGTACTTTTAAATTTTCGGGCAGCCACTGTGCAATATTAACAAGTAGGCCTTCCCCCGGAAGTAGAATGAAGGGTACTGGGGCAGGCCTGCTTGTTGATGCTGCAGGGTGGCTGCCCGAAGATTTAAAAGTATAGTGCCGGGAGGAGATGGATGGGTGGGTGAGAACCACCCAACGACCGCCAATCTTTTGGGAGGCTTTGGCCTCTGTGGCTTCCTCCATTCCAACGCCCATGGTACCATGGGACACATTCAGGTGTCCTGCAGTAACTGCCAAATTAACATGTGCTAATCTGGGCTCCTAAAAAAAAAATTTGTATTTTTTTGGGAGGGGTGTTAGGGGCACTAACGGCAGGATTACCAGGTGGTAAGGGTTCCCATGCTAATCAAATAGTGCAGGGCATGCCTACTCTCCACCTCTAAACATGCCCCCCTCGCTAAAATATCTAATCTGTTTTTTAGCACTTGGGTAGCGTGAAATGCTTGAGCTCATCCCGCAGTAAGTAGCGTTTACTGCAGCTTAGTAAAAGGAGAAAAAATTTAGGAGCTCATTACTTTATTTTTCAAAATTGGACCACTTGTTTTTTTAAACACTTGTTTTGTTGTTCCCAAATTCTGCTACCCTAAAAACTTCCCAAATAGACTTGATACATGGGCTAGTCACTGAAACAGAAGAAAAAAAAAATAGTTTAAGGCGAGATACAAGGATCAGTCTGGGGCGCAGCCAGCCCTCCAAATTTGAGGGTGCCTGGAGGGGGGGGGGATTGGAAGAGCAATGCATACCTCCTCTTCCTATTCCCTCCCCGCAGGCGTTAAAGCATACCTTTACTGGTGGGGATACTGAGGCCCTGCTAGCCATAGAAATGCAGTGCCCGAGTCCCTCCTTTCCTCCTTGTGCAGCTTCGTTAATACGGAAGTCAGTGGAGTGCCTCCAGCCACTGATGCCCTGACTCGCTGTGCATATGTTGGCGGCTGGAGGCACGCTATGTAATTCTGCTCTAAAGAAGTAGTGCAAAGAGGAGGGGAATCGGCTCCGGGCACTGCATTCTCTTGCTGGCAGGGCTTCGGCATCCCCACCAGCCATTTAAGGGGGTGTTGCCGGTCTAGTGGGGGGTCAGAGACACCCCCCCCATGGCTACAACACTGGTTTGTGCAGCACAGAAATTCATTGTTCTGAATCAGTCAAGTTTCATTCTGCATCTTCTTTGCTTTAACTGCCGTAAACCTTGAGACAGAAATCATCCTTATTGTCTATTCTTCCAAGCATCACCTGCTTCCTTCACAGATCTACCCTAGACAAAAAAATAACAGCTGGTTTGCATTCACAGGGCATATGCACAGCCGTCCCAATCTGCACGTTCTAACTTTTTATTAACAGAGCACCTAAACATATGTAAGGTTTAAAATGATATGAATTAAAGCAGAAATAACATCCCACCGAGTTCATTTTTGTTTCCACGGAAACATATTTCAAGTCATATTAAGCAGTGTCATTTGAAATACATACCTACTTAGTTTTAATGTATGTCATTTTGGCAATGCCCTTATTGAATTGGGTCCACAACACCAGAACAGCAGTTCATATTCTGCAAAATATAAAAGCAGCAGCCTTCACCGTGTAGTGAAAACAGGAACACTGCTTGCCCTACCAGGTCTGCTCCTGTTTCATCAGAGTGAGAGCGTAAGGTTTCATAGGAAAGGATCGCATTGATTATTGCTTTATTTGCATGATATCCAGCCTAAACTAAACCTTAAGTTTATATACTGCATCCTCTCCATAAAGATAGAGCTCGGCACGGTTTACAGGAACTTTAAAATAAGGAAGGAAAAACATAACAAGAATTAGTGATTATAAAGAGAGTAGAGAGATTTACATTTTTGAGAATAGCCACGTTTTCAGATGCTTACAGAATAATTGGAGGGAGCCCAGGGCAGGAAGGTTATTCCAAAGCTCAGTGAATTTGAAGAAAAGAGATTTTCCCAGATAGATGACGCCTTTTAACAAGGGGAAAGATACTTTAAGTTTTTGGGTGGATCTGGTAGTGTCAGGTCTTGAAGAATTCCAAGATAGTGGAATTAGGGGAGGAAGAGTACCATGTAGGATCTTGAATGTTAGGCAGGCACATTTAAAGCGAATCCTAGAAATTACTGGAAGCCAGTGAAGTTTTGACAGAAGCGGGAAACATGATCGAATTTGCTTTTTGCGAAGATCAACCTAGCTGCAGTGTTCTGGATCCGCTGAAGTCTTTGAAGATTTTTCTTGGTTAGACTTAGATAGATGGAGTTACAATAGTCCAGTCTGGAAAGAATGATTGATTGTACAAGGACGGCAAAATGTTGTTGGCGGAAGCAGGATCTCACTTTCCTCAACATGTGAAGACTAAAAAAACATTTTTTTACCAGAGAGTTGAGATGGTCATTAAAAGAAAGTGTAGAGTTAATAATTATGCCGAGAATTTTGTTATTCCTGGGGTTTATCTTCTATTAATTTTAAAAGCTTATGGATAGGCAGGTTCTAAAATACACACGTATTTTAAAAATATATATAAAATACAAAATCATAAAAAAATAACTTGACAAATATGGTTAACAAAACAGTGTATATACAAGGGTGGTTTGAAATGTTTGGTAAAAAAGCAAGTTAAACAACATTGTCTCCATTGAGAGCTATACAGGGGCTGATTCTATTAACAGCGCCTAGAAAATGGCGCCGGCTGCTTGTCGATCACACTTAGGCACCATATACTGAATCGTGGCTAGCATCGTCTATGTAGGTGAGGGTTTCAGAGTCCTATTTTAAAGACGCCTAAGTTTTTGGAGAATTATGCATAGTGGCACCTAAGTCATACTCCGCCCAAAGAAATGCCCACTTAGGCGTTAGGCACCGCTTACCACCATGCAATAGGTGGCTATCGCCAAATTAAATTTTTTTTCCCCAATTTTTGAGGCTATTAAGGGTATTTTGCCAATTAACCCCTCTCCCTTTTACCAAGCTGTGGTAGAGGTTTCTACCATGGCCCGGAGCATTAAATGCTCCAACGCTCATAGAATTTGTGTGAGCGTTGAATCATTTAGCTCGCTGGGCCGCAATAGAAACCCAAAACCGGGGCTTAGTTAAAGAGAGTCTAAGTTAGGCAGCCTTTATAGAATCGACCCCTTAGCCCAGCAAGTTTCCAGTATTTTTGTAAGCTCTCTATCCTACGATACGAAACTCACTGGTTTATGTGTATAGCAAAACCTTTTTTTAAAAAAAATTTTCAATCCATTGAATATCCTTTAAGAAAGAAGGCAACACTTATCTTAGGTGGGACCAGGTCCTATGATCTGATTCATCTAATATGTTATGATATGCTCACCTCCAACCCCGAGTAAGAAATTCACATGGAGCTCTCAGATGGAAACTTCGTTCAATTGATAGAAAATGGTCTTTCGATAAATTTTGTTAAAATCTGTGCGAAACAGCATAAAAGCAGTAACTATTTTTGTAGCGCCCCTGAGAACCTTTAAAGTTTTGGTACATAGAGGTCCTTGTAAACATCGGTGTTACCCATTTTCTCTATACCACTGAGCACATGTGTGTCGCACTATTCCACAGTTTACATGTGCTATTCTGTACCCTGTCTGTCCTCTGTCCAAATTCCACCCATGTAAATGCCTGCCTGAAAGTCCACGCCAGCAAAGATCGATGCATACTTGCAGAATAGTGCATAGCTAGAAAACGGCCATTTACAAGACTTGAACACTGCTATTTATGACCATTCTTGCTACCGATGGCTCTGTACAGAATGACTCCCATGTGAGCAACCAGGGCCCAACTCCATTAACAGTGCCTAAACCCTAGGAGCATGGCACTTAGGGGCAAATTCTATAAGAAGTGCCCAAAAGTTAAGTGCTGATATAGGCGCCGTTCAGCGCGATTCAAGTACAATTGGGTGCAATTTAGTGAATCGTGCTGAGCGGCACCTTTTGGGGAGACGCCCAATAAATAGGCCCGCTCTAGACGCAACTAAAAGTTAGGCAGCCAAGCGAGCGCTTAAGCACGCTTAAGAGCAGCGATTCTGTAACCAGGCACCTAACACAGAGCCACGCCCACGCCTAACATGCATAGCGCCGATTTTTTGGGAGGGCCGCCTAAATTTTTAGAGGCGCCTTGTTACAGAATCGTTCTTTCTTGATAGGCGCCTACATTTCAATTATTGCTGATTAAAAAGCTTAATTGAGCTTGTTATTTAATTTAGATAGGCGCCTATCGAGTTGGGGGCCTCCAAAATAGGTGCCTAACATTAGGCGCCGGTTACAAAATTTGGGAATTAGGGCCTTATTCTCAAAAATGCATGTCCCGATGGCAGGTGGCGGTAGGCTTCCTACTGCCGTCTGGCAGCCAATCGGGACACACGTTTAAAAAAAAACAACCCAAAAAACGCTGAGGCAGGACGCCCACTTTGTAGGCCTCCGGAGCACATCTATGGAGATTTGCAGCGTATGTACGTAGACACACAGCGACACTTAAGCATGCCCAAGGCAGGACATGGGCGTGGTGTCATCCTGAAGTGGCATTGAGTGGGCTTAAACCTAGATGTGCGACAAGACGCCTTAAATGTAGGCCTGCAGAATGCTGGCCTACATTTTGAGCGTCTGATTGGAACTGGTAGACGCGATTCTCTTTTGGATGCCAATGCCTGATTGGCCCGCAATTGGTGGACGCTTCTTAGGCAGCTGCCAATATGAGTGTCTAAAGGAGAATTAGGTCCTTAGTGCATGTCAATCTTAAGTTAGTTGCCCTTTATAGAATCGTGCCTAGTGAAGTAGACTTAAGCTCCAGTAGGAACACAAATTTTAGGCGCACCCTATTTATAACAGGATTATGTACCTACCAATGCCTAAGTCCAAAACTAGCACCTATATGCAAAATACACCCATGATCCACCCCCTAACCACGCCTGCTGGTAGGGTCCCTACCTGAAAGCAGTAGATGCCTATCAAGTTAGGTGCCTAACACTCAATTACTTTTCATTTTAAGCCAATTATGAGGTGTTAATTGCTTGTTACGAATGTCAATTAATTAAGTTAGGCGCCTTAGGTCGGCTAGGTGCCTAATTTTAGGCCTCTTTTCTAGAAACAGGCCCCCCCCCCCCGACCAGTGCTAGGCATTATAAGTGTGTGAAAAGTAGAATGTTCATTTCTCAAACAATTTTACAAATATCTAATAAAATTTTTAGCATTCTGAAAATCTTGCACTACATCAAACCTTATATTTGCATATGTGACCTTTTAAATATGACAATTTTTTATGAGTTCTTTAAAACAACTCTTATGTACAGAGGTGAATGGACTAGTTATTAAATATGCCCCCCCCCCTTTTATCAAGCTGCGCTGCCAAGCAATGTGAACTAGATGCTGAGCTGCCCATGCGGCTCGGCATTCATCTCGCGCTGCTCGATAGCGTAGCTTGATACAAGGGGGGGAGGTGGGGGTAAGACACTGAGCTATACAATTGGAGAACTCCTGTAAAGATATGTGACTTACAGCTAAAGTTATTAAGGAATGCTTTCTCGTTAGGGTACACTAATACCGTTAATATTTGAGGGTTTTTTGGGAGGGGGTTACTACAGATCCCATTTTAAATAATAGGACCACATTACTAACTGCATATGTTGATGGTGTGGGGCTATACTTAATGCACTAGTGCAGGGGTTTCAAAGTCCCTCCTCGAGGGCCGCAATCCAGTCGGGTTTTCAGGATTCCCCCAATGAATATGCATGAGATCTATTAGATACAATGAAAGCAGTGCATGCAAATAGATCTTATGCATTCATTGGGGAAATCCTGAAAATCTGACTAGTGCATGTTAAGGATTGTTTCTGCAATCTACAGGAAATCTGCAGTGGATCCATGGGGAACTTTTATGGATTACCTGTGGATTTTGCCAGCGGCCCCCATCCTTGGGTTTTTAATAAAGAGTTTTGGTCCTATTATATGCAATAGAATTTACTTAACATATGATTCATAGAACCGTTTTGCTCATCTAGCCCAGGGATGGGCAATTCCGGTCCTCGAGGGCCGGAATCCAGTCGGGTTTTCAGGATTTCCCCAATGAATATGCCTGAGATCTATTTGCATGCACTGCTTTCAATGCATATTCATTGGGGAAATCCTGAAAACCCGACTGGATTCTGGCCCTCGAGGACTGGAGTTGCCCACCCCTGATCTAGCCCTAAGTTTAGCACCTGAGGCAATGGAGAATTAATGACTTTCTCAAGGTCCTAAAGCAGGGGTGTCAAAGTCCCTCCTCGAGGGCCACAATCCAGTCGGGTTTTCAGGATTTCCCCAATGAATATGCATGGGATCTATTTGCATTCACTGCTTTCATTGTATGCTAATAGATCTCATGCATATTCATTGGGGAAATCCTGAAAACCTGACCGGATTGTGGCCCTTGGTTCTCAGCCTCCTGATCCAGCCACCAGTCTTCACTTCTTGCATTAACAGCTCAATGTAACGAAGCCCGTACTTTTTTTTTTTTTTCCCCTCAGAATCCAGAAGCGAAAATGCATTCGTTTTGTAATAAATCAAACCAGATGTCAGAACTGTAGCTTTGGGTACAAATTCTATCTTTGCACAATCCCACTCGAGAGGAAAATAACATCGTTGTACATGATAAATTCCTCTTTTTCACCTTTATCTATGGGGTGTATGTACACAAGCTCATTTATCCATTTTTTTCTCTCTCTCTCCATTTTCTGTAGGTAATGGAAGGTGATGTGTGTGAGATAGGCCCTTGGGTTCTGAATGCTGAGGATCTGGACATTCCCCCAGATACGCTGAGTTTCTCTGTCGTTAGCTCTCCAATCCACGGGGTGATATTAAATGGAATTTATGGCAAGGATGTCGCACGCTATAAGCAGATGAAATCTGCAGCACTTCACCAAGACCTACAGATCCACAGATTTACCCTGGATGAACTGAAACAAGGTTTGAACAATGGGATCTTGGCTTTAAAAAAATAATAATTTTTATTGGAAACCTGGGAAATGCACACTTTAAAACTTACAATACAACGTTTGGCTTTCTTGCAGTCCACAGTAGACTCAATTTCCCCGTGAAGTTTCAAGTTTATTAGGATTTTATATACCGCCTATCAAGGTTATCTAAGCGGTTTTTACAATCAGGTACTCAAGCATTTTCCCTATCTGTCCCGGTGGGCTCACAATCTATCTAACGTACCTGGGGCTAAGGAGGATTAAAACCCTTTCAGGACCAAGGGACATATTTGTCCCATAACTTTAAAATCCTATAAATTTTGATTGGGATAGTCTACAGTTCTAAATTTGATATGTACGGATTCCATAGGATACTGCCTTTATGTAAACAAACTGGTTCCGACATTCATTCATTAGCGTCGTTGCCAGATTGACGAGAAGATTCACTTGCCACACTGTCCATAAGCCAGAAGTTTGATTTTTTTAAAAAAAATAATAATGATATTTCACAAAAAAAATCAATTTTTTGGCATCTGCAAGCCCTTTTTACCATAAAAATGTCGTCAAAACCACAAAATTGGCCTACGATCCTTATGGTCCTGAAAGGGCTAAGTGACTTGCCCAGGGTCACAAGGAGCAGCGCGGGGTTTGAACCCACAACCCCAGGGTGCTGAGGCTGTAGATCCAACCACTGTGCCACACACTCCTCCGTCCTATCCCCGTGAGTTTTGGTGCTGTCCCTGTCCCTGCCCCATTCCTGTAAGCTCTGCCTTAACCGTACAAGCCTCGAACACTTATAGTTTTAAAGTGTTTGAGGCTTGTGCAGATGAGGATGGAGCTTGCAGGAATGGGGCAGGGACAGGCAAAGAACTCGCCAGGATGGGATGAGAAAATTAGTTCCCACAGGAATGGGGAAAAGTTTGTTCCCGTGTCATTCTCTACTTGGGAGATCAGTATAGAAAACAGAATAAATGAATTGTGTGAAAAGTTTCAGCCGCTGATCACCAGAGCTGGTATTGTGACATCACAATGCCTCATTCCACCAATGCCTAAGAGCCAACCTCATCAGTGATGTCACAATGGCTCCCTTTTACTACATTTTGATTTCTAGAATGGTACAGTATACAGAATGACATGGGGACAAATTTGTCCCCATCCCTGCAGTGACTCCATTTCCCCGTCCTGTCCCTATGAGTTTTGTTGCTGTCCCTTTCCCTGCCCTATTCCTGTAAGCTCTGCCTTAACCACATAAGCCTCAAATACTTATGATTTTAAAGTGTTTGAAGCTGGTGCAGAAGAGGACGGTGCTTGCAAGAATGGGGCAGGGACAAGAAAAGAACTCGTGGAACGGGATGGAAAAATGAGTTCCTGCGGGGGATGGGGAAAAATTTGTCCCCTTGTCATTCTGTAGTGCACAGCTTTTCAAACTTGCACTGACTCCAAAAATATATCCAGAATGAATGAGCATTGCAGATATCCTGAAAATCTGACTAGCTGTGGGTCAGTGGAGCAGGTTTGGAAACAAATCTTTCTTACAGTCCCGCTATAGCATCATTCTGTTAAACTCACTGTACCTTGTTGGTTATCTGCTTTTCTTTGAGAATAAAGCTGTCTCTCTGGGCTTTTAAGGTTAACATACATGTGGCTTAGAAGGATTACAACCCTTCTGCTTCAGAAAGAATGGGGTAAGATGTTTTGTCTTTCACCAAATGAGGCTCTGAAAGACACAAGGATGTGTGGTTTTCAAATTCTGGCTTCATGTTAGAAGAGTTTTGTTCTAATTATTGTCTGAGCTCTGCATGTCCTCTGCTGGAAACTCTGCTGTACTGCAACAAGATGGATAAATCTGTAGTAGATGGGACTTCAAGAAAATATGTGATCTTGTTCAAAGTTTGAACTTTAAAGAAATATTGCAATTAGGGGTGGGCAACAGTTAAGAATTTTAATCACATGATTAATCGTGCTTAATCACGGCATGCAAAGGCAAACTAGGAAGTTGTGGTGGGGAGAGGCAAGAGACAGCAAGGGGAAGGCTTCCTAGTCAGCTGCAGCCAGAGTGTGGGAATTGCTGCCTCTGTCAGCGGCTCATGAGCATCGGAGCAGTGTTGGAGCACTTAGAGTCCCAGGCCATGGTAGAAACCTCTCCCACTGCTTTGTAAAAGAGGGCCTAAAAGTGATTTTGAAAGTGAAGATCCACAAAAACATTGTAGGGGATAAGCTTTTCAAAATTGGACTCCATTCTAATCTAATCTGCAATTTATTAATCGTACTAATAGCAAAAGCAGTCCAAGGTGATTTACAACAAGAGCAAAAAAATCCCTTACACTAATAAGGGGGGTTTACAAAAACTAATTTCAATAATAACCATATTGCATATCAAAATTTAAAAGTATGTAAAAACTCATATTAATTTTTATCATATAAAAAATTTTCAATTTTTTAAGAAAACCAATATATGTAGGTTCAACTCTAATTTGCCCAGGTAAACTATTCCAGATGGATAAACATACATGTAGGTTGTAGTACCAAACTGTTGTTTACGTGGGGGGGTGTTGAAATGTTCTCAGGCCAACCAACTTCTTAAATTTTGAGCGTTATTTTGCCACTATAGCTGAAAAGAGCGTTATCTTATTTCGTTGAGTGCCAATTTGCAGAAACTAAATTCTGTGTTTTGACATTGTTTCAGATCATTGATTGAACCATTTCCACGTCATTCTCTTCTTGGTTGGGCTGAGAACTTTTCAGCACCTTCTCATACTGTGAAGAGTTTCAGTCTCTGTGATGTCATAATGCCTCATTCCACCAATAAGAGCCAGCCTCATCAGTGATGTTGCAATGGCTTGATTGTCTTATACTTGGCTCACTTATGCTACATATGAGGGGGTGCTGAAAAGTTCTCAGCCCAACCAACCAAACTCTTAAATTATGAGCGTTATTTTGCCACTATAGCTGAAAGGAGTGTTATCTTATTTCGTTAAGTGTCAATTTGCAGAAATGAAATTCTGTGTTTGACATTGTTTCAGATCACTGATTGAACCATTTCCACGTCATTCTCTTCTTGGTTGGGCTGAGAAATTCAGCACCCTCTCGTACTGAATTCAAATTTTATTATGTTTTTATTTTGTAAGATGTTTAGATGACGGCAGTTCTCAAGGTCTTGTCGAAAGGGTTGAAAGCTCATGATCTGCTGTTCGTTTTCCTACAGGAATGACGCTTCTCTACATGCATGACGACACAGAAAGCCTTCAGGATAGTTTTACAATACAGCTGACAGATGGCAGGAACACAGTTCAGCAGACAGGACATGTCCACATCATGTCAGTCAATGATGAAGGACCCCGTATTTACAGGTTTGCCATTTAATTGAAGTTTGAGGATGAATGATTTTTAAAAGTCTCTGTGCTTATATGTACACTATGAAATTACAGTAAAACCTTGGAGTGCAAGTAACTTGGTTTGCAAGTGTTTTGTAAGACAAGCAAAACATTTTATTACATTTTAACTTGATAAACAAGCAAGGTCTTCCAATATGAATACATACAGAATACACACGTCGCATTATCACAGCTGAGCCGATGGTTCTTCTCTCTCCGACGCTGCGGAAGTGTAGTGACTGTTCTAAATGAGCAAAGTCTTGCAATACCAGTACATACAGTACTGGTCACATCATCACAACTGAGCCGATGGTTCTTCTTTCTCCGACGCTGCGGGAGTGTAGTGAATGTTCTAAACGAGCAAAGTCTTGCAATACCAGTACATACAGTATACACGCGTCACATCATCACAGCTGAGCCGATGGTTCTTCTCTCTCTGACGATGCAGGAGTGTAGTGACTGTTCTAAATGAGCGAGGGCTTGCAATACAAGTACGTACAGTATTTGGGGTTAAAGTTTTTAGGTTGTGGAACGAATCATCCTAGTTTCCATTATTTTATATGGGGAAATTCGCTTTGATATATGAGTGTTTTGGATTACAAGCATGGTTTCGTTACGAATTATGCTCGCAAACCAAGGTTTGATTGAATATTGATATCATAAAGTTAGAGAAATAGATACAAGTAGTGTAGATAAGTCATCTAGGTAAACAGATACTTAGGTCTTTTTCTAAACTACACCAGTATTTTGTCAAAGACTTGACAAACATGGAGTTTATTGTATAAAATATATATTGTCCATTTATTATGAATTTTTGGAAATCAATTTGGGACCAAATTAATTGTTTATTAGATAACCCAGTGGCATTATCATATGATACTGTGATGTTTGGTATGGCAATGAGAACAAAAAGTCAGATTTCTTCAAATAATAACACATTATTACTTATAATGACTGGGGTTGCCATTCAACAAATTACGTTTAATTGGAAAAACTGGAGTAGATTAAATTATAATTTCTGGTGGAATTCCTTGTGTCATATTTATAAAATGGAAATATTTATTGCAATACAGCGAGGATGTTTTAGGAAATTTCAAGATGTGTACTGATTAGATGACATTTTTTTCACCTTAAATTTACAGGTTCAATTATGAGGGGGGAGGGGGGTAATTTTAATATTACATATTGTACAAGGTATTTGATTATATAATAGGGAAGGGTGGGAGATAAGAGCATATTATTTGTACTATTGATGATTATTAAGTGATATATTTATTGTTAATCTGTTTTAACATTGACACACTTATTGCAAGTTTGATAATGAATAAAAATTTTAATTAAAAAAAAAAATATATATATATATATACATACAGTGGTACCTTGGATTACGAGCATAATCCGATCCAGGAGCATGCTCGTAATCCAAAATGCTCGTTTATCAAAGCGAGTTTCCCCATAGGAAATAATGGAAACTCGCTTTGATGCGTTCCCCCCCCCCCCAAGAACCGGCATTGCTCCCCTCGAAGGCCCCCCCCGCCTCGAACCGGCACCGCCCCACCACGATCCAAACCCCCCCCCCCCCCGACACGATACAACATCCCCCCGACACAATTGGGCACCCCCCCGCCGCTTCTTACCCTCATCTGGGCACTCTTGAAGATCGGCCTACTCGTCTGCTGGGCCTTGAGCATCTGAGCATGCTCAAGGCCTGCGAGTTCACGTTCAAGTTCAGAACGTGAACTCGCAGGCCTTGAGCATGCTCAGATGCTCAAGGCCCAGCAGACGAGTAGGCCGATCTTCAAGAGCCCAGATGAGGGTAAGAAGCGGCGGGGGGGTGCCCAAATGTGTCGGGGGGAATGTCGGATCGTGTCGGGGGGTGCCCAATCGTGGCGGGGGGGGTCGGATCATGGCGGGGGGGTGCCGGTTCGAGGCAGGGGGGGTGCCGGATCGCAGGAGGGGGTGCTCTTAAATCGAGCCATGCTCGGTTTCCGAGGCACCGATTTTACAAATGTTTTGCTCGTCTTGCAAAACACTCGCAAACCGGTGCACTCGTAAACCGAGGTACCACTGTGTATATATATATATACAGAGCAAATTTGGCTCTATGCAAAGCAGTAGAAACCAATTTATACATGAACACATTCAGTACAAAAGTAGTTTCACTAGCAGGTTGGTGTATACTCATATGAGCACTGCTAGTTACATGTCTAGGCTAAGAAGGTGTCTATAGGGCACTAGAATTTGCAGTTAATGCAGGATTTTATGCACGGTAACTGCAAACTTTATATGGCACTTTAAGGGCTTCCCCCCCCCCCCTTTTTTTTTTTTTTTTTTTTTTTTGCAGGTCATGTTCTAATGTCACCAACAGCAGAGAGAGCTAATATAGGAGCTTTTACTGCCCTCTACTGAAGGGAGGTGGTCAGTGTTCTCATTTATTTTTATTTATTTAAGTATTTATATACCACTTGCAGCCTAAGAGGTTCGTAATCGAAACAGAAACACGTCTAAAAACTCGCCTAAATCGGCACTTGGACAACCTAAAAGACCAAGTGCCACTAATCAAAACGGATTTTTAGACGTATCCAGAGACTTTTTAGGCCTCTGAATGCCACTGTACACCTAGAGCCGAAAGGGGCATTTTAGGAATAGTGGTGAAGGTAGGATTTGGGCAGGACGTAGGCAACCTAGACTTAGTCGTACTGCAAGTATAACCAAATGTTTTATGAGGCTGCATGGACGGAACTTATACATTGTGACTTAGGCGATCTAAAAACAGGTCTAAGTGCCCAGAAGGTATCCAAAGTGCAGGGATAAAGTACAGATCCCCCCGTGATCACTGACCCCCCCCCCTCACACACACACACACACACATACACACACAGCTATAAAAATTGGAATAAAAATGTACATACCTGCCCTTCAGAACATCAGCACCTGGCATAGGAAAGTCTAGTAGAGCTGCACAGAGGTGACTTAAGTAGTCTGGAGGTGGGCTAGTGAATCATAGAGAGAACCAAGCCCATAAGCCACTCTAACCACTGCATTCATGATAAAAATTGTGAGTCCACCAAAACTCCCCCAAACCCTACTGTACTGCCATATAGGTGGCACCTGCAGCCATAAGGGCTATTGGGGTTGCAGACAGGTGGGTATAGTAGGTTTTGGGGGTATTTCTGGGGAGCTCACCATGACCTGCAAGGGAGTTGTGGTGAGATGTTTATGTGGCACCCTTTTTGTGAAGTTCACAGCAGTGCCCTATAAGGTGCCCCACTACTCTGTTGCCATGTCTGGGTGGCCAGACCATCTCTTTGCTGACCCTTCCCACATCCAAAAGGTCTTGTTCTAGGCATTTGGGACTTGGACGATTTTTTGGACAAGACTGCAGTATAAAGATAGACGACTTGGGTGGTCTGGACGATCAAACGGCTGGATGTAGAAGATTTTTGGAAAAAAAATATATTTTGGACGTATTTTTCAAGAATGGACTTTAGATGCTGCCAACTTTGGGTGACTAGCGCCCTAGGCCCAAAACGGATGTAGACTTATTTTTTTTATTATGTCAGCTCAATGTGTTTTTTACATTCAGGTACTCAAGCATTTTTCCCTGCCTGTCCCGATGGGCTCACACTCTTATCTAATGTACATAAGAACATAAGAATTGCCGCTGTTGGATCAGACCAGTGGTCCATCGTGCCCAGCAGTCTGCTCACGCGGCGACCCTTGGTCTAAGACCAGCACCCTAACTGAGACTAGCCCTACCTGCATATGTTCTGGTTCAGCAGGAACTTGTCTAACTTTGTCTTGAATCCCTGGAAGGTGTTTTCCTCTACGACAGACTCCGGAAGAGCGTCCCAGTTTTCTACCACTCTCTGAGTGAAGAACTTCCTTACGTTCATACAGAATCTATCCCCTTTCAATTTTAGAGAGTGCCCTCTCGTTCTCCCTACCTTGGAGAGGGTGAACAACCTTGAATGTTTCGATCATGTCCCCTCTCAATATCCTCTGTTCGAGGGAGAAAAGGCCCAGTTTCTCTAATCTTTCACTGTACGGCAACTCCTCCAGCCCCTTAACCAGCTTAGTCGCTCTTCTCTGGACCCTTTTGAGTAGTACCATGTCCTTCTTCATGTACGGCAACCAGTGCTGGACGCAGTACTCCAGGTGAGGGCGCACCATGGCCTGGTATAGCGGCATGATAACCTTCTCCGATCTGTTCGTGATCCCCTTCTTTATCGTTCCTAGCATTCTGTTTGCCCTTTTTGCCACCGCTGCACATTGCGTGGATGGCTTCATTGACTTGTCGATCATAACTCCCAAGTCTCTTTCCTTGGAGGTCTCTCCAAGTACCTCCCCGGACATCCTGTATTCGTGCTTTGGTGCCCCTGGGCCAATCCAGCCCCATTCTTCGTTGAGCTGCATGCTGGACGGACGGGTTTGGCACCCGTCTGTCCGGCCAACCTAAAATAGGTACGGGGAAGGGGGGTGGGGTGGGAGGTCGTAGGGTCGGCCGGGGGGGGTCGCGGGTCAGCTGGGGGGGGCCGATCAGGGGTTCTTGGGGGGGCGGACGTTAGGGGGGAGGGGGGTGCTTCGAGGACAGGAGGGCTTGGGATCCCTCCTGCCCGTACTGTAGTAGGGGTGGGGGTACTGTACTGTAGTAGGGGCGGGGTCGCCTGGGCCAGGAGGGCTTGGGCTCCCTCCTGGCCCGAACGAGTCGGGAGTGCCGTGGGTGCATGGAGCAAGAGAGCTTGGGCTCCCTCTTGCCCCGATGTTATCGGGGGGGGGGGTTGCAGATGCCGCAGGGCAAGAGGGCTTGGGCTTGGGGGTTGTGTTTGGGGGGAGGAGTGATTCATCACGGCAGGAGAGATGCCTCATCTCCCCTACCGCGATGCCATCACTCCTCTACCGAACTGCCGCGGGTCACGGCAGTTTGGGTAGAAGAGTGATGGCATCGCGGTAGGGGAGATGAGGCATCTCTCTTGCCACGACGGTTAGGTTGCCTGGCCGCTGAGCTGATGGCGCCAACGGCCATCAGCTCAGCGGCCCGTTTTTTGGCACTTAGACCTTTTTCACTTAGACGAAATAAAACCAGGTCTAAGTGCCAACTAGGCAACCTTTAACTGTTTTGGTTATACCTGTTGTACGGCTAGGTGTAGGTCGGCCCACCTCCCGCCCACTGCCCGCCCTTTCCCCTCCTCTAAACACACCTCTTTTCTCTCTGTGCGTTTAGAGGCAGGGGAAAGGCCTAAGTTGGTTTTAGATACGTCTAAAAAACAGCTTTGGTTATGGGTACTTGGACGATCAGGCTTTTTGATCGTCCAAGTAGCTATTTAGGACACTTTTTAGACGTTTTTGTTTTTTTTTTTATTATTACCCCCATGGCATATAAAGTAGGTCTAAATTAACCAGTCAAGATATCCTGTTGACTTTAACTAGTTAAATTTAGCAATTCTAAGTTAACTAAATATTATTCTGAATATCTGGGTAAAGTAAGCCAGATATCTTATCCAATTAACTTTAACCAGGTATGATCTCTCTGAATCTTAGCCCTCTTTATATAAAGCTAAATTGATCTTGGTTTATACCAAAAAATGGAAATCACAGAGACTAATAGCCAATAAACAAAATATATGCAAGGCATTAAGGAGAGCATCTGGGTTCATTTCTGCATTTCTTCTTTTTTCTGCTTAGAAACACTGGTTTGGAAGTTGAAGCTGCTGAAAAGAAAGTTATCTCAAGTGCTGCGCTCAAAGTGGAAGACAAAGATTCTCCAAGTGATAAAGTCTACTACATCATCAACAATGTGGCAAAATTTGGCAGCCTAAAATTAAAGGTTCCTGCAATATTTGAAGAATTTGTATCATCATTATGCAAAATAAGATTGATTGTAACTACAAATGTATTTTGACCATAAAAGAAAGAAAAGTTAATTGAAGCATAGAAAATAAGGCAGATATTGACCATATGGCCTATCCACAGCCAAAGGTTACAAAAATCAAAATAAAATCATAAAACTGTAGATTGAAGACTGGAAAAATATGTTAATTATCTCTTGTGGGAGGAGGAAAGCCTCAGATCATGTGTCCATTTTCACATGTCAGCCCATTGGACATCAATTTCAATCACTGGCCATCTTCCACCACCCTAAATTACTGTGCAAAAATCATGCTGTGCAAATTTGCATTGATAATATATAATTAATATCAAAAGTGTAAAAACCACATCATAATAATGTCAGGCAACTTGTTTTAAACTCGATTCAGTCTAAAACAAGTTGCCTGACATTATTAAGATAAGTGGTTTTTACACTTTTGATATTAATTATATATTATCAATGCAAGTTTGCACAGCATGATTTTTGTAATTTAGGGTGGTGGAAGATGGCCAGTGATTGAAAATGATGTCCACATTAGCTGAATGGCCAGTGGGCTGACATGTGAAAATGGACACATGATCTGAGGCTTTCCTCCTTCCACAAGAGATAATTGACATATTTTTCCAGTCTTCTATCTACAGTTTTATGATTTTGTTTTGATTTTTGTAACCTTTGGTTGTTAATTTTTTGATTCTTGTTTTTGTATTGCTATTCACAGCCATGCCACTTACAAACGTTTCATCTCCTTTAGAGATCCTATGTACTTGTCCCAAGTGTTCTTTGAATTCAAATATAGTCTTCATCTCTACCACCTTTTATGAGCGTTGGAGTTGTTACTGCCTCATCCTGTGCTAAAAACCACTCTACGGTTTTGTAAATGGGGAGGGGGCGGTAAGTTACTCTTGAATCTATCTTCTTTCACCATCATCTTATATCCCCCCTAATTCAAGAGCTTCCTTTCAATTGGAAGAGACTCACTTCCTATGCATTTTTTCCACTGAGGTATTTATACATCTCTAAAAGCTTTATGATGAAAACCACTGACCGATTCCATCCTGTACGATCTCCAGAGACTTATACAGAGGCAATATCACCTCCTTTTTCCTGCTGGCTCTTCCTCTCTCCCTCGCAACACCCTTCTGGCTCTTTCTGTCAACATGGATTCACTAGACAAATTTCTTTGACTGGTTGACCAGAGAATTGGATAGAGGATATGCGCTAGATGTGGTGTATTTAGATTTTAGCAAAGCCTTTGACATTGTTCCACACAGGCGTCTAATAAATAAACGGAGTGCTCTTAGGATGGTTCCCAAAGTGACGGGTTGGGTCAAGAACTGATTGAGTGGAAGGCGACAGAGGATAGAGAACAATAGAAATCACTCTGAAGAAAGGGACCAGTGGTGTGCCTCAAGGTTATGTTCTGGGGCCTGTTCTTTTTAAAAAATTTTATAAACGATATTGCTGAAGGGTTGTCGGGTAAGATTTGCCTCCTTGTGGATGATTCGAAAATCTGCAATAGAGTATTCACGCCGGATGGTGTGAATAACATGAAGAAAGACCTGGTGAAGCTTGAAGAATGGTCTGAAATTTGGCAGCTAAAATTTAATGCTAAGAAGTGCAAGGTCATGCATTTGGCCTGCAAAAACCCAAGGGAGCGGTACAGATTAGGGAGTGAAGAGCCTACGTGCACAACAGAAGAGCAAGACTTGGGTGTGATTGTATGTGATGATCTTAAGGTGGCCAAACAGGTTGAAAAGGTGACGGCAAAAGCTAGAAGGATGCTAGGTTGCATAGGGAGAGGTATGGCTAGTAGGGAAAAGGAGGTATTCATGCCTCTGTATAAGACTCTGGTGAGACCTCATTTAGAATATTGTGTACAATTCTAGAGGCCGCACCTTCAAAAAGGTATAAAAAAGATGGAGTTGGTCCAGAGGAAGGCTACTAAAATGGTATGTGATCTTCATCATGGGGACAGAGTTAAAGATCTCAATCTGTATACTTTGGAGGAAAGGCGGGAGAGAGGAGATACGTTAGAGATATTTAAATACTTACGTGGCGTAAATGCGTATGAGTCGAGTCTCTTGAATTTGAAAGGAAGCTCTGGAATGAAAGGGCATAGAATGAAGTTAAAAGGTGTAATCTAAGGAAATACTTTTTTACAGAAAGGGTGGTAGGTGCATGGAACAGTCTCCTAGAAGAGATGGTGGAGACAGAGACTGTGTCTGAATTCAAAAGGGCCTGGGATAGGCATGTGGGATTTCTTAGAAAGAGTAAGAGATAATGAATACTGCAGATGGGCAGACTGGATGGGCCATTTGGCCTTTATCTGCCGTCATGTTTCTATGTTTTCTACCTGTTTGGCCACCTTCAGATCATCCTTTACCATCACACCCAAGTCCTGCTCCTCTTACGTGCACAGAAGTACTTCACTCCTACGTTGTACCACTCCCTCGGGTTTTTGTAGCCCAAATTCATGACCTTGGGTTATTTTGGGGTTTTTGTTTTTTTTGCATTAAATGTTTGCTGCCAAATTCTGGACCATTCTTCAAGCTCCTCCCTATGTTATTCATACCTCGGTTTCAGAACTAATTTCATATATCACCCAAAAGAAGTAATAGAGAAACTTCTTTCTTCATTTTGGTAAAGACATATACCCTGGAGCATAGGCGTTGAAATGAGGGGAGCCATGAGTGCCTTGGCACCCCCAAAAATCTGGAGAGCGAGGAGACCACCATTATCTCCCCACGCCCAAGATGCTGTGGCTGCTGCTGGTCTGTGGCAGCAAAAACAAATAAAATGATTATGCGGGGCTGCACTGTTCAAGCTCATGGCTGCCAACCCTGCTCTAGAATAAGAGATGATGTCAGAGGGGGTGGGGCCAGAAGCTTTGAGCATGAACAGTGCTGCCCTGCAAAGTCTTTTTCTTTGTTTTTGCTGCTGCACACTGTGACAGGGAAGCTCCTGTCACGGTGAAAACTACTACTAAAACTCCCCAGAATGCAGCACAAGGCTGGATAAAACCAGGCATGGAGTCAGGACAGCTGGCTCAGGCAAAGGAAGGCAAGCCCAGGCAGGTTCCAGCACAGCTGAAGAGCCAATTAAGAAAGGCTCTGCAGACCACTGATTGCCCCTATCACTCCTTTCCTGAAGTCAGGGAGAAACCTGAGGCTAATTTAGAAGGGGGTGGAGTCAGACCCCGGGGTTGGCCTTATAGGAAAGATCAATTTACTGGAGAAGGGAGAAGGGAGGAAACTCGAGAAGGAACGAGAGTGCAGAGAGAGGAGAACCAGAAGGAGTGGTTGAGAAGCCAAACTACTCACGTGGGTTCCAGGTCACAGAGGGTGCCTCAAGTCCAGCAGGAACGGAGGGCAAGAAGCCCACACCTAGGGAAAGGTGTTACTGCCCTGGAGAGGTATTGTGACTGGCAACTCAAGCCCCAAAGAGCAGGGCTGAGAAAGCCTCCCCAGAGAAAAGCTGCAGACAGTTTTGCAGACGTACAGAGAGGGGGAGGGGAAGCACAAACAGAAAGAAGTGAAGAAACTTCAAGCCGGAGTTCCCGGGAGTGTGAATGGGAAATGGACAGCATACTAAGTAATGAGATAAGTGAAGAGGGCATGGACCTTGGAGAATATGATGTTTGCATGTCCTAAGTTAAACTCCTGAAGAACGGTATCCTATTGTTTGTATACCCGACAGCATGAGCAGTGCGGGCAGAGTTAACAAGGTGCTAATAATGTGTTAAACAAATGCAGAGGGCTGAGAAGGAAAGGCTGGACGCAAGCCGTGCTCAGCTAGCTAGGCTCATAAAAGGTGAAGTCCAGAGTGAGAGCAATCAAGCCCGGCAGGGGCTACGAGCCAAGGAAAGCTTTAACTGACTTATAAGTTTGCTGGGATTTTCCTGGTGATAAGGAAGTGCAATCTTGCTCCTTAATAGAACCTGGACTGAAAGAATAATGGGGGGAGAGGCCCTCTAAGCACTGTAACCAACTGAGGTGAATGTTTTATGTTTTTTTCTTCTGCTGTGTATTTTCTTTGAACTTTGGGTTAGTAATAAACCTGATACTTTATTCTAAAGAATCCGGTATCCGGGTCTTCCTTCCACTGCCATATAAAAGGCGTATTAAAAATCTTACTTGTGGTCCGGGCCGCAGTTTCCTACTTACTCAGAGACGGGCCCGGTCACAAGAAGTTGGTGGCAGTGGTGGGATCCCGCCGCCCACAGGTTAGTGGAGGAAGTACGCCCAGAGGTTGGAAAGGAAAACCCCAAGAAAAAAAAAAAAAAAAACCCGCAAAACCACAGAAACACGAAGGTTGGTTTTTTTTTGTGCAAAGCAACAGCTGGGTTTTGGCAGTGGAAAATAGTGCCAGAAAGGACGGTGTTCACAAGCTGGTAACACAGTGGTGTGGAATATAGGAACAATTCAAGCGTGGTTTGGATTTTTTTTTTTGGAAAAGCCATAAATTTCTTAACCGGACTTTCTTGGAGACTGAGGATTAAAAGACCCAGAGGCAACATTAAGGCATCTGGAGGCCAACATCAGCAAGAGAGTGGAGCGGAGCCCGGAGGAGCAGTTCCAGGTTCCGGAGTTCCTGGTTGCAGGAGTGGCTGGGGAGGCCCTAATATCCCAAGGCTGAGACACATCAGTCCCTAAGGATGGAGGCAGCCAAGTTCCGGACTGGTCTGGAAGGGGAGATGCACCGTATGCAGCTGCATTTCCAGGAGATGTTGCAGTCGCAGGCAGAGCTTTGGAAGGCTGATCACCAGGCGCAGCAAGCAAGGCACACAGAACTTTTGCAACAAATGACTGCTCAGATACAGGCCATAAGCAACCTGGCGCAGAGGCCTGCAGTACCGGCGGCCGGCAGCGGTGATGGTGTCGTCGGGCCGGTAGGCGCTCCTTTTGGGGAGCTGATAAGACTGCATAAAATGAATGTAGATGATGACATATCATATCGTACTTTGGGTACTGAACCAGCAGTAAGCTATCCTATACTTAAGCCAGAATTGCTAGAATGTGTAGAGAGTGACCCAGGGCCCTATCGGAGCCAGTCACGGGGAACCCGTTTGGCCCCGAAGGAGAACCCTGGAACCTTGAGACAAGGCCTTGACAGATGTTTTAGGAGGTCTGGGGGAAGGTACCGGGGACGGGCCAGGGTTAAGCGGGCTGGTAAGTGTTTTGCCTGTGGTCATCCGGGACATTGGCAAGTGCAATGCCCGGTCAGGAGGAGCCTGACCAACATGGTTGGGTCCACAACCCTGGTTTCCCTGAGAGATTGGATGATTCCGATAAAAATAGAGGGAATCCCGTTAGTTGCCCTAATAGACTCAGGGGCTGATCAGTCCATACTGGCCCAGAAAGTATGGCAGCAGGTTTTAAGAGCCCGGGGTCAGAAAATCGATAAACCCCAGGGACGGTTGGAAATACAATGCATGCATGGGACCTCCTTACCCTATGAAATGAAGGAGGTGTGGATAGAGTATGAAGGGAGAAAAGATGCTCTAAAAATGGCCCTGATGCCTAGACCCCCATATGATGTGATCCTGGGACGGGAATGGCCCTACTTTAGGGAGTGTTGTGGCATACGAGGGGTGGAGGCGTCCCCAGTGCAGGAGGAGCAGTTGGCCCAAATCTTCCCCCTGGCAGAGGAGGTCCTAGAAGAACCCTCCCATAAAAGAAGGAAAAGCCGAGCAGAGCGGCGGGAGGACAAAAGGTCTTGCTCGCAAGGCAAGGGAGGGGGGAGTCACTTATCGTGGAGACCCTGGGTGCCTTACGAGGTGGCCCAACGATTCCCTACTCTAAGCCGGGAACAAAGAAAAGATCCCTCATTAGAGCCGGCTATAGAGCAGTGGGAAATCGCTGGGGAGGGGGCTTGTGAGTTTCAGGTGGTAGGGGGACTCCTCTATAGGAGAGGATGGAATCCTAGGGCCCAAAAGGCACAAAGGTGCTTAGTAATACCAGCCAGCTTTAGGAAGCAAATATTTTGGTCCATCCATAGGGACCGCGGACTAGACCATTTGACCCCAGGTTTAACCATTAAAGAGATCCAAAGGAAATTCTATTGGCCCGGACTAGTCCAAGAGGTAGTAGCCTGGTGTAAGGAGTGTCCGAGATGTAGGGACGGGGTCGCAGAGAGGCCGCCCATTAATCCTGAAGAGGCAAGTGTACATAAGGACAGGGACCAAAAGAGTCCGCCAGAGAAACCTGAAGAGGTAGGTCAGAGTAGGGACCAGAGAGGAAAGAGTCCGCCAGAGGAACCTGAAGAGGTAGGTCAGAGTAAGGATCAGAGAGGAAAGAGTCCGCCAGAGAAACCTGAAGAGGTAGGTCAGAGTAAGGATCAGAGAGGAAAGAGTCCGCTAGAGAAACCTGAAGAGGTAGGTCAGAGTAGGGACCAGAGAGGAAAGAGTCCGCCCGGACAACCGAAAGAGGTTTCCTTGGCCAAGGTTACACCAGATAGGGAGAAGCCCATTTTAAGGGTGATGCGGCTATCTCCCAAGGCTAAATTGCCAGTCCGCGTGACGCCAGGATCCGTGGGCTGGGACTTAAGCAGTATCCAAGAAATGAAGGTGCCAAAAGGGGGCAGGAAGGTTGTGGATACGGGCGTAGTGATCGCTCTACCAGAAGAGTGTTATGGGCGCATTGCGCCAAGATCGGGTTTGGCCCTCCGGCATGGCATACACATAGGGGCTGGAGTGGTCGATCCCGATTATCGGGGAACCCTTAAGATTTTGGTATTAAATCTAGGGGAGAAGGAATATAGTATAAAAGAAGGGGATTGTATAGCTCAATTAATATGTGAGCGAGTGATGATTCCGGAACTGCGAGAGGAGGTGATAGATACAGTCACTGCTCGGGGGGAGCAGGGCTGGGGCTCCTCAGAGGAGCAAGAAGGGGTGGTAAAGAAATCCATAACCCGGAGAGTCCCGTTACGGTTAGGGGAAAAGACCTCTAAGAGTGTAAAAGAAGAAAGGACCGATAGGGGTTTAAGTAGGGGGGTATGTGACAGGGAAGCTCCTGTCACGGTGAAAACTACTACTAAAACTCCCCAGAATGCAGCACAAGGCTGGATAAAACCAGGCATGGAGTCAGGACAGCTGGCTCAGGCAAAGGAAGGCAAGCCCAGGCAGGTTCCAGCACAGCTGAAGAGCCAATTAAGAAAGGCTCTGCAGACCACTGATTGCCCCTATCACTCCTTTCCTGAAGTCAGGGAGAAACCTGAGGCTAATTTAGAAGGGGGTGGAGTCAGACCCCGGGGTTGGCCTTATAGGAAAGATCAATTTACTGGAGAAGGGAGAAGGGAGGAAACTCGAGAAGGAACGAGAGTGCAGAGAGAGGAGAACCAGAAGGAGTGGTTGAGAAGCCAAACTACTCACGTGGGTTCCAGGTCACAGAGGGTGCCTCAAGTCCAGCAGGAACGGAGGGCAAGAAGCCCACACCTAGGGAAAGGTGTTACTGCCCTGGAGAGGTATTGTGACTGGCAACTCAAGCCCCAAAGAGCAGGGCTGAGAAAGCCTCCCCAGAGAAAAAGCTGCAGACAGTTTTGCAGACGTACAGAGAGGGGGAGGGGAAGCACAAACAGAAAGAAGTGAAGAAACTTCAAGCCGGAGTTCCCGGGAGTGTGAATGGGAAATGGACAGCATACTAAGTAATGAGATAAGTGAAGAGGGCATGGACCTTGGAGAATATGATGTTTGCATGTCCTAAGTTAAACTCCTGAAGAACGGTATCCTATTGTTTGTATACCCGACAGCATGAGCAGTGCGGGCAGAGTTAACAAGGTGCTAATAATGTGTTAAACAAATGCAGAGGGCTGAGAAGGAAAGGCTGGACGCAAGCCGTGCTCAGCTAGCTAGGCTCATAAAAGGTGAAGTCCAGAGTGAGAGCAATCAAGCCCGGCAGGGGCTACGAGCCAAGGAAAGCTTTAACTGACTTATAAGTTTGCTGGGATTTTCCTGGTGATAAGGAAGTGCAATCTTGCTCCTTAATAGAACCTGGACTGAAAGAATAATGGGGGGAGAGGCCCTCTAAGCACTGTAACCAACTGAGGTGAATGTTTTATGTTTTTTTCTTCTGCTGTGTATTTTCTTTGAACTTTGGGTTAGTAATAAACCTGATACTTTATTCTAAAGAATCCGGTATCCGGGTCTTCCTTCCACTGCCATATAAAAGGCGTATTAAAAATCTTACTTGTGGTCCGGGCCGCAGTTTCCTACTTACTCAGAGACGGGCCCGGTCACAACACCAACAGCAGCAGCTGTGAGAGTGGGGGTATTGGTGTTGAGATGGGGGAGGCCGAATGGAGGGGGGAGAAGGAGAGATGCTGGATGAGGGGGACAGAGGGGACAGATGCTGGATAGATAGGGGGTAAGGAGGGGGACAGGCACTGGATGAGGGGGAGAGAAAGGGCAAATGCTGGATAGAAAGAGGGAGGAGGGTACAAAGGCAGATGAGGGTGAGGATAGAGGACAGACACCAGATGGAGGGGGAAAAGGAGTAAACACCAGATAGAAAGGGGGGAAGGCAGACACTGGATGGAAATGGAGAGAGAGAGGGGTCAGACTGTGAATGGAAGTAGGGAGAGAGAAGAACCAGATGCTGGATGGGGGGGGGCAGGGAGATAAGGACAGACTCTGGATAGAAATGGGAAGAGAGAGGGGCCAGACACTAAATAGAAGGCTAGCCAGATTCCTGTCACAGTATGTTAAATACGTTAGTCTTTCCTACACTTTTCCAGTTTCCAAGGTCTGTGACAGATTTATTTTTTAATACTAGGTCTCATGATACCTTTTCTACCATCTCCTTTATTAGCAATTATCTCCCCCCCCCCTTTTTTTTTATAAGATCATGGTAGTGTCTTTAGTGCCGGCCACAGCGGTAACAGCTTCAATGCTCATAGAATTCCTATGAGCATCAGAACTGTTACCGCTAAAGCTGGAACCATTTCCCAGTAGAAGTGGTGGAGATAGAGACTATGTCTGAATTCAAGAAAGCATGGGATAGGCACGTGTGATCTCTCGGAGAGAGAAAGACATAATGGTTACTGCGGATGGCTTTATCTGCCGTCATGTTTCTATGTTTCTAACAAGAAACAAAACTTTCATTAAAAGCTAAAACTATTTAAAATTAGGTGCAACACACACACACACACACATATATATATAATATGTGTGTGTGTTGCACCTTATTTTTAAATAGTTTTACCTTTACCATCTTGGTTGCTCTTCTTTGAACCTTTTCTAGCGCCACTATATCTTTCTTGAGATAAGGAGACCAGAATTGAATGCAATACTCCACATGAGGTCACACCATGGAGCGATACAGGGGCATTATGACATTCTTAGTCTTGTTAACCATCCCTTTCCTTCCACTCAACCAGATCCTGTCCCAACATGCCATTTTGGGACTCATCCCAAGGGCACTCGGTTTATTTATTAGACGTCTGTGTGGAACACTGTCAAAGGCTTTGCTAAAATCTAAATAACAAAAACATAGAAACTGGAATGTTCAACAAACTTCCAAGCATTCGTTTAATCTAATTCTATACTCATTTTATTTAAATATTTATTTTCTAAAAAAGAATTTTTTTTAATACTTTCAATTTATATCTAAAACCATTACATAACTACAAAAAAAGGTTGACTATAAAGTGCAAAGTGTTCTATAAATGCATAGTTTGCATTTATAGAACTGGACCCTGTGTACACATCTTGCTAGGCGCTATTCAGTAAAGATGTGCATGTAAATTCTTGTGAGCAGATCTGAAAAGGGCCATGGCTATGGGAGGGGCATTGCGGGGCTTAGGCATTGCAAGAATTTGCATCCAGTGTTTCAGGATATGGCAGATCTGCACCTAATTTAGACGTGGGGTTTTACACCAGGTTTCAGTTGTTGGAAATCCTCACACCTACAAGTTAGACACAGACCTCAGCGTTAGATGCTATCCTAATCTAAAAGTTAGGCCCGGATCTCAGTATTAGACACTATCCTAACCTAAAAGTTAGGCACAGATCTCTGTGTTAGATGCTATCCTAATCTAAAAGTTAGGCGCGGATCTCGGTGTTAGACGCTATCCTATAAACAGCGCCCAACTCAAAGCGCCATTATAGAATAGTACTTAGTGCTTTTTTTCCTGTGATGATTTTTCAGTGCCGCGTATACAATTTTATCCCATCTGTATTAAAGGCTTGATAGAAGAGCCGGGCTTTCACCTCTAATAATTTCTGTGGCATCTATTGGTCTATTTGTTATCATGCAAAGTATAGAGTATTCAAATTTCCCATTTTACTTCCTTTTAGGCAACTTCAACATGGATTACTTTGCATCCTGGCATGAACTTCACTCAAGAGGATGTGGACATGAACCATGTCTGGTATTATCACACTGCTGTTCTGGGATCAAAGGGTTATGACAGTTTCCACTTTTATGTGACAGATGGAGAACACAGCTCCCCACCAGAAAGCTTCTATATTTCAATTAAAAATACGGACAAAGGTAGGCAATGAATTTACAGCAGTCTTGGGATTTGCTGGAATCATGTTGGGAAGAACAGCGCATCAGGTTTTTGCATAAATTGAAGTCACAGTATATCCTAAAAATGAAGGAAACATGTTACTTTTGCAAAAGTCTGGCACTACGGTGTTCAAAATGCCTGTCTGCAAGACTGAAAGAACTATACAGGGTGCCCACAAAAACACTCCTTGATTTTAAATGGTTACAAAATCCAAACTTATTGGAATATGTTTATAAATAAGATGACGGCAAATAGAAGTCCCAAAAAGCACAGTTAGCAAGATCTTACCCAATCGCTTGCACTTTCACCCTTATAAGCTGCAATTGGTGCATAAGTTACAACCTTCAGACAATGCAACGTGACAGAATGACCAGGTGTTTCTGAAGTGGCCCCCAAGTTCACCGGGCATTAGTTTGTGACTTTTTCCTTTGGTGATGCATGAAAGACAGAGTGTACGTACCTCTACTACCCACAACTATGGGTGATCTGCAGGAACGCATCACTGAAGCTATAAATGTGATCATGCCGGATATGCTTCAGAGAGTCTGGTCCAAGTTTGATTATTTTATCAATTTTTGCTGAGTAATAGGTGGGGGGCACTCATCGAGTGTATGTAATCAACAGATACCATATGAAACTTTATGAGCTGATGAAACTGTAGCCTCAAAGGTGAAAGAATATTCCAATAAATTTTGGTTTTGTAACCATTTAAAATCAAGGAGTGGTTTTGTGGGCACCCTGTATAATAATATTTATTCATGTAATGTAATGTAATTTATTTCTTATATACCGCTACATCCGTTAGGTTCTAAGCGGTTTACAGAAAATATACATTAAGATTAGAAATAAGAAAGGTACTTGAAAAATTCCCTTACTGTCCCGAAGGCTCACAATCTAACTAAAGTACCTGGAGGGTAATAGAGAAGTGAAAAGTAGAGTTAGAGGAAAAATAAAAATAAAATAAACATTTTAACAAGACAGCATTGATCTAAATACTTTGGAAGGTAGAAGAGAGGAGAGAAAGGAATAGAAGCAGAAGGGGGAGCCGTTGAACAGTAGAATTCTGGAGAAATTTAAATGATAGAAATAGAACAAAACAAAGACAAAAATTCATCATCCTGCTTCTTGTATAAATTATATCAAAGTAGAATGAAAAATAAAAGCATATATCTAAATAAAACAAGGAAAAGTGAATTAAAATAAATTTGCCTCAAAATATTCCATTTAGAAATAATTACAGGGTGTCAGGTCAAAACCGTGGAAGACAAAGGCGCGCGCCAACAACTGAGCGCAGCGCGGAGGCGCGCGCCGAAGAAAATAACTGTTTTTAGGGGCTCCGACGGGGGGGTGTAGGGGGGAACCCCCCCCACTTTACTTTATACAGATCGCGCCGCGTTGTGGGGGCGTTGTGGGTGGTTTGGGGGGTTGTAACCCCCCACATTTTACTGAAAACTTAACTTTTTCCCTAAAAACGGAAAAAGTTAAGTTTACAGTATAATGAGGGGGGTTACAACCCCCCAAACCACCCACAACGCCGCCGCGATCTGTATTAAGTAAAGTGGGGGGGCTCCCCAACAAAACCCCCCGTCGGAGCCTCTAAAAACTGTCATTTTCTTCGGCGCGCGCCTCCGTCTTGCGCTCAGTTGTCGGCGCGCGCCTTTGTCTTCCGCGGTTTTGTCTATGAACCAATTACAGCACTGTACGCTTGTTTCAATATCCAAACTCATTTTGTGAATCTAATGGAGAAACATCTTAAATTACAGTGCATTATTCCAATAGCTGACCACATTTCACACATTTGCTAAAGCAGGACAAGGTCATGACGGAAGCCTTTAAAAAAAATATCTGAGTTTCAGTTTCCCCAAATTATCTCCCAACTGTGTTCATTGCACTTCCCTGGAAGTCCAAGACATAAGGCGGAATACGGTATGATCTGGAGACTTGAAATCTCCATAGGCTGCGGGAAAGCATTCCTGATAACAGGACCACTTTTTATTCCACTAGCCGTGAAGAAATCAAAATGAGTTCTGTTCCAAAGGCTGTCGCACGGTTTCTTTTGAAAAGGAAAAGAAATCAGATTGAGACACTCGTGTCCTCAAGAGTGTTAGATTTCTCTAAAGCCTTGCCAGGCGGTTGTAATTTATTGAATGTGGGCTTCTGAAATAGTGCTCCTGCCAGTGAAAGATTGGCACATGAAGAATGGAGACAACTAATTCTCACGGGGTCTTCTCTGGCAAAATTCTCTATTGAGTCCTCATGCTTCTTGTGCTTATAGCTACCGGGATCCAGGAGCGCCATCTGCAAACTGTGATTCATAAACACTCTGCCAGTCTTCCATGTACCCTGACATCATTAAAAAAAAAAAAAAAAACCCCAAGAAGCAGTATTCTAATAAAGAGAGGTGGTTTTTCAGTCTACCAATTAAACGCATCTAATTTATTTCTCTTACAGCTGAGGCTTTATTTATTAGTAAACAGCTGCATTTGTTACACTTTTTTTTTTTTTTTACTAGAAGAGTGCCAAATGGCACTTTCGATAATCCATTAGTCCTAAATAATCATCTGGGTGCTTCATATAATATTCCAGAATATGATAGAAAAGAAAGGCTATTAAAATTGGAAAATTTGACCTTGCCAGGCTTAAGGAAATGCTTTTGTCTGTTTTTAAACTTTGAGTGAATTTTATAGAGCTCGTTGCCCGTGCACTGGGGTTACACAAGGCGCGGTGCAGCCGGCAATCAAAAGGTTCTTGTGTGCACCTGTGTCAGCATAGTTCATTCTCAACCTGCAATACCCATATTGTATAGTGCTGTCCAGTAGGCATGAGTTGAAGTCACAGGTTTTTTGGGGTTTGTTTGTTTTTTGTTTTGGTTTTTTTGCTTCACTCGGACCTAAACCAAGATCTGATCCCAGCTTTGCAAGCAAACTAATTCAGGGTCACGATTTTATGTTTTTACACTCTTTAGGTTGGAATAAGCTTCTCCTTCCAAGTCCAGCATACTGGGATTAGAACAGAAAATGTCAGCGGTATTTTTTCTACGTGAAAATATAATATTGCTGTTTATTGGCCAAAGTTCAAACACACTGGGGGCGGAAGGAAGGGATTATCAAAGCTGCAATTAAGATGTGTTGTTTTACCACTAACTTGTGCTCTACTTTGTGGCTCACTGGTAGAGCTGCTGTCTCTGCACCCAGAGGTTGTGAGATCGAATCCCAGTGCTGCTTCTTGTGACCCTGGGCAAGTCACTTAATCCTCCAGCTCCCACCACTTTGAACGTCAGCTTTGAAATGCAAAAGCCGCAACACAATGGTACACAAGTCCCCATTCCTTTCCCTTCCCTGCTATGGTAGCATGGGTCCCATTTTATGCAAGGAGACCTAAACTAAACTAAACTTTGGGTTTATATGCCACATCTTCTCCACAACGTGGAACTCGGCACGGTTTACAGGGGTTGGGATAGAAAGGAACTCCAATGGAATTATAGAAGTAAGTATAAAGAGAGGTTAGAGGGATTAGTGTGCCAGAGAGGGAAAGAAAAGTTACATTCTAGAGAAAAGCCAAGTTTTCAGATGCTTACGGAATAGTTGAAAGGAGCTCAAGTTACGAAGTGGGGAGGTAAGATTATTCCAGAGCTCAGTGATTCTGAAGGGGAGGGAAGACCCTAGTTTACCAACATGGGATATGTCTTTTAAAGAGGGGAAGGATAATTTTAGTTTTTGGGCGGATCTGGTGGAATTTGGATTTGAGGAATTCCAGGATAATGGAATAAAAGGAGGAAGGATACCGTGTAGGATCTTGAAGGTTAGGCAGGCACATTTAAAGTGGACCCTGGAGATTACAGGAAGCCAGTGGAGCTTGGACAAGAGTGGTGAGACATGGTCAAATTTACTTTTTGAGAAGATAAGCTTAGCCGCGGTATTCTGGATTAGTTGGAGTCTATGGAGGCTTTTCTTTGTTAGGCTTAAGTAGATAGAGTTGCAATAGTCCAATCTGGAAAGGATGGTGGATTGTACAAGGACGGCAAAGTGTTTTTGATGGAAGCAGGACCTAACTAATAACAACTGTGGTTAACAACAAAATAACCGGATTTAACCAAAGCCTATGTTGATAACTTTCTCCCACAATCGGGAACGGGTCAACTTAAACCCTCTCCAGTTTCCTGTTATTACACGAAAGACAGTGCATAAATCATATCTACCGTAGATACCTTGAAAGAAGTGTCAGCATCATGGGGAATTATCAAAGAATTTGATCAACAAATATACCAGATTTAGTTTTATAAAATGCCATAAACTATCATAGGTACTCAATTTAAATAAAAGCCACGTGCTCACAGCTCTAAGCTACTGTCAAAAGATATGAGTTCTATTTTAATGGCAGAGCCCAATGTAAATAATAATGTGGCATCTGAATGGTTAAATTTAAGCAATTAACATGCTGTGTAATGTAGTTTCATTAACCAACCCACATGCCGAAAGTGTGAGATTGTGAATACATAGCCAGGCTTTATTTTAAATCATTTTATACAAATGTTTGGCTGTTAAAAATGGCTCTGGTAGTGGGAGTTTTTTTTTTTTAACGAGGTAACAGGCTAACATATATTGAGCATGTTTTATCTGTGCAGTCTGCTAATGCAGAATTAGTGTACTGTGTATTTATCGCAGTCTTCAATATGGAAACAATTCATGTAGCATTATCGGTGTACTTAGCAGGGCCCAGGATAATATACCATGATTTGGTATATTTCCTGACGATTTCACAGCCACTGTTTTCTCTGAGTAAGGTTCCTCCAACTGCTTTGCTGCCAGTGGGGGGCAGTGCTTCAATATTGTATCTTCCATCACTAAGGACAGGCAGGTTCCCTGGAGGCCTGCAGAGCTTGGTTGTCTTGTCCCTATTGAAATTGTGATAGTGAAACAATGCCCTCTGCTGGTAGGATTCTAGGTAGAGGAGTGCTGCTCAGTTTAGAGCAGTGGTCTCAAACATGCAGCCCGCCAGGTACTATTTTGAGGCCTTCGGTATTTTATCATAATCACAAAAGTAAAATAAAAGTGTTTCTTGATCATATGTCTCTTTAGCTATAAATGACAATATTATCATTAAGACTTAGCCAAAAGGAAAGATTTATAAACTATAAAGAGTTTTACCTCATGCAAAATTGTCATTTCTTTAATAAGACATTAACTATTTTTTCTGAGACCCTCCAAGTACCTACAAAGCCAAAATGTGGCCCTGCAAAGGGTTTGAGTTTGAGACTAGAGAATGACACGGTGGCTGTTACTCATGGCTAGCCGCGGGTAGCCTGTTGAAACGGTGGTGTGGGAAAAGTGCTCACCTTGTCCCCGCAGTTAAGGGGGGGGGAATGCGTGTGGTCACCGATCGCTCAAGGCACCCTCCTTCCTACCTACCAGCTGAATCTATCTCCCTCCTTACCCCTTACCTTTGTGGCACGTTAGTTTCCAAAGTAACTTGCTAAAGCCGGCTGAGCCTGCCTGCAGTTGCGTGTGTCTGTGGGCGGAAGCTTCTCTGAAGCAACTGGAAGTTGCGTCAGAGGAGAAGCTTCCGCCCACAGACACACACGACTGCAGGCAGGCTTGGCCAGCTTGAGCAAGTTACTCTGGAAAATAACTTAAAACACGCTGCGAAGGTAAGGGGGAGGGAGGGAGATTCTCAGGCCACGCGAGGGGTGCTGAAGGGTGGTGAGATGGCAAGAGAGAAAGGTGGTGGTGGAAAAGAAAGGAACAGATGCGGAAGGGGGTAGAGAGGAACAGACGCTGAAAGGAAATGGGGAACAGAGAGTGGGGAGAAAACGCTGAAGGAAAAAAATGGGGAAGACAGAGTGGGCAGAAGACGCTGAAGGGAAGTGGGGAAGACAGAGTGGGGAGAAGACGCTGAAGGGAAATGGGGAATAAAGAGTGAGGAGAAGACGCTGGAAGGGAAGAAGACAGAGATGCCAGACTATGGGGGGCGTGAAGGGAAGAGGGGTGCCAGACCAATGGGGGGGGGTGTGAAGAGATAGTCACAGTAACAGAGCAAATGGAAGATGCAGAGAGAAGACAGACAGTGGATGGAAGGAATTGAATGAGAAGATGAGGAAAGCAGAAACCAGACAACAAAGGTAGAAAAAAAATTTCTATTTATTTATTTATTTTGCTTTAGGATAAAGTAGTGTATTAGTTGTGTTGATAAAAATTTATAAACAAAGCCCTGCCAGCTGAACATCTCTTTCTTTAGTTCAGCAGCCAGAACTTTGATTTATAAGGAAGGAATAAGCTAAATATTGCAGTATGGATGCTGCGGGGACAGTAGTCGCGGGGATGGAGTAAGGACAGTGGTCACGGGGACGGGGCGATGACAAGGACGGTGGTGACAGGACAAATTTTTCCCCCATGTCATTCTCTATTTGAGACCACTGGTTTAGAGGGAACAGTGCTCACAGTTTCATCTGGGTACAGAAAGGCTGGTCTTGCAACAGTCTGCACAACAAAAGGTGATGGGCTGACCTAATCCTGGTTTTATCCTCTCACGCCCCCTTTTATCTGCATCGGGTAGTAACTCTGTTCATGTCAATGGAAAAAATGTAAAAAGCTGCCATTCTCACAGTAATTCAAAACCGGCTTGACCGATTTGAACGAAACTTGGTATGCAGATCCCTCACTACCTGGGTTGATATGTTCTGGGGGTCTCGCAGCCCTCCTGCACACGTGGGCGGAGCTACAAACAGAAAATCAGATTTCACCCATTCATGTCAATGGAAAATATGTAAAAAGCTGCCATTCTCACTGTGACCAATTTGGACGAAACTTGGTATGCAGATCCCTCACTACCTGGGATGACATGTTCTGGGGGTCTCGCGGCCCATCTGCACACGTGGGCGGAGCTACAAACATAAAATCAGATTTCACCCATTCATGTCAATGGAAAAAATGTAAAAAGCTGCCATTCTCCCTGTAATTCAAAAACGGCTTGACCGATTTGGACGAAACTTGGTATGCAGATCCCTCACTACCTGGGTTGATATGTTCTGGGGGTCTCGTGGCCCTCCTGCACACGTGGGCGGAGTTACAAACAGAAAATCAGATTTCACCCATTCATGTCAATGGAAAAAATGTAAAAAGCTGCCATTCTCACAGTAATTCAAAACCGGCTTGACCGATTTGAACGAAACTTGGTATGCAGATCCCTCACTACCTGGGTTGATATGTTCTGGGGGTCTCGCGGCCCTCCTGCACACGTGGGCGGAGCTACAAACAGAAAATCAGATTTCACCCATTCATGTCAATGGAAAATATGTAAAAAGCTGCCATTCTCACTGTGACCAATTTGGACGAAACTTGGTATGCAGATCCCTCACTACCTGGGATGACATGTTCTGGGGGTCTCGCGGCCCATCTGCACACGTGGGCGGAGCTACAAACATAAAATCAGATTTCACCCATTCATGTCAATGGAAAAAATGTAAAAAGCTGCCATTCTCCCTGTAATTCAAAAACGGCTTGACCGATTTGGACGAAACTTGGTATGCAGATCCCTCACTACCTGGGGTGATATGTTCTGGGGGTCTCACGGCCCACAACTCTATTTTGCTTGCTCAAGGGTGGGTTCACCCAAGAATTTATATGTTCTTGCTCCAGGAGGTGAAACTAAAATTGTTGTTTATAATCACATTTTGCGTTAGTTGTATTGTATTCATTTTGTCAAATATTTCACTTTATAATTTGAATATTGTACTTTTTATTAAACTGTAAAAAAATACTTTCATTCACCACTATAAAGTATCTTTATTTGAATCCATTTACAGTGTTATTGCTATAATTAAATACCCGTGCAACGCCAGGGCATCAGCTAGTATATAATAAGAATCAAATATGTTAAAATGCTGTGTGGTGTGACCATAAGTATGATCGCTTTTGCTTATCACAAGTTGATTGACAAGACACTGCATCCTTAAATCTTTTTAACATTTTGCTGATGTGCTTTTATGGCTGAAGAAAGTGTGCAACATTTTCCTATTTGTGGTTTATCCTCCAAAGAAAACGTTTTCAGCCTAATTAAATATTCAAAACAAATTTTTTTTTTTAAAGTAAATAGGAATGCATGTACTGCTTTTTAAATTTTACTCATCTCTTGTCTTAGGTGACATTGTGCTACACACCAAACCTGTAACTTTAACTGAGGGTGACAGGGTGACCTTGATGACAGATGTTCTTATGGCAACAGATGGCACTGGCAAACCCGAGAAGCTGCTGTATGCCGTCTCAGTGCCACCTGTGCACGGTCAGATTGAGTACATCAATTATCCTGGCGTACCCATTTCCAGTTTCAGCCAGTTGGATGTGGTGGCCCAGAAGATCTGCTATGCTCACGACAACAGTCAGGAGACCAGTAAGGATTTGTTCAGGTGAGAAGGCTTTCCCTTCCGCTCTCTGCTGCATGCCAAGCTCCTGAGGAATGTAACGGGTTAGTAGCACATGTGGAACTCAGCACATACCTAATAACAGAGGCAAATAGCGATCCAGTGCGGAGACCATTCAGCAAGAAGCAGAGCCTGTTATATATTCAGTATTTATGAAATCCTGTTTTAACTACAATCCCAAGTCATATAGCCAAGGGCAATAGGAGACAAACCTGCTTTTACAGAGAAGGAATCTAGAGAAATACCTGCTTGCTTTTAATTAGCATGCAAATGACTTGCATATGTTTTAGGGATTTCCCTGTGACATCACAAAGAAGGAGAGAGAATATTGAAGGTAGGGGTTTTGCATACAGCTGTATCTATAGTTAGGAAAAGGCTGGTGGTTAAAAATGGGGTGTTAATTTTGTTTTGTTTTTACTACTGATTCAATAAACTAATTATATGCAAATCGTGAGCTAATTTCTAAGTGCTCTTCTGCACTGAATGTAATTCCATCTGCATGTCAAGGTATACCCAAGTTATACTTTTAATTGCACATTTTTTGGGCACCAAGGGGGAAATTCTATGAAGGGCACTGGAAAAAAAAAACCCTGTGCTCATCGCTATTCTATAAATGGCGCTCAAAATGCCCCTTTTTACAAAGCCATGGTAGCAAGTCCCAGTGCAGCAAATGTGCCCAGAGGAATTGAATGGGCTGCATCGCTTTTGCCGCACCAGGAATCTCTACTGCGGCTCGTAAAAGGGGCCCTAAGTTGGGTGCTGTTATAGCAAAAAGTATTTCCTTAGATTACTCCTGAGCCTATCACCTCTTAACTTCATCCTGTGCCCTCTCATTCCGGAGCTTCCTTTCCCAAATGAAAGAGACTCGCCTCATGTGCATTTATGCCACGTATGTATTTAAACGTCTCTTATTATATCTCCCCTCTCCTCCAAAGTATACATATTGAGATCTTTAAGTCTGCCTCCATAATACTTTATCACGAAAACCTACCATTTTAGAAGCCTTCCTCTGGACTGACTTCATTCTATTTACACTTCTCCCTCCGTGTTCGCAGGGGTTGCGGGCGGATCATAGGCGCGAATAACTTTTTAAATGTTATTCGTGTTTTTTGGGAAAAAACCTTCCGTTTTTATTATTGGAATCGCAAATAATTTTTCTACAGTGATTTCAGGGCAGGCAAGCAAGCAGCGATTTCAGAGCAGGCATGCTGGGAAGAAGCCTTTCTCCCTGTGGATGCTGGGAAGCAGCGTTTTTCTCAGTGCACACTGGGAAGCATGGAAGCAGCAAATTTGTGGGAGAAAGCATGGTAGCAGCGATTTTCAGAGTGAATGGTAAGCGATACACTTTTTTATCGGTACAGTAAAAGGAAAAAGAACTTTAATGATGATGTCATTTGGGGGGGCGGAGTCAGCTTCTGAAAAATCACGAATAAGTGAATCCGCAGAAACGGAAATCGCAGATACGGAGGGAGAAGTGTATATCTTTTTTGAAGGTGCGGCCTCCAGAATTGTACACAATATTCTAAATGAGGTCTCACCAGCGTCAATACCTCCTTTTTCCTACTGGCCATACCTCTCCCTATGCACCCGTCTAAATTTGGTTGTTGCCTTTTCAACCTGATGGTGTAAATCCTCGGACTCAAAAGTAGGGCATGAATCCTGGAGCTATGCACAGATTGAAACTAGGTATAAATCCTTTGCGTAAATTAAGTGCAGGTCCCTCAAATTCTACAATAGTTTACGTATCTTAAGTGGACGCCCTTGCCCCATCCATGCCCCTCCCTTGTTTATTATTTGTTTTATTTAAAATATTTTATTAATCACCTGAAACCTAGGCGACTTACAATAAAAACATCCAAAATCATTAAACAAACGTTTACCAAAAAAAAAAACCCCATCAATTGCAGCAATATAAATAACAAAACATCTTTGGGATCAGCATAATAGAAAAATCTTCCTAAATACAGAAAGTCTTCATTTCGGTGAAATGCCTGGACAATAAAAATGAGTTTTTAATAACTTCCTCAACCTCAACACGTTCTTACAAATACGTAAAGTTCCAGGAATACTTTTACTTGGCCACGCCTCCTTTTTATTTAGGTGCTAAATGATTGGTGCTCACAGTTTTATAGAATAGCTCTTAGAAAGATGGCATGTGCAAATCTGAATTGTTGCCAATTGGTGTCAAATAATTGCTAGCGCTAATTGGCTCGTTAATTAAATTGCATGTGCAAAATTTGCGCATACCCAAATTTGCATGTGCAATTTTACACGCCATATATAGAATCCAGGGGTAAGGAGGTAAATTCTACAAGTGGGCATTTCAATATAGGAGCCTAGTCTGTAATGGAACCTAGGAATACTACATCGCACAACCCATACAGCAGGAACGTGCTGTGAGTCGCAGACAAGAGCCAGAGCCCTGTCTGTGTCCTATCCATGCTCCACTCCTGCTCATGCCCCCTTGCAAATACCCTTTTGTAAGTTAAGCAAGTATTTACAGAATAACGCTTAGGGCAATGGTCTCCAATGTGCAGCCCTCAAACATTTGGCTGAAATGCTCTTCAAATCCTGTAAATGTGTTAATTTCAATCTTGCCCACTTGATATAGTAACTGCAAACAATCTCATAAATATGTTACTCAGGTGTCTCATTTATGGAATTGGCTATTGTTGATAATCCAAAATAAAGTGTCATAGAATCCCCGGTCTGAACAAGCGGGCGAAGGCAGTTTACAAAATTAATAATATGTGAAAACTTGAAATCTTTTGGTGGCCCTCAGAGTTTCTCATATTCACACTGAAGTGTGAAAAAGGTTGGAGACTCCTAGCTTAGGGCAATTGTTGATATTACGTGCACATGGACACACATCCCTGTTTAAATGTCAGTATTCTGAGCATTTGCTCACATAAAACCCAGATCTATGTATAAGGGGTGCTGAGAAGTTCTCAGCCCAAGCCAACCAGCTTCCTATATTCTGTAGCTGAAAAGAGTGTTATCTTATTCATTAAGTGCCAATTTGCAGAGACAAAATTCTCTGTTTTGACATTGTTTCAGATCATTGATTAAACCATATCCACGTCATTCTCTTCTTGGTTGGGCTGAGAGTTTTTCAGCGCCCCCTCATAGTGCGAAGACTTTCAGTCTCTGGTAACCAGAGCTGAGATTGTGATGTCATAATGCCTCATTCAACCAATAAGAGCCAACCCCATCAGTGATGTCACAAAAGCTTGATTGTCCTATACTCGGCTCACTCTTATTACATACGAGGGGGTGCTGAAAAGTTCTCAGCCCAACCAACCAACTTCCTAGATTCTGAGCGTTATTTTGCCAATGTAGCTGAAAAGAGTGTTATCTTGTTTCATTAAGTGCCAATTTTCAGAAACAAAATTCTGTTTTTGACATTCTTTCAGATCATTGATTGGACCGTATCTACATCATTCTCCTCTTGGTTGCGCTGAGAACTTTTCAGCACCCCCTCGTAAGTTCCTGGTTTATTGAATTGCCCCTTCACATGATTTCCTAGATAGGAAGTTATTTTAACTCACCAAAAACATACGCCAAAGTGGAAGTAATAAGGTGCCCTTTATGTAGCGTACCTTATCATAGCAGGTAGCTCTGTGCAATCAATTAGAATTTTATTTCACAAAGAAAAATCAGAGGGTGATGTAAAATTAACAGTAGGACTGACTCCAGATGGTGGTGTCGTTTCTAAGAAAAAAAACCCATATGTTGGCTATTATGATACTTAAATGTAATGGCTTTACATCTTTCCACTGGGCAAAGACGGCACACGACAGGGCTAAGATTTTGCTATGACATGAAACTGCATCTTTCCCAGCAGACATAACAAATTCAGTAGGCTAGACCTTGCTGTGATACAGTCCTTCTGAGTCATTTCAGTCTTCTGCTTAGTCCTTACAGAGGCTGATTTACAGTGCCCTGAAAAAGAACTTCCTGGTCACTTTGATTCAAATGTCACGGTCAGTGTGTTTTTTAAGTAGTGGCTGCAGTATTTAAATCCATTCAGTGCTACTAATGGTGACTAATGCTGGGTCTATTTATTTAAGAACATAAAAAGTTGCCTCCGCTGAGGCAGACCAGAGGTCCATCTCGCCCAGCGGTCCGCTCCCGCGGCGGCCCATCAGGCCCATTGCCTGAGCAATGGTCCCAGACTATCCCTATAACCTACCGCTACTCTTATCTGTACCCCTCAATTCCTTTATCCTCTAGGAACCTATCCAAACCTTCTTTGAAGCCTTGTAACGTGCTCCGGCCTATCACAGCCTCCGGAAGCGCGTTCCATGTGTCCACCACCCTCTGGGTGAAAAAGAACTTTCTGGCATTTGTTTAAACCTGTCTCCTTTTAATTTTTCCGAGTGCCCCCTTGTACTTTTGGTTCCCCATAATCTGAAAAATCTGTCCCTGTCTACTTTTTCTATACCCTTCAGGATCTTGAAGGTTTCTATCATGTCTCCTCTAAGTCTCCGCTTTTCCAGGGAGAACAGCCCCAGCTTTTTCAGTCTGTCAGTATATGAGAGGTTTTCCATACCTCTTATCAGTTTAGTTGCTCTTCTCTGGACTCCCTCAAGTACCGCCATGTCCTTTTTGAGGTACGGCGACCAATACTGGACACAGTACTCCAGATGCGGTCGCACCATTGCACGATACAGTGGCAGGATGACCTCCTTTGTCCTGGTCGTGATACCCTTCTTAATGATACCCAACATTTTGTTTGCTTTTCTTGAGGCTGTGGCGCACTGTGCCGACGCCTTCAAAGACGTGTCCACCATCACTCCCAGGTCTCTTTCAAGGTTACTTACCCCTAGCAGTGATCCTCCCATTTTGTAGCTGAACATCGGGTTCTTTTTCCCTACATGCATGACCTTGCATTTCCCTACGTTAAAGTTCATTTGCCATTTTTTGGCCCATTCTTCTAGCGTCGTTAGGTCCCTTTGCAGATCTTCGCAGTCTTCCATGGTTTCAACCCTGCGGTAGAGTTTGGTGTCATCCGCAAATTTAATAACTTCGCAATTTGTTCCCGCCTCCAGGTCATTAATAAATATATTGAACAGGAGCGGTCCCAGCACCGACCCCTGCGGAACTCCGCTCATGACCCCATGCCAGTCTGAGTAATGGCCCTTCACTCCAACCCTCTGTTTCCTGTCTGCCAGCCAGTTTTTGATCCATCGGTGGACCTCCCCTTGCACCCCGTGTCTCCACAGCTTTTTAAGCAGTCTTTCATGCGGTACCTTGTCAAAGGCTTTTTGAAAGTCAAGGTAAATGATGTCAATGGATTCCCCTTTATCCACCTGTCTGTTTACCCCCTCAAAGAAGTACAATAAGTTTGTGAGGCATGACCTACCCTTGCAGAAGCCGTGCTGGCTCGACTTTAGCTGTCCATTGTTTTCTATGTGTTCACAGATACTGTCCTTAATCAGTGCTTCCATCATTTTTCCCGGGACCGAGGTCAAGCTCACCGGCCTGTAGTTCCCCGGGTCCCCCCCTTGAACCCTTCTTGAAGATGGGTGTGACATTTGCAATTTTCCAATCCTCCGGGATCTCTCCAGTTTTTAAGGATAGGTTACATATTTGGCGAAGTGGCTCTGCTATTACGTTCCTTAGTTCCTTGAGTACCCTTGGGTGAATGCCGTCCGGACCTGGCGATTTGTCACTCTTTAGTCTGTCTATCTGCCTGAGGACATCCTCTTGGCTTACCTCTAGTTGGACCAGCTTTTCATCCCGATCCCCATTTACGATGTCCTCCGGTTCCGGAATATTGGATGTGTCCTCCCTCGTGAAGACTGATGTGAAGAACTTATTTAACCTGTCTGCTATCTCTTTTTCCTCTTTTACCACTCCTTTTTTGTCTCCATCATCCAATGGCCCCACTTCTTCCCTTGCCGGTTGCTTCCCCTTCACATATCTGAAGAACGATTTGAAGTTTGTTGCTTCCCCCGCCAGTCTCTCCTCATATTCTCTTTTAGCTTTTCTAACCACACGGTGACACTCTCTTTGGTGTTCTTTGTGCTCCTTTTGGTTGTCCTTTGTTTGGTCCTTTTTCCATTTTTTGAACGATGCTTTCTTGTCACTTATCGCCTTTTTCACTGCAGTTGTTATCCACGCTGGGTTTTTTGTTCGGTTTTTTTTGCACCCCTTCCTGAATCTGGGGATGTACAGGTTCTGTGCCTCTTGCACCGTGCCCTTGAGTAGGGACCAGGCTTTTTCTACAGACTTTTTCTACAGACTTTTTTCTACATTCTTTATTCATTCAATTTTTTATACTGCTCTCCCTGGAGAGCTCAGAATGGTTTACATGAGTTTATTCAGGTACTGAAGCATTTTTCCATGTCTGTCCTGGTGGGCTCACAATTTTTCTAATGTACCTGGGGCAATGGAGGGATTAAGTGACTTGCCCAAGGTCACAAGGTGCAGCGTGGGTTTGAACCCACAACCTCAGGGTGCTGAGTCTGTAGCTTTAACCACTGCACCACTCTAGAAATCAAATTGTAGTCAAAGTGAGACAAGTCTGGGACAATCAAGCCATTGTGACATCACTGATGAGGTTGTCTCTTAGGCATTGGTGGAATGAGGCATTGTGATGTCACAATACCAGCTCTGGTGATCAGAGGCTGAAGCTTTTCACACTATTTATTTATTCAATTTTCTATAGTGTTCTCCCAGGGGAGCTCAGAACAGTTTACATGAATTTATTCAGGTACGCAAGCATTTTTCCCCGTCTGGCTTGACGGGCTCACAATCTATAGCTATGTGGATAAATTTAGTACAGCAAAAAGGCTATCCTATTGTAAACCACATAGCTATATAGAGGCATAAAAATGATGGAAGATAAAGACTATATGGCCCATATAGTCAGCCCATCCAGGGAGAGAGTGTGGTGCAGTGGTTAAGGCTGCATACTCGGCAACCTGAGGTTGTGGGTTCAAACTCACACTGTTCCTAGTGACCCTGAGAAAGTCACCTAATTCAGCCTTTACATAGAGCTATGTAGTTTAAGATAGGATAGCCTTTTTGTACTAAATTTATCCACACAGCTATGCGGATAGTGGCTGAATACCGCTGGTTATTGTCTGCATAGTATTAGGTGGAATGCCTAAGCCCACGCTTTGCTCTCATTCCTCCAAGGTGCAATTCAGAATAGTCAACAACACCATTTAAATAGTGCAAGTTTGAAAGATATCACAAACGTACGCTTTCATATCAAGCCGCCGTCTGGGATAAAGATTTTTAACCAACTATTCTCAGTACCTGTTTCATACTTGGATTTCAGAAGACATCTAAAGACTTGCAACTTGGGTAACTAATTTCTTTAAGAGTGTCATTTGTGATGTAGGTTAATCTTTTGTAAACTGCATGGATCCTCATGGTTATGCGGTCTATAAGTTGATTTTATGTGATGTTACGTTATACAGTGGCTCCTTCTGTATGGATAAGTGCTTTTGAATATCCGGCCCAGCTGTTTTAAATTCCATTGCAACCCTATTGATGACATTGCCCCTGAAAAAAAAAACCCCATTCAAGCTCTTCCACCCAAAACCCTTAATAAACCATAAATCATAATAACAAAAAGGGAAACTAGACAAAATGAAACTTTATGACCAGCACATCCCTATCAAGATTTGTAATAATCCCAAAATCCACCAGATATAGGAGCCCTTTTACCAAGCAGGGGTAAGTGCTAGCATGCTCATGCTGCCGTGTAAATATTACAGGCATGGGCTATGCTCAGGTGCCTGGTAGTAACTTTGGGATCAGCGTGCACCAACCACATACTAAAAAATGTGTTTTAATTTTTAGCGGTGGGGCGTGTTTCTGGGTGCAGAGTAGGCATGCCCTGCATTAATTGGTTAGCGCATGTGCTGACTGATTGGCACGGGATTACCGCGGGGGCCCTTACCGCCTACAAAACTAGCGTTAATGGCCTCTAATTTTAGTGCATGGCCTTTAATGGGATAAACTAAATTGTGGCCATTTTAGCGCTGTGCCAAAAAGTGGCCCCATTGCACGGGAAACCCACAAGCTACAATACAGCCTGCTTTTTATCATGGCTTGTGAAAGGAGGCTATTGTCCCAAATATCTGGCCATTCTGTAGTCTTTGACTGTATGGTTAGTGCCATGTAGGGTTACAAGATGTCCAGGAAAACCCGTTCATGTTGGACTTTCCAAACCCGGCAGTTGTTTCTGGGTTTTGGGAAGCCCCGACGAGCACCGGCCGCATCTGGAGGGCCTCGGGGCATGCATGGATGATGCCACACACGTTTGCTCATGCTCCAGGCCCTCCAGAAGAGGCCGGAGCTCGTCAGGGAAGAGAGGAGGCAGGGTGGGGGCGGGGCTGGGGGGTGGAATGGGGCAGGGCTGGAGGCTGAAGTGGGCGGGGCAGGGGCAAAATGGGATGAGGCTGGAGGCGGAACAGAGTAGGGTCACGAGTCCAGGGTTTTGTGGGTTTCAAGACAAAGGTAGACAAGTTCCTGCTGAACCAGAACGTACGCAGGTAAGGCTAGTCTCAGCTAGGGCACCAGTCTTTGACCTAAGGGCCACCGTAGAAGCAGACTGCTGGGCACGATGGACCACTGGTTTGACCCAGCAGTGGCAATTCTTATGTTCTCATGAAAAGGTTCACAAACTTCCAGCTGCCAAAGTAATTGTTGGGACAATTCTGATCACGACAACTGATATTGAAAGTTCTACACTAGCTACCTATCGCATGGAGAATTTAGTTTAAAGCTTTGATATTCGCTTTTAAGTGTTGCCAACAGGTTACACCCACCTGACTTCAAATCTGCTCTCAGTTTATTTACTGAACTGACCTTTGCATTCCACATTGGAAGCACTTTTTTTTTATTCACCCACCTGCTTCAACTAGAGCAGGGGTAGGCAATTCCGGTCCTCAAGAGCCGGAGCCAGGTCAGGTTTTCATGATATCCATAATAAATATGCATGAGATAGATTTGCATCTTAAGGAGGCAGTGCATACAAATCCATCTCGTACATATTCATTGTGGATATCCTGAAAACCTGACCTGGCTCCGGCTCTCGAGGACCGGAATTGCCTACCCCAGAACTAGAGTATCTTGTGCCAGAAATGCTGTCTTTATTTGTTATATTTTCGTTAGAATATTTTTCTGTCTTCTCTTCATAATGTAAAGTGTCTGACAACTTTTTTGCAAGCAAAGATGTGACTTTTTAGGCAAGCATTTCCTAATTGATTTACTTTTTATGATATAGTATAATTTTTTTTATTTTAATTTTGTATTTTATAATTTTTAAACTTTTTATTTTGTTGTTTGAATCTTTGTAAATGGCTTTGTGGATACTTGGAATGCGCTACCGGAGGAAGTGATCAGGCAGAATACGGTACAAGGATTCAAACAGGGATTGGATGGATTCCTGAGGGATAAAGGGATCGTGGGATACTGAGGGAGGAGCTGGGATGTAACACAAGTATAGGAAGTTAATCAGGTAATGAGTATAAACTAACCGGGTCGTGCATGTGCAAGACCGGAGGGCTAGGACTTCGATAGGAAGGCAGGACTTAAATGGGAAACCAAGGTGGCAAGGGAGCCCCTTCTGATGATTCAGACAGGTCTTGACCTGTTTTGGGCCGCCGCGGGAGCGGACTGCTGGGCGAGATGGACCTGTGGTCTGACCCGGCGGAGGCACTGCTTATGTTCTTATGTTCTTATGATAAATCTTACATAAACAATTGATATCTAAATGGGCATTCCTCCTGCCTGGTGTACTGGGGTGGTTCAGGGGTAGGAGAGATTGGTAATCCCTCTTGCCGGACAACTTTACGGCGGGGGGGGGGGGTCCCCCAGCGCCTCTGACATGGGCGCTGGTTAGACAATCAGGCAGGATTTAGGCGTCTGTCCCTTATGCGATTCTCAGCTACTTCTTAGGCGGCTGCTGAGACCGGTGTCCTATACAAAATCTCCCTAAGTGTCCCCAAGATAATATTTTTGTCAGTCCCATGGAGAAATTATAACAGGCCCATGGTAAAAATGGCTGTGTGAGAAAATCACACATTAGAATGCAGGAAGGCCATTTCTTAACATAACCTAGTGAAAAGATGTCTAGCGTTTTGAAATTTATCTGTGTGTATCCATTTTCAAGGCCGGCCTCGTCTACCATAGGCTCCTCAAATACTTTATCCAGTCATGCTTTCGGAAACTCCACTGAATATACATAAGATATATTTGTGTTCAACAAAGGCATTGCATGTCTGAGCTTATTTAAGTTTTCCAAGTTTTAATTAAAATTTGATATACTGCTTAAAAAGTTGTCTAAGCGGTGTAAAAAGTCATAAACAGATAAAATCTTTTGGGAGACATAATTAGACAACAACAGTCTTAAATGACTCATTGACACAAGAGGGATAGGGAGAGAAATACAATTTGCAATAGGATAGAAGAACAATAAAGGACTGGAGCTGCCTGTCCCTGTTCTCAACCCAGTTCTCAAGACACACCTAGCCACTCGCTCAGCATATCCAGAAAGAATATTTGTGAAATAGATTTGTATTCACTTCCTCTATTGTATGCAAATTTATCTCGTGCATAGTCGTGGGAATCCTGAATCTCTGACTGGCCAGGTGTATCTCAAGGACTGGATGGAGGACGCCTGCTCTATCCAACCTTTTTTTTTACTAATATCTAACTATAAGCCCTCAAGTGCAACTTACATGTCTCTGCCTCTCTTCTTTCTGAAGATCCCTTGGGTGTCTCATTGATTCTATGGGATGCCAACATTCTTATTTTAAATGATTAATTAAGGTATAGTATATGGTCTTGGAAACGTAACTCTGAAAGATCAAGGGCTAGGAGCCATGGCCCTATGACTTGGTTGAACTTGATAGATTTATATACAATAACATTCCTACTCTCTTTTCCTTTAACTCGGTAATATTGTCCTGCACATGTTTTTTAGTTGGATTATAATATCCAAAATCTCATCATTGATCATACTTAATTTTTTCTTTGTTGACAGTAATGAGTAGCAAATAATATGGAACACTCGATTTTATATATAATGTTTAACTTAAAACAGAGGAAAAAAGACCTCAAAAAAAACCCTGGACTATAATCAAACAGATCATAACCAATTGGGGTTGGTTTTCATCACTGGTCAAAAACCCCTGTATAATTTTTTAATATTTATGTAAATTTATTTTTCATTAAATATGTGTTGTAATTATAAATAAATATAGTGATAGAGTATCAAAATCTCTCCATATCAAAATCTCTCTTATTTGCAATTGAGCATAAATAAACCAGCAGCTCTATGTAGAATTCACAAATAAAATTGCGTGTGGCTTCAAAACATCAAGCACTTACCTTAATAACCCGACGGAGGTCCCATCCATTTCGCTCCAACAGGCTTCTCCGGGGGTATTAATAGAGCTTGTTGTGATGCCGGTAAAGATTAAATATTGCTCACAAATTCTGTGGTCTAGCTACGTGTTCAGTATTTTCATGAGGTCTTTTTTCCTCTGTTTTAAGTTAAACATTATATGTAAAATCGAGTGTTCCATATTACTTGCTAATCTTTGGATTTACAACTTGGACTCTCAATTACGTTTCCATCAATTATTTCAGTTACGACAGTAATGAGTGACACATTATTTTCTAACACAAAAACACTGGTGCCACTCATTGTCTTGCAAGGTCACCCAGTCTCTGCACTCCTTCCTATCCTTTCCCTTCTACCATAGTACCATCCCACGCTGCTCCTTGTGACCCTGGGTAAGTCACTTAATCCCCCATTGCCCATGGTACATTAGGCAGAGTGTGAGCCTGCCAGGCTAGACAGGAAAAAATGCTTGAGAACCTGAATGTAGACACTTAGGCTATAAGTGGTTGGTAAATACTAAAAAAAATTAATATGTGGGAGGGGCCACAAAGTGATGGGTGGGCCACCCAGACATGGTGACAGAATAGTAGGGCATCTTACAGCAGTGGTTCCCAACCCTGTCCTGGAGGACCACCAGGCCAATCGGGTTTTCAGGCTAGCCCTAGTGAATATGCATGGAGCAGATTTGCATGCCTGTCACTTCCATTATATGCAAATCTCTCTCATGCATATTCATTAGGGCTAGACTGAAAACCCAATTGGCTTGGTGGTCCTCCAGGACAGGGTTGGGAACCGCTGTCTTACAGGACACTGCTGCAAACTTCACAAAAAGGGAGCCACACAAACATCTCACCGCAACGCCTTTACAGGTCATGGTGAGTGCCCAAAAACATCCCCAAAATCTTCTAGACCCACCTGTCTACCACCCCAATAGCCCTTTTGGTTTCAGGTGCCACCTATATGGCAGTACAATAGGGTTTGGGGGGGGGTTAGTGGATACGCATGTTTTACCATGAATGCAATGGTTAGAGTAGTTTATGGGCCTGGGTCCTCCTCTCTATGGTTCACTTGCCCACCCTCCAGACTACTTAAGCTACCTCTGTGCAGCTCTACTAGGCTTTCCTATGCCAGGTGCTGATGTTCTGGAGGCAGGTCTGTACGTTTTTATTCTAATTTTAATGGCATAGTCTGGACCTGTATTTTGCGCTTATTTTCCAGAAAAGACTTTAATTGTTTGGTCTCAAAGAAAAGATACCTATTATATTGAATTAAGCATTTACAGGGGTAACGTAAAAAGAAATGAGACCTAGGGATAAAATCTGGGGGCATAACATCAAGAACTGCCTCCTTTTTTCCTGTGTATCAGCACGGACACCAGGAAATGCCCATACTTTTCCTCCCATAAACAATTTCTCAGTTACGAAAATACAGCCTCATCACCCAGTCCTTGTCAGACTCAAACACAAGTGACACCAGGAGTGTCGATCTTATGCACTCTTCTTCCATTGATCTTTCTAATAACTGGGTAACATTCAAATTGTCCATTGATAGATCTTCCTGGACCTAAGTCTGTCGCTTTGTTCCCAGTGGGAAATATACTCGGGGAAAATGGAGGCACAGCTTCTTTAGGAACCCCCAGAACTTCCATCTTATATTTCTTAAGCAGTTCAATGGGGGCTATACTCTTAGATTGAGGAAAGTTGGCGAAACGCAGATTCAACCTACGGGTATAATTCTTCAATCCAACTAGTTCTTACTTCTTTTAGATTGCGTCGGGCTTCCTCCATTTTTCTTTCCAACTCAAAGTTTTTTGCTTCCTGGGTGATGATTCTTGTTTTAGCATCTTGTAAGGAATTATCAACCAAAGTTTTATTTCCAATGAAAATCTTCTCCAAGCGCACTACAGCTTCCCAGATAGGAGTCTAAAGTTACATGGGAGGGCTTAGTTAGAGGTGTTAGAAAGTGCTCGCTAGTATCCTATCGTTCACCAAATTCCACAGTTCTGGGACTCTTCCAGGGCAGCAAACCACCCACAGCGCCTTCAGACTCCAAGAGGAGCTCAGAAACAGCTCCCATACCAGCGTTCAGCACACTAGAATCTCCCTTCATCCTTCAGACACTCCCCTCTGACGATGAGGTTACCGCAGTGCTTCTCGCTCTCTGCGGACTTATCTATTGCTCTGTGTGCATCTCTATGACTGGGTCAAAGGGTAGAAGTCTCTCCTCCGGGCTCAGAGTGACATTGTGCTCAGGTAGGGCCGCCTCTGCACCTGCACCCGCTCCGAGGAATCTCGCTGTGCGGACCACAAATCTCTCAATGGAGGAATGAGGAAGTAGAGAGGACTCAGAAGGGTAAGCCCTAACCTTCCCCTTTCTCTTACCCATCTTATCAAAGTTATTTAGAACTACAAAGTTCAAGGAGAAAGTTTCACAAGTCAGAGATCCTCACGGCATGTACTGCTAGGACGCCATCTTGAATTGTCTCCCCCCCCCCCACCCCAGTAAGGCTATTCTTATGGTCTTACAAGGGGGTGCAGAAAAGTTCTCTGCCCAACCAAGAAGAGATTGACATGAATATTGTTCAATCAATGATCTGAAACAATGTCAAAATGTAGAATTTTGTTTCTACAAATTGGCACTTAACGAAATAAGATAACACTCTTTTCAGCTACAGTGGCAAAAATAATGGTCAGAATTTAGGAAGTTGATTGGTTGGTCTGAGAACTTTTCAGCACTCCTTCATTTGTCCTATACTTGGCTCACTTTTGTTACAATGAAGCCATTGTGACATCACTGATGAGGTTGGCTCTTATTGGTGGAATTATTATGACATCACAATCTGAGCTCTGGTTACCAGCGACTGAGACTCTTCACACTACAAGAGGGTGCTGAAATGTTCTCAGCCCAACCAAGAAGAGAATGACATGGATATGGTTCAATCAATGATCTGAAATAATGTCAAAACATAGAATTTCGATTCTGGAAATTGGCACTTTTTCAGCTACAATGGCAAAATAACGCTCAGAATTTAGGATGCTGGTTGGTTAGGCTGAGAACTACAAATGTAATAGGAAAGTAACATAAAATAGGTAAACATGCAAAGGAGGGTTGAATGGTAGCCTTAAAAAAGGCTAGGTTATCGCTGTGGAGATATTAATTATTTTAATTTTACGGGTCAGATGTTTGCCACTAACTTCAGCTCTCGAATGTGTCATTAAAAAGGAAACTTTTGAGAAAGCTTTTGGAATTTAATTGTGTCTCGGCTCTAATAAAGGATGGCCAATGGTTCCATGTTTGTGGCGCTGTTAACGGAGAAAATTTCTGCTCTTCTTGTATTGATGATTTTCAAAGAGGGGACGGTCAGGAGATTTTGATCAGCAGATCTTAGAGGCGTTAAGGGAGTATAAGGGGTGAGTAGCTTATCTAGGAAAACTGGTTGTTATGCCTGACGGATTTTGAATGTTAAAAGTACCAGTTTGAAAGTAATTCTAAGAACATAAGAAGTTGCCTCCACTGGGTCAGACCAGAGGTCCATCGCGCCCAGCGGTCCGCTCCTGCGGCGGCCCATCAGGTCCATGACCTGTGAAGTGGTTTCTGTCTAATCCTATAACCTACCTCTACTTCTATCTGTACCCCTCAATCCCCTTTAGGAACCTATCTAGACCCTCCTTGAACCCCTGTAGCGTGCTCTGGCCTATCACAGCCTCCGGGAGCGCGTTCCATGTGTCCAACACCCTCTGAGTGAAAAAGAACTTCCTAGCATTTGTTCTAAACCTGTCCTTTTTCAATTTCTCCGAGTGCCCCCTTGTACTTGTGGCTCCCCACAGCCTGAAGAATTTGTCCCTGTCTACCTTCTCTATGCCCTTCATGATTTTGAAGGTTTCTATCATGTCTCCCCTAAGTCTCCGCTTTTCCAGGGAGAATAGCCCCAGCATTTCCAATCTGTCAGCATATGAGAAGTTTTCCATACCTTTTATCAACTTTGTTGCTCTTCTCTGGACTCCCTCAAGTACCGCCATGTCCTTTTTGAGGTACGGCGACCAGTACTGGACACAGTACTCCAGATGTGGGCGCACCATCACCCGATACAGCGGCAAAATGACTTCCTTCGTCCTGGTCGGGTACCCTTTTTGATGATACCCAACATTCTGTTCTCTTTCTTTGAGGCTGTCGCACACTGTGCTGATGCTTTCAATGTTGTGTCCACCATCGCCCCCAGGTCTCTTTCAAGTTTGCTCACCCCCAACAACGATCCCCTCCATTTTATAGTTGAACATCGGGTTCTTTTTCCCTACATGCATGGCTTTGCATTTCTCAGTGTTAAAACTCATTTGCCATTTTCTATGCGGAATTGGTAACCAGTGTACATTTTTCTGAAAGGGGGGGAGACATAATCGAATTTTTTTGAGTTCGTTATAATTTTTATTGCTGTATTTTGTATTATTTATAAACGCCTTATTTGCTTTTGCAGTATAAATAGGCACATAAGTATATTTTCATGCAGATCTAACATTGTGCCCCAGTTTGGCGCCTTCTGTCCATTAGAAAGCTTTTTCAGTGCTGAAAATTGGGCACGGAAATAGCACCTAACATTCAGGGCTCTTTTTAGTAAGGTGCGCTAGCGTTTTTTAGCGCGCGCACGAAATTGCCGCGTGCTAAACCGCGCAGTACGCTTTTGTCTAGCGCGTACGGCAATTTAGCGTGCGCTATTCCACGCGTTAAGGCCCTAACGCACCTTAGTAAAAGGAGCCCTCAATGCCATAATAGAATTTCCCCTAAAATTTGTGCTTGTTTGTTTGTTTTCATGTCATTGACAAGTCCCATATCATTTCAAATGAACGGACATCTGTAATTTATAGCAGTGGACTTCAACGTATGTTTTTATTAAAATACAACCCCCCTCATGGTGTGTTGTGCTAGGTTAAAAAAAACCTGTTGTTCAGTTGAGTTAAACTTTTCTAGATGGTTCTATATATTTAGCATGTCTGTGTAAAAAGCTTGCGGTGGATACGATGATAGTAATAGGCTGGTGAGGAAAATAATAATAAGGAAAAAAAAAAGGTACTTAAAATAAAAAAGCTGGTTTAGAATGAGATATTGTCAGACCTCTTCAATACAATATGTTACCCTGGAGGCGTCCTGCTAATGCAGTAACCTGAAGCCTGGCATTGGATTTAGTATGCCCTGGATGTGTGGAGACTGACTGAGCACATGAAAGAGATAATGTGCTAAGTATCTGTGGGAGAAGGTGCCATCTGCATGGCTTATTCAACACCCTCTGTTGGATGAGTTAAGAAGTGACTCCAGAGAGAGAAAAAAAAAAAAAAACACACACAGTCTGTCGCCTACCTTCTTTCTAACTAGAGGTAAAGAGATGCAACGGTGGCAACCATCAAGACAAGAAGATGCCAAAGAGGGTTAAAACCAGGGATAAAAACATTAAGAACCTGCTCCCTAAATTAATTTCTGGAGATGATCTATATTGGGTTAAATAACTCCTCATTATTCTGCAACACAGCTGAGGCTTCTCAAAATGTTTATCTTGTTTTGTAACTGGTACCTTCTGGCATAGCCTGGTGCCAGCTCTCCTGGCTCCCTAACAAACTCCCCGCTATATTTCATTCTCACTATTTTTGGAATGGAGCGGCTGGTTCCAGGTGATTTAATAAATTGCTTTTTTGTTGTGTTCCTTTTAACTTACCCATCTGCTCAACACATGCCTAGCGTGCAATCTGTCAGCAGTTTGCAGAAAGACAAACTGTCAGAACAGTGTGCAATTGACAACTTTGTTCCCAATTAGATTCGTGGTAATTTTAACAGATTTCAGGGCACTAGAAAAAAAGGTGAAATGTTATTAAAGCATCAATTTTGACAGACCTAGGCACATAGGATTTCAATGTAAATTTATTTTAAATTCTTTAATTAAAGCGAGGGAAGCGTTGGCCTTTGAAGCAGTTACAGATTGAGCGACAAATTTAAAGGGAACGCTGCGGACAACTTGAGCGTTCTAATCTAGCCCGTGCAGGCAATGCAAGGCGGCGTGCTAGTTGTCGGTAATATGATTTTGGTGAAATACAGGGGCCTGGTTAATTATTCATACTTGCCTTTTTGCAGCAGTGTGATTAAAATAAAGGCAACTGGGTTTTCTCCGTCTGAATTTCCCTGTGAAACAGCCAAAGAACAAGGGGCATTAGCCAAAGTCATTCTTTATTCTCTCTGATGGATGCATCATCCACACAAGAGATGTTCCTAGGGGAAATTCTGCCTAAAGTTCGGCACTGGGTTGATTTGCACTAAGCTAATATTCTATAAAGGCTGTTCCATGTAGAACAGCTTGGATGGAATATTAGCTTAGCATGCATTTTGGCCCAGATTCTATAAAACAGTGGCGTGCGGTGAGGGCTTTCTGGGTATTCAGTCAATCCCCAGCTCTACAGCCCTGCTTTTGTATTTTTATTTCTTTGGTTTACTGAGTAGGGCAACTGCTGAACCAGTCAAACTGCATCAAAGGGAAGGGGGGGGGACTTGTGCATCACCTTTTTGTGGCTTTGGCATTTCAACGCTTACATTCAAGGCGGTGGGCGCCGAAAGATTTGCCCAGGGTCCCAAGGAGCAGCAACCAGGATTTTTGATCTCGCAACCCTCTGGGTGCAGAGGCAGCGGCTCAACCAGTGAGCCACAGCCCTTTAAACAAAAAGAAAAAGCAGGGCCCTTGGGCAGGGGATTCTCTGACAGCCCCTCCCCACCCCCCCTGACCCTGACCGTACTGATCTGAATTTGATTGGCTGAGCAGCATCCACCTTTTGCCTGCTCAACCAATCAAATTCAGAGCAAGGAATGCATTGAGAACAATTAACATTCAGTAAGATAGTGTTATAGTAACAAACATTAGTACCAAAATATATAAGAGCATCATGTATCATCTTAATCATAGCAAGGTACTAAAAAACATATTTAAACATATTTGAACACAAATTCAGAGCAGTACCCTCACGCCTACTACTTGTGGGGAATTTAGGAATCACCTAAAAACATACCTGTTTCTGACGTATTTAGGCAACTAACCTGTACAATCCTACTCCACAATAACTGATCTCTAGCGCTGTTAATAACTAGCTTCTAACCTTGTTAATTCTAATTAATTTGTAACATCTTTTATCCATTGTAAACCGCATAGAACTTCACGGTCCTGTGGTATATAAACTGTTATTACTATTATTATTATCCTTGGGGCCTTTAGGGGGGTGGGGTGAATTACCTGAAGGCCTTGACTGCACACTACTGCTATAAAAGATGCCTAAAGTTAGTCAATTAGATTGGCATGCCTAGTCGATCTAGGCACTTAACTTGCTCCCCTTTTATCAAGCTTAACTGCCTTAAATTAAAATTGCTTTCTAAGCGTCTAACTCGGTAGGTGCCTACCACCCTCAGCTGGGTGCCTAGTCCAAGGTGCCTACCAGAAAGTAGGCGTGGTTAAGGGCGGACCGAGGGTGGGTCACGGGTGTGTTATGCACATACACGCCTAAATTGGACTTAGGCGCTGGTAGGCATCGATATTTAAGCCAAGAAAACCCTGGCATAAATAGAGGGTACCTAAGGTTTTGACGCCTACTAGCACCCGGGTCTAATTTAGCTGCTGCTAAGCGCAGTTCTAGAAATGGTGCCTAACTAATGATTGACGTGCACTGTGTGCCACGGTCTTAGTGCCTATGTTTTAGGCATCGTTTATAGAATCGGGGCCTTTGTGCTTAAATGTGGGCATGAGCACTTATACCTGCTAAAGACTGGTGTAAAAGCTTGTACCCAACGGATGGAGTTAATACAGGTATTTTATAGCACTGCACCTAAATTCTGGAAATAGCACTGAGCTGTACATGCCTCTCCCATTGTCACGCTCCCTGTGGAGTTGCGTACTATGAAAATTAGGCATGCATGTTATAGAATAGGGCAGATCTACACATAAAACTCCTAATGACGGTCAATTAAGTGCTTGTTAACTCTAATAACTGATTGGTATCAGTAATTGAGCACCTAATTTTGGCTAGCTATATAGAACTTCAAACACCCCCTCCCCCACCTCCCCATTGTAGAAGGATATCTAGACCACAAAAAAACCAACCAAGAGCTGATAAATACATAAACCTAAATAGTATATTTCTAGAATGAAGCATATCTATCCTCAGCTAAAGGCTGTCCTTGGTTCCTTGGGTAACTGTCTATTGCCACTGATTAATTTAATATACTGTAAGTGATACCTTGGTAAGTCCCAGCAGGCTTCCGAGTACCCGCATAGTAAATGCAAGCACTGAATATTTAGGTCTGTTTCAGCTGGGAGGGGCCAACATTTTAAAAAAAATGCTGACTACCCCAGTTGAATATTGTTCTCAATATACATACAGGGAGATCCTTAAATATCAAGAAAATATATGATTGGATAAACATGAGCACTAAAGTGCTCTAATATTTGGTTTGGTTCTCATTGGGTGAGTTTTTCAGCAGTTTTTGTGGTGTCTGAGGGTCTTGTTTGGAGAGTTTATTGTGGCTGCGCAAAGAAATATGCTAAGAAGCATGTCTTTAGCATGTGCCGCCCGACTAGGTGGCCCTGGTGACCAGCAGGGGGGCAGAGCTTCAGCTCCCATACTTCTCTCTTGTCTCGTGGTCCCACTGGGGCAGCTCCTGGATGGGCCAGAATTGTCCTGAAGAAATTAATTGGGGATTCCGACAATCCTGGTGATGTTAGCAGGAGGTGGAGCTTAAGGTCCCATGCCTCTCTCTTGCCTCATGGTCCCATCAGAGCAGCTTCAGGGTGGACCAGAGCTGACCTGAAGAACTTAATTGAGGATTCAGGTGGCCCTGGTGATGTCATCAGGGGAGCGGAGCTTCAGCTCTCACACCTGTCTCCTGCCTCATGGGCCAGTTGGGACAGCTTTTGGGTGAACCAGAGCTGCCCTAAAGAACTTAATTGGGGATTTTGGCAGCCCTGGTGATGTCAGCAGGTGGCAGAGCTTCAGCTCCCATGCCTCTCTCCTGTCTCATGGTCCCATTGGAGTAGCCCCCAGGTGGACCTGAGCCACCCTGAAGAGCTTAATTGAGGATTCTGGTGGCCCTAGTGATGGCAGGAGGCAGAGCCTTGGCTTCCATGCCTCCTTCCCAAGTGGTCCGGAGCTGCCCTGTATAATTTAATTGGGGAGTCCGGTGGCCCTGGTGATGTCAATAGAGACAGAGCTTTGGCTCCCATGCTTCTCCCCTTCCTCATGGTTCATAGTTCATAGTTTCATAGTTTATTAAAAATTTGATTAAACTAACATTCAAAGCGTTGTACAATTAAAAAGTTAAAATATAAAATGGGGGAATGAACAACATAAAGAAGATTAAAACTTCATACAATTGGGCAGACTTGAATTGGGAAAGGGCAATTGAAAACAAGAAGGAAAAAAGGGGAGAACTACAATTTTTAAGTAAAGTAAACATAAAAGGAAAACACAATAGGTTCTATTGGGGCAGCTTACGGCGATTCCAGTGGTCCTGATTATGTTGACAGGGAGCAGAGCTTTGGCTCCTATGCCTCTCTCCTGTCTCATGATCCTGTTTGGGTGGACTGGATCTGCCCTGAAAAACAATTACCTCTCTCAGGACTGTAATTCCTTTAAAACGGAGAAGCATCTGGTACTTGTGATGTCATTGTGGTTGGGCTTAATGCTGCACAGCTGGATTCCCGAGAGTAGCTTGCCCAGCTGGTAATGATGCAGGTGGTGAGGAGAGTAAGACTTCACAGTGGGCCAAGTGTTGAAAGAAAGGAATAGTTACCACTCTCAGTTCAGTTGGCACTGAAGGATTGACTGCTTTTAAACAGGTTTGAGAAACAGATCTTTATAGTTGTAAATTCAGCCCAGGTCTAATCAAAGCCTTCCAAGCAGTTGAGAAACAAATGACTGTACTTTACATTTATGTGTGAATTTCTATGTAGAGAGTTGATGCTGAGGGGGCTGATAGCAGATTTTTGTTTCATAGAATAGAATCTTAAAATAGTTATGTAGTTAAAATACATCTCAATTCACAGACAACAATTATGCTCTTTGTAGTTTCTGGGGTTCTGATATCTTTCGGTGGTCCAGTTGAAGCAGGCTGCTGTAGGCTTTTCTTTCATTGTCTAGGAGGAGGATGGGATGTAAATATATGTGTAGGTCCAGCACAAATCACAGGACATGAGGAGAATTGTTTTTAAAATGAAGAGAAGTTAAATTTTTCCCTTCTCCAGACAAAATAAATGGAAGAAGTTTGAAAAAAGAAAACCTGAGGACTGGTGCCTTGACATAGACCAGTGGTCTCAAACTCGCGGCCCAGGGGCCACATGCAGCCCACCAGGTACTATTTTGAGGCCCTCGGTATGTTTATCATAATCACAAAAACCGTTTCTTGATCATATGTCTCTTTAGCTATAAATGACAATATTATTATTAAGACTTAGCCAAAAGGAAAGATTTATAAACTATAAAGAGTTTTACCTCATACAAAATTGTCATTTCTTTAATAAGACATTAACTATTTTTTCTGAGGCCCTCCAAGTACCTACAAATCCCAAAATGTGGCCCTGCAAAGGGTTGGAGTTGGAGACCACTGACATAGACTGAATGAAAAGCTGTAAAAGTTTAAGTTGTAAGTAAGCAAAAAAGTGCAGTGTTTAATTTGAGTTATAGGAGCCTGATATAAACACAGCCAGCTCCAGCTACTCTCCTGCCCTAATCAGTGTGTATTAACTGCTAAACCACTGGTCTGACAGTTGGCACACTTGTGAGGCAGCGGTTAATGTGCATCAGTTTGTACATTCAGTACTTAACAAACATTAGTAAAATGCCATTATTGTGTATTAGGCCCTTTCTAGATGTTCTGGCTGTGCACATCGTGAAAAAAAAAAAAAGAGCATGTCCTTTTCACCACAGAAGCAACCATATATCTGATAACTTGTCCCAGCCATGTTCTAACTGCAAAATAATGTTTTTTGATGGTAATTTTCCATCAGCACCCATAAAACAATTTTATCATTTTAAAGCAGCAATTCATGTCACCTAGGGATCCTTTTACTAAGGTGCTCTAACCAATTTAGCGCATGGCAAATGCTAATGCAACCGTAAGTCGGTTAGCGTGCCTTAGTGCAGATTGCTTATCAGATAATCACTTGGCATTATCTTTCTCTGTATATTACTTTTAAGAGAAGCACTATAATCAGTCGTCAAAAACTTAACTTCTTACAGTCTTAAATTTTATAGTAATGAGTAATGAATTGTCCCTCAGATATCTTCTCTTAAATCTAAGTTTTTTTTCAAGAGAAGTTCTAATGTAGTCATTTATCTGGAGAAAAGACCTCAGTGGCTACATCCTAACAAACATATTTCATTCAAGTTCGGATTACAAGTAGCTAGTCTCCTCATCGGTCAGCATCTCCGCCTCCTACCGAATCAAAAGATTTTTACCATTTATTAATTAATATTTTAAGATGAGCACTTATCTTCATTTCAAAACTGCTCAGTGCTCTGACATGAAATCATGTTTCGCCAACTTGCTGTTTCAAGGAAATCCCATTCAAAAAATATTTGTTTAAAGAACTACAGTTTTGAAATGAAGATAAGTGCTCGTCTTTAAAGACTACGTCAATGTGAATATTATGCAGGAAAAAAAACCCCATCTATGCTTATTTTAGCTGGATTATAAATGAATACCACAGCCATCCAGGAGACAGGTGCATTACGGATGGCCAAACAGACAGCTGCTATAGTCTCTGACAACCTGGCTTTGGGAGAGTCTTGGCCATCCTGTTTATGCTCAACATCGCTATGAACCAGAAAATGCTTGTGCAAAGTTTTTTTTTAAATTGGTAATGGAGCCATTTTAAATTTACTCTTTTCTCGTTTTAGCTTCACTGTCAACAATGGCTTGAAGGCTACAGATGGCTTCCTGGATTTCATTATAGTGCACCCAGATCACATACCACCCACCTTGGTTAAAAACAAAGGCATCCAATTACAGGAAGGTAGCCTGGGCGTGATCTCTCAAGATCTTCTTCAGCTGGCAGATCCCGATAGTCCAACGGATAACCTTACATACTGGGTTATCCAACACCCTCAGCATGGCCACCTGCACCTAAAAGGGAGCATCTTGCTTCAGAGCGTATTTACTCAGACAGATGTGAACAACATGGACGTGACCTACAGACACAATGGTAGAGCAGGGCAGCTGGACAAATTTTTGTTTATTGCTACAGACAAGATCAACCCAGGCTTCCTGGTTGAGGGAAAATTGAGAGACGATCCAGTGGTCTTCACCATACAGGTACGTACGACCTTAAAATGTTGTATAATGAAGCATGAGAAATTAGATAGCTTTTATGTGTATATATATGTCAGATCAGGCAAGACTGATTTAGTGCACTAAATGCTAAGGCGCCCATTATATTCTATGGGCGCCTTAGCATTTAGCATGCGCTAATCGTCAACGTGCACTAAATCGATTAATGCGTGCTAAATCGGTTAGCGCGCCTTAGTAAAAGGACTCCTATGTTTTTTCTCCATTTAATAGGATATCTAGTTTTTCCCAATTCATGCAGAGCCAACCAGAGATGTTTCTAGGTGCAAAACCTTGCAGCCTAAGGTGTATATACTGGCTAGTCGCCATGAATATCCTGATTTGGCTGGTTTTATTGATTGTATATACCGCTCAGTACAAAAAAGGTTTAAAAGCAGTTTTCAGTTTAAAAAAAAAAATCATTATTAATACAATAAGACTTCAATGTAAATCACAATAGAAACATAGAAATAGACGGCAGATAAGGGCCACTGCCCACCCCAAAGACCCTCCCCTACTTTTCTCTGTGAATAGATCCCATGTGTCTGTCCCATTTGGCCTTAAAATCAGGCACGCTGCTGGCCTCAATAACCTGAAGTGGAAGAAGCATGAGAAAAAAAATTACATCAATCAAATATCGGAAAAAAGTGGAAGAAAACAATCATGTCTTCAAGATTTTGTGAATGGACGACACTTACCTGATTAAGGTCAATATTCAGCCCTTAACTAACTAGGTGAACTAGACAAAGATTGGACTGTGTTTTCTGCAATCCAGTTTGCCCAGTTATAGGGTTACCAGATTTTCTGTTTGGAAAATCCGGACACCCCCCTAGCCCCGCCCCCAGGCCCGCCCAGTCCCACCCATCCCCACACTGGCCCCGCCCCAGGCCCGTCCCTGATCCCATCCTAGCCCTGCCCCCGCTGCCTGCCCGACAGCGAGTTGAAAGAAGCTTTTCAAAACCCGGACAAAGTGCCGGGTTTCGAAAAGCTATCCGGACCCCCGGACATGTCCTCAAAAGGAGGACGTGACTGGGGAAATCCAGACGTCTGGAAACCCTAACCAGCTGCCTTATGCAGTTAAGCACTCAATATCAGCACTCAACCATGTAAGTGCTGACTCTGCCCCTGGGCTGTCCGTAACCTAGCCAGTTTTAGATTAGCCAGTTAAAGGGGATATTCAGTGGCACTATCCAGTTAAGTGCTGTTGAATATCAGTGGATAGCCCTGCATGAGCAGCTTATAAAAGTGTAGTGGAGAAATTTCCAAGTGCTTAGAGCTGCAGCCTCAGCACCCTGAGGTTGGGAGTTTGATCAAATCTTATATAGTCTGTAGATAACTTTCTTCTTTATAATTCAAAAGCCATAAAGACAATCAACAGCTGGGAAGTCATTTTTACTTATCCTTTATTGCAGTATAATTTGCTTGCCCCAACAATTGTATGCCCGACGGGACCCGTTTCGCCTAAACAGGCTTTCTCAAGGGTTCCAACAGGGAGCACTATACAATACAAATATAAAGAAAACTTTAATACAAAAATTTTTTTTATACATTATTACCCTAAAACCGTGCAATAGCTTATGAATTGATCTAATCATCACTATAAATACATAATCGAACACAAGTCTTAATAAACTAATAAAGTAATCTAATCATCATTATAAATACATAATCAAAACGGGTCCCGTCAGGCATACAATTGTTGGGGCAAGCAAATTATACTGCAATAAAGGATAAGTGAAAATGACTTCCCAGCTGTTGATTGTCTTTATGGCTTTTGAATTATAAAGAAGAAAGTTATCTACAGACTATATAAGAATTTTACAGATTTGATCTAACCCTGATGAGTGAGGGCGTTTTGCTTTGTGGAGTTTTCCAATTTACCTCACTTTCTTTCTGCTACATTCTTTTGCTGTTGTGAGTTTGATCCCAGTTCTGCTCCTTATAACCCTGGTCAAGTCACTTAACCCTCCATTAGCCCCCGGTACCATAGGTAGATTGTGACCCCACTGGGACAGATAGGGAAAATTTGTAAACTGGTCAGTATATAATATAAACCTGGGAAAGTATTGAAAGTAAGAAGCAAATTAGCCTTAGTTATTATCATTAGAAATAAATTTTCATATTTAAAAAAAGCATAACTTGGGGAATGATGAGACCCGAATCTCCATAATTTGGCAGCGACGGTGGCCGCTATGTTCGTTGGTAGCCGAGTGAGGACTGCCACCATGAAGCATCCTCTGTGTGTGATGGTGTGAGGCTGCATGTCCAGAGATGTGGGTCAATTGCAGGTGCTTGATGGCTTGATAAATGCCCTCAGCCAGAGACATCTTTGGAGCCAGTCGCCCATTCATTTTTTTCAACAGGATGGTGCCCCATGCCACACAGCCATGAAGAGAATGACGTGGATCTGGTTCAATCAATGATCTGAAACAAGGTCAAAACGTAGAATTTTGTTGCTGCTAATTGGCACTTAACGGAATAAGATAACACTCTTTTCAGCTGCAGTGGCAAAATAATGCTCAGAATTTTGGAAGTTTGTTGGTTGGGCTGAGAACTTTGCAGCACAATCTCGTACCTCTATACTTAAGAATGAGGAGGAGGTTTAATCTGTGATCCTGGGGCCCCTTTTACAAAACCACAATAGCAATTCCTGCGTGTCAAATGCGATGCAGCCCATTCAGTTTCTACGGGTTGCATCACATTTGCCGCGCCGAGACTTGCTACCACGCCTTTGTAAAAAGAGGCCCTTGGGTCCTTATGTATAGCATCCCAGTAGTTCAGTGGACTGCAAATGGCAAGGAATCAATGGGATCTTATTTGGTTGAGTCTGGATCGTCTACTCCACTAGCCTTTTGGCATATTTGCTAGCTATTAATAACTTGTATTTTATTTGTATTTTTAGATATTTCATGTTTGTAATATTTAATTTTATTGTATATCTTTTGTTGAAACCACTGTGCATATGAGACTATCGAGTTATATGTTTTTATATTAAAATAATAATATACATTTTAATCACATTCATTAGGGGACACATTATTCTATGTAAGATCATTTAAGTTAATGGCATTATTAAATTATCATATTTTTAAATCATTCTACAGGTGGAACGTGAAGATCGATCATCTCCAGCACTCATTATTAAGAAAATCCCATCGACACTCGTCAACCTGAAAGATGGTAGAACTGCAATTCACATCACAGCACACAATCTGAAAGTCACAGACGTGAAGAGCCAAGCTGAGGACCTTGTCTATACGGTTGTGAGGTCTCCTTCCTTTGGGTATTTAGAAAATGGAAAAGCTGGTACGGTCTTAGTTGTAGAAGAATACTTTATCATCACTGTCTCTCTCTTTATCGTCATTGTCTCCCATCAAAGATTCCACTTCCCTTGAGTTTTCGCCTTCTGACCTGTTTTGCCACAGTTTGCACTGTGCTGTCGTGAGCTCTTACCGATCTCGTCAGAAACCCTTAGGATAGCGGGAAAGTGAGGTCAGTTACCAACTCTTTATTTAGGAAGGAGAAACGGTCTTAAATGTGGCAGAAGATGAGACCCTACTTCCTAAAGATTTCCACACTCTGGTGCTTGTCAGTGGGAAATTTTTACATCTTACTCATGCTAAATTTCCTTCTTTAGAGTTCCTAAATGTTGGAAGGAAAAACATTCATTAAGTCTTGTGATTATTGTGTCTGTGGTTTTTAAATTATCCTGTTAGGTAATAAATGGATTATTGGATATATGCTGGTCCATTATTAGTACAGCAGGCTATATAGGTAAAACATATGATACTATTACTTATCACTTATATAGTGCTGAAAGGCGTATGCAGCACTGTACATTTTGACATTTATAGACAGTCCCTGCTCGGAAGAGCTTACAGTCTAACTTGGACAGACAGGCAGGACATATAGGGTTGGGGAGGCAGAACCCAAGGTGAGAGGAGTTAGGAGTTGAAAGCACTCTGGAAGAGGTGGGCTTTTAATTGGGCTTTGAACACTGCCAGAGATGGAGCCCGCTGTAGGAATTTGGGCAGCTTGACCCAAGCATACAGCACAGCAAGGCAGAAGGGACGGAGTCTGGAGTTGGCAGTTGAAGAGAAGGGCACAGATAGGAGGGACTTACCAGCTGAGCGGAGCTCACAGGGGGATTATAGGAGGAAATAAGTGAAGAGAGATAGTGAGGGGCAGCTGAATGAATACATTTGTAGGTCAGTAAGAGGAGTTTGAATTGTATTTGGAAATGGATGGGAAACCAATGAAGTGACTTTAGGAGAGGGGTAACGTGAATAAAGCGGCTTTCCCGGAATATGAATCGTGCAGCCGAATGGTACTATAAGTATGAGCGCACTGAAAACAGTTGACTTGGCATTCTAAAAATCATTAGCAACAGTGACTTCAGAAGCACTTCCCCTGAAGAAGCCGTCGACAGTGAAACGGATTGGGAATAAAAGCTAAGTACTTTCATGTTTTCATTCCTATAAACTGCCGTAAGAGATTGGAATTTAGCCAAGCCTTTTGATATGTTGGTTGACACTGTGATCATAAGCAGACTTATGTGAAAGTTAAGAAAATATATATTTGAAAATAATAATTAAAAATATAAAAAGAAAAACACAAAAGAAAATTATAGAAACAGAGGTTTTTTGACCTTTGAATCCAAAACAGGGTGTCTAGGGTGAACACACGACACTGAGGTCTTTTCCTCTGTCAATAAATATAATATCGCAGAGTTGGTTAGTGTGCTCATACTTGTAGTACTTCGGTAGTTGTTGAACACACCTATTGGGTCTCGCGCTGTCTCCCAGAAGAGGTGGTGGAAACAGAGACTGTGTCTGAATTCAAAAGGGCCTGGGATAGTCACGTGAGATCTCTCGGAGAGAGAAAGAGATAATGGTTACCGCGGATGGGCCATTTGGCCTTTATCTGCCATCATACTTCTCTAACCATAAAGCTCTATGACATCACAATGCAGGTGTAAAGAGCCTTAACCAATAGGGAGAGGAGGAGATAGTAGATGCTGTAGATGGGCCGTTTGGCCTTTATCTGCTGTCATGTTTCTATGTTGATTAGGTAAAACATGTCATCACTAACATAATAAGTAATATTCAAAAGAATAAAAAAGATTTGAGCTCTGCACAATGAAACCAACTAAAATTAAAACTCATTAAAAGCAGTTTGTCAGAATACAAGTACAGTAATGTGTTACCATAAGATCCACTAGAATCTGGATGTATCAAACAGTGACTGACCGACACTAATTCATTTGTAACTCCTCTGAGCATTTGTCACTATGGTCATTCTTGGTAAGCCAAATTTCATGTTTGTTTATTTTCATTTATATCCCACATTTGCAAAATCTACCTCATGCGGTGAAAAACAGAATAAAAAATACACTTTATCAAATGAAAACAAGTTTAAACCGTCAATACCTTAGTAAAACAACAATCCCTTCATTCCCACAAGCTCAACGCAGCACATACGCATTTAACCTCTTAAATGTCAGTAAATCCCTCTTACCAGCAGCACATTCCACAGCTATGGAGTTTTGTTCCAATGACCTTTGTAATTGCACCTCTTTGACGCCAGCGACAAACCGCATATGATAGTCCTGTGACTGGAAAGAGTGGCCAAGGCCATACCCCCAGATTCTATAAATGGTGTTGAAATTATACGCAGGTCTTAAGCCGGCTTTTACAAAGCTGCAGTGGAGGTTTCTGTGGCAGAGCGGCAACGTGAATGCTCCGATGCTACCGCTGGCAATCCAAAGTAAAATGACTATACAGGTATCCTTGAAGTCTTGTAGAATCAATATTGGTGTTAAGTTTTAATGATTAATAGCCAGTCTGAACAATAGGTTAAGGCGGTTTACAAAATTAACAGTATATATGTGTAAGCTTGAAATCTTTTGGTGGCCCTCGGAGCTTTCTCGTATTTACACTGCGGCCTGTTACGTTGTTGAGCATAGTGTTTTCATTTTTATGCAAGGTGTGCGGCTAAAACACGAGCCTGATAAATTAAAAATAAAAGAATAATTAAAGCATTCCGACCGCTGTTTCAGACTGCAGTACAAGAGGTACGTTTACCCAGAGAGATCTAAACCGACGAGCCATCCGGTATATCATCAACGCTGCTGTGGACGTGACCTCCGATAGCTTTCAATTCAGAGTCTCTAATCCAGCAGGGAATACTCTTCCTCCTGAGACGTAAGTGTTCTTGTGCAGCTCTCAATGTGTTGCATTTGACAAAATTAGAAATGTGAATCGTGTCATTTATCTGAGTTTTGTACTTGTAGAGTGATTAAACTTTATGAAAGGATGCGTTTCCTGGATTTTTTCCAGCTTTTTTAAAATAGATCTCAGCTCCTTTTAACTAAACCATATTATCAGTTTAATTCAAGAATACTAAGGGGCCGTCAGTTAATAGAGTGTGTTTTTATAACATGCCCCCTCTTTTACAAAGGTGCGCTAAGCTTTTTAGCACACGCTAAACACACGCTAACGTGTGCATGTTGTCCTATGGACGCGTTAGCGGTTAGCGCAAGCGCTGATTTAGCACGTGCTAAATCCGCGCTAAAACGTTTAGCGCGCCTTTGTAAAAGAGGGCCATCGGTGTCATCACTCCGTTTTTACGCGCCCTGTTATAAAAAGACTCTTGTAATTTTGTCTGTCTGTTTTGGGGCACGTTTACCACTATAGTTAGGCCTGCAATTAAGCGAACTAATTAACGGGAGGAAAAAAGACCTCGGAGGCCTGGCAGAAAGATTCACCTCCTCTTCTACAAAACCGCGCTAGCGGTTTTTTAGCGCAGAGAGAGCACAGAGAGCCACGCTGAATGGCCCACACCGCTCCCGACGCTCATTGAGTTCCTAGGAACGTCAGGAGCAGCGCGGGCCATTCAGCGCGGCTCCCCGCGCTAGAAACTGCTAGCGCAGTTTCGTAGAAGAGGGGGGTCGGTTTTAAAGTAAACCTTCCAACAACATGGCTCAAATCTCTGTCACCGGCCCCAAAACCCCCCAAACTTTATATCAAAACGTTTGTTGTGCAATTCTAAAATTTGTTCAAAATCATGCCATTTTGCATGAAAGGATTTGGAAAGTAGTTAAAACAATCACATTAGAAAGAGCATATTGCACGGTGCGGGAATGAAACGGCGGCCCCCATTGAGCATAAGTGAAGTGTTGCTTTCTGCCTCTGATTTGCTACGGCAGGATTTTGGACAAAACTTAGAACTGCACAACAAAATATTTTGATGTAAAGTTTGGGGAGTTTTTGGGGGCCCATGAGAAGAGACTTGAGCCACGTATTTGGAAGGTTTACTTTAACGCTGAATCCATCTGCGAGGTCTCGGAGGTCTTTTCCCTAATTGCAGGCGTCACTGTAGTTTTCTGGGGTGGCACCAAGATTTATGCACTGCTGATTGCACAAGGTTGGGCATGTTTATTAATAATAATAATAACAGTTTATATACCGCAGTACCGTGAAGTTCTATGCGGTTTACAAAAGATTAAGCAAATGTACAAATTGATTGACTTTAAGAGGGGTGGAAGGAAGAAAATTAATAGGACAGGAAATCCTATTGTTGAGGAGAAAGATTCCCAGATTCTATATTCTATGCCCCAGCTCAAAATTGCTCATGCAGTTTGAGTAATGAGCCAATTAGCACCGATAGATGGGCACTAGCAATCAATTATGGGTATTACTTGACAATAATTTAGATTTACATGTGCAAGAGGGAAATGCTTGAGTACCTGAATATATTCATGTAAACCGTTCTGAGCTTGGAGAATGGTATAGAAAACTGAATAAATTAAAAAAATCAATCAATCAATCAAGCTAAGTGCCATTCTGTAAAGATATACACATTAATCTTTTAGGGGTCATTTGACTAAGGCACAGTAACTGATTTAGCGCTGACTAAATGCTAAGGTGACCATTATATTCTATGGGCGCCTTAGCATTTAGCGCGCCTTAGTAAAAGGACCCCTTAGTGCGCAACGGAGGAGGGGGCATGGCCATGGAAGGCACATGGGCAGATCAGGGGCATTTACTAAAGATGTGGACAGTGGCATAGCGAGGGTGAGGTTACCGCGAGCGCTCCTCCTTGCTCCTTCCACAAACTCACATACCACGAGTGCCCCCCCCCCCCCTTGTACCTCTAGTTGAAGTTATTGCTCGTGGCGGTCAACAACGTGCTCCTTGCGACCCCGTCAGCTCTCCCTCTTGACGTTCACTTCCTATGACTGGCACGCGAAAGCGACATCAGCAGGAGTGCTGACGGGGTCACGAAGAGCACATTATTGACCGCTGCGAACAACAGCGTCAACCAGAAGTTAGGGGGAAGGGGCATGGAGGGGAGGAAGGGGAAGAGGCCAGGGGGCGGAGAGGAGGAGGGCTGCCGGTGCCCCCACAAACATGGCACCCAATGCAGACCCCTTACTATGCCACTGGATATGCAATATTATAGAATTAGGGGGATCCATGTCTAATTTGTTCGCACAAGGCTTTACACCAAGTACTCAGCAGCCAAGGTTGCTTGCTTTGTGTTCCCCAAGTAGGGGGGGTTCAAATCCACGCAAAACACATATCTAGTCAATTATTCCTGCATACACCATAAGCTTAACAAAGCAAATTTTGCATTGCTCCAGTGGCGCAAGCGGTTTGCAAGCGGTACTTATAAACTGGTGTAAATCCTCACGCAAAAGTTGGGCGTGTATCCCAGCACTACACACTATTCTATTAATGGTGTCCAACTGGGAGTGTTGTTTATAGGACAGCGCTCAGCACGCTTTTTTTTTTTCGGTACCCAAATTTGGGATCCATGTACAAAATCTAGCCCAGTGTCTCTCAAACATTTTTAGCTCCGGCACAATAAATGTAGCAAATGTTTTCTGCGGCACATTATAATTGAAATTCTAAAATTGCAAAAATCAACAAAAAAATTATATTTGAGAGTTATTTATTTAAAGATCTTTAAGCTATATGCAGGTAATTGTAACAGTGGTGAAACTATAGTAGATAGAATGGAATTGCTAATCAATATAGTAACATAGTAGATGACGGCAGATAATGCCTTTAAGTATAATGGAAGAGAGTTCCACAAAGTAGGAGCCATAACCGAGAAACTTGGGTCTGTGTTACCATCCAAAAACATCTGCCTAAAAGATGGCAAAGCAAGCATAGGTTAAGCCAGCCCTGAGCCTATAGAATGTATGTTAATGCATGTCCCTACTGAGTTTAAGGGGGGTGTCTAAATGCTAGGCACCAAGAATTATAGGACAAATTTGATGGGTCAGTTGATTGCTTCCTGCCATCATCTACAGTTTTATTATGTTAAGAATAGTAGAAAACCTAACCAAAAGTCTGATGCTGAAGCAGTTACTACCCTACCCTAGAAACAGCAACTGTTTTCAGTTTGGTATTTTAAAAATGTTTCAGGTTTGAGCTAAAATGGTCGAGGATTTCGTTGGCAGAAACCTATTACCGAATCTGTGAAAGTACCGGATCTCTTGCCATTAGGGTGGTAAGAACAGGGCAGAGTGCAGATCCATCGTTTGTCAACATAAAGGTAAAATCACAACAATGTTCGCTGTCCAATTTATTTGATATACTGCTTATATAATTAAAGTCTAAATGGTTTTTACAATCTGGGCCCAATATTCAGCGCTATTTAACTAGCCAGGAACTGTTCCTGGTCAGTTAAATAGCATTTGGCCCTCTAATCACTAATATTCAGCAGAAGATAGCTGTCTGTCTCTGCTGAATATCGGCAGTTAGTGCCTTAAACTTGGCCGCCTATACAGCTTCTCCTCACTTACCCGACCTACCCGGTTAACAACCGTCCGGACTTACGACCAGCTCTCTGACCAATCGGTGGAAACGGCAGCACGGCATCCTAGTGGTGAAGCAGGACAAGAGTGATCTTCCCCATGAAAGCCGTGATGAAAAATGGCTGCTGCGAGTTCCCACGGTCTCGCAAGACAGCCATGGGAACTCACGGCAGCCATTTCTGATCACAGCTTTCCTGGGGCAGGAGCACAGAAAGATCGCTCCTGCCCCTTTTCACCTCTCGACCACCAGGGCTTTAAGGTAAGGTTTTAATTTTGTTCTTACCCCTATTTTATTGATGTAAAACGCTTGGTATTTGATAAGCGCGAATTTCAAATTTACAAGAAACTTGGGGAGGGGGCAGGGATTTGACAACCCTCAGTTAACGACCAGTTCATTTTACGACCAAGTCGTAACAATGAAACTCGGTCGCTGTATTGCACGATAGCCACCAATTTTAAGCTCTGATTGTCAAACTTTAGTGGCCAAATCAGGTCACGTAAAAAGCAGGTCTGTTTTTAGCCTCTACAATTTAGCAGTCCAGCACTTCAAATTGACATAGCTGGCTAAGTTTGAGCTGGCCAAAGACAGACCAGATATTAAGTGCATGGCTTTGAATATGGGCAGTTAGTGCCAATTGCGGGTGTTTAGCCGGCCTCCTTCCTGTAGCCTCGTTATCGGCCCCTCAGTGTTAAAATATTTATAAATGGGGAGGGAACGTAAAATATTTCAATAAAATAAGGGATGTCAGACAACAAAGATACAAATTACAATATCCAGGAAGAAAATTTTATTTTAATTTCCTTACCAATCATATGAAAACTATGGGGGTCGATATTCATCCGGTGGCAGTGAGCATTTTTTTTTTTTGGGGGGGGGGTTTACCACCAACATTCTTCCTATGTAGATATTCAATGCTGAGCCATGTTTAGGCACCAGCATTTTTTTTTTTTTTTTAATAATCTTTATTCATTTTAAAATAATTTCAATAAGTGAAAAATAATAAATAAAACATTTACACTATAGACATGACTTAAAATATTACAAGATTCTTACAGACCAATAACCCTCCCACCCAAATTATTCTTTATCATTCAAGAATCTATAGATCTATCATAATTCCATAATTAACTACATATTTTAAACATAAAATTACACATTTATCCACTTAGACATATTTAAACTTATAAACCACCCTGTCCCCATCCATAATATTATTTGATTATAACCTTTATATTCTTCCCACCTTCCCCCCCTCCCTCCCTGGATATGCAATTCTTCTAACAACATTGAAAATTCAGTTTTATACAGTCTGCTATCTCTTATGCAGATAAAGTGCACTATTTTGCACATAAGCAACACCGCATAAAGAAAGGATTGACTTTTATGCGGTCCAATTTAACCACTAAGTATAGGCAGTTCCCCCATTGCCCCAGGTACATTAGATAGATTGTGAGCCCACCGGGACAGACAGGAAAAAATGCTTGCGTACCTGAATAAATTCATGTAAACCGTTCTGAGCTCTCCTGAGAGTACGGTATAGAAAATTGAATAAATAGATTAATTAATTAAATGCTGCATATTGGCACTTAACCACTTAAGTGCTGTCTCCACCTACATATCACCCACAGAATAACCTGCTTTCACTTTAGCAGGTTTGTAATGATAGTCAACGATGTGTTGTGTTGTTAAGAGATCTGTATTCTGCCAAATCCCCACAAGACGAGTTCAGTGTGGGTCACAATAAAAACATAATAAGTACATCCGTCTAACCATAATAAGCCACAAGAGAAGGAAAATCATGCAAATCTATTTAAAAAGTAGGTTTTTAGGCCGGGGTTCTGTAACCTGTGCCAAATGCTTAAAAATGGCTGCCACACCTCCGGCAAAGGTAGGCGCCGGAAATGTAGGCCAGGGTTTTCTAGGCCTACATTTCCGGTGCCTACCTTTGATGTGAATTGTGTCTCTGTGGTAGGGTTACCAGACACCCAGATTTCCACGGACATGTCCAGGGGTCCAGGCGGCTTTTCCGGGTTTTGAAAAGCTTTCCTCCACATCGTGTTAGGCAGGAGTGCATAAGCGCATGCTCGGATGTTCTGCCCAATGAGAGTGGGGGGGGACGACGACGACGACTGGGGGCAAGTCTAGGGGTCTGGATTTTCCAAACGAAAAATCTGGTAATCCTAGTGTAGACACTTTAGGCCGCCTAACACCACTTCCAGCATTAGCCATGGCCAGAGTGGCATTAGGCGATCTAAAGGTGCAATTCCAACACTGATTTTGTAGGTGCCTTGAAACTCGGTTAAAAACATCATTTAAGGGAGTTGTGACGTTCAGCAATGTACCGTTCATATTTTACATGTAAGCAAACCAAGTTCCACCAATGAGTAACGTGTAATTTTGAGGTATCCTTCCAGTGTTGAAGGATGAGGGTGAGAGCAATAAACAGCAATATTATCAGCAAGCGTTCATGGTGTATAGGCAAAAAAGAGGTTAATGTTAAGGAACCAGTAAGTAGTATATCTAAGGAGAAAGGGTCGTTTATATGAAATATGTGGAGAATTGTAGACCAAATATCTGACCAGAAAGAAGAAACGTGAGGACAAGCATAGCGCATATGATATAACGAACCATCATTAGATTTGCAAGTCCAGCAGTGTCCTTCATTGGACCTATTAAGTTTGGCTGATTTGTCGGGGGTCCAAAAAGCCCTTTGATAAAGGTAAGAGGCCGTCTGTAGGTGTGAGGCTGATCTAAGTGATTTTAATAGTTTGGGCCAAATAAGTAGCCATGTTTGTTCAGTAAATGATACATGCAGCGTCGAATTCCATTTTGCTATGGTATCTAAAGGGGTTGTAGTGGTATGAGTTTGGATATGTTTGTACCAGTTAGATGACTGTCCTTTAGTATTGGAATAAGACAGAGTCAGAGCAGGTAGATCTGGGGAGCCATGAAGAGGAAGGAGAAGGAAAGGCAGATTTGAGGCAGTGATGAAGTTGGATCCATTGGAAGTATTCTGCAATTCTGACCTTTGATACCTTCCTTATTGTATTATTATTTCATATGTTACCTATTGTTCTATATTATTTATTGAACTATCTATACTGGAATTTATAATTATTAATTCTTATGTTAACTGCTGTATATTTATATTTCTGGCATGTATAATATGACAACTCTCATACTTATTGCTCCTCTCTTCTTTTGTTATTACCCACCCTTCTCTCCCACATATACCGGCACACTATTATCTTATAATTTGGTGCACTTCACATGTGTTAATGCTTGTTAATATTACGTGTTCCCCTTTTAGGGAACACTCTCATTGTTAGTATTGTTTTGTATTATCTTACAAAATCAATAAAATTCTTTGAACTAAAAAAAAAAATCCAACATCATTTAAATTGTATTTTTTTTTTAACTGAGCTTGGGTACCTGCCGTCACCTAAAAAATCGGCACAGATTAGAGAATCCAGGCCTTCGTTTTTTTTTACGAAAAACTATACAGAAATAAATCAAATGGATTTCTGTAGGCAATGAGTTCCAAGCCTTAACCATTGAAGAGCAGATTTGTTTAATTCATTTCACTGATGGAAAAGATAATAATAGACGGCCCCCTGATTATGACGCTTTGTGAAGCAACCCTGCAACTGAAATAAGTAGGGAAAACCTTCTGGTACCTCCCCATGTAGAGTTTTAAAAACTAAACAAACTTAAACTCAATATGTAGTTCAACATAAGAATTGCCACTGCTGATTCAGACCAGTGGTTCATCATGCCCAGCAGTCTGCTCACGCGGCGGCCCTCTGGTCTAAGACCAGCACCCTAACTGAGACTAGCCCTACCAGCACATGTTCTTGTTCAGCAGAAACTTATCTAACTTTGTCTTGAATCCTTGGAGGGTGTTTTCCCCTATAACAGCCTCTGGAAGAGCGTTCCAGCTTTCTACCACTCTCTGGGTGAAGAAGAACTTCCTTACGTTTTTACGGAACTTTCAACTTTAGAGAGTGCCCTCTCGTTCTCCCTACCTGTCCTTATCTGCTAAGTCTATCCCCTTCAGTACCTTGAATGTTTCGATCATGTCCCCTCTCAATCTCCTCTGTTTGAGGGAGAAGAGGCCCAGTTTCTCTAATCTTTCGCTGTGAAGGTCCACTAGCTACTACTGGTGTATAGCGCTACTAGACATATGCAGCGCTGTACACCAAACATGGAAGATACAGTCCCTGCTTGAAAGAGCTTACAGTCTAGTTATGACAGACAAACTGGACAAGAAAGGTGCATTTATAGACTGTGTTGAAGTGGGAAATTACAGAAAGAATGATAAGACAGATATTGGTGCTTAGCAGGTGGGTTGGAGTTTGAAAGTGAGAGCAGCTTTAAAGAAGTGGGCTTTGAGCATGGATTTAAAGACTGCCAGAGAAGGAGCTTTGATGTACCAAACAAGTTAACTGGCTAGGAGCCTTTGCTGCTGAATAAATCGCTTTGAATATCAACCGCTATGAGTTTTAAACTTAGTAAGAATGTAGGTCCATAGTGACAGAATTCATGGAGAACAGTACACAAGTAAGAATTTAATTTCCTTTTATGTATTTAAATCTTTATTGATTTTCAAACTTTGATAGTGCCATACAATTGGTAAATCATAAAATACTGCATAGAACGCACTAATAACTATACAATTATTACATTAAACAGTCATTTACTCCCATCCTCATCTTAATTATTAATACAATAATACATATGATGTGATTTCAGTATTATAATTAAATAATTTAACTCCTCAACGTACATTTCCCTCCCCCCACCCACCCACCCTCCCTGGATGTGTAAAGAAATCTAATGAAAAGGGAGGAAACATGACCCTTACTGTAATGCAACAAAAGTAGTCAATGGACTCCACACATCATTAAAGGACTTACTAGTCCCCAAACGTCCCGCCATCATTCTTTCATACTTATATGTGGTACAGTTACCCACCAAAAAGTGTAATTAATCCTGTCATGGTTCTTCCAATTATGTGTGATCAGTTGAACACCTATTCCCGTCATGATCAAGAAAAGGTGACTTTTATACTTGTCTAACTTCCTTTTAAATAATTTTCAGTGTGCTTCTTTTTAAGGTCCACGAGGTTTCTGCTAAAGTTGGCTTAGACTTCACTCACGGTGCTGCAAGTTTGCTCCAATTCGATCCAGGTAATGTTTTATTTATTTATTTTTAAAATTTCTATACCGTCTAGCCCTAGGTGATTTACATAACATCAAGCATACATAATATTTAAAACAATGCAAAAGGACAATCGGACATCAAGATTTAAATTGACAGTAAATCTTCGTCCAGTGAGTCAGACCCTATAAAAAAAAGCACTGACAAACAGTTGTGTGTTTAAGAATTTCTGGAAAGTTCCTCTTCTCAACACATTTCCTTAACTGTCCTAAAAGCGAATTCCATAACTTTACCCCAGCACAGCAAAAAGGTCATTACACAAGTTTCTACATATTTCAGATTAATATTGCCCTTCAGCATAGGGTTACCACCCCTAGACCTGCCCCGTTATGCCCCAGTCCTGCCCCCAATCCTGCCCTAGCCCCAGCTGCACCCCCGCTGCCTGCTGTCATTGGGCAGGAGCATATCCGCACATGCGTGGATGCCACGTGATGATGTACAGGGCCATGGTGAGACCTCATCTGGAGTGCTGTGTGCAATTCTGGAGGCCACATTACAGTAAAGATGTGCGCAGAATTGAATCGGTTCAGCGGACGGCCACCAGGATGATCTCGGGGCTCAAGGGTCTCTCGTACGAAGAGAGACTGAACAAATTGCAGCTCTACACTCTCGAGGAATGTAGGGAGAGGGGAGACATGATCGAAACATTTAAGTACCTCACGGGACGTGTCGAAATGGAAGATGATATTTTCTTTCTCAAGGGACCCTCGGCCACAAGAGGGCACCCGCTCAAACTCAGGGGCGGAAAATTTCATGGCGGACACCAGAAAGTATTTCTTCACAGAGAGAGTGGTTGATCATTGGAACAAGCTTCCAGTGCAGGTGATCGAGGCAGACAGCGTGCCAGACTTTAAGAATAAGTGGGATACCCATGTGGGATCCCTACGAGGGTCAAGATAAGGAAATTGGGTCATTAGGGCATAGACAGGGGGGTGGGTAAGCAGAGTGGGCAGACTTGATGGGTTGTAGCCCTTTTCTGCTGTCATCTTCTATATTTCTATGTTTCTATGATGGGTCATTTGGCCTTTATCTGCCATCATGTATCTATAATCAGAAAGTTCTATGACATCACAATGCAGGTGTAAAGAGCCTTAGCCTATAGGAAGAGGAGATGCAAATGTTAAGAGCCTTAGCCAATAGGGAGAGGAGGAGAGAGTGGCTGCTGCAGACACCAGAAAGTATTTCTTCACAGAGAGAGTGGTTGATCATTGGAACAAGCTTCCAGTGCAGGTGATCAAGGCAGACAGCGTGCCAGACTTTAAGAATAAATGGGATACCCATGTGGGATCCCTACGAGGGTCAAGATAAGGAAATTGGGTCATTAGGGTATAGACAGGGGGTGGGTAAGCAGAGTGGGCAGACTTGATGGGCTGTAGCCCTTTTCTGCCGTCATCTTCTATGTTTCTATGTTATGTGGATGTGCTCCTGCCTGACAGTGATTTGTTCCAAGCTTTTCAAAACCCGGACAAAGTGCTGGGTTTTGAAAAGCCGTCTGGACCCCCGGACATGACCTCAAAAGGAGAACATGTCCGGGGAAATCCGGATGTTTGGTAACCCTACCTCAGCATGGCTGAATTTTCAGAAGGGGTCTTTTAGGGTGGTAAACAGACAATCTTTCCTTGAAATGGTACCATAGAGGAATTGATGGCAAATCATCAAGATCTTATATTGCTCTCAAAATGTAACAGGCAGCTAATGCAATTGTCGAAGATAAGGTGTAAAATGATCATATTTAGGAGCTCCTGTGATCAACCTGGCTGCAGCATTTTGTACCACTTGCAATGCCCTGTACCTTGTCCTTTTTATTAATTTGGATTTATTAACCACCGTTATGAAGTGATTCACCCAAGACGGTGTACAGCAAGTTCAATTCAACACAAAGCTTACAGTTTTGTTAACAGCATAACAGTAGTAAAAAAACAAACAAAAAAACCCCCCATACATAGACAAATACAATGAGTGAGGTAAACTCAAAATCAGCAAATTGAAACTTAATTTTATTTATTTATTTTTTAAAATTTATATACCATTTTTTTTGGGGGGGGTTTAAATTTTCTTTTATTAAGAAAAGAAGAATACAAAGAAGTAAACCACAATCTGAATAAAAAGACCCAGGAACAAATCAAAACACAAGACAAAAGGGTCTACCGCGTGGTTTCTGCGCAGAGACAAAAGATACTCATCAAAAGCCAAGATGCATCGGGAGAGGCCTAAAGCCCTGACTGGCTCAGATGCCTAAGGCCTCTCCTAAGGGGAGGCATTTTCACAGGGCGGAGCCTAAGGCCTCTTCCCGTGCATCACATGATGCACCGAGGATGGAAGGCCCGCCATTTTGAATCGGCAGGTATTGAAGGTGGTGGGATAATGCTTCCCTCCTGCTTCCAACGGAAGAAGGTGCCAGGATGGAGGGGGGTTTCAGGAGGGCTCCATTGGCAGGAAGGAGTGGGCATCCCTCCTGCCAATTTTCTCTCATATGGAGGGGGGTGAGTCACCATGGCAGGAGGGAGTTGTCATCCCTCCTGCCAATTTTCTCATGCACAGGGGAAGATATCATGGCAGGATGGAGTGGGCATCTCTTGTGCCATTTTTTCTTAGGCAGAGAGGTGGGATCGGCATGGCAGGAGGAAGTGGCCATTCCTCCTGCCATTTTCTCTGCTGCGGGAGTGGCAGGTGCTGGTTCATTGGGGAGGGCCATCATCAGTGGGGGGGGGGTGCTTTTTTTTTATGGGGCAGATATTGTACATGTGTAACATGCACAGCATCTGTGCCTATTTTTTAAAAAAGGGCTAAACTAAGGTTAGACAAGTAAGCGACTGGTCTTGACCAGTCGCTTTTTTGGAATCTCTAAAAGCGATCACTTTTTTTTGTGCATCGGAAAGCCATGTTAGAGCATCAGTCTCTCTCTAGTTTACATGGCGTTTCAATATTAATGAGCTTATTTGCATGATCGGATTGGGGAATGAGTGATCATGCAGAAAGCCGTTTTCTGCATCGGGTCAGCAAAGGTGAACGCCGCTAAAGCTGTCAAAAACAGGTTTAGCGACGATTGCTGGCTTTAGTGCATCTGGACCTAAATTCCAGCTCCACAAAGACTCCTCCTCCAGACTACCCAAACACTAACCAGACAGTGCCTGGGCAGTCACAGGCAATGTTCAGCATCTCTACCATCTTAACTGCCACTGAATATTGACAGCTCAGTGGGGTTCACTCAGGCAAGAGTTAAACCCTTTTGAATATTGACCCCCTAGAATAAGAAGCTCTCTTTGAGAGAGGAAGAGATAATGGTTACTGCAGATGGGCAGACTGGATGGGCCATTTGGCCTTTATCTGCCATCATGTTTCTATAACCATAAAGCTCTATGACATCACAATGTAAGTGTTAAGAGCCTTAGCCGATAGGAAGAGGAGGAGACAGTGGATGCTGCAGATGGGCAGACTGGATGGGGCCATTTGGACTTTATCTGCCATAGTAACATAGTAGATGACGGCAGATAAAGACCCAAATGGTCCATCCAGTCTGCCCAACCTGATTCAATTTAAATTTTTTTTTTTTTTTTTTTTTCTTCTTAGCTATTTCTGGGCAAGAATCCAAAGCTTTACCCGGTACTGTGCTTGGGTTCCAACTGCCGAAATCTCTGTTAAGACTTACTCCAGCCCATCTACACCCTCCCAGCCATTGAAGCCCTCCCCTGACCATCCTCCACCAAACGGCCATACACAGACACAGACCGTGCAAGTCTGCCCAGTAACTGGCTTAGTTCAATATTTAATATTATTTTCTGATTCTAAATCTTCTGAGTTCATCCCACGCTTCTTTGAACTCAGTCACAGTTTTACTCTCCACCACCTCTCTCGGGAGCGCATTGCAGGCATCCACTACCCTCTCCGTAAAGTAGAATTTCCTAACATTGCCCCTGAATCTACCACCCCTCAACCTCAAATTATGTCCTCTGGTTTTACCATTTTCCTTTCTCTGGAAAAGATTTTGTTCTACGTTAATACCCTTCAAGTATTTGAACGTCTGAATCATATCTCCCCTGTCTCTCCTTTCCTCTAGGGTATACATATTCAGGGCTTCCAGTCTCTCCTCATACGTCTTCTGGCGCAAGCCTCCTATCATTTTCGTCGCCCTCCTCTGGACCGCCTCAAGTCTTCTTACGTCTTTCGCCAGATACGGTCTCCAAAACTGAACACAATACTCCAAGTGGGGCCTCACCAATGACCTGTACAGGGGCATCAACACCTTCTTCCTTCTACTGACTACGCCTCTCTTTATACAGCCCAGCATCCTTCTGGCAGCAGCCACTGCCTTGTCACACTGTTTTTTCGCCTTTAGATCTTCGGACACTATCACCCCAAGGTCCCTCTCCCCGTCCGTGCATATCAGCTTCTCTCCTCCCAGCATATACGGTTCCTTCCTATTATTAATCCCCAAATGCATTACTCTGCATATCTTTGCATTGAATTTTAGTTGCCAGGCATTAGATCATTCCTCTAACTTTTGCAGATCCTTTTTCATATTTTCCACTCCCTCTTCGGTGTCTACTCTGTTACAAATCTTGGTATCATCTGCAAAAAGGCACACTTATCCTTCTAACCCTTCAGCAATGCCACTCACATACATATTGAACAGGATTGGCCCCAGCACCGAACCCTGAGGGACTCCACTAGTCACCTTTCCTTCCTTCGAGCGACTTCCATTAACCAACACCCTCTGGCGTCTGTCCGACAGCCAGTTTCTGACCCAGTTCACCACTTTGGGTCCTAACTTCAGCCCTTCAAGTTTGTTCAACAGCCTCCTATGAGGAACTGTATCAAAGTCTTTGCTGAAATCCAAGTAAATTACATCTAGCATATGTCCTCGATCCAGCTCTCTGGTCACCCAATCAAAAAATTCAATCAGGTTCGTTTGGCACGAACCTTTTGTAAAGCCATGTTGCCTCTGATCCTGTAACCCATTAGATTCAAGGAAGTACACTATCCTTTCTTTCAGCAACACTTCCATTATTTTTCCAACAACTGAAGTGAGGCTCACCGGCCTGTAGTTTCCTGCTTCATCCCTGTGACCACTTTTATGAATAGGGACCACATCCGCTCTCCTCCAATCCCCAGGAATCACTCCCATCTCCAGAGATTTGTTGAACAAGTCTTTAATAGGACTTGCCAGAACCTCTCTGAGCTCCCTTAGTATCCTGGGATGGATCCCGTCTGGTCCCATCGCTTTGTCCACCTTCAGTTTTTCAAGTTGCTCATAAACACCCTCCTCCGTGAACGGCGCAGAATCTAGTCCCTGTATTTTTAGAAAGAGTAAACAAGAAATTCACATCTACCATTTTCACTCCACTTAGTATTTTATTAACTTCTATCACATCTTTCAGGTATCTCTTCTCCAAGGTGAAGAGCTCTAGCCTCTTTAATTTTCAAGTTGACCTATTCCCTTTATCATTTTTGTCACCCTTCTCTGTACCTCTTCTGATTTTGCTAAATCTTTTTTTAGACATGGTGACTAAAACTGCATACAATATTCAAGGTGCAATAATACCATGGAAAGATACAAAGCCATTATAATATTCTCAATTTTGTTCTACATTCCTTTCCTAATAATTCCTAACATTCGATTTGCTATCTTAACCACCATTGCACACTGAGCAAAGGGTTTCAACATATCATCCACAGTGACACCTGGTCCTAGATCCTTTGCTCAGTTTTGGTCAAATCTAAAGCCAAACTGCCCCTGCCCATGAACTGTAACAGTATCCATTCCTTCCTTCCTCCTCCCTCTCCCTTTCCCCCATTCAACAGAGGTAGCCCCTGGACCAACTTGGGGGCTTCCTAGGTCTACCTTAGAGTCCAGTGGTCTAGTGTTGTAGTTGGAGCAGGAGTAATCCTCAGTCTCTCTTGCCCATGCTGTCTCCACTGTCAAAATGGCCGTCACAACCACCAATGAAATTCAGCTGCCCTCTGTGCTAGTTACTTGGTTGATTGTAGGCAAATAGCTGTGTTTCTTTTGCCGTATAAAAATGACACTCAGATCTTATAGTAGACGGGGCTCACAGACTTTCTGCTACATACTTTTAGGTGTTTCCACCAAACTTTGGAATCTCCATATTAAGAATGATGGCCTTGAAGAAAGCAATGAAGTGCTTAAGGTAGTACTTGGCTCACCAAGAAATGCCATCCTGGGGCAAGACAGTGAAGCAACAGTGGAAATCATTGACCCAAGAACCGGTAAGTTTAAGTGTATTGTCCAAAGAAATTATTTGCTATCATTAATTTAGTTCATCAACATGAGAGAAAGGGACAGAATACAGATGAAATGCAATGTTGGAACTCATATCGTGATTTGGAATATATCACGCTTTAGAATTGTACTGAATTTCTGGTGGAGAACAGTAAATCTAATAGAAATTCTGTCATCTGTCAGGTTGATGCAGATGCTCCTTTTGTTTTAATTGGGTCAGAATGGACTTAAAATTTCCCATCCAAAGCCTGTTCCACCTCATTAATTTGCATGTGCACCTACTCTGGGTACTCAGCTTTGGGCAACCGATATTGAATCTGAGGAATAGCCCGTAAAAACAAAGTGAAGCAATGGCAAAATGATCAAACTTCTTCACACTATATTCCCTTGGTCTCCTTCATGATGTTCTCTTACGTCCGCTCTCCTTTCTCCTGTGGACAGGCTTTGCATCTTCTCTGTTCCTTTGTAAGTGCCTCTCAAGTACTAGTGACTTTTGGCACGTTCCACTCTCATCCTTCTCAGATACTCTTAAGTATAGGACTTATGATCTTCCAACTCACTGCTCCTCCTCCTCGCTTTCAACACCGTCATTTCCATACTGGTCCCAATCCTTTTGTCCCGCCCTTTTTCCCTCTAGAATCCCAAGACAATAGATCACAATCTTCTCTTTGTGTGTCGCACATATCTATTCAGGCTCTAGGTGACATTCAGAGAGGGGTTGAAAGGGGATCAGGAGGAGGGACTAAAAAGGGCCTTGAAAGGGGGGGAGGGTAAGAAGGGGGTCAAGAAATCATAGTTGTCTAGGAGCTCATCTAGCGAAAGAGGTGGAAAGATTCATTTCTGAGAAGTCAAGTAGATTCAGCTGTCAAAGAGGAAGGTTTTCAGTTTTTTCCGGAATGTTGTACGTTTAGTTTCTTTTCTGATCATTTCTGGCAGGTTATTCCATGTTTTTACTCCTATGAATGTAAGCATGGAGTGGAACAAATGCATGTAATGGAGATTTTTCATGGAACGTAGATTCAATTGTATTCTGTTTATGAGTCTCCTGGAGGTAGACCAGGCCGTTGAGAATAGCTGGGTGAGAGGAGTAGCTGAGTTTCCCAAGGCTCTAGACCCTCAATTCTCAAAAGAGCATTTAGCTTTCAAAAAGTAGTTTCAGATTCTACAAACGTCATATAACTGTACAGACTGGTCGAGGACTCTGCAGATTAGCAATCAGAAAAGTTTGCAGGAATGCAGCAGAAAATAGCTGAATACCATATTAAACATAAAACATTTGCCTTAAACATCAATAATATTAGGCAATCTGAGTTGAATCAATGGTTTTACACAGTACTTCCCAGTACTTAATACTTCTTTTTAGGAACAGGAGTCACAAAAATTCTGAAACCCGCTTTAAAAGTTCTTATCAATTTTCTTTTGAAATATAACTCCAAATTTAAGTTAAAAATCTCCTTCACAGCCTTCTCATTGCGCACCTCGGCTCTGCAGCCCATAAGGAGGTTTAATTTGTAGCATTTCTCATGAAATCCAACATTGATACGAAATACTGTATTATTTCAAAAATAAGCCCTCCATCCACACATGCACAAACTCCAGAGCTGACATAGAAACTCTCACCCAGCCACTACAAACCATTTCCTCACTATTCACTTGTAGTTTATGAAAACTAACCTCTCCTTAATTTTCAGGTACTACTTTTGAGAACCAAAACGGCCTTCTTTTCGTCTTACTTTTACTTACTTTCCTTACAAAATGTTTTGTGGCCCATGCAATAGATTCAAGTTTCAAGTTCAAGTTCAAGTTTATTAAAATTTGATAAATCGCTTATTGCATACTAAGCGAGTAACATTAAAATATAAAATAGATCAAGAGTTCATTATACATCATTAAAAAGGGTTAAAAAACAATCTGACGAACAAACACACTCAGATACATTAGGGAAATGGAGAGTAAGAGGGAACAGTTACAATATTGATATTTATCATAATTATGAAGAAAAGAAAAACCAAATAAGGGAAAAACATGAGGAATAAGATTGGGAATGGTAGAAATGAATTATTTAAACATTAAATGCATCTCTAAATAAAATAGATCCTTTCAGTTTTGCCCACTGCTTTCCTACTTCCAGATGTTCCCTTCCAGGCAACAATTCCTTGACGTAATCCACCATTTAAACTTTTTTTTTTTTTTTTTTTAAGTCTAAAACCTTCACTTTTGAACGAGCCTTCTCTACACCTGTCTTAATATTGAACCACACTATGCGGTGATCACTGGATGCCAGATGATCACCCACTATCCTATCCCATGTGGGCAGTGGTGTAGCGAGGGCAGGATGGTGCCCCCACCAAGATGGTGCCTGGGGGGATCCGCCCCTGCCCCCTTCCTATGCCACTGGGAGCAATGTAGTTAAGAAGGCACACTCTTTTGTAAAGATCACACACTATTTTGAAAAAGCATGCACTGGGTACTTAGTACACGCTCTTTCCCAATGGTGCATCCCAGGTTGGAGTGACAGCAGTCTGGGCCCTCATGCAAAAAAAGTCATGGCCCCTAACCCTAAGCTAATGAGTAGACTAGATGGACCCTAGGTGAGAGTGGGAGGAATGCATGGAGGAGACCATCGTAGAGGAAGAGACATGGGCATCCTGGGACTATCAACCAAATCTCTTCCCTGAAGAAGCCCTTTTTCTGGGAACGTAATCGCTGCTCCAAAACTTACTTGCTCCACTTCATCACTGACGCTGAAACCGTGGAATGAAGACAATTTTTTATTTTTATTTCCAGTTTATGAATTATTTTTTAATCTTATTCATTGTTTTGCCACTTGTTTTGTTTTGTTCTATTTTTAGCATTTAAATTTCTCCAGAATTCTATTGTTCAACGGTTCCTCCTTCTACATCTATTCCTTTCTCTCCTCTCTTCTACCTTCCAAAGTACTTAGATCAATGCAGTCTTGTTAGAATGTTTATTTTCTTATTTTTTCCTCTATCTCTATTTTTCACTTCTTTATTACTCTCCAGGTACTTTACTTAGATTGTGAGCCTTCAGGACAGTAAGGGAATTTCTAAGTACCTTTTCTTACTTATAATTTTAATGTATATTTTCTGTAAACCGCTTAGAACCTAACGGAATAGCGGTATATAAGAAACTAGTCATTAAGCCCGTTACATTAACGGGTGCTAGAATACTGTTCACCCTCTATGTTGCCCCTTCCATTCACTGCCCTCTCTTCTCTTTCCATCCAGTGTGCGCCCCCTCTCTCTCTGTCCCATATGGCCTCTCTCCATCTCCTCTTTCCTTTTCCCTTGGTCGGGCATACCTTCCTCCTTCCCTCCATGCCCTGCCATCTGTTCTTCCCTCCAAGCCACTCTCCCCTGTGCTCACTTTCCTCCTTCAACTACTTCATCGGGCAACAGCAGCATTCACAATTCATTGCTGTTGCTGGCTTCCGGTATTCCTCTCTGGCCGGTCCTGTGTTCATGAAGTAGGCAGGACCGGCCAGAGAGGAAGGCCTGAAGCCGCAACAGCAGCGAATTGTAAACGCTGCTGCTGCCTGAAGCACCCAAGGCAGACGGTTCTCTCCCCTCCCAGCCCAACCCCTGCTGACTTTGCGACCCTTCCGGCGAGATGACTTTAATAGCAAACCTCCCTCCAGCGTTGGCAGCCGCAGCACGCTAAACAGGCTGGGTCGCGGCTTTTTTCTGCCGTTGAGTCTATCTGTCGCGTCATTGATGACATCATTAGTGACGCGGCAGAGGGACTCAACTGCAGGAGAGAGTTGCGAACCAGCCTGTTTAACGTGCTGCGAATGCCAACGCTGGAGGGAGGTTTGTGTAGAAGCGATATGTGTCTTCTATGTGTCTCTTCCCCTGCAGTACCTTTGCAGCACTTTGCTGCGGCGCATCCTCCCATCCTGAGTCTGTTTCTCCCGCTTTGTGTAGCCGCCGCATACGCACTCTGGCCACGGACCTACGGATCAGGGAAGACAGATCACGCAGGTGTGAGTGCGCATGCGCGGCTAGCTTTTTATCATATAGGATAAATTACATTACTTTTGTAGGCCCTGGATCACTGTCTTATTATCTTAATGGTCAATCCATCTCTGATTTACAGCAAAAGATATAAATAAGATAGAGTTGATCCAAAGGACTGCTACAAAATTGGTTAGTGATCTTTGTCATAAAGCATATGGGACAGACTTATGGACCTCAATATGTATTCTCTGGAGGAAAGGTGGGAGAGGTGGGATATGAATGAACTTTTTAAATATCTCTATAGCATTAATGTATATGAGGTGAGATTTTTTTTTCAAATGAAGGAAAACTCCAGAATGAGAGGGCATAGTATGAAGTTAAGACGTTGTAGGCTGAAGAGTAATTAAGAAAATACTATTTTACAGAAAGGGTGGTAGATGCGTGGAACCGTCTCTCAGTGGAGGTCGTTGAGACAAAGATTGTTTCTGAATTCAAGCGAGCATGGGACAGGCATTTGAGATCACTTAGGGAGAGGAGAAGATAGTGGATGCTACCAATGAGCAGACTAGATGGGCCATTTGACCTTTATCTGTTGACATGTTTCTATAACCATAAAGCTCTATGACATCACAATGCAAGTGTTAAGAGCCTTAGCCAATAGGAAGAGGAGGAGATAGTGGATGCTGCCAATGGGCAAACTAGATGGGCCATTTGGCCTTTATCTGTTGACATGTTTCTGTGAGAAACATGAAATTTCATGTTCTGTTCATTTTCATTTGTCAGTGACATGAAGACACATTTTCTATGTTTCAAATGAATGCATATCCCAACTTGAATCCTGGCTTTTCTTCTTTTAGACTTTAACTTAATAGCATAATAGAAAAATATATTTTCCATGCAAAGGGGATAGTAAATGAACAACTCTGATTATGGAGTATTGAATGTGAGATAATATGTGGGGGCCACTGAAAAGTTCTCAGTCCAACCAAGAAGAGAATGAAGTGGAGCCACTATTTCTTGACACTTTTTGTTCTGTTTCATTTCATATCATTGAAACGAAAAGAACATAAGAACAACCTTACTGGGTCAAACCACTAGCTCAGTAGCCCGTCTTCACAGTGGCCAATCCAGGTCACTAGTACCTGGCAAAAACCCAAATAGTAGCAACATTCCTTGTTGCCGATCCAGGGCAAGCAGTGGCTTCCACCATGTCTGTCTCAATAACAGAATATGGACTTTTCCTCCAAGAAATTGTCCAAACCTTTCTTAAAACCAGCTACATTAACCGCTCTTACCATAACCTCTGGCAACGCATTTCAGAGTTTAACTATTCTGTGAGTGAAAAAATATTTCCTTCTATTGGTTATAAAAGTATTTCCTTAAGAACATAAGAATTGCTGCTGCTGGGTCAGACCAGTGGTCCATCGTGCCCAGGAGTCCGCTCACGCGGCAGCCCCCAGGTCAAAGACCAGTGCTCTAAATGAGTCCAGCCTCACCTGCGTACGTTCCAGTTTAGTGGGAACTTGTCCAACTTTGTCTTGAATCCCTGGAGGGTGTTTTCCCCTATAACCGACTCCGGAAGAGCTTTCCAGTTTTCTACCAGTCTCTGGGTGAAGAAGAACTTCCTTACGTTTGTACAGAATCTATCCCCTTTCAATTTTAGAGTGCCTTCTCGTTCTCCCTACCTTGGAGAGGGTGAACAATCTGTCTTCATCGAATGTCCCATAGTCTTTGTAATTTTTGAACTTCCTTACGTTTGTACGGAATCTATCCCCTTTCAATTTTAGAGAGTGCCCTCTCGTTCTCCCTACTTTGGAGAGGGTGAACAATCTGTCTTCATCGAATGTCCCATAGTCTTTGTAATTTTTGAACTTCCTTACGTTTGTACGGAATCTATCCCCTTTCAATTTTAGAGAGTGCCCTCTCGTTCTCCCTACTTTGGAGAGGGTGAACAATCTGTCTTCATCGAATGTCCCATAGTCTTTGTAATTTTTGAACTTCCTTACGTTTGTACGGAATCTATCCCCTTTCAATTTTAGAGAGTGCCCTCTCGTTCTCCCTACTTTGGAGAGGGTGAACAATCTGTCTTCATCGAATGTCCCATAGTCTTTGTAATTTTTGAACTTCCTTACGTTTGTACGGAATCTATCCCCTTTCAATTTTAGAGAGTGCCCTCTCGTTCTCCCTACTTTGGAGAGGGTGAACAATCTGTCTTCATCGAATGTCCCATAGTCTTTGTAATTTTTGAAGGACTAAAAAATCGATCCACATGTACCCATTCTACACCACTCAGGATTTTGTAGACTTCAATCATATCTCCCCTCAGCCGTTTCTTTACTAAGCTGAAGAGCCCTAACCTCTTCAGTCTTTCCTCATATGAGAGGAGTTCCATCCCCTTTATTATCTTGGTCACTTCTTTGAACCTTTTCTAGTTCCGCTGTATCTTTTTTTGCATAAGGCGACCAGAATTGAATGCAATACTCAAGGTGAGGTCACACCATGGAGCGATACAAAAGCATTATAACATTCTTAGTATTGTTAACCATCCTTTTTTTTTTTTTTTAATAATTCCTAGCATCTTGTTTGGCAGCCATCACACATTGGGTGGAAGATTTCAGCATATTGTCTACAATGACACCCAGATCTTTTTCTTGGGCACTAACCCCCAAGGTTGACCCTAGCATCTGGTTTATGATTTGGGTTATTCTTCCCATTATGCATCACTTTGCATTTGTCCACATTAAATTTCATCTGCCAAGAAAAGTTTGGAATAACATGTACGTTTCATGGCTCCATATCATTCTCTTCATGGTTGGGCTGATAACTTTTCAGCAGCCCCTCGTATGTAAGGGGGGGGGGGTGAGGAAACTTTGAGGTGCTCCTAATGTAATTTCTCCAATTCTGCTCTAGATCAATAATTTCTGGCAAAAATGTGCTCCAGCCTTCAATATTACTGTCAGTCAGCTGAGAGATTTATCTTTCCTCAATACACTTCTTGTCTCTCACTGTTAAGAGTCTCTTCCTAATTCCTCTTCTGCAATCAAAGCTGTACTAGTCCTGATCTAGGGATCCCACAACCAACTAGATTTTCAGGATATCTACAATAAATACATGTGAAATAAATTCCATATTTAGGGTCTATAATATATGCCGGTTTTTCTCATGTATATTCAGTATGCATATCTTGAAAAGCCTGACTGGTTCTGAGTCTACAGAACAGGCTTGGGAAGCCTTGGCTTACTCATTTATTGCTTACAAGAGGGCTCAGTTGAAATTAAAATAAGTGATTTTCTGGTTTAGAGGTATCACCTCTCCAAACCAATTAAAAAGGAAGACTTCAGACTAGCCAAGCAGTAAGAGTTTTATTCTTTTTCCTCACCTACAGCTCTTTTCTGTCGTCATTCAAAAGAATTCTAGGTCAGAAATAGGGAGGGATGACCAGGATGTTGCCCAAGGTACCATATTTGGGGGAAAGGGGTCTTGGAGGCAGAAGTGTTTGGAGCCAGATGTGCACCCTGTGTGACACGTCCCCTAGTACTCCCACCCTGCCCACCATTCCATGCAATCACAAGGGAGACAATAGATGAGAAGCAATTTTTGCTTCCCCCATCTCGCTTCCAAGTTTCGAAGTTTATTTAAAATGTGTTAATCCGCTTATCGAATTTCTAAGAGGAGTACATAGAATTTTTAAAAAGCGGGTATTACATAAACATTAACCAAGCTGACATACTGAGACAAGAGCGGCTGTATGACTCTACTGCTCACACAGCCCTCGGGACAACCCTGCTGAGGCAAAAGAAACACAATTGGTACAACACTTCTTCCTCCATATTTGCAGTTTATATACTCGCGATTTCAATTATTCGAAGTTTTTAGCTTGCTGGCTCCTGCCCCCAAATTACGTCATCCATGAGTGCAGATACAAATTTTGGCGCGTTTTTCCAAGCACTGATTCCCAGCGTGCACAGAGAAAATTGCTGATTCCCAGCACTTTCTTCACCATGTTTTGCCTCTCCTTCAGGAACGGGCCAGGTCTGCCCCCGTGTGATTCGCGTTTTCACCATATTCACGATGGTTTTTAATAGAAAAAACGCGAATAACATATGAAAAAGTTATTCGCAGGTCTGTTAATCCCCTATCACCGCGAATGCGGAGGGAGAAGTGTACAGTACTGCAGCATCAGCCTGCCTTTGCCCCATGCTGAGGGCACATTTGTGGTTTTTTTTGTTTTTTGTTTTTTTAATCTTTATTGATTTTCAAACTTTGACAGTGCAATACAATTAATTGAACATAAAATACTGCATAAAACGCACTATTAACTACACAAGTAATACATAAAACAATCATTCTCTCCCATCCTCCTCCCAATCATTAATACAATAAGACATATGATGTGATTACAATATTATAATTAAGTCATTTAAATCCTCAAAATACATTTCCCTCCCATCACCCACCCTGGATGTGTAAGGAAATCTAAGAAAAGGAAAGATACATGACCCTTATTGCAAGGTAACATTTGGTGCTGTGTGCCCTGGGTGCCATAATCCCTAGTTCTGTCTCTGAGAGCGTACACTACCACTTTATAGCCTCATTTAGATATCATGAATGTGGAAACACAAAATTCTTCTCCTCATAACTTAGGCAAACTGTTGCTATAACGTACCTTAAATCCACCAAGCAGTGGGGCAAGAACTTTTATGTTTTTCCTGAGCCAGGACCGTCTCTACCCTCAGTGCCCGTTCCTGGCACCGTGTGGTGGAACCAGCTCGTACAGACTATAGCAGCTTTTTCCTTCTTTAAGGCTCTTCTTGAAGACTATTAACTACAGTATATAGTATAAGTAATGGAAAATATATATTTCTATGGTTGAGGCAAGAGGACCGTAAATGGAGAGTAGTTATTATGAAGTACTAAATGTGGGGCAGTAAGTAAGATTCTGAAAAAGCAGCCAAAATGCCAAGACTCCACAAATACTCAATTGTCCTTACAAGACTGTGAACCCCAAAACACAAATATAATTAAATTTATAAATGTGAAGACGATCCTCAGTGTGACTAAACAAGCATAAGGAGCGGTAAACACCATTCCAGCGTTTGATAGAAGGTTCAGGTAGCAAGACATTAGCCTTGCCAAAACCCGCACACCATCATAGGATATGTCTATGTGTGCTAACAGTGCATGCAGTGAATGTGCACTAAAGAAATACAAATAATATTACACAATACTAGTAAGAAGTTGACCACAGTCATTTAAAGAATGTGGAGCTCATAACAAGCATGTGCCTCCTCCTTAAAAAAAATAAACAAACGCTTAGCTGGGAATGTGGAATCAGAGCAGTCCAGCGTGAGAGATAACCGAGGCAGTTCATAAGGTTCAAAGTCCTCGTAGCAGGTTCGACCAAGCTAGTTTCGGGGCTAAAAACACCCTTTCTTCAGGAACCTACGCTGATCCCACAGCACATCAGGAAGCCGCCAAATGAGAACAGCAGCTCGGAATGAAATGGAGGCTTGTAGGAGGGGCTACCAGAACGTAGAGCACGAAGCTTTAACAGAGAAAAGGAGACATCAGCTGACAAAAAACATGACCTGGCCCAAAACAGCCTGAAAGCGGGAAAAACAAAACAAGCACATTATATAATAGCGTTCCATTCAATAAACTCGTTTAAACCCGCAGGCTAAACAGAATTCAAATGAAAAATCAAATTGAATACGAGCTAGTTTATCACTCCCCAAATTATGGGGTATCTGTTCAATCACAAACTAGGTGAGATAAAAAAAATCATGAGAATGCTCCTGACAGTGGGCTACTAGGGGAACAGTTAGATTCCCCTTATGAATCCTGCTCCTATGCTTCCCCAGTCTGATTGCCCGGCCCACGTTTAGTCTTGATTGTTCAGTCTTGATTTGTCTGATTGCCCGGCCCACGTACAACAAGCCACAGGAGCACGTTATAACATAAATAACCCACTGAGCAGAACAGTTTGTATGATGTCTCAAAAACAAATAATTGGTGGATCTGAAGGTGATTCCAGATGGACAAATGCAGCGAATTCCTGCACATGATACATGAACCGCAAGGCTTGTGTTCTCCCATGTCTCCCTCATATGTAGTAGGCCATTTGGTGTTCCAAAAATTGGCAAGGTTCTTCGGGCGACTGTAAGCCATGCAAGGTTTTTCCTTAAAAGGTTCATGGGCAGAAATAACATGCCAATGCTCTTGAATAATGCTGGCCATAGATTGAGCCTGGTTGGTTCCTGTTTTGGTCTGAGGTTGGAGAAGCAAAATCGGATTGGCATAATGGGCACGTTTATATGTCCTTTTTATGGACCTCTCAGGGTAGCCCCTGTCCCTAAATCGTTGGGATAATACCTTGGCTTGCATCTTAAAGTCTCTAGTGGTGGAACATATCCGTCTGATCCAAAGGAGCTGACTTACTGGAAGGGACTATTTCAATTTCGGAGGATGCCAACTGCTATAATGCAGGTAGGTATTTCTGTCTGTCTGTCTGTCTCTTTACGAGACAGGAAAATACTTATACTACTCTAAATGTTATTTCTCCAGCTCTGCTCTAGTTCAATAATACGAACAATCCCAATAAGTGGCAGAGATAGAAGTGAAGGAGAATGAAATAACCCAGGAGTCTGGTCTAACATTTAAAAAAAGAAATAAAAGCATGTCCTGGCAAACAACTCGTCACAAAAAAAGGAAGACTCAGAAGGGTATCTCATTCCTCTCCTGTCTTCTACTGCATGCCAGATTCTGAGCCGAGTTATTTTGAACACCTCCATTTTTGAATGCTGTTGTAGAGGGAGCAAAAAAAGCTGTCGGTCTGGGATGTCTTCCTGTAAGCCAGCTCCATCTGCTCGGCAGACAGCTCACACCAGAGAACTGCCGCAGGAGTGTTAAAGGAGTTTAGTCTGTCACACACAGTACAAGTGGGGTTTGAAAGTTAGAAATGATTTGCTGCTAGGAATTGATTCTATCCAATATCTGCCTGTAAAGGGACATTTGAGAATTGACAATGAAGCCGTAGTCAAGATCTTGAGCGGACCTAACTGTGAGTCAAGAGTGACACCCTCTGGCCAGATGTGTCACAGCCTTACTGCCTTCCTTCTTTACTCCCCGGTTTCTCTTTTTCCAGTGTGGTTCTTGAGCTTCCCACATCTGGAAGGAACAAAAAAGCAAGCCCACCGAAAAGAAAGGAAAAGGAAGCAAAGCTGAATGGCCACCCCTGAAGCGCTTAAGATCAAAAGTCATCCAGAAACAACATATTGACAATGCAGAAAATAATCTAAAAAGGTGCTAGTTAGAAACTGGGAAATGAACCGATAACACCAACTATACAAGAAAACCAAGTTAATAAAAACTTAGAGGGAAATGCAGGAGCAAAATACTGGAGAAAGAACTATGAGCAGTAAAGGCAAAGAAACAACGCAGAGCCATTATAAAGAAGAGAACTCAATTTTCTTATTCATAGACAGATGAAAACCAAGATCTCATCTCAGACTAGGGGCACAACAGTAGATCTAGAAAATGCAAATCTTTTGATATTTGGGATCCCTCCATTGAATGTGAACATAAAAAAAAGTCAACGGAAGAACATGACAATGAATCTCCCGTAAGAAACTTTCAAGGACGGGATCTATCCCAGGATACTGAGGGAGCTCAGAGAGGTTCTTGCAGGTCCTGTGTGCAATTCTGGAGGCCACATTACAGTAAAGATGTGCGCAGAATTGAATCGGTTCAGCGGACGGCCACCAGGATGATCTCAGGGCTCAAGGGTCTCTCGTATGAAGGGAGACTGAACAAATTGCAGCTCTACACTCTCGAGGAACGTAGGGAGAGGGAAGACATGATCGAAACATTTAAGTACCTCACGAGACTTGTCGAAGTGGAAGATGATATTTTCTTTCTCAAGGGACCCTCGGCCACAAGAGGGCACCCGCTCAAACTCAGGGGCGGAAAATTTCATGGCGACACCAGAAAGTATTTCTTCACAGAGAGAGTGGTTGATCATTGGAACAAGCTTCCAGTGCAGGTGATCGAGGCAGACAGCGTGCCAGACTTTAAGAATAAATGGGATACCCATGTGGGATCCCTACGAGGGTCAAGATAAGAAAATTGGGTCATTAGGGCATAGACAGGGGGTGGGTAAGCAGAGGCAGAGTGGGCAGACTTGATGAGCTGTAGCCCTTTTCTGCCGTCATCTTCTATGTTTCTATGTCCTATTAAAGACATTCAACAAATCTCTAGAAACGGGAGTGGTTTCTGGGAATTGGAGGAGAGCGGATGTGGTCCCTAGTCACAAAATTGGTCACAGAGATGAACCAGGAAACTACAGGCTGGTAAGTCTCACTTCGGTTGTTGAAAAAATAATGGAAGTGTTGCTGAAAGAAAGGATAGTGAACTTCCTAGAATCTAATAGGTTACAGGATCCAAGGCTACATGGCTTTTCTAAAGGTAAATCATGCCAAATGAACCTGATTGAATTTTTTGATTGGGTGACCAGAGAACTGGATCGAGGACATGCTAGATGTAATTTACTTAGATTTTAGCAAAGCCTTTGATTCGGTTCCTCATAGGAGGCTCTTGAACAAACTTGAAGGGCTGATGTTAGGACCCAAAGTGGTGAAGTGGATTAGTAACTGGCTGTCGGATAGATGCCAGAGGGTGGTGGTTAATGGAAGGCGCTCAGAGGAAGGAAAGCTGAGTAGTGGAGTCCCTTAGGGTTCGGTGCTGGGGCTGATCCTGTTCAATATGTTTGTTAGTGACATTGCTAAAGGGTTAGAAGGAAAAGTTTGCCTTTTTGCGGATGATACCAAGATTTGTAACAGAGTAGACACCGAAGAGGGAGTGGAAAATATGAAAAAGGATCTGCAAAAGTTAAAGGAATGCATTTGAGGATTAATAATCAGAAGGAACCGTATATGCTGGAAGGGAAGAGGGACCTTGGGGTGAGAGTGTCCAAAGATCTTAAGGCAAAAAAACAGTGTGACAAGGCGGTGGATGCTGTCAAAAGGATGTTGGGCTTTATAAAGAGAGGCGTAGCCAGTAGAAGGAAGAAAGTGTTGATACCCCTATACAGGTCATTGGTGAGGCTCCACTTGGAGTATTGTGTTCAATTTTGGAGACCGTATCTGGCGAAGGACGTAAGAAGACTTGAATTATTCTAGAGGAGGGCGATGAAAACGATAGGAGGTTTGTGCCAGAAGACGTATGAGGAGAGACTGGAAGCCCTGAATATGTATACCCTAGAAGAAAGGAGGGACAGAGGAGATATGATACATATGTTCAAATACTTGAAAGGTATTAACGTTGAACAAAATCTTTTCCAGGGAAAGGAAAATGGTAAAACCAGAGGACATAATTTGAGGTTGAGGGGTGGTAGATTCAAGAGCAATGTTAGGAAATTTTACTTTACGGAGAGAGTGGTGGATGCCTGGAATGCGTTCCCGAGAGAGGTGGTAGAGAGGAAAATGGTGGCGGAGTTCAAAGAAGAGTGGGATGAACACAAAGGGCCTGATTCTCTAAAAGTGCGTCCCGATTTTAGGCAGCTGTAGGCGTCCTACAGCTGTCTAATCAGCCAATCGGGATGCACGTTTTTTAAAAAAATGCTCCCCAGACAGGCCGCCTATATTGAAGGTGAGGCCCGCAAGACACCTAGGCCCTGATTCTGAATAGGACGCCCGGGAGAGGCGTCCTATTCAGAATCGGCCTAAACTAAACCCCGATTCTGTAACCGGCGTCTATGTTACAGACGCGGGTTAGAGAAACGGGTTAGATTAGACACGGCCCGCTACACTTATCGCAAGGGATCTCTCTGCCGCTATAAGTATAGCGGGCCGCGGCCCCCTGACCAGGAGGGTGCCCAAGCCCTCTGCCCGAAGACGCACCCCCCCACACACACTACCGACCGCCCTCCCGACACTACCGACCGCCCCCCCCCCGACATTACCGATCTCCCCCCCCCCCCGACAATATCTTTCGCTGGCAGGAGGGTGTCCAATCCCTCCTGCCCGAAGACGCACCCCCCCCAAACCTCCACTCCACCAAACCTGTTCTTAGATGGGTCTTGCACGTCTTGAGCTGGCAGGCACGCCTCGACGAAATGAAGCGGGCCCGCCCCTTCCCGGCCCATCCCGCCAAAGCCTAAGGCCTGATTGGCCCAGGCTCTAGAAGCCTGGACCAATCAGGCCTTAGGCATAGCGGGTCCGCCCATCCCCACTTAATCTAAGGCCTGATTGGCCAAACAGACCTTAGACTTAATCTAAGGCCTGATTGGCCAATCAGACCTTAGACTTAGTGGGGATGGACGGACCCGCTATGCCTAAGGCCTGATTGGTTCAGGCTTCTAGAGCCTGGACCAATCAGGCCTTGGGCTTCGGCGGGATGGGCCGGGAAGGGGCGGGCCCGCTTCATTTCGACGAGGCGTGCCTGCCGGCTCAAGATGTACAAGACCCATCTAAGAACAGGTTTGGGGGTTGTTAGCACCGGGGGGGGTGCGTCTTCGGGCAGGAGGGATTGGACACCCTCCTGCCAGCGAAAGATATTGTCGGGGGGGGAGATCGGTAATGTCGGGGGGGGGCGGTCGGTAGTGTCGGGGGGGCGGTCGATAGTGTCGGGGGGGGCGTCTTCGGGCAGGGGGGATTGGGCACCCTCCTGCCAGCTATCGATATTGTCGGGGGGGGAGATCAGTAATGTCGGGGGGGGGCGGTCGGTAGTGTCGGGAGGGCGGTCGGTAGTGTCGGGGGGGTGCGTCTTCGGGCAGAGGGTTTGGGCACCCTCCTGGTCAGGGGGCCGCGGCCCGCTATACTTATAGCGGCAGAGAGATCCCATGCCGCGATAAGTATAGCGGCCGCGTCTACTTACAATGTAGGCCAGCATTTTGCTGGCCTACATTTTAAGCTTCTCCTCTACTAGGGAGACGCGTAGGGCCGCCTAGGTTCAGCCTAAGGCCCTTAGACGAGCTTAGGCATCTTGCGGGTCTCCCTAGGCTCCTGGAGGCGCCTTCAGGCTTGCCTGGGGAGCATTTTTTTTTAAAAAAACGTGCATCCCGATTGGCTGATTAGACAGCTGTAGGACGCCTAAAATCGGGATGCACTTTGGAGAATCGGGGCCAAAGGATCTAGAATCAGAAAATAATAGTAAATTTTGAAGAACTAAGGCCAGTTGAGGATGGGCTGGAGAGGGCTTCAATGGCTGGAAGGGTATAGATGGGCAGGAGTGAGCTTTGACGGAGACTTCAGCAGTTGGAACCCAAGCACAGTACCAGGTAGAGCTTTTTGATTCTTGCCCAGAAATAGCTAAGAAGAAAATAATTTTTAAAAAATTTAAATTGAATCAGGTTGGGCAAACTAGATGGACCATTTGGGTCTTTATCTGCCTTCATCTACTATGTTACTATGTGACACCAACCGAGGTGGAAATCCAATAGGGAAAATGAGCGTCTCTAACTTTATTGCAGCATGAGGTCTTAGTATTGTTTGGGGCATTTTAAAAAAAAAAGTCTAAGTCCCCAATAAAGTATTTCATAGTCATAATCAAAGAGGAAAAATTCTAGATATACTGTTTGATTAGGGCTGTGAGATGGATGTTCTGCACTGAAAACATCCAAAAGAATAACCATTTCCCAAAATGAAGCATACAACTTTTGAATAACAAAAACCAGGGACATAAATGCATGTCTAGCATCATTTAAAAAAAAAAAAAAAGCCACATAGAAATCCCTGCAGAGCACAGGAGTGACCTAGTAGCTAGTGCAATGAATTGTAAACCAAGGGACAGAGGTTCAAACCTCTCTGTAACTCTTCTTTTTCTAAATGTAATCTCTCCAGGACCTGAAAAATTCCCACTGTACCTGAATGTATACCACTTACATAAGAACAGCCATACTAGGTCAGACCACTGGTCCATCTATCCTGTTTCCACAGTGGCTAATCCAGGTCACAAGTACCTGGCAGAAACCCAAAGAGTAGCAACATTGTGGAACCCCCCAAAGAGTATCAAGATTCCGGAATCCCAAATAGTGGCAAGATTCCATGCTACTGATCCAGGGCAAGGAGTGGCTTCCCCCATGTCTATTTCAATAGCAGATTATAGACCGTTCCTCCAGGAACTTGTCCAAACCATTTTTAAAACCAGCTATGTTAACCACTCTAGAGCTTAAGTATTCTTGAATGAAAAAATATTTCCTCCTTTTGGTTTTAAAAGTATTTCCCTGTAACTTCATCATGTCCTATAGTCTTTGCAATTTTTGATGGTGTAAAAATTTGATTCATTTGTTCTACACCACTTAGGATTTTGTAGACTTCAGTCATATCTCCACTAAACCATCTCTTTTCTAAGATAAGAAGCTCTAACCTTTTTAGTCTTTCCTCATACAAGAGGAGCGCCATCCCCTTCTTTAACCGGGACCTGAGTCCACTGCTTTCTGCCCCTAGGCAGTCCCAGGTAATGCTCCTGACTGCATGTTCACCCCCCCCCCCCCCCCCCAATGCTTCCTTAGATACACTACAGCACTGGTTTTCATCTCGTTCTTATGTACATTTCAGAAAACAACTGAAAACTTATCTGTTTTCAAAATATTTTGTTGATTAGACCCTTCATTGCCTCCTTCCTTTGTTATTATTTAATTTTTGTAAACCGTATTGAACACCATTGTTATGTGGTCTAGAAATTCGATTTTATATTATATTATGTTATGTTATTTTCCAATTGAGTATCACACAACTGCCCTGCCTCTCCTTAGCTGGAGCAGGTATGTGGGGAACACTAACCACCCTTAATAAGATCAAAATTACCCTGTTCCCTCCCTTGGTTCCCAGATGTTTATTACTCAAGGTTTGGTCAAACTTGGGAGGTTTTAAAACACCACAGGAGAGGTTCTTGAAGATAGGAAGTGAGGTAAAATGAACAACTCAAACAGTGTGCAATCCTCACTCAGCAGGATAAACCATTCAAAACAGAACAGACCAACTTGTGACGTTCTTCAATTTTCTTTATTCAAAAACTTTTCTTTTTTCTTATCATTCTTGCTCCAATGCTCAAATGCCCGACGGGACCCGTTTCGCCAAACTGGCTTTATCAAGGGTTCCAGCAAGGAGCACTGTACAATACAATAAATTAAATTAAAGAATTAATATACATATTATCTAAAATGTATATAACATCCTGAAAAACTGCATTTTAACTAATAAAATTTATATTGAATGTGCAAAAATGCAAATAGAAATTTCTATGGGTTGATTATCATTTATTAAAGTTTGTATTTGTACATATGATTTGTTTTTAGTGATGTATATGAAATAATTATTTGATTATTTAATTAATTTTTTTATATGTCACAAATGAGTTGTATAATATATGAATATGGATGCATCAAATATGTTGGTTTCTATTATCTTTTTATCATTGTTTGTGTTCAGGGAGGTATTTATTGAATATTCATTGAGGTAATCATGAAGGCATGTATTGATTTGTGAATGATAAATGAATTTGAATGATAAGTAATAGATTAATTTAAATATTTATATGGGATTTGCATTTTTGCACATTCAATATAAATTTTATTAGTTAAAATGCAGTTTTTCAGGATGTTATATACATTTTAGATAATATGTATATTAATTCTTTAATTTAATTTATTGTATTGTACAGTGCTCCTTGCTGGAACCCTTGATAAAGCCAGTTTGGCGAAACGGGTCCCTTCGGGCATTTGAGCATTGGAGCAAGAATGATAAGAAAAAAGAAAAGTTTTTGAATAAAGAAAATTGAAGAACGTCACAAGTTGGTCTGTTCTGTTTTGAATGGTTTATCCTGCTGAGTGAGGATTGCACACTGTTTGAGAGGTTTTAAAACACCCTCAAAAGACTCAGCTTTTTCCACACAGCTTCCTGCTTCAGCTGTGCTGGGATTTCACACTCCTCTCCCCCAAAGCTTGACACACTTCTGATTCAAACCTTTCTTCTAAGGAGAAAAATATTTCCCTTATTTAACAGGACCAATTCATATATATTTCTAACTTTTACTGGTTCATTCAAACATCTTTTCACCTGGCATAACTTGTTCTGGTTCAAAATCACATTCCATATCAGATTCTTCCTCATTCACTTCATAAACTGGCTGTTCTATTTCCATGGGATACTTTTCACCACTTCCCAACCCCCCTCTACCTGTGGGTGAATCACTTTACTTCTGCCAGCTTTACTATCATTCCTCTGCCAACTCTCTCCTCTCCAGGAAAACTTTTCTCCAGAAACCTGGTATCTCCTTTGTCTGGGTTCCTCCTGCGAGGAGTAGGACTTGGTGCCTGAGGTTCTCCAGCCTGTTCCACCCAGCTTGTGCTGTTCCTCTGCCTCTGTGCCTGAGAAGTCCCTCCCCCAACTCTCAGTTGAAAGGGATCTATTTTCTCAGGGCTGCTGCACATGCCAGTGCAGCACAGCTCTACTGGCATCTCCCCTTTCATTAACCCCTTGGTTACGCTCTTCTACTACTGGGGAATTATAGACAGCTTTATCAGTAGCCTTAGGGAAGGAATAATAGGGTCCCTTTGTGGAGCATGGCTTTGCTGCTGCACTGGTCCTTATCTGTGGTCCTTCTGAAGGGCCAGAAACCTGCCTGCTAGGCTTTACCACCCTATTCCTCTCTCTAGGCATAGGGACTGGTCTAGCTGAACAAGAGTTAGCAGCAGAGTTTGTGGACTTGACAGGGGTTTCCCTGCCACAGTTGTCATTGAGCTGCTCACTTTGTTATGAAGTACAAGCACTTTCTTTTTTTTTCTTTTTTTTAATTTTACATTTAAATATCAAGTATAAACTTGTTCAGAAAGCAAAATTTAGGCCAAGAACTTGTTACAAAGAAAGTGCAACATTTAACAAAGTACTAAAACAATATGCTTAAATTTCAACTCAAGTCCTCCATTTATCGGATCCAAAATGTAATAAAAAGTGAGATTTTAATAGGTAATATATATAAGAAGAATAACAAGACTAATTTAACTGAACTCGGGAATGTCCCATCATTTTCTACTTTTATCTAGGGCTTAGCTCTTATCCTTTTCCAGTTGTGATAATGACAGGAACGTTGTCAGCTGGAAAGGTTCAAAGAAAACGTATTTTTGTGAAGAATAATACACAATACATTTGCCAGGTAAAACTTCTCTACGACGCCTCTGGGTTTCTCTGGCCGTCTGGGTACATTTGTATTCTCATACCTAAAAATTGCTTCTGCTTGTTTTTAAAGAAAAGTCTCAATAACCAGTTTTTATCCGGAGTCAAAGCCACCGTTAATAACAAAGTTGCAGGTGTCATCCTTTCCTTATCGGATAGCTCCAATAATGTGGAGACATTCAAAGATTCCTGAGCAATTTCTTGCCGCTGTTTCTGCGGATTATTAGGGAGATAGTAAACTTGTGTCAATGAAGGTATCACCTCCTCCGAAATCTCCAAAATTTCTAACCCTAGGGAAGTTCACCAATCTTAAATTATTGTTGCGATAAAAAAATTCTCTAAAGATTCAAGCTAGTATATTTTGATACAAGAAAACCTGTCTCTGAAGAAAATATGTAGGTTGTTTTTGACGGAAGTCGTTCCTCACAAACTAAGAATTTGACATTCTCCCTTTGTTCCTGGACAGGTGCATGTAACTCAACGTACTTAAAAGCGAGCGGAACCAAGGACATATCAGAAAGAAGTGGCCAAGTAGAAGCATCACCACATCTCACCTCCCCGTGGTGATGTTCCCCACGCCGATCACGTCTTCCACCATCCCGAAGCAATAATTGCCCCGAGAACTACTCGAAAACAGCTACAAAGCATCGCAGACAACAGAATGGTAGGATGATTTAGCCCTCCATAACCCTAGATCACCAGCGATCTGTGTAGGCCACGCCTAAATTTTAGTCACAGGGCCATCCACTACACGTATTCTATAAACTGCGCCTAACTTTAGGAACAGTTTATAGAATAGCGCTAACCGCATTTTTATTCCACGCTGATTTTTCAAACGTCATATGTAGAAGATCCCTAGCCTTTCCCCTCATGGGGAAACCATCCTATCTCCTTCATTATTTTCATTGCCTTTCTCTATACCTTCTCATTCTGCTATGTCGTTTTTGGGATGCACGAAAAATCAGGGCGTATAATTGAGATGGGGCGAGGCAGGGGAGATCCTGACTCTGGTTTATTTCGCATACTGCTAATGACACTGGTATTTTTCCAAAGTACGAAACCCACCCTTTCAAGACCTTATTTACAGTATTTTCAGTGTGTGACAGCCTTAATTGATGTTTAGTATTTTAAATCCTGCCCCCTTTTGTGTTATATGTATTCCTTATATGGGAATTACAAGTGGCTATGTTCAATACGAACTGTATTCAATACCTGGCAAGGTTCCATAGTGCATATTTCGTTGCCCTGACAAGCTAAATAATGGGCTCCAGTGGAGGTTGTGCATATGCTTGGACACTAGGGAGATTTATGGGTCCCTTCTACATCTTCTTAAGGATTTGGCAAGGCGGCTTTTACTTAGCAAAGTGCTTATACAATAGAGTTCTTATTAAAGATCTTTGGACATGTTGAGATACTAACACGAGTTATGCTGCCATAATTATTTATACAAAGACTTGACAATGATACTGTGTGTTGTTTAAACACTTAGATTCCCCCATCTTCAGTGAAGAGTGAACATGGCAAGCATGTGTGGAACGTAAGTCATTTCTATCGAGTGGTATCTAAGTGCTAATAAGTCACTATTCGGTTGCTGTGGTCAGCACGCGTTCTTAGCGCTTGTGGTACACTAGCCTGGCTTGCAGGCGCAATTAACACACAAACACCTTTCACAGAATCAAAAACGCTTTCCCCACTGTTTTACTAAGATGCGCTATGTGTTTTAGCGCGCGTGCTAACGCGTCAGTTATCACGCGAGCCATTACTGCCTACAAAATAGGTGTCAATAAGTGCTCGCATGCTGATTTGTTTTAATGTAATAATATATCTTCACTCTAAGGGCTCCTTTTACGAAGCCGCGTTAGCGGTTTAACGCACACAATAGCACGTGCTAAACTGCCAGCCGCGCTAGACGCTAACGCCAGCATTGAGCTGGCGTTAGCGTCTAGCGCGGCTGGCAGTTTAGGCATTGAGCTGGCGTTAGTTCTAGCTGTGTAGCGCGGGTTTAGCGCGCGCTAAAAAGCTGCGTGCACTAAAACCGCTAACGCGGCTTCGTAAAAGGAGCCCTAAGTGAATATTACTGCAGTTCAATTCTTATGTACTTTTATACAATCTTCATGCTTTCGTAACCTAAAGACCTCAGAAACACCACTCCACCGCCCAATATGTAATTTCTGTTAGCGGAGAGAATTATGTGCTAAATCCTCATAGGTCTAGGTTATATTGCTTTTTAATCTTTAATCCATTACAAATTTTTACCAATATGTCATTTTTAACACGATTTAGATATAAATTTACTTATCTCAATGGTGGTTTAAGTTTTTTTAGTGCTTATTAGCAGACTGAGCGGCTAGACTCGACATGTTTCGCTATGGCTTCGTCAGGGATCCGCCCATCCGACTCGCATACAAAATCTTAAGCCATGCTAATGGCCATTAATTTAATAAATAGGAAATTAATGGCCATTAATTTAATAAATAGGAAATCGGCCATTTTACCTTTGTGGTACATAAGAATAGCCTTACTGGGTCAGACCAATGGTCCATCAAGCCCAGTAGCCTGTATTTTATTTATTTATTTTTTTTAATCGATGAACTGGTGCAAATGAATCACTGAACACTGAAGGAATTTGTCACTCCCCAGCCAAAAAAAAAAAAGGTATTTCATCAGTGTAATACTTAACAGAGCTGCTTATTAAATGAAACCACAATTTGTCACACTTTGAAAATGATCTTTATTCTTCATTGTTCGTTACTGTAGTACCATGGGATTATACCGCTGAGAGATGAAAAACAGTTTGTTCCAAAGCCCAGCATCAGAGAAGCAGACAGCTGGCCCTCACTGGCCTCAACTTTCCATCACTTTCCTCAGCGAGATCCATCTGTACGGACTGAACCTGGCCAGTTGAAAAGCAAGTCAAAGGTTCGGTCGGGTTTGCACAACAAGCTTTCTGCTGAAATTTCTGCTGTATGAGAGTCGAATGGAAAATACATTTATAGGATCTGATATTCAGCTGGCGGCAGTGAGCATTTGGCTCACTCCTGATGTCGTTATTTCTGGATATTCAGCTGAGACTTGAATATCAGTATTTAAATATTAACATCTACTTTATAGAATTATCCCTGCTAGCAGTGCTTCTCAACTAAGCCAGTAGGGTTTTCAGGATATCCTCAATGAATATGCATGAAAGAAATGTGCATACTAAGTAGGCAATGCATGCAAATCTATCTCATGTATATTCATAATGGATATCCTGAAAATTTGACTGACTGGGTGGGCCACTGGATTGAGAAGCACTTCCTTTGTGCAGACAAAATCAATTTAGTATCAGTAACTTAAAAATTAATGCCTGTACACGAAATAATAGTTTACCTTTTTTGAATTACCTACCGAGGAAAATTTTAAAAAAGGTATTTCCTAGAAATTTTGTCGATTCCAGAGACATCAGTTCCCCCTTTCTCCTTAGTCTATTATTTGCCACAAAAAAATTACAAGATCAGCAAACTAATGATCAAAATCCCAAAGTAGATTTATTAGACATTTCAACCATATTAGAGGCATCCGATAAAGAAGTTGCTTAACCATCTACTTTAGATGTTCTTCCAAAATAGACACAATGGGCCCCTTTAACTAAGGTGCGCTAGCGTTTTTAGCGCGCGCTACATTGCCACGTGCGCTAACCCCACGCTACGCACCAAAAAAGTAAAGTGTCTAGCTAGCTAACTAAAACCGCCAACTTAGTAAAAGGAGCCCAAAGAGTTTTGGGGTTTAAAAATTCAGATTTTCCCAGATCTTTCACGTGAGGCTCAAAAGCGAAGACGACAATTCTTGATGTTAAAACCTGGAGTTTTTCTTATAGGGGGTACCTTTAATTTAAGATACCCTTGTAAATGTGCAGCTAAATATAAATCCCTGAAATATGTATTCTTTAAACCTTCACACTTAACTGCATTTCTGTCACTAAAGCGTCTCGAAGGGGTTTGAAGTTTTTGAACTCTTAGAAATTAAATTCTGGCTCAGATGTTGAAACTTAAGGCTCCTTTCACAAAGGTGCACTAGCGTTTTTAGTGCACGCACAAGATTAGCGCACGCTAGCCGAAAAATTACCGCCTGCTTAAAAGGTAGCGGCTAGCGCACCCGGCATTTTAGCGTGCACTAAGCGCACGCTAAAACCGCTAGCACACCTTTGTAAAAGGAGCCCTTAGTTTTCCTAAGATTTTTGCAAATTTTTGTTTTTCTTCGCGCTGGCAATCAAGGATCTCAATTATTATGTGGACTTCAGATGGATTAGCTTATGTATTTTCTTTCTAGATATAGATTGTATTATTTGTTCTTAGCTAATATTTTTTTTTCCTGTACAAGATTAATTCTTGATACCGTAGGTTTAAAATTGATAAATATTAAATAAAATAAAAAAATTAATCTCTATACAATCTTATTTATTTATGTTCTACATTTGTAGCCCACCTATACCTAGATATGTTATAATTTTAATAACATTATTACTATTGCTCTGATGCTGGGGTAATTTCAAAGGGAGTTTAAAGCTCTCACCAATTGTTTTTGGTATAGTTTTTCTTTTTTTGGTGGACATTTTGGTTTTTTGAAGCCTTTGATCATCGATTTGCATTCATTTAAAAACTCTGATGCAAATAAAAATGAACCAACCCTCCACCCCACAAAAAAAATCATGAAATCCTCTTTACAACACACCTAGGTTTCCAGGATGCCCACAAAGGAGGTGTATGAGAGAGATTTGTCAACAATGGAGGCAGCGCATGCTAATTTATCTCATGCATATTCATTGTGGATATCCTGAAAACCTGATTGGCTGAGTGTGTGGCTGAAATCTTCTGTTGCTCTCTGAACATTGAAGACCGTTTGGGCCAGATTCTGTAAATGGCACTGTTATCAGCAGCCGCCTAAAAAAAAACGGCAGGTCGTGTGCCAGTCACGCAATGGCGCAGTTTACAGAATCACAGCTTTTGTCAAAGGTAGGTGCCAGAAACGTAGGCCAGGGTCTTGAAGGTAGGTGGCGGAAATGTAGACCTTTAAGAATCACATCTAAGGAGGTGCCTTAGAACGCCTAAGGTTCTTTCCGGCGTTAACCACACCTACTTCGTCCTTAGGCATTCTGAGGCACCTCCATAGATACAATGGCACCATTTAAAAAAAAAAAAATGTTTAAAACGTTTTTAAATGGCTTTTACCAATTAAGGGCTCCTTTTACGAAGGTGCGTTAGAGCCTTAACACGCGGAATAGTGCGTGCTAAAATGCCGTGCGCACTAGCCGCTACTGCCTCCTCTTGAGCAGACGGTAGTTTTTCGGCGCGCACTAATCCGGTGCATGCGCTAAAAACGCTAGTGCACCTTCATAAAAGGAGTCCTAAATTAGGCGTCGGTAGGGTACAGTCTATAAAATATGAGCCTCTGTGTCTTTGGGGAAAGACAAGAACCACTTTGTTGAGAATCTGTTTTAAAGCTACTTTTGTCCCCTAGGACAAGAAGTCTAGAAATTGCCTTTCCGGCTGGCACCTTCAAGATAAACACTGCTACCTTCTAAATTCAGTTCAAAATGCCACTTGGGAAGCTGCAGAACGAGCTTGCAGCCAAATGTAAGAGAAAAAACAGCTTCTTATGCCATGAAATTAAATATTGCAAAATTATTCTGCAGGTGGAAATGAATTCAAACCCAATTCTTACTTTTTATCCACATGCTGGAACATTTTTCTTAAAAGGGAGGTCGTATTGTGAAAATTCAAAGTTCAACCAAGTAAATACTTAATGTGTATATGTGCACTGCATGCTATTCTATAAAATGTGAAGACCCTATCAGTAGTACTACAAGACCACCACTAGAGGTCACCATTTTGAAATCCAGTGATGCAAGGGCAGGAGAGACTGGGCATTGCTCCTGCACAAACTACCTCCTAGACCACCAAGGAAGTTGCAAGGTAGGCTTTTGAGGGCCTCCAGAAGGACTGATCTTAGATGGGTGGGGTTCAGGAGAGAATGCCGCTTGAATTGGGAGAGGAGTCTCTGGGATGCAGATCTTGGCTGGAGGGGTTTTGGAGGGGGACATGCTTATGTTGGAAGGTGGGCCTCTGGCTACACTCACCATACTCCTCTCCTCAAATCACTTCACTGGCTCCCTATCCACCTCCGCATACGGTTTAAACTCCTATTGCTAACCTTCAAGTGTGTTCTTGCTGCAGCCCCTCGGTAATTCTCCTCTTTTATCTCTCTTTATACACCTCCCCAAGAACCCCGCTCCTCAGGTAAATTGCTTTAATCTGTACCCTTCTCCTCCACTGCCAATTCCAGACTTCATTCCTTTCATCTAGCTGCCCCATATGCCTGGAATAAACTATCTGAGTTCGTCCGTCAAGCCCCTTCCCTCAACTTGTTTAAAAGCAGATTAAAAACCCACCTTTTTGATATAGCCTTCAATTAATAACCTTACTGCTCACCACCCTAGCCAGCAGATTAACCATCCCCTTAACTGTATCCCTCCACCCTGGCATCCTGTGTGTTTGTCTGTTCAGATTGTAAGTTCTTTCGAGCAGGGACTGTCTCCTTCATGACACTGGTGCAGAACAAAGAGCAGATCAAACAAGTAAATGGAGCAAAAAAGAAATTGAATGTCACATGTGCCTGACGTGGCCATGTTTCTCCCAAGGGCTGCATCAGAGGCGAAACAGCAAGCTTCTATCTAGTATAACAGCTTACCAAACAATCCAGAGTATACAAACATAGAAAATACACTTCTCACTGGTACAAAAATATAGCAGCGGTAGTTCTGCTGCAATACTCCCTCAACCGCTTCCTCTGTACAGCGCTGCATATGTCTGGTAGCGCTCTAGAAATATAATAGTAGTAGTTTACATATCAATGGGTTCAATTATCCCACTGTATTAGCACTAGTAAGTTCGATATCTCGACCAAGCAACCAAATATTAAGGGCTCCTTATACAAAGCTGTGCTAGCGTTTTTAGCGTGCGCTAACCCCGTGCTACACGCCAAAAACTAACGGCAGCTCAATGGTGGCGTTAGCATCTAGGTTGTGCTAAAACCACTATCGCAGCTTTGTGAAAGGAGCCCTAAGACTTGGGGCTCCTTTTACAAAGCCACGCTCGCGGTTTTAATGCACGCACCAGATGAGCGCGCGCTAGCCGGAAATCTACCGCCTGCTCCAAAGGAGGCAGTAATGGCTAGCGCATGCGGCAATTTAGCGCGCACTATTCCACGCGTTAAGGCCCTAGCGCGGCTTGGTAAAAGGAGCCCTTGGAGTGAGTCACTTTATGTGGGATGTAAAACTGGTTCCTTTTTCTATAAACAGCTATCTAATATAATAAAACCCTAAGCCACGCATGCTCACTCCCACCTGCGTGCTCCCGTTTTCCGTGCGCTGTATGGCACCGCAGGTAGGAGTGCACATGTGCACGAATCTCTCTCTGCAGGGGCAGGGGCAGGGAGAGAGACAGAAAGACAGACAGACAAAGGGGGCCAGGGAGGGAGAGAGACAGAAAGAAAGACAGCGGGAGGAAGAGAGACAAAAAGAAAAAGACAGGAGTATGGAGAGAAACAAATAAAGACAGACATATATTCTAGCACCAGCGGGAGGAAGGGAGACAGAAAGAAAAGAAGAAAGACACGGACAGGGAGAGACACAGAAAGACAGATAGACAAAGGGGGCCAGGGAGAGAGACAGACAGAAAGAAAGACAGCGGGACAGAGAGAGAGACAGAAATAAAGACAAACAGACATATATTCTAGCACCCGTTAATGTAACAGACTAAAATATTAGTAATAATAATAACAGTTTATATACCGCAGGACCGTGAAGTTCTATGTGGTTTACAGTGATTAAAAGATGCTACAAATTGAGTAGAATTAACAAAGTTAAGAGCTAGTGATTAACAGCTCTAGAGATCAGTTATTGTGATTGTACAGGTCAGTTACCTAAACTATGAGATTATATAAAACATTAAAAAAATTCACTTCTATACCGCATATACCGCTAAGTTCTATGCAGTTCACAAAATATAAAGAATACTGATGAATATGGCTACAAAATTATTTTTATGGACTTTGTCATTGGATTGGTCTCCAGACTTAGGTGCTCCCACCTCTGAACTAGTTTGCGCCTCTTTATGAAGTGTGATCAATTGGGCCTACTTTAGCCTGTAGGGAATCTCAGTCTATACTTTTTATGATGGATAAAGACCATCTGAATGTCCTGAAGAAAATGAAGAGCCGATTCAAATTGATGTTGGCGGCATTGCTCTGTAGATACTGTAGATAATTTACCTCATATGTTATACGAGTGTTCCAATATTAAAAGATTTTGGGTAGAAATGTGGGATTTTATACAGAAGATTGTAGACCGTCTGATAGCTATAACGTTTGATATTGTAGTAGTATGATTTCTTCATCCAGCTCTGGAAGGTTGTAGGGATTACGCCAAATTAATGGATATCCTTTTGGCCGTTGGCCTCCAGATGGTTCTATCATACTGCAGAAGGGTGGTATCTTTTAAATTATATCTATTGGTTAAATTGAGTGTTCTTCATAAGGTGAATTGAATTAGCTGTTACCGGAAAAACTAAACTTCGCCATACAATCATTGATATCTGGCAACCCATTGGGCAATTTTGGGGGGGGATTTGTCAGGTCTAATGTTTCTTTTAATTGAACAGCTCAAATAGTAGAACCCTTCGGACCCTATTGCTACCAATAATGTCTGAGCTATAATCCAAATAAGAATTGGCTAACACTCTTGTTCTCCTGGGGGAAATGTTTGGTGTAAAAAAAACTTTAAATGATGGACATCAGTATGAGCCCTTCAGATTAAACATGAGGGATTGTTGGCTCAGGCGGTAACTCATTGGTGACCAGCACCAGACATAAGTCTAAATAAGAACTGCCTCATACATCATATTGTCCTGTTTTATATATAATCAAAAAAGAAAGTGTGTACTTTGAATCACTTGCAAACATTCACACCAGGAGAAAAATATAAAACTAGAAAAAATACTAAGACAAAAAAATAAATTGACTCCCAAAACGTCATAAAGTGAAAGTGCTAGAAGTCCTTGAAGTGCTGAAAGTGCGCCATACTGCATTGGATCTTTCTGTTTTCTACGACTTCTGTTGGTTTTTTCAGCTTCAGTGTGTCATACAACCTTCTGTTTTGATCCTGCTTTGTTATAGGCCAAACGGTCACCTAACCAGTGTGCATTCTAAAAGAGAAATGACGTGGTTATGGAGATTTGCCGGGATGCAGCCCTTTTGGATTGGTAAGTACAAGTTGAGTTTTACGAAAAACGCAATGGGGTAGGAGCTCACAAGAGACCCCAGCCTCTGTCGGGAAACCTTCACGATTCCATTTTGTCATTATAGTCTGGCATTTGCATTGATACTGATCGGAAATCAGCATCGTAGCTTCAAAATGCAACAGGAAAGAAAATCTAGAAATCTCCTAAATTCTCCTCATAGAAACAGTGGCGTAGCCGAGGGTAAGTTGCGCCCGGGGCAGTGGCACCTTCCCTTCCCCCGTTCTTTTTTAATTTCCCAGGCGAGAACAACAGCACAAACTTGCTGCCCACACTGTGTTGGCTATCCCTCTGACGTCACTTCCACCGGATTCCAGAAACTTCACCATTCTCTGTTTTAAAAGCGTTTCCATTAATTTGCTTCCCATAGAAGTCACACTTACCGCCCTGTAATTCCCTACTTCTTCCTTACTTCCACTTTTGTGTCGAGGGACCAATCCGCCCTTCTCCAGTCCTCCGGTACCACTTCCAACTCTAGAGACTCAATTGAAAAGGTCAGTCACCAGAACTTCCCTAAGTTCATTCAGCACCCTCGGATGTAAACCATCGCTTTGTCTATCTTTAATTTAGCTAGCTCCTCACGAACACAACCCTCTGAAAATCGATCAGGGTCTACCACTCCACCACCCCTATTTGCATTTGTCTTCTGCGGTCCCGCTCCCGGATCTTCAGTCGTGAACACAGAACAGAAATATTGGTTAAGCAATTCAGCTTTTTCTTTATCAGCTTCTTACATATTCCTCCCCTTCACTTTTGAGTCTCACAATGCCACTTTTGCACTTCTTCCTATCACTGATATATCTAAAAAAATGTCATGTCTCCCCGTTTCGCCGTGTCAGCTATCTTTTCTTCCATTTGTATCTTTGCTTTCCTGCCCAGTAAAGTGTTAGGGTTGAAACTGCAACTCCATCAACCAGAGTGAAAGCTGGCGTACCAAGAAGTTGTACACAGACAGACCAATGTGTGTTGTACTCTCACAGTACTGCTTACGTACGGGAAGTATATGTATTTGTATCAATGTATTTAAACATTTTCTTCATTCACAGTACACAAACACTTTGTTGCTAGACTGTGAAAATAATAGGTTTTATTTTGGGAGTTATTTACAACCACTTTTGCATAAACTTTTAATAACCATATGCTAGATTAGATAAGATGCCACGTTTTTGAAATGGTATAGTACAACAATGTTTAATTTACATAAAAATATTGGTCTCATTTGTCTGTTAACTATGTTAGGTTTAAAGATGCAGTACTGATTGAGCTTAATTTTTAAGACAGAAAACCTTGCTTCCTGGAAGTGTTCTGCAAAACATGAGTTCGCTAGGCCTCAATTTTCAAGGGGTTCTTTGTTCACCCTCTGTAAATGTGCTGTGGCTTTAATAATTATCGCTTAGTGTTAGTTATTGTTATTTAATTGCAGTGGAGAGACACATAGGACGAGTAACGCACGCCGCGCAGGCAGAGTGCAATAGATATGAGACGGCACCCTGAAGATCTATAAGTGTATATTCTGTTTTCTTGTTCCAGGATTAATGGAAACTGGAGAATTTAATGAGTGGAGATGGACCAACGGGAGGCCGGTGACCATTAACAGTGTGAAACAAGTTAAAACGGGATTAACTCAGGGAACAAGGGGAAAATGTGCTCTTGTAAAAAGAAAGAAAAAGTGGGTGGTGAAAGACTGTAATAAGGGGGGGAAAGAAAGGTACGTCTGCTCTGCTCCAGCACTGCGTAGGAATGCTCTGCCCTGGCAGAGCCAGCCATAAATTCACACCTGCTGCATCCGCGGATCTCATAGAAAACCCTGAATCCTGTTGAGCAGTGGGAGGGGAAAAGTGTTGCATTCTTACAAAAGGACAACGTCAGCACCACAGTTGTATCGTGTGTAAATTTTGCTGCTTTTGTCATTAAATCTAATGAGTTACCTACCAAGCAGTCGTATTGATATGACCGTACGGACATTCAGATGTGAAGGGCAAGTCTGTAAAAGGCATCTAAATTTAGGCATGCGAATGACATCACAGATTGGCATTGAGGCACATACAGTGCGTTCTCGCTAGTCACTGGGGTTATGTCCCTAGAAATCCCCGTGAACATGGAAAACTTGAATACAGAACCATCGATCCTATGGGGAAAAGGGGGTTAGGTTCCTGTGCAAACCTGTTCCGTGTACACTGTTGCTTCCTATCATCATAAGCTCATCATTTCTCGTACCCTTCTTGTAAAGAAACAGCTTGCTTATTATATTCTGCCTTTTATAAATGTATTTTATATAGGGCTCCTTTTACTAAGCGGCGTTGGGGCTTTAATGCGTGGAATAGCGTGTGCACTAGACCTTAATGCCAGCATTGAGCTGGTGTTAGTTCTAGCCGCGTAGCGCACGGTAATTTCCTGGTGTGCGCTAAAAACGCTAGCGCACCTTAGTAAAAGGAGCCCACGGTGTTTTTTTTTTGTAACAATATGTGCAGACTTTTGGTGTAACAGTAGTCGTGCAAAGCTCCAGGAATATCTTCATCCTCATGGGAGCACATTGTGCATTTCCATGAATAAGCAAAAATGCCCTTGAATGATGAAATGGGTTACTCTTTATTTTTCACGGATAAGCAACTCTGTGAATACAGAACATGCAGAATGCGGGCTGAATGCACTAGGCGCTATTTCATAAACTCGGAATGCTTGTCGCCTGGCGTTCCAAATGAGTTGTTCCAGTGGGCATGTCATGGTATAGATGTGTACATTGCAAGGTGCACTTGGGTGAACCAGGTTATGTTTGCCATTCACCTGGAATATACTGTCACACCTAAGTTATGGCATGTCAAAGTGGATGTATGCTAATATTCTGTAACAGGTTATATACTCCTTAACATCATTCCAAAGCTCAAAAACCAGTCCCAAAAACTTTCAAGGAGGGGAAAAAAATCCAGAAATCATACCACCACTGGCCTGTGGGTGGCGCTAGATCTCACTCTTGGCACCATCTCATTTGTGGCAGGGTCAAGACCCGCCAACAGCACATGGACCAGTGCTCCTTAAGGAGCTAGTGGTGATAAATGCAGATACTCTTACTGGATTACAAACACATAGCTTCCATCAGGGCACTTGCCCAACATTTCAGCCTCCAGTGTTCATATAGCTATGACTCGCTCTCAGTTCATAACAGGATCTGCTTTCCTCAACAGTTCATCACTGTATTTCCTCAGACATCAAACCTTGTCAGCGGTTCACCTTTGGACTGCTTTTTTAACACAGTTCTTACAGTCCTCCAACAGGGACCCTTGTCCCAAACACTCGGCCAGTGTTTGGGCTGCTAGGCAGCCCCCTTCCAGCACCTTCCTTACCCAGTCTTTCTTTAGGGGCTCTAGCACTACTCAAAAAGACAACCTATACCATACTGCCCTATCTTCCCACATCGGAAATAGTATGAGAGGGAGCCGTACCTCCCGATAATTGTTCTGTTGATCCTGAACCCTCCCAGGTTCCCTAGGGTGCAATCTCTCAGGTATAGTAAAGGCAACTTTGGGGCTTTTGAATGTGGCACCTGTCTTCTCCCAAAGCTTTACATATGCCTTTTTCCAAATATTCAGTCACACTTTTACTTCTCAGGATCAAATCATTAAACCCACAGTTTGGGCATTTCCTGACACTGGCTCATTCATACATGCATTCCTCTATCATACCTTGTTCTGGCTCAGAATACCATTCCATGCTACATTCTGGGTCACTTAAAATAGGCTCATATTCTTCTATCTCCATGTGACCTTCTTCATACTCTGGGTGTAAGTGATTTTCTATGTCAGTTTTTGCAAACTCTTCAGTTAAATATTCCTTTTCCCAACCAAGTTTATCTCTGGGAGTCAAATACTTTTCCTTCCTGCTTTCTCCTGGTAGAACTTTCCAATGGGGTAATGGTACGGATGCCCCAGTCCTCTAAGGGTTCTTTAGCGTGGCTGGAAGGTTTCTCTGCCCTTGCATTCTGAGCCACTGCTCCTCCTCTCTTAGGTTCACAGCTGGGAGGCATTTATTCACATAAGGTTCCTGCAAAACCTTGTAACCCTTGATGGATTGGTGTGCCTGAAACACACTGGCTCTGCTAGTTCCTCCCTTTTCTTTAACCCTTTGTCTGTCAGGCAGCATTGCTGCAGGCTTAGAGTAAGTTTTCAGTGAGAAAAGGAATGATAGGGTAATGAAGTAGATCTTAGGGCTACTTCTACGTTCTCCCCTATCTCCTGAACTTCCTGTGTGTTTTTCACCTTCTTAAGGGGTTTTAACACTCTCTCCATTTCTTTAGGAATGGGCTTGGCTTTAGCCCAGTGGTCTCAAATTCGCAGCCCAGGGGCCACATGCAGCCCGCCAGGTACTATTTTAAGGCCCTCGGTATGTTTATCATAATCACAAAAGTAAAATAAAAGTGTTTCTTGATCATATGTCTCTTTAGCTATAAATTACAATATTATTATTAAAACTTAGCTAAAAGGAAAGATTTATAAACTATAAATAGTTTTACCTCATGCAAAATTGTCATTTCTTTAATAAGACATTAACTATTTTTTTTCTGAGGCCCTCCAAATACCTACAAATCCAAAATGTGGCCCTGCAAAGGGTTTGAATTTGAGACCACTGCTTTAACCTGTTCTGATCTTCTTCACACAGAGGGTGGTGGATACATGGAATGCGCTGCCGGAGGATGTAGTAAGCAGGAGCACGCTACAGGGCTTCAAAGAATCTTTGGATAGGTACTTGGAGGACAAAGGGATAGAAGGGTACAAATAAGAATAGAGGTAGAGGTAAGTTATAAAATTAGTCAGGGACCACTGTTTCAGGCAATAGGCCTGATGGGCTGCCGTGGGTGCGGACCGCTGAGCAAGATGGACCTATGGTCTGCCTCAGCGGAGGCAACTCTTATGTTCTTATATGTTCTTATGATCTGTCTGCAGAGTTTTTAAAGGTGATAGGGTCCTGCCTGTTAGAAATGGAGTTGTCATTGGAAGTGTCACAGTGCTGCACGGCATGCCTTTCAAGAATAAAATGATTGCAAGAAGCAACTACAAGCAAAGAGTTTTATGTCAAGAACATGTGCAAAACCTCTTCCCAGTTTGGAAGAGTTACACCACTTGAATTTTGCTCAGGTTGAGAAAAGGTAGATGTCTTTCAGAGCACCCAGGTTTAATTTAGAACGCTGTAAATTCTTTAATTCAAGATCAGCTCAGTCTTTTAAAAGGTCATCTTATAATTACCATCTATTACATGCCACGGGGCTTATTTTCCAAAAATGATAGATGTCGAAAAGACAGCATAAACCAGCACTTGGATGTCTTACTAGTCAAAACGTCCAAGTGGGTATTCTCAAAACAGACTTTCTAAATGTTGTTTTGTCTTCAGTGCATCCATATCTTAAGGGGGCATGTTAGAGGTGTGTTTTGGGCGGGCTTAGGGAGGGCCTAGGACTTGGACGCTTGTCAGGCATAATCAAACCTTTAACAAAAGGTCCTGAGATTTTTTTTTTTAGATGTTTGGAGCGAGACCTGTTTTAAAAGCACCTACATCAGGGGTGCCTAACTTCAGCCCTCACCGGGTCAGGTTTTCAAGAATTCCCAAATGAATATGCATGAGATCAATATGCATACAATGGAAGCAGTGCAGGCAAATAGATCTCATGTAAATTCACTGGGGTAATCCTGAAAACCCAACTGGCCCTCGAGGACTGGAGTTGAGCACCCCTGATCTACATGCTAAAAAGGTACCCAGACTGACCAGATAACTACTGGAAGGATTAATGCATGACCCCCCCCCCCCTCCTTACTCCCCAGTAGTCACTGACCCCCTCCCAACACCCAAAGATGTTATAAAACTAGTACTGTACATTCTAGCCTGTATTAGGAGGGGGTGCTGAAAAGTTCTCAGCAGTGAATTTTACATTCAAAGTTCCAGGTACAGATGCCACCATATCTTGTCTATATTGTATGGTGAGCCCTCCAAAACCTACTGTACCTACATTAAGATGACACCTGCAGGCATAAGGGCTATTGTTCAGGTGGGTACTCAGTGGAGCTCAGAACGGTTTACATGAATTTATTCAGGTACTCAAACATTTTTCCCCTGTCTGTCCTGGTGGGCTCACAGTCTGTCTAATGTACCTGGGGCAATGGGGGGATTAAGTGACTTGCCCAGGGTCACAAGGAGCAGCGTGGGTTTGAACCCACAACCCCAGGGTGCTGAGGCTGTAGCTTTAACCACTGCACCACTCTAGAAATCAAAATGTAGTAGAAGTAAGCCAAGTACAGGACATTCAAGCCATTGTGACATCACTGATGAGGTTGGCTCTTAGGCATTGGTGGAATGAGGCATTGTGATGTCACAATACCAGCTCTGGTTATCAGAGGCTGAAACTTTTCTCACTATTTATTCAATTTTCTATAGTGTTCTCCCAGAGGAGCTCAGAACAGTTTACATGAATTTATTCAGGTACTCAAGCATTTTTTCTTTTCTGTCCTGGTGGGCTCACAGTCTGTCTAATGTGCCTGGGGCAATGGGGGGATTAAGTGACTTGCCCAGGGTCACAAGGAACAGCGTGGGTTTGAGCCCACAACCTCAGGGTGCCGAGGCTGTAGCTTTAACCACTGCACCACTCTAGAAACAAAATGTAGTAAAAGTGGGTCAAGTACAGGACAGTCAAGCCATTGTGACATCACTGATGAGGTTGGCTCTTAGGCATTGGTGGAATGAGGCATTGTGATGTCACAATACCAGCTCTGGTTATCAGAGGCTGAAGCTTTTCACTCTATTTATTTATTCTATTTTCAATACCGTTCTCCCAGGAGAGCTCAGAACGGTTTACATGAATTTATTCAGGTACTCAAGCATTTTTCCCTATCTGTCCTGGCGGGCTCACAATCTATCTAATGTACCTGGGGCAAAGGGGGGATTAAGTGACTTGCCCTGGGTCACAAGGAGCAGTGTGGGTTTAAACCCACAACCTCAGGGTGCTGAGGCTGTAGCTTTAACCACTGGGTTTTGAGGGCTCCTCTTGAGCAGGCGGTAGTATTTCGGCTAGCGTGCGCTAAAAACGCTACCGCACCTTCGTAAAAGGAGCCCTATATGATATGATATGGTATGGTATATGGCCGTCTAAAGTATATTTTGTTTGTTTAAGGCTTTAAGCAGAATAGAAAACAATCCTCTCCCAGATATTTCCGTGTTTAGATATGCTGTGAAAACTTGGCTGTTTTGGGAGTATTTGTTCTGAGTTGTATTGATGATAGAAATGTTATTGTAAACTGTTTTACTTGTGGAAACTGTCTTCTTACTTTTAAGCTGTCTTGAGCTTAGTTGGTTAAGTAGCCTCTAAACGGCTATTGAATTGGATTAAATTCTGTAGAAAAACAGCCTTTAGTGTGCACAAGACTGAAAGAAGTAAATTTGATGGTCTCTGTTTATGTGACAAGTGGTTCCCCTGCAGTGATAAATTAAGGGTAGAGACTGGAGGCCAGGTAGAGTTAGTGGGACTGCGCTAGGTAAGAATCCAGTCTGACATTTTCATCTGCCATTGAATGCTGTGCCCATGTTTTTCTGAGTTCTGTATGTTTGTCATCACTAGCTCATGAAATCAGCTGCAGATTGGATGACTAGAGCTACAATCCTCCATATATAATGCTTAGAATTTCTCCTGAGGAAAAAAGAGCATTCAATTCTTTTTTTTTTTTTAATCTTTATTAATTTTCAAATTTTAACAATGCTTTGCAAAAATTTTAAACATAAACGAATCAAGAAAAGCACTTTAAATATATAAACATTCTGAAAACAATCATTTTCTCCCCCTTCCTCCCATCTAATATAATAAAAGGCTAAGGCGCGCATGCGCACTCCCATCGCGTGTTCCGTTTTCCGTGCACTGTAGGGCACCTCAGATAGGAGTGCGCATGCACGCGAAACACTCTCTCCTCCCCCGAAGCGGATGTCGGACGCGGCGGCTGTCGGCCATGCTGTTCTTCAGTCTGCCCTGCTCCTGCGAGGAGCCGCCGCATCTTTCAACTTAAAAATATACTAAGGTAAGGAGCAGAGCAGACCGATCCAGGGGAGCTTTTAAAATCTTCAGGCGCGAGCGGCGGCTTGCCGCACGTGCCCCAATGCCAAGCGCCTTTTTAAAATCTTCAGATGCAAGCAGCAGCTTGCCGCACACGCCCCTATCTCCAAACCCCCCTGTCGCCATCTATTTTTCTCCCTCCTCCCTCTCGCCTACTCACAGCGTTTAACTGAAAAGCGCTGCGCTGCGCTGCCACTGGCCTCACTATCTTCTCTCCACTGCGGCCCACCCTCTCACAACTTCCTGTTTCCGCTAGGGTTGGCCGCAGTGTAGAGAACTACTACTGTAAAGCAGAAATGGATAAGAACCTCTTCAATGTAGCAAACAAATCAAAGATATACAGGTTCCACATGCAATTGAATTGATATTAAACAAGAGGAAAAGACCTCAGAAGCCTGCACCATAAAGAATAATAAATTCTAGCAATGGTTTCTCAGCAGGACAGGTTCTCTATCATTGGTCTCAAAAACCTCTCATAACCGATTAACAAAAACTTTTCAATAGTGTATTCAACACCTACATATTTTAATCGGTATGTAATCGATAATGTAATGCACTTATCTGGATTAGTGATAAGAGCCCGACGGGACCCGTTTCGCCAGATTATTGGCTTCGTCGGGGAATTTTTTCTGCATTCAGTCTGAATTTAAACACATCAAAAAATGGCGCCGGTGGCGCTAGAACGCCACGCATGCGTACTTAAAGGAAACACACAATGGCGTCACTGAATATATTAGAAAAAAGAATGCCAGCCAATATTACTGTTTAAACCCACAGGTTTCATGGAACTGAGCTGAAATGTCCATCTTGCTTCTCTTTGCAGGACTCGTGTGACGATCACCTCCCCGATCATTCTTGATTTCCTTATCGATGCACATACATCTTAACTGATGGAATTCATGGGCGAAATCAAGGCAATGTTCTACTATGGGGGCACTGATTTTCTTAAGCTTCAGGTTGGATCTATGCTCACACATCCTAGTCCTGAACGGGCGTATTGTTTTCCCAATATAGACTTTTGCACATTGACAGACGATGGCATATATAACAAAGTCAGAATTACACATCATAAAATGCTGCAGATAATATATCCTATTGTCGACAGGATTAGTGAATGTGGATCCTTGCACAGTAACAGCACAAATGCTGCATGAGCCACACTTGAAAAAACCCCGTGACAACGAAGGTTTTTCAACTGGGGCGGTGCGGTACATGGAGGGACTCAAAATGTCTTTTAAATTTTTGTCCCTAGTAAACGCGATTCTCAAAGGGACATCTTGGAAGATAGGTAGAGTTTGAATAATTTTCCAATTCTTCTTAAGAATGTTGGCAGGAATGCTTCCATGTGCTGTAAACCGCACCACACACGTTTGAACAATGTCATTACTGTCACCGGATTTATTGCTCGCCAACAATAAATCCCGGTTATAATACTTGGACTCATTTCCGTGCGAGTTTTAAAACTTTCTGTGGATATCCACGAGTGCTTAGTTTTTCGCCAAAAAATTTAGCTTGGGTCCTGTATCTACTAGCTGTCGAGACAGACAGAAAAAAAGACAGACAGACAGTGGGAGGGAGAGAGACAAAGAAAGGAAGAAAGAGACAGGGGCAGAGAGAGACATAGAAAGAAAGAAAGACAGATAGACATATTCTAGCACCCGTTAATGTAACGGGCTTAATGACTAGTTCATCCATAAAAGTATAACCACATATAGAATTTCAATAAACTAAATACAAGAAATCATGATGCCTTCCCACCTCCCTCCCTCCCACTCCGTATGTGTAAGGAAATTAACTAAAAAGAAAAGGTCCATGACAACTAATGTGATTCAATAAATGAGGTCAACGGGCTCCACCCCCTTCTAAATGCATTACTATATCCCCAAAATTCAGCGTTCATTCTTTCATATTTGTAACTGCATTCAATTCTTAAATACAGCTCCACAGACATCCACGGGCTGTCCACAGACATTCAGGTTGCATTCGGTCTGGGCGGCCCTTTTCATCCTAACAGGAACGTGTCAGCTAGCAGGACTGCTCATTAATCTGGGACACATACTGCACCTGTGGTAAAGTGGTTACATGGGAGATTTGCTTTAGTCTGGCCAGTGAGAAAACTGATTTTTTTGCCTGTACAAAAAAAATGCAATATTTCAACATCTTAAAATTGCACGCCTCGCCTTTATGTGGTAGTAATCGGGACTTAACTATGATGGACTAGCAGCACGGTGCTAACATGTTTCTGGGATTACTGGACTGGAGCCAGGAAAAGAGATTTGTTGTCTCAGGCATCTGCCTGTAACGCCCTTGTGAACCTGTGGTTCACAGGTTCCAGTCCTGGCACGGTCAACTCGAATCATTCATCATTTCTGAGATATTGTGTACAGAAACTGAATACTAATTGGGCAGTAATTATGTAGCATTCCATGTAAGGGCTTTGGATAACGGTACTAAATAATAAAGTTATTAATTAATTTCCAAACTAGATGAGTAGCTAATGGGCCTTGCTGTCTAAAAATGCAGTTTTTATTAAAATTAATGTGTGTGAGTTAAAGGAAATGAAGACTTGCCAGTTGGGTTTACTCAGCAGTAATTTTTTCTAACTTTCTTTGCAAAATTAAATACGTCCCAGCTCCCAAGAACCACCACCTGGTGTGTGTGTGTGTTTTGTTGGTTGTTTTTTTTTTGGTGGGGGGGGAGGGGTTAAATCAGTTAATTAAACTTATGTTTTCTCTGGCTGTGAAACCCATAACATATTTCTGAGGAAGCTGATTTGATGATGCATAACAGTGCTGGAGATACAGTACTCCCCCGAAATTCGCAGGGGTTCCACTCCAGGAACCCCCGCAAATCTTGAAAAACCGCAAATTAGGTTTTTTTTTGGGGGGGGGAGATTGGAGAGGGCAGTGGGAGAGGCAGAAGAGAACAGCCGGAGTGCCAGCGAGTGAAGGAAATCACTCGCTGTATGCTCCGACCATCTCTTCCTGCACTGAAGTCGGGCCTTACCAATCAGGAGCTGCATGTCCTCTTCTGGTCGGCGGTCGCAGTCAGAAAATACCGCAAATGACTGGGACCGCGAACCGTTGACCACGAATGACTGGGGGAACACTGTACTTTATAAGAACCAAACTCATCTACTATCAAAATTAAACGTTCATACCAACCCATGGGAATTTTTTTCCCACATGTTTAAACAGTATTTCACCAAGGGCACTAGTGGTAGTACCAGACGACTGACACTAGGGGGTTCATTGCCACTGTTTTGAATTTGGCACCAGAGGAGCGGGAGAGACTGGAAGATCACTCTTGCCCTTAAACACCAGGAATACACCTGGAAGGACCCAGAGGTATTCGGGGAGAGGGTGGTGGATGAGACTAGGGGGGGATAGAATGCTTGAAGATAACAGCAAAACCTTTGTATCACCTCTTTTAAGAATATTCTGTGGCTGGCGCGCCATTGGCGCTCAGTTAAGATACCAGACTATGATAGCTTCTTGGGGCGGTTGGCCTATATTCAATTAATGTGTAAACTTACCACCTTTCGACGGCATACTTTACCTGCCTATTGACTTGGGACTCTTATACTACCTGGAAAGCACGTGCTACCTCCCCGAAGTGAGCAGATGGAATGACTCTATGACACCTAGCCTCTTCCTGTATTAGTGGATGTTTGGGGGTGGGGGGGAGAAGGATGGGGATTTGGTTTTCTTTTTTTTCCCCTCTATTCTGATGCTGTTGATTGAATTGGTTTGGTTTATATTGTAGTAAAGAAATTGTAAAAAAAAAAAAAAAAAAGTGCGTTAGGGCCTTAACGCGCGGAATAGTGCGCGCTAAAATGCCCCGCGCTCTAGCCACTACCGCCTCCTCTTGAGCAGGCGGTAATTTTTCGGGTAGTGCATACGCTAAAAATGCTAGTGCACCTTTGTAAAAGGAGCCCATAGTCTGTGGTACATCAGGCCACAAATTAGTGATCTAGGAATGAAAAATAATACAGTTCAGAGTTGCCATTATTTTTCTAAAAATAATGTACCTTACAGAGTTCAATGTAAGCTGCAAAGTGCAATTTCTATAATAATGAGGTGCTTTCCATGCATGTGCATCTCATTATTATGTAGCCCACACTACCTTATATTAACATGGGCAAAGGGAGGGGAGGGTCATTAGGGTGGGCAGACTGGATGGGCCGTGGCCCTTATCTGCCGTCTATTTCTATGTTTCTATGTTCTACGTAATTTGCTGTTTAATCCATGTTAAGAGAGAAATTTCATGTGTTATTCCTTTAACTGTTGTTACCATGAAAACCACATTTATGCTTAGAACTAAAGTTCTGTATAAAAATGTTTCCACTTACAAAGCCAAATGTTGACTTTGCATATTATATTATTCCTTGCCTAAAAACTGAAAGTGCGTCTTCCAAGCCAAGCAACGAAGACTTGTTATTCGCAAGTATATGTACTGTAACATATGATTGTATGGTCTATAATATTTAGCTATGATTATGTAATATGAAATAAAACTGTTGTATCTCATCATGTCTCTGTTTATTATGTGACTGGTGAAATAGCTGGATATCATGAGTCCCAGCAGGGCATTTCCCCTCAAGTGGCACCTATTGGTATGCAGTTTTCTGATACGTCTATGGAGTAAAGCTGTGAACCGGGATGTGGGGATTCAGCAAGCCACACATTGCATTAAGAACATACAAAGATTTGATTTTCCTCATAGATGTTAACTGGAGACTTTTATGCAAGGTTAAAATATGAACTGAAGGATCAAGAGTATGGTCCAGAGTAGAGAATGACACGGGAACAAATTTTTCCCCATCCCTGCGGGAACTCATTTTCCCATCCCATCCCCACGAGTTATTTTCCTGTCCCTGCCCCATTCTTGCAAGCTCTGTCCTCATCTGCAAAAGCCTCAAACACTTTCAAATTTTAAGTAGCAACATTCTAGAGCTCACATTGTGATGTCATAATGCCTCATTCCACCAACGTCTAAGCTCTGTCCTCATCTGCACAAGCCTCAACCACTTTAAAATCCTAAGTAGCAACATTCTAGAGCTCAGCTTGTGATGTCATAATGCCTCATTCCACCAATGCCTAAGCTCTGTCCTCATCTGCACAAGCCTCAAACACTTGAAAATCTTAAGTAGCAACGTTCTAGAGCTCAGGTTGTGATGTCATAATGCCTCATTCCACCAATGCCTAAGCTCCGTCCTCATCTGCACAAGCCTCAAACACTTCAAAATCCTAAGTAGCAATGTTCTAGAGCTCAGATTGTGATGTCATAATGCCTCATTCCACCAACGTCTAAGCTCTGTCCTCATCTGCACAAGCCTCAAACACTTTAAAATCCTAAGTAGCAACATTCTAGAGCTCAGCTTGTGATGTCATAATGCCTCATTCCACCAATGCCTAAGCTCCGTCCTCATCTGCACAAGCCTCAAACACTTTAAAATCATAAGTGTCTGAAGCTTGTGCAGTTAAGGCAGAGCTTACAGGAATGGGGCGGGGACAGGGAAATGTAGTTTCTGCAGGGACGAGGACAAATTTGTCCCTGTGTCATTCTCTAGTCCAGAGGTTTGGTTTTTGTTTTTTTTTCATGTACTGTGATTGAACCTTGCTGGGTCATTGTCTACTATTACTATGTTTTAAATATATATACCAAAAAGGAAAGGAAGGGCATGGAAAAATGTTTAAATACTCGAAACGTATACTAATTCAACAAATCATTTACAGAGATGAGGAAGCAGAAGAACTAGAGGGGGCAACGCTGGTTATTACCCCCTGAGGAAGATCTGCTTTAGACAGATTGAAACGCCTGTTTCTCCTGTCAGAAGGGCGTTGGGAGTTGTACATTCTCAACCAGTGCTGGTTCAAGTTTCAAGTTTATTAGAAATTTGATGAATCGCTTAAATGTGGGATACTAAGCGAATTACATTAAAATCCAAATTTGTGCATTCATTAAAATACAATAGAATGGTGGTAATAAATCGAAAAGGGGTTAGACCTACAGACCAACAGACATAACTGGATGTGAAGGGATGAGGGGATAAGGTTACAATATTAATAATTTTAACAAGAAAGAAACAATAATGGGAAAAAACATTAGGAAGAATATCTTTTTTTATTTTTCTATTTTTGATAAAAGGACTGCTGCACTGTGACTATTCCATACAGAGGGTAAATGGGTTCATGGGTTATACCAGGGGTGTCCAACCTGCAGCCCGAGGGCCGCATGTGGCCCCGTGAAGTATTTTGTGCGGCCCCGGTCGAGGGCGATGCAGTGTTTTCTTCTGCTGCCCCCGGGTGTTTACCATCTTGTCGGCTCCCTCCTCTGTCTTGCTGCAGCATTTACGTGTTTGTGCGGCCCCAGAAACATTGTTTTCGGCCAATGTGGCCCAGGGAAGCCAAAAGGTTGGACACCCCTGGGTTATACCATTTGAGATAAGTGTTGCTTTCCCTCTTCACACATGATTTGAGGGTTTATATTTACTACTTGTTTGATTAGTGTTTTTTTTTTATTTTTTTCATTATTATACAATATATTTTGATGATACAGCTCATGAAGCACACACCTGCAGATATAGTTCTGTAGTTTTTTACACAAAATAGTTGAGGCAGGTAGGATGGGACAGGCGTAGGTGATTAAAATTTGGAGTCAAGGAATGGACCTGAAATAATATGGAAATTATAAGAGGTCCTATGATCTGATCACCCACGATTATGATACATCTGTCTCTTACTGCAAATAAATCTACTGTTTAGAAAAAGATAGTAGCTTATTTTGTTCTATATGGGAACAGTTAATATTGAAGATAAACACACTCAAGTTAGCCTGTGGTAGGCCTTTTTATATATTCTTCAAGTCTTTTGGAAACATCCATATTAGACCCAATTTGCTCTATGCCATATGTCATTCTGGGTAGGATGATTAAACAATAAGGAAGCCTCTTCTTGGTTTACCAGGGGTATGGCATGGGCAGGGAATTGGCATGGAACAGGAGTGGGCAAACTTTTAGACGTAAGAAGACTTGAAGCAGTCCAGAGGAGGGCGACAAAAATGATAGGAGGCTTGTGCCAGAAGATGTATGAGGAGAGACTGGAAGCCCTGAATATGTATACCCTAGATTGGAAAGGAGGGACAGTGGAGATATGATTCAGACATTCAAATACTTGAAGGGTATTAGCGTAGAACAAAATCATTTCCAGAGAAAGAACAATGGTAAAATCAGAGGACATAATTTGAGGTTGAGGGGTGGTAGATTCAAAGGCAATGTTAGGAAATTCTACTTTATGGAGAGGGTGGTGGATGCCTGGAATGCGCTCCCGAGAGAGGTGGTGGAGAGGAAAACAGTGACTGAGTTCAAAGAAGCGTGGGATGAAAACAGAGGATCTAGAATCAGGAAATAATATTAAATATTGAACTAAGGCCAGTACTGGGCAGACTTGCACGGTCTGTGTCTGTATATGGCCATTTGGTGGAGGATGGGCTGGGGAGGCTTCAATGGCTGGGAGGGTGTAGATAGGCTGGAGAGGTTTCGACAGAGATTTCGGCAGTTGGAACCCAAGCACAGTACTGGGTAGAGCTTTGGATTCTTACCCAGAAATAGCTAAGAAGAAAAAATGAAAAAAATTTAAATTGAATCAGGTTGGGCAGACTGGATGGACCATTCGGGTCTTTACCTGCTGTCATCTACTATGTTATTATGACTCGTGGGCCACAATGGGTTCTTAAATTTGACAGAGGGGCTGGACCAAGAGCATCTTTCTATCCCTCAATCCCTCCCATCCCCCTGTGCAGCAGAACCCTTGCCCAGCTTCTATCCTTCCCTCCCTCCCTCCCATCCCTTGTGTAGCAGAACCCTTGAGCACCTGCCCTTGCCACACAGCCGAACCCCCGCTAATCCTCCATCCTTCCCTCCCATCTGAACCCCGCTGACCGCGAGCCCTACATGCCTCCCTCCAGATCAGCATCGGGCCAGCAGCACTCTAAACAGGCTGCTTTGTAAATTTAATTGTACATTAATGTATGAAAAATTTATTGTGCTTTTCTTGTAATATTATATGTATATGAATTACTTGTTGCACAATTGTAGTTTGAAAATTCAATAAAGATATAAAAAAAATTTTAAACCTGCATTAATTAAGACCAAAACAACATCCTTTAGTAAAAGGGCACCCCCTAGGCATCATCCTGGCTGATCTGCCGATGTGCGCACCCAACACAATTGGCCTAATCGGTGCTGATAATTAGCCATTAACACCTCATAACTGATGCTAGTTGGCGCTCTTTAAAACTTACGCACACAACTCGGAAAGCGCGATTCTATTAAAAGTATGTGCCAGTTGCAGTGGGCGGCTTTGAAAAGGGGGCGTGGCCAGGGATGGATTGTGGGCGTTCTTAAAAGTTATGGGCATTGTTATACAATATGCCCGATCCACACACAAATTAGGTGCAGGCATTTCGGCCTGGTTTTAGCTGGCCTAAATGGGCGTGCCTAAATTTTGTGACATACACAGGTGATAAGCGTGATTCTATAAAAGGTACACACGCCTTGTAGAATCGCTCTACAAGCCATTATAGTCAGCACTGTATATAGAATTAGGCCCCTAATTGCCTGCACCTTAAATTGCTGCTATAGTTGCCCTAGTAATTTATAAAGTCATATAAGTACCTATGGGGGGGAATTGATCGATGGGCACTAAGCAATTTAGATGCCCTCAAATGAATATAATGGGTGTCTTAGCGTTTAGCGCTCGGTAATGAATTTCCCCCATGTGTCTTTATAAAAAGGTGTCCCCTTATAAAATTGTTCTGTGAAAGGTTTTGATACTCCTTGCACAACTGTTGGGGGTTTTTCACCTCCAAAACCACAGAATTTTTATTTATTTAATTTTCCATGCTGTTCTCCCAATTATCAGAGGCTGAAACTTTTCGTACTGTTTATTCAGTTTTCTATAGGGGAGCTCAGAATGGTTTACATTAATTTATTCAGGTGTTCAAGAATTTTTCCCTGTCTGTCCTGGCGGGCTCACAATCTATCTAATGTACCAGGGGCAATGGGGGGGATTAAGTGGCTTGCCCAGGGTCACAAAGGAGCAACATGGGCTTGAACCCACAACCTCCAGGTGCTAAGGGTGTAGCTTTAACCACTGCACCACTCTAGAAATCAAAATGTAGTAAAGGTGAGCCAAGTACAGGACAATCAAGCCATTGTGACATCACTGATGAGGTTGGCTCTTAGGCATTGGTGGAATGAGGCATTGTGATGTCACAATACCAGCTCTGGTGATCAGAGGCTGAAGCTTTTCACTCTATTTATTTAGTCTATTTTCTATACTGTTCTCCCAGGGGAGCTCAGAACGGTTTACATGAATTTATTCAGGTATTCAAGCAGTTTTCCCTGTCTGTCCCAATGGGCTCACAATCTATCTAATGTACCTGGGGCGAAAGAGAAAAAGGACCCAATTTCCCCATCTTACAAAAATCCCTGTCCCGGTGGGCTCACAATCTAGCTAATGTACCTGGAGCAATGGAGGGATTAGGTGACTTGCCCAGGGTTGCAAGAAGCAGTGTGAGTCTGAATCCACAACCACAGGGCGTTGAGGTTGTAGCTTTAACCACTGCGCCACCCTCTCCCCTTCTTTCATCATAGATAGAGAGAGAGAGAGGCGTGTTAAAAGAAGGCGGCCTTGCTTCTCAACCCTAATCCAATTAGTAGAATTGAAGTGGAGGCCATTTCCTCCTCGAGTACAACAGTCAAAACACTGGAAGGATAATCGTAACATCCATCATAGGCTGTCCAAGGGGAAATATACAATGTGCGCATACCGTATGCCTTCATGAAATAGTTAAAGAATATGCAACTCTTTTGTGACCATTTAAAAGAGGAAACGAGCAAGTGTTTAGAGAAAAACAAGACTATAATGAGAAACTGAATTTATGACATATAATCAAGTACAGCTGAAATGTATGATTGAGACCAAAAACCCCTAAAGGCACCTAATTTCTAGAGAGAACACATAAATTATGAACACTTGCTCATTTCTCTTCCTGAACACCATGAAGTGTTCATTATAAAACCTGTTCAAGGTAGGTCTGGTTGTCAATGAAAATTTTTCAGTTCATCATCCTAGGGCATATTTAATCAAATACTGAAAGCAGCGGCTGTAAATGTAGCTGGCATGCTGTCAGTTTGTCTAATGCAGATGTACAATTAATTAGTTATTCCAATAATACAGCAACATTTGGGATTCCCTGGATGTGGGTTTGCACATATAGCCGTGTTTTCTTTGTGTATGAGCAAAACATTGAAGGACAATTAGACTCGATTCTATTTCGGGCTTTAAATTATACTCGTAGAGTGGATCCAGAAATCTGGGAGCTACTTAACAGCGATGAAACAAATGAATAAAACTTGATATATCAGCCCCATGAAAGCCCAGATTCTATAAATGGAGCCTGAAGTTAGGCACCAAGATCTTAATTCAATTAGGCTTAATCGGCACCTTTAATTTAAAAACTCTATTAAAAAAACAATTACAAAATAATTAACTTTAGGTGTCTAACTCAGTAGGAGTCTACTCCAAGGTACCAGAAAGTAGGTGTGATTACTACTACTACTAATATTAATTATTTGTGTAGAGTCACCAGAAGCACGCAGTGCTGCACAGAGTCACAAAGAGTAAGAAAACAGTCCCTGCTCAAAAGAGCTTACAATCTAAACAGGCAAGACAGACAAACAGGATGTCATGGATACAGTTAAGGGGAACGGTTAATCTGCTGGCTGGGTTGGAAGACAGAGGGGAGTACAGGACAATCAAGCCATTATGACATCACTGAGGAGGTTGGGCTCTTATTGGTGGAATGAGAGCTACCCTGCCGCCAGTCTTGGAGTCTTCTCTCCACTGTAGCCCACCCTCTCTGACAACTTCCTGTTTCCACTGGGGCAGGCAGAAGTGGAGAGAAGACTCCAGGACTGGCAGCAGTGTAGCTCTGTGAATCGCTATCGCTGCCCAGCAACCTTTACAACAAATTAAAGGTAGATACGGGGGGGAGGGGGGATATGAAAAATGCGGGATCCGGAAGGTTCGCCCCCCACATTTCGCCCCCAGCAATTCGCCCCTCACATTTCGCCCCCCACATTTCGCCCCCAGACACATTTCGCCCCCACACATTTCGCCCCCACACATTTCGCCCCCCGGATGTTTCGCCCCCACACATTTCGCCCCCACACATTTCGCCCCCACATTTCGCCCCCACACATTTCGCCCCCGTCTCGGAGCGCAAATCCTTACCTCGGAGCGCAAATCAGTCCAGCTACTGTTGTGAGCGCGAGAGAAGCCAAGGGGGATCGAGGCTTGGCCAAAGCGAGACAGCGTCCCGCGAGAGCTGTGCGCGAGCGAAGCCAAGGGGGGGAGGGAGTTGTGAGCGCGAGAGAAGCCAAGGGGGATCGAGGCTTGGCCAAAGCGAGACAGCGTCCCGCGAGAGCTGTGCGCGAGCGAAGCCAATGGGGGGGTAGGGAGTCGAAGCCTGGGGATGAAGGGGGATCGGGGCTTGGGCCGAAAGGGAACATGAGCTGTGCGCGAGCGAAGCCAAGGGGGGGTAGGGAGTCGAAGCCTGGGGATGAAGGGGGATCGGGGCTTGGGCCGGAAGGGAACATGAGCTGTGCGCGAGCGAAGCCAAGGGGGGGTAGGGAGTCAAAGCCTGGGGATGAAGGGGGATCGGGGCTTGGGCCGAAAGGGAACATGAGCTGTGCGCGAGCGAAGCCAAGGGGGGGTAGGGAGTCGAAGCCTGGGGATGAAGGGGGATCGGGCCCAAGGCCAGAGCGAGACAGTGGAAAGGGATGAAGGGGGATCGGGGCTTGGGCCGAAAGGGAACATGAGCTGTGCGCGAGCGAAGCCAAGGGGGGGTAGGGAGTCGAAGCCTGGGGATGAAGGGGGATCGGGGCTTGGGCCAGAGCGAGACAGCGTCCCACGAGCGTACGCCGCGCGCCTCCGACGAGCCGCAGGTCCGCCGAAAGGGAACATGAGCTTATCCCGCTGGAGCGCGCTGATAAGTGCAGCAAGGCCTGAAGTAGGGGAAAACGCTCAGGGGCGAAAGGTGCGTGGGCGAAATGTATGTATAGTCGCCAGTGCTAAATTCGGCCAATCTGGCGCCAATGACTTTGCAAAATTCACCAGAGCTTCTATAAATATGACATGTTCTTGCCTCTTGGTCATTTAGTCCTTTCGATTTCCTGATTAACTGATCTGTGTAGTGATTTATTTAGTTATGGAATCAGTTCTTTCAAAGCGTGGCAAGAAGAAGCTAGTTTACGAAAATCATATTTATGTATTCTCTAAACGAACAGCAGATGACAGACATGCTATTTGGGTATGCGAAAAGCGGTCAAGGTGTAAAGGACGCGTTTGGACTGAAGGAATTGATGGCGAAGTTGTGAAAATCATAAATATACATAATCATGCAGCACAGGCAGCAAGGCCTGAAGTAGTTCGATTAATCAATGAAGTTACTTCCAGGGCAAGGTCGACACAGGAGACGCCACAGCAGATTCTTAGTGAGGTCATTTCAGGCAGCCATGCAAACGTTGGAGCGCTTCTGCCTAGAAAAGATTCGCTAAAGAGATCAATTCGATCGTCAAGACAAGTCGAGGGTATGCCGCGGCTGCCTCAAACCATTGATCAACTCGTCATCCCGCCAGAATTTCAGGAGATCATTATCAATGGCGTCCAACAGCAATTTCTTTTGTGGGACTCGGGTAAACTTTTCTTTTCAAGCTATTAGCATTATGTACTCGTACATGTAGGCGTTATTTGCTCGCATTTTATATCACTTTGTGGCACATAAAATGGCCCAAAATTTCTTAATTTATTAGAATTGGTCAAACAAGTATGTCTGAGTCTTCTAAGCCGTTTTAAGCGTTATCTTGAATTATTGTTGCTATATAATCTTCCACATTTAATTTTACTAAATTACTTGGTACAATTTTTGGTAGAATTTTAGTAGAATTTGTGAAACATTCCATTAACGTAATAGCTCAAAAAAATGAAGAAAATATATTTTTTTTGTCTTTCGGAATTTTTTGATGCCAGCGAATAGAGCTCGTCGAAAAATGGTGTTTTTTCTGCACCCCTGACTATTTCTGACCCTTTTTTGGACTTTGAAAAGCCCATGTATGTCCCGTCCCAACTGAGGGGTTTCCTCCATCCACCGCCTAAATTTATGCCTAAATTATTTTTATTTTTATTCAGGGACTGGAACCAGCCGAATATTGATATTTGGAACGAGGGATAATCTCCACTCGTTGGCACAGAGCAGTGAATGGTTCGCTGATGGCACGTTTTCTACTGCACCAGCTTTGTTCGAGCAGCTTTATACGATTCATGCAGTTCACGGTGGTGTCATCATTCCAGCATTGTACGCGCTGTTGCCGAACAAGACCCGAACAACCTATCGACAGATGCTGCAGCAGCTTAAGAATATGCAGCCAGGTCTCCAACCGCAGCAGTTGATGACCGATTTTGAACAAGCTGCAATTCAAGCGTTTGAAATCGAGTTTCCTAACATGGAGAAAACAGGCTGCTTCTTCCACTTGTCGCAGTCAATATGGCGAAGAGTTCAGAATGAAGGATTGAAAGTGCGCTACCAAAATGACCACGAATTTGCCCAGTGGATCCGCATGATACCAGCTCTTGCTTTTCTGCCTCCGGCCATTGTTGTGCAATCATTTGAAGAGCTGCTGGAAGATCCCAAATTTCCAGAAGAAGCACTACCCATTGCCAACTATTTCGAGGACACCTACATTGGTCGAATGAACCGAAGAGGACGCCAGAATCCATTGTTTCCAGTTGTGTTTTGGAATGTTCATCAACGAACGTTGAAAGGCCAACATCGGACGAACAATGACGTCGAGGGCTGGCATCGCAGCTTTCAAGAAACCTGCGGCTCACTTTTCCCCAATATATACCGCTTCATCAACTGCTTGAAAAGACAGCAAGGCCTTCACAATTTTGAAATCACGCAGATTATAGCAGGCAATCCTGTCAATGCGCGAAACAAGAAATACGCGGCTATTTCTGCAAGAATTCGGCGTATTGTGGAGGACTTGGACAATCGAAATTTGATCGACTATCTCAGAGGAATAGCATACAATTTTGAATTTTGATTGACGTTCACTGTATTTCATTTTACTTGTTATTTGACTGTGTTGTGTTTGGACTGTTATTTCATTTGACATGTTAGTTTTTGTTCACTTTATCACTTCATTTTACTTGTTATTTGACTGTGTTGTGTTTGGACTGTTATTTCATTTGACAGGTTAGTTTTTGTTCACTTTATCACTGTATTTCATTTTACTTGTTATTTGAATGTTATTTGACTGTTTTGTTTAGCACAGTAAAAAATAAAAAAAATTAAATCATAAACATCACAGAAATCAATGACTTCGCTCTGGGGATAAAGGAGACATCTCCACCAAATTTTCGATTTTTGAAACAAATCACCATTTTAACATGATAAAATGAAGCAAAAAAAGTTAATTATGTATTTTGGTCCTCTCAAATTCAGAAAAATCCTGTTTTAGCCCAGCCTCTTGTTTCCAACAGTGGCCAATCCAGGTCATGCCCAATATATGCTCTCTGCAAATGGTGTGCACTCTTCACAGGGAGCGCATATTCTTCATGGTGCATAAAAGAAGCCAAAATGTATACAAATTTCAAGTTTATTTAGCTTTGATATACTGCGTTAATTACCAAAGAGGTTTACATTGTACAAAATTTAAAATATAAGTAAAAATGGGGTAGTAAAAAGACAGACTGCATGGTATTAAAGACAAAACACGCTAAAAGGGGAAAATGGTTGGGACACATTGCATAAAAAGAAAGGGGCATGGGGAAAAGAAGAGGGAGAAATGGAATGTCTGATATGTGGCCATTGCCTGAGTCTCATGAGTAATTAAACCTAGGTATAGATCTTTAAAGAGAAAGGTTTTGAGGCTAGATTTGGAGTTGTTGCAGTTAGTTTCCTGCCTTGCTACAATCCCTCATGCCATGCTTGCCACACAATGTTTAACGTTCCATGTGTGCATGACACACATAGCACGGAGCTCTGGCCCAAGCCCCGATCCCCCTTCATCCCCAAACTTCGACTCCCTACCCCCCCTTGGCTTCTCTCGCGCTCACAACAGTAGCTGGACTGACCTACCCCCCCTTGGCTTCGCTCGCGCACAGCTCATGTTCCCTTTCGGCCCAAGCCCCGATCCCCCTTCATCCCCAGACTTCGACTCCCTACCCCCCCTTGGCTTCTCTCGCGCTCACAACAGTAGCTGGACTGACCTACCCCCCCTTGGCTTCGCTCGCGCACAGCTCATGTTCCCTTTCCGCTGTCTCGCTCTGGCCCAAGTGCGCGATCCCCCTTCATCCCCAGACTTCGACTCCCTACCCCCCCTTGGCTTCTCTCGCGCTCACAACAGTAGCTGGACTGACCTACCCCCCCTAGGCTTCGCTCGCGCACAGCTCTCGCGGGACGCTGTCTCGCTTTGGCCAGGTGCTCCTGCTTGGATAATCACTGGCGTGTATGGGGGGAGGGGAAAGTAGCCGTGTTCAGCACACACATCCCACCCTTCTCTAATACAGCTGTCTAATGCTGCAGTTGATTGCATCTCTCCAGAAGCCTCGATCCCCCTTGGCTTCTCTCGCGCTCACAACAGTAGCTGGACTGATTTGCGCTCCGAGGTAAGGATTTGCGCTCCGAGACGGGGGCGAAATGTGTGGGGGCGAAATGTGGGGGCGAAATGTGGGGGGGCGAAATGTGGGGGCGAAATGTGTGGGGGCGAAATGTGTGGGGGCGAAACATCCGGGGGGCGAAATGTGTGGGGGCGAAATGTGTGGGGGCGAAACATCCGGGGGGCGAAATGTGCGGGGGCGAAATGTGAGGGGCGAATTGCTGGGGGCGAAATGTGGGGGGCGAAACTTCCGTGAACCGAAAAATGCCAGTTGGGGGGAGAAGGGTGAAAGGGGTGGCCAGCAGCAGGATGACGCTCCTTCAAGAGTGCTGCTTCAGATGGCCTCATTATAAGGCTGCACTTGACCATGCATCCACCACCCTTTCTATAAAAAAGTATTTCCTTACCTTACCCCTGAGCCTATCAAATCTTAACTTCATCCTATGCCCTCTCAATCTGGAGCTTCCTTTCTGCTGAAAGAGACTGGCCTTGTGCCTATTTATGCCATTTCGATATTTGAACATCAATATCATATCTCTCCTCTCCTACCTTTCCTCCAAAATGTACATATTGAGATCTTCAAGTCTGTCCCCATACGCCTTATGATGAAGACCACATACCATTTTAGCAGTCTTCCTCTGGACCGACTCCATCCTGTTTATATCTTTTGAAGGTGCGGCCTCCAGAATTGTACACAATATTCTAAATCAGGTCTCGCCAGAATTTTATAGAGGAACATCAATACCTCCTTTTTCCTACAGACCATACCTCTGCCTATGCACCCTAGCAAAAGTTCTTCACCCCCTAAACTGTATCATTATCTTGGGTCTTTGCAGCCCAAACTCATGACTTTGCATTTCTTAGCTGCCAAATTTTAGGACATTCATCAAGCTTTGCTAGGTCCTTCCTCAGGTTATTCACATCATTAGGGGTATCTCCTCTATTGCAGATTTTGGTGTCATGCAGAAAGAGGCAAATCTTACCTGACAGCCCTTCAGCAATATCGCTTACAAAAAATGTTAAAAAGAACAGGCCCAAGAACCGAACCTTAAGGAATACCACTGGTAACATCCCTTTCCTCAGAATGAGCTCCATTGACCATTACACTCTGTTTCCTTCCACTCAACCATTTTCTGACCTAGTCCTTAACTTTGGGGCCCATACCAAGGGCACTCAGTTTATTCATTAGATGCCTGTGTGAAACTGTGTCAAAGGCTTTGCTAAAATCTAAATACACTACTTCTAGCGCATTCCCTCTATCCAATTCTCTGGTTACCCTGTCAAAGAAATTGACCAGATCTGTCTGAGAAGACCTGCCTCTGGTGAATCCATGTTGCCTCAGGTCCTGTAATCCACTGGATTCCAGAAATTTCACTATTCTCTATTTTAAAAGTGTTTCCATTAACTTACTTACCACAGAGGTCAGACTTACCGGCCTTAAATTCTCTACTTCTTTCTCACTTCCACTTTGAGGGAGCACATCTGCCCTTCTCCAGTCCTCCAGTACCACTCCCAACTCTAGAGAAGCATTGAAAAGGTCAGCCAAGTGGAGCTGTCAAAACTTCCCTAAGTTCCTTCAGTACCCTCAAAGAACACCATCTGACCCCAATGCTTTGTCCACCTTCAGTTTAGCTAGCTCCTCATGAACACAGTCCTCTGAAAATTGATCAGGGTCTGACACACCTACATCCATATTTGTGTTTGTCTTCTGAGGTCCCGCTCCTGATGCTTCAGCAGTGACTATAGAACAGAAATATTTGTTACACAATTCAGCCTCCCAGCCACATGCAGGACCTCCAAAAATTTTAAAAGCCTTGCAGTTAGCCACAGCACAAGGCAGAGCAAGGAGCTGGAACCCAGCTTAACACAGAGCCCAGCAATTTAGGGAAACTCCAAACTTGTTCTGCATAAATTGGTCTCCCCCTCCCCTCCCCCTTTCCCTCATGCACTCCAGTCTCGGGCAATGGTCAACATCCAGGTGTCAGTACCTCTTCCTCTTGCACTCCTCTCCATTGTCCCATGATGCTGCTAATTTGCAATGATTAAAGCAGGCTGCCTCGGGGCCGAATCCTTCCATGTGATACATCACTACCTCATCTGATGCAACTTCCTGTTCTATCTGGGTGAGATGCAACACTGGGAAAGCCAAGATCCCCACCCACTTTAGCCTTCCCAAACAGCTGAGGCACTGACCACCTACGGAAGAAGTTAGGGAGTATGTTTGAACTCTAATTGATCCATTATGGATTATTGCCCCACTATGTCACCTGAACTGTAGCTCTAGAGTCCATTGGCTTCACATCCCTGTGGTATCTGTTCTGCTTCAATCCTGACTTTGTCCAAAGTTTATACAGAGACTAAAAGACTTTGACCTTTTCAATGTTCGGTAATTTAACAAGCTGCCCATTTGACCTCTACACTAAATATTGTACAGAAAAGGTTGTAAAAGAGTCGAGAGATATAATACCCAATTCGTCACACTGCAGAATATTAAAAAGGTCAAAACAGTCCAGCTCCAGATGACTATAACCTGCAAATATATGAAGCATTAAAGCAATGTGGTACTACACTGGGAATTGTATGAAATTACCTATTCTCATAACATCCTGGGGCTGTGATCTTGTGGCCCCATTTGGATGACATTGTAACATAATCAGCATCTCTACCAAATGATCCAGTTGTCTGCTAACTGCTTCTGGCGTTTGCTATACTCTTCTGTGTTGAAATATGTTCTTGCTTGCACACTAGTACTGATTTTTTGTGTTGTTACAGCAAAATTTTTGTGTTGACACAGATTATCACCACAATCAAAGTCACGTATTCAAAAATGTTTGTTTTTTGGGGGTTTTTTTTTGTTAAATAATGAAAGCAATCTAAAGTGAAGCAGCTTGAGCTTTCAGAAGAAACCCCAAATTCAGTCTCTTCCATAAGGTCAGCGATTAAATTGTGTATACGTGATTCTCCAGCCCCCCTAGTCTGGTTGTAAGGAGATTCAAACAATGAATATACGTAAAATAGATTTATATGCAATGGAGTTGCTGCACAGAGGAGAGGCCTAGTGGTTAGGGCTATTGCAGCCTCCGCGCCCTGCACTTGCTGTGACCCTGGTCAAGTCACCCAACACTCCAGTGCCCCAGGTAAGTTAGTCAGATTGCGAGCCCACCAGGATAGATAGGGAGATGATATGCTTGAGTACCTGAATGTAAACCACTTAGGCCAGGGGTGCCCCCACTTTTTTGACTTGCGAGCTACTTTTAAAATAACCAAGTCAAAATGATCTACCAAGAATAAAATTTAAATAAAAAACAGAAAGCACACTGTGCGCAGAGAAAATGTTAATTATCATTTATATTCAGGGTTTTTTCAGAGGTCAAGGCAGATGACTTTAAAATATGCAATGTCATCTCAGTAACAACTATACAAAAATAGACAAATGTACCCCTTCCCCTTTTACTAAAGGGAGCTGCGCTGAATGCCCCTCGCAGCTCCCGACGCTCATAGGCTCCCTGCGCTAAAAACCACTATCGCAGTTTAGTAAAAGGGGGACAGAGTGCAAAATATAGACAGCAGATATAAATTCTCAAAATGGACACATTTTGATCACTAAAATTGAAAATAAAATCATTTTTCCTACCTTTTTGTCTGGTGATTTCATGAGTCACTGGTTGCAAATTTCCTTCTTCTGTAAATCCAATATTTCATTCTTTCTACCCCCTCCCCTTTTCTTTCTGTCTCTTTCTTTCTCTCTCTCCCTGCCCTCTCTTTATTTGTCTTTCTTTCTCTCTCCCCCTGCCCCCCCCCAAGCCATCGCACCAATTTCTCCACTTCCCCGATTCTTTCTCTCTCCCTGCGTCCCCCTCCAAGCCACCACGCCGATTTCTCCCTGCTTCCCCAAGCCTGGCCTGGTGCGTACAAGCGCCAGGCCCACAAGTCTTCCCCTCCCCACGTCAATTCTGACGTCAGAGAGGAAGTTCCAGGCCAGCCAGGCAGCGATTGGCTGGCCCAGAACTTCCTCTCCGACGTCAGAATTGACGTCGGAGGTGAAGGCTTGTAGGTCCGGCGCTTGTACGTGCCTGGCCTGGCTCGGAGAGGCAAGAAGGACAAGATCGCAAAGGCAACGCGATCGACTCGCATTGCCTTTGCAATCTACTGGTCGATCACGATCAACCATTTGGGCACCCCTGACATAGGCTATAAGAAGTGTATAAATACTAAAATTAATAAATTGTGGATAGTTGAAAACCAGACTGGCCAGGAGATATTCTAGGTCCAGTCTGAGAAACACTGTTGCAGATACCTGGGCCTGGCATTGGGGAACCCAGTTAAAAGGCCTCGTCAACAACTTGCTTTTTGGGGCTTTATTTACAAGTATTCAAGTGCTCTCCTTGCTCCCCCCTAACGCTGGTCCTGCCTGCTAATAAAGCCTAGAAGGGGGAAAGATGAGGAGTTCTGGCCAGCAGAGGAGGGAAAGCTGAACAGTATGGGGGAGGAGATCGCTTCTCCTCCGCAGCCAAAATTGTCCTTTTCAGAGGGGCTGCGACATGGCAGCTGTTCTCACAGTTGCAACTTTGCTGCAACTTCCCGTTTCCGACAGGACAGATCGCGGCAGAGGAAAAGCTTCGGGGCGGTCGCTGGCAACTTGTGAGAACAGCTGCTGTGTCGGGGCCCCTCTGAAAAGGAAAATTTAGGAGTTTAACAAAGAAGTTCGGACTGCGGGGCCCCCTGGATCTGTTGGGCCCAGATCAGCTGCCCTGTTTTCTCCCCCCCCTAACGCCAGCCCTGGGGATCCCCCTGACAATTCCAGGCCCTAGGCATGTGCCTCCTGAGCCTACCTTTTAATCCGACCCTGCATTCGTCCTCTTGTGAGAGGAAATGTCCTCCTTTTGGACTTCTTCAGATATGTCCTACAGGTTTTTTAATTCTTAGGAAAATATCCTCTTTTTCTTTGATGTGCCTAAGACCAATACACCTATCCACATACCTCAGATGCTCAATCCGTCCTCCTTTTTCTGGAGCCATATGGTAACCTTTTCCCAGAGCATGGGAGGAGGGAGGAAACAGAGAAAGGAGAGATAAAAATGGAGAGTGAATGAAGCTGGAATGAATCGTGTAAAAAGGAGAGAGGGGACAGAGGTGGGATGGTAAAGGGAGAGGATAGACAGTTTATGGAAGGGACAAAGAAAGAGGGCAGATGCTGCATGGAAGGAAGAGAGTGAAAGAAAATGAGGAAAGCAGAAGCCAGAGACAACAAAGATAGAAAAAAATATGCAGAGTCTGGATTCTTAGTAGTTCAGTTTAATGTTTGCCTACATATTTCTAATTTTAGTTTGTGATTACTTATTCCCCTCTGAATCACTTCTGAGTCACGGGGCCAGGAAGTGATGTCAGAAGGAATCCAACACTGGCGCGAGGAGCATGCTTGCAGAAGCCACATGCGTTGGTGAAGATTAAGATGTACGAGGGGGAGGGACTGCACAAGTGTGGAATGGGGGCGGGGAGGGAAAGAGGGCGCAGGGGGCGTAAGGGGGGGGGGCACCACAGCCCTGGGCGTCTCCTACCCTACTATGCCACTGCAACTACTGTTAGCCAAAAGCAGTAATTTATTGTATTTAAAGTACCCATGATTTGAACTCTTCAAATAAATTCTCTGGGGCCTTTATGGCCCCACCAGAACCCAAAGGTCCAAGGGTTTACTCTCCGCTTTTCAGCAGCATCAGAGAAGGTTCTTGCTCCATCTGAAAAATCAAAGGAGTTGAAGAAAGGGACATCAACAAAGTTTCTTATAACTATAATATACCCCCCTCTTTTATTAAGCCGTGGTAGAGGTTTCTACCACAACCCAGAGCGCTAAATGCTCCAACGCTGCTCTGGCATTCATAGAATTCCTATGAACGTCGGGGCAGCACCGGAGCATTTACGCTCCGGGCCAAAGTAGAAACCATTAATCTTTAATCACGTATTATCTCCCCCATCTATGGTTTATGGTTTATTAAACTTGTTATACCGCTCGTTCATTTTACTGGTCCAAGCGGTTTACAAAATATCATAAAAATAAAATAAAACAAATATAAAAAGGAAATCCATTATTAGATAGTGAAGACCTAATCCATACAAACAGCAGGCATTCTAAGGAACATTCACTCTTACAATCCTATAATTACCATTAAGCTTTATATTTTCCCCAAACTGCTAACTGAAGATCTAGAACATTCAGAAGATATGATTAATATCAGATTGATTTAAATCTTGTCTGAATGCTTCTTTAAAAAATACTGTTTTTAACATAATTTTGCTTTCCATTTATGTTAAAAATTACTACTCAAAAAGGGTATTATAATAAATTTAAAAAGATCTGGGGGCCATTGACAACTTATTGTAATAAATAGACACCATTTTCTAGTGAAAGTATATTTGCAAATGGGGGGAGGAGGGTGGTTTATAGTTTACTGTGGGTTTAATCAAAAGAAAAAGAATATTTATATTGTATATTTTTTTATTAAATGTTAAAGGAAAGGGGGGTGGGAAGGGAATAAATTTATATATTTGATGTTATATTAGAAAGAAATTCAAGTGATGTATTTAATTTCAATTGTTTTATTATTTGTACACTTGATGTAAGATTAAAAATGAATAAAGAATTTTAAAAACCCCCCACATAATTTTGAAAGATTTCAAATTTGCCTCTAGTCTTAGCATATGATTCCATAAATTTGGAGCTGCAAAATAGAACGCTTTATTTCGAGTAGACTCCCACCTAGCTCCATGAACAGAGGGGATTACCATTCTATTATCCTGAATAGATCTCAAAGGGTCTGTTTTACAATGCCGCGCTAGCGGCTGCTACGCAGTAACGGCCCTGAAGTCCATAGAGATTTAAAGGGCTTTGGGGCTGTTGTCGTGTGGCTTTGTAAAACAGGCCCAAAGTTCTTAATGGCGAATCAGGAATCCAATATGAATGTAGATAAGCAGGCTGTAGAGCAGGGGTGTCAAAGTCCCTCCTCAAGGGCCGCAATCCAGTCGGGTTTTCAGGATTTCCCCAATGAATATGCATGAGATCTCTTTGCACGCACTGCTTTCATTGTATGCTAATAGATCTCATGCATATTCATCAGGGAAATCCTGAAAACCCGACTGGATTGCGGCCCTCGAGGAGGGACTTTGACACCCCTGCTTTAGGACCTTGAGGAAGTCATTAATTCTCTATTGCCTCAGGTGCTAAACTTAGGGCTAGATCAGGGGTGGGCAACTCCGGTCCTTGAGGGCCAGAATCCAGTCGGGTTTTCAGGATTTCCCCAATGAATATGCATTGAAAGAACTGCATGCAAATAGATCTCAGGCATATTCATTGGGGAGATCCTGAAAACCTGACTGGATTGCGGCTCTCGAGGAGGGACTTTGACACCCCTGGTGTAAATTGGATTCTATAACAAATGGGTAGCCAATGATATTGCAGATAAAGGGGCGTTACCTTATCAAATTTTTTCTTAAAGCCTTTGATTGCTCATCATTCCCTAACATCAAACTTACAGCTAAATATCCTTTTTCTTTCAAAAGGAGAATTTATAACATTTTCAACCATTTATAATCTACTAATTTAGCACATAGGTTGCTGCTGACCAAAATAAACTTGTCATATGCATAGCATTTGCAAGGCATGTTAGCCTGCATAAATTAAGGCATCGGAATTTGCTCATTTCATTTTGAGGATGAAATGACTGCTTTCGTTCTGTAGAAAGCCTAACAGAGTCAGAAGCTCCTTCGAGGAGGAGGAGAGCAGGATTAGCTCTTGCAAAAGAAGAGTGAAGGGGGGATGTAGACAGCGAGTGAAGGCCAGAGACTGACAACTAGGCAACATCTGGCCGGGGCTTTTGCTTTGGAGCCCTGGTACCTTGAAGGCAGCCAACATGAATGGAGTGGCTGAAGGGCCATTTTAAACATGCCAAAAGTAGTGATGTGACTTAAGAACATAAGCAATGCCTCCGCTGGCTCATACCTGAGGTCCATCGCGCCCAGCAACCTGCTCATGCGGCGGCCCAACAGGTTCAGGACCTGCATAGTAATCCTCTATCTATACCCCTCTATCCCCTTTTCCAGCAGGAAATTGTCCAATCCTTTCTTGAACCCCAGTATCGTACTCTGCCCTATTATGATCTCTGGAAGCGCATTCCAGGTGTCCACCACACGTTGGGTAAAGAACTTCCTGGCATTCATTTTGAATCTGTCCCCTTTCAACTTCTCCGAATGCCCTCTTGTTCTTTTATTATTCGAAAGTTTGAAGAATCCCTCTCTACTCTCTCTATGCCCTTCATGATCTTGTAAGTCTCTATCATATCCCCTCTAAGTCTCCTCTTCTCCAGGGAAAAGAGACCCAGTTTCTCCAATCTCTCAGCGTATGAAAGGTTTTCCATCCCTTTTATCAGACGTGTCGCTCTCCTCTGAACCCTCTCGAGTAACGCCATGTCTTTCTTAAGGTATGGAGACCAATATTGGACGCAGTACTCCAGATGCGGGCGCACCATCGCCCAATACAATGGCAGGATAACTTCTTTCGTTCTGGTAGTAATGCCCTTCTTGATTATACCTAGCATTCTATTCGCTCTCTTAGCGGCCGCTGCGCACTGCGCTGTCGGTTTCATTGTCATGTCCACCATTACCCCCAAGTCCCTTTCCTGGGTACTCTCTTTCAATAAGATTCCTCCCATTGTATAGTTGTACCTTGGGTTTCTGCTTCCCACATGCAATACTTTACATTTCTCAATGTTGAACTTCATCCACGCACCACTATTACACTTCACTCAAAATGGATTGAACATTGAGAAAATCATATCACAAGACCATTAGGAATGCTAACTGTGAAAAGGAAGTGACGTCACTGATGTGGCAGGTCGCTAGGGGCTGAAGCTCCGTCGAGGCCGATGAGGAATTAGCTTATACGACAGAGCTACAGCTAATATTGTTTGTCCCCACGTAACCTCGGAGGGAGAGCGCGATGGCCACGTCTACCAGGAATGCTAACTGTACTCTAATATCCAACTTACTAGGTGGTGGAATAGCCTCAGACTTAGAACGTATTCACCATAAGGTGTTAATCGCCAACTGTTTTGGACACTCTTGTTTGCAATCACCATCTTCCCACCACCAGCCTCCCTTATTATTTATACTATGAGCCCCTTTTACTAAGGTGCGCTAGTGTTTTTAGTGTGCGCTAACCCTTGCGTTACGCGTAAAAAGTAATGCCAGCTCAATGATGGCGTTAGCGTCTAGTGCATGCGGCAATTTGGCATGCGCTAAAAACACTAGGGCAGCTTAGTAAAAGGAGCCCTATGTTTCTATCTTACATTCTCTACCTCTCCTGCCCAGCAACAATGATAAAACAACTTCAAACAATCCAAAACACAGCACCGAGACTTATCTTTTCATTGAGGAAACACGACCACATCACAGAGGCATACCTCAACTCACTCTGGCTCCCAATTGCGTCAAGAATACTATTCAAATTCTACTGTCTATTATTTATAACATAACATAACATAACTTTATTTTTCTATACCGCCTTAATCAGAAGAATTCTTGGCAGTTTCCACTGGACAATCAGTGAAATACAAAATAAGAAAAGGAATACAGCCTGTTATATTAAAAAAGACATTAAAAATTTAAAATTAATGGAGTAAAATTAATTATGTTAAAGATAAAAGCACAGATTAAGAGATAAACAGCGACAGCCCAACCTACCTGAACAACCACCTCCTCCAAACTACATCAACTAGACACAGGAAAACCCACACTCCATTCACCCCCCCCCAATCAAAGAAGTCAAACGGGAAAAACTGTATGATGGCCTTCTACCCACACAAGCAGCAAAACTCGACAACCAAATCTCCAATCTACTAATTATGACCCCAGACTACAAAACATTCAGAAAAAAAGTAAAAATGCTACTTTTCAAGAAATTCCTGCAAACGACTTAATACCGCTAGCTCCTTCCCACTTCCCAACACTTCCCATTTTCCAACACCACTTCCCAATTCCTCTAGAAATTAACAGATATCTTCTTCTTGTAATACATTTTTTGTAATTCTTTTGTAATCCGCTTTGAACCACAAGGCAATGGCGGAATAGAAGAAATCTCTAATGTAATGTAATTATATTCTTTTTTTTCAATTAATTATATCTTCTTCATTTCTTTCTTACTATTCTTTAAAACAATAAACATTTTAAATATTCTAAATCCTTTCAATCTTTCTTCCTTTTTTTCTTTAGTTCATAATGCATAGGGTGAAATTTGTCTTCCTACTTTCTTCCAGGCAACTATTTTGCTGATATACTGTTCTACTTGTTGAAAAAACACGCTTCTATATCTTACGCGCTAACACACATTAGGTTCGGTTTCAGAGGGTGTCCGGCACTGTTCGATGTGCATATAGAATATCGTACAGCTCTTTTTTGATAAAACACACACATGTGCACAGTGTGTGGGGAAAAAAATGTATCTCTAGTATTAAGCTAGGATTCTTCTGGAACTAGTAAGATAATGAACTACATGCACTATGTATGACACGTGTGCTGAATCTGCATTTCACTGCCCTTCTGGAAAAGCATAATAAGCCATTTGTATCTTGAGTAGTGACCAGTTAATAACCCGAATAGACACTAGGCCTCCAGATGGTCAAGGGGTGAAGGAGAGTATTATGGAAAATTAAATTATTCATGTGATTCTCTGCGTTTAAGATGCCAACTTCCCTATATAAGGACTGGCTTCAGACCAGAATTTAGAACATATCTTGTCTACATTTAAGACTAGTATGTCCTCATATATCGATATATTAATAAAGTCCAGAGCACGGATTCCACAAATGCAACATTAAAGTCAGAGACAAGAGTGATTTGGCAATGTGCTGAGTTGAGAGGAAAAGTATTTGGAATTGTGTTGTAAATCCAAAGTGCAAAACACCCCAGGGCTGGCACATTTCTCTCGGCCTTATTCCAAAAGCACCACCTCTGGTCTGCCATAGGTCAATGAGACCAGTTCTGGGAGACTCCTGAAGCTGGACAGGCAGAGTGTGGGTCCCAAGACAGCAACATATAATAATAATAACAGTTTATATACCGCAATACCGTTAAGTTCTATGCGGTTTACAAAAGATTATTGGGGTACAAGTTGAGTTGACGTACAAGTTGAATTAACTTAAGGGATGTGGGGAACAATTGGGAGAAAGGGCAAGAGAGGGGAAGGAGGGAAGTGGGTCAGCTGTCTAGGTCTTTCGGGAATAGGTGGGTTTTGAGGCGTTTCCTGAATATCTCATAAGTGGTGGGCAATAGGAGTTGTTCTAGGTCTTTACCCCATAGAGCAGCCTGATGTGAGAGAAGATGCTCATGGTGTTTTTTTAGTTTGCATCCTCTAACCGGGGGAGAAACGAAGTGCGAGTGGGAGCTTCTCTTGTGTTTGTTGGCTGAGAAGGAGAATAGGTCAGTGATGTATTTAGGGGTTAGACCGTAGAAAACTTTAAAACAGAGGCAGGCGAACTTAAACTTTACACGAGCTTCCATCGGCAGCCAGTGTAGCTGTTTGAAGTATGGCGTCACGTGATCGAACTTCTTTAGACCGAAGATTAGTCTGACCGCAGTGTTTTGCATTAGTTGTAATCGTCGCGTATTCTTTTGGGGGATTGCTAAGTAGGCGATGTTACAGTAGTCGAGTTGACTTAATACGAGGGATTGTACCAAGATTCTGAAGGCAGAGTTATCAAAGTATGCTTTAATGGATTTAAGTTTCCAGAGGGTGAAAAAACTCTTTTTGATTATGGAGTCCACCTGATCTTTCATATAACCCTCCTGAATCCTGCACTAACCCTCGATTCCACCAGCACTATTACCACATTTATGAATCCCGAGAGTTACATACAACCTTCCTGCATTACTAACATGACCATTTTTTTTTTTTTCCTCAAAACGGAACAGGACCCCGGACCCTGGACTCCCCTCCCCCCACCAACCCAGTACTTTTTTAAAATCCTGGTGGCTGCCTCCTGTCCTGATGTCTTCCAGCAGCGCCAGAGCGGCGCATAAGGCGGGTGTGAGCTTTTTGCGCGCTTGCCTGGTCCCGTGCCGCTCACTGAATGGCTGTCGTCCGTTCTCGCAGGACTCATGAGAACTGACAGCAGCCATTCAGTGAGCGGCGCAGGACCAGGCAGGCGCACCGCTCTGCTGCTGCCGAAAGATAGGACAAGAGGCAGCCGCCGGGATTAAAAAAAAAGGTACCTGGGGGGGGGGCTGTATTCATTACGGTACTTGTTTCTTCAGCAGGCCCCTGAAAACGGAACATTTCAGCGTCCCGAAACTGTGCTTGGGGACATTGGTCACGCTATGCATTACCCTTCGATTGCTTCAACGCCCCATGTTCATGAATCCCCAAGAGGGGTTTTCTTGTGGTGAGGGGGAAGGGGCGTTCAGTTACAGCATGTTTGGCAGGCAGACTGCCTATGTTGTTCCCTTCTGAGCACATCCTAAGCACCGCTGGTCAGTAATGCTGACATGTGCAAAGCTAGCTGTCATTTAGCATTGGTCCAAATTGGCAACTCATCCTCGTGCTGCTCTGCCCTTTATCAATTGCCAGACCAGATAGCAGAAAACGTGTATTGTCCCGCCCAGATTTGAGCAGATTTCTGAACTGAAATAAAAGGCCATGAACACCTACTGTGATTCCATCCCATACCATACTGACAGCGTAAAATGAAAATATAACGTGCAATTAGACATTAGATATATAGAAAGAGACATGAATGTGTACAGTTAGGAGGACCAGTTGCTGCGGTATGAGCTATGACAGGAGCTTTTATTTGTTCCTTTTTAGCTTTCTCTTTTGTTTATTTTAGGTTGGAGTTTGCTTGTTTGTTTTCTGCCAAAAACTTGCATTTCTTTTGTCCTTGGTTAATCAACACTGCCACCTTGTGGATATATTCTTATTTGTCAAACTTTAATATCCTTCAAAGAAAATTTCCTCTTTAATGGCTCAGGCAAACAACACATTTCTTAAAACAGGCAGAGGGTAATTTTAGGGGCAATGTAACAAGACTGCTATAATCAGCACAAAACTTTTGGCATTGATTTTTTTTTTTTTTAAATGAACAATGTGCTTTTTTACTTCTGATCAGTGGCAAAAATTCTTGCCAGGCTGGAGGCCCCCCCAGAAAGAAAGGGTCTTACTTATAGCTGCTCCCGGATCCCCTAAGGGCTGTCCCGAAACTGTTGATTGGGAGCCTTTAATTTGAATTTATACCACTGCTTCTCATTAACAAACAAATGAGATGTACAGTGTACAAGAAGTAAAAACTATGTCCAAAATCGGAAGGAAAATTAAAAAGTGCACTAAAATGAAAATAAACCTTTAAGAATTCAGGGTCCAATATTCAAAGTTACTTACCCAGGGAGCAGCACCTGTTAATGCTGCTGAAAATCTGGCCCTATCCGGATAACACTGTGGCAGTCTGAAGGCAAAGCCTGGGTGGAGCCAGAACTTATCCATATACACTGGTGGCATTTAGCACCCCTATCTGGTAACTATTCAGCCAACTTAGGATAGGAAAAAAAGGTGTCCTAAGTTAATCTAGATTGGGGGGGATGGTACTGGGGGAAGGCAACCTAGAAAAGGACTTGAGGGTTTTGGTAGATAGAACAATGAAACCGGCGGCACAGTGCGCAGCAGCCTCAAAAAAGGCGAACAGAATGTTGGGCATTATCAAAAAAGGTATCACTACCAGAACCAAGGAAGTTATCCTCCCACTGTATAGGGCGATGGTGCGACCGCATCTGAAATACTGCGTTCAGTACTGGTCGCCGTACCTTAAGAAGGATATGGCGATTCTCGAGAGGGTCCAGAGGAGAGCGACAAAAATGATAAAGGGCATGGAAAACCTCTCATATGCTGAGAGGCTGGAGAAGCTGGGGCTCTTTTCCCTGGAAAAGCGGAGACATAGAGGGGATATGATAGAAACTCATAAAATCATGAAGGGTATAGTGAAGGTAGAGAGGGACAGATTCTTCAGACTGGCGGGGGCAACAAAAACTAGAGGGCACTCAAAAAAATTGAAGGGAGATAGGTTCAGAACAAATGCTAGGAAGTTCTTCTTCACGCAGAGGGTGGTGAACACCTGGAATACGCTTCCAGAGGAGGTGGTAGAGCAGAGTACGACTTTGGGGTTCAAAAGGGGATTGGACGAGTTCATGAAGGAAAAGGGGATCCAGGGGTACAATTAGAGGGTTACTATACAGTATAGAAGGCTGTAAAGTAATAGAGTAGTAGAGTAATAGATCACTACATGTCATTGACCTGGGGGGCCACCGCGGAGCGGACTGCTGGGCGTGATGGACCTATGGTCTGACTCAGCAGAGGCAATGCTTATGTGCTTATGAATCCAGATAATGGCACTGGGCTACCCTTTCTCTTTCATTCCCTTTCCCTGTGACTCCCATCTCCACCTCCTTCCGCACAATCTCTCTCCCTTCCATCCTCCCTCTCTGGCAATCCTCTAAGTTTGCCCTGGGTCACCGATATCATCAGCCATCAAGCTGCTTCAGCCGGCCCCAAGGATCCTCCCTCAGTCCCATCCCACTCTCGGTCCCTTTCCCTTTCTTCAGCTCAGGGTTCTTCATTTTTTCTCCCAACAGAGCAGTAAACAAAAAACCATCTAGTCGGAAAAACTATGTGAGTAAAGAAAAAAGGAACAAACAGAAGAAGCAAACACCAGTATGCCAGCCACAATTCTTTATTAAAACACAACACAGACATGACACGACAAAATGTGGCAAATGCCGGTGTCATGAATGAATATTGATATAAGTGAAGCAGTAGCATAGCCAGATAGACAATTTAGGGTGGGCCTGAGATCACAGTGGGTGGGCCCAAAATGTCATCTCCGCCCCCCTCCCCATTAAAACAAAACCCAAATGTAATTCCCTCCCAGCACCGCCTCCCCCAAAAGTAAAAGAAATACTTGTGCTAGTGTGCCCCCCTCCCCAACTGAAGACGCCTTCTCCACCACTATAACTTACATCTTGGGTGGTTTCTGGCACTATCCCCAAGCCACTGCTGCCGGCGGCCACGTATGCTCAGTTTAGTACATGCAAGAAAACCGAGCATGTGCATGTTGGTGGTGGGGAGAAAGCTATAGCTCGAAGACAGTGCTAAAAGCTGCCCAAGATGTAAGTTCTTTTGGCGGGGAAGACACATTCAGCTGGCTGATAGGGCTTGGGGGAAAGAAATGTTGGGTAGGTCAGAGCTCAAATTTGGTGGGCCCTGGTCCACTTATGGGGAAGAAACTGAACACGTCAACCTGCGATAAAGCAAAGTTTATTGAAAACAATCAACGATTACAATGCAAAACATATTAAAGGCCAGTCTATCTTGTGGTTCCTTCCACCTATGGCTAATCAGGATGTTGACCAACTGATATCAACTGGAATAAATTTGACGGAATTCTTAGAGGATAGTCAAAATATGATCCAGACTCAGTCCACCCTGGTAATAACCTGCATGAGTGAGATGGATAAGATATTATTAATGAAATTATACTTTAAAAATAGACTGACAACATTTTGTGGAGACTTGGTGAGAATTTTTCCAGATGTCTCCAGAGCCACTCAATTAAAAAGAAAAGAATTTTTGAAATTAAAGCTTAGAGTGATTGCTCTGGAGGCATCTTTTTACTTAAAATTCCCCTGTAAATGTTTAATTAAATTGCATGAACAACTGAAACACATAGCTAATTACTCTCTGCGACTTCAGTCACTTAGATTTTCTTAAGATTATATTGATTTTCCTAGATTTTTATTGTCACTCTTTTGAAGTCTTGGATCATAATAATAATAATTGTGGACTATAGATTGCTTCTTTAAGGAGAATATGTTAATATTTCTCATACTGTATTTTTTTTCTCTCTTTCATTTCTTTTTAGTTCTTAATTACAATCTTACTGTACAAGATGTTATGCTTGGGAATATTGCATAAAATTGATTTTAAAAAAAATTGCATGATACAGAATTTGTGTTCTGGGATCCAGTACAGTTACAACAATTTCTGCTGGCTAGAGAAATGGAATGAGTATTGTTTACCTATGACAGATACTAGAGGAATAAATGTAATTTGGCCCTAGATATTATTGACTGAATCAAGGTCCATTTTATGGACTGAGTTTCATTCGAATGGTTTTTATTTATAACCGGCTGGAAGAAGGTCTCTTATTTATTTTCATTACTGGAGATGGCTTTCACCATCAAGTCCCTCCTCTCCTCCAAAGTATTTATATTCAAGTATTTTAGCCTCTTCTCATTTGTCTTCTAGTCGAGGCCTGTACCATTTTGGTCGCTTACCTCTGAACCAGTCTGAGTCATTTTTATGTCTTTGTAAAGAAGTGGCCCAGGGCAGTGTGCTAAATTATGGTCCCATGAATGACTTGTACACCTCCGCTTTATGCAGCCAAGCATCCTTCTGGCCTTGGCCACCACCTGATCACATTTTGTTCTGCTACCATGAGATTCTCCAACACTGTCACCCTTTCCTGGTCCTTGGACATCAGCCTCTCTCCTCCTGCGACCATCTTTCTTATAATGTCACCCTCCCTTCTGTCCATTCCCTTTTTGTCTTATTTTCTTTAAAATATTGTATTTCTCTCCCTCTTCCCTCACTATGCGTAAGTCTTGCTTGTGGACATATGTGGCATGTTTTGTCCCCCTGAAAGTTCTATGCTTTTTAGTTACGTACATCGCTTTGAAGTTTGATTAAGCGATCCAGCAAATCTTAAATAAACTTGGAAACTTGGAACATACAACTCCTTTGGGTTTCCGCATCTCAAATGTATCACTCTACATTTCATCACATTAAAGTGGATCTGCCCACCATTCGCCCACACGTCTAATTTTTGATCGTTTCTCATTCTTTCCATTCCCTCTGAGATGCGGCGGCGTAGTAAGGGGGGGGGCAGGGAGGGAAGTCTGCTCCGAGCGCCAGCTCCCCTCCTCCTCTCTGCTCCCCCACCTCTTCCCGCTCCTCCTCCCTGCTGTACACACGCCCGCTTCCCTTCCCCCGTCCCTCTAGTCATTCACCCTCGCGACTAACTTCATAGTGCTCTTCGCGGCCACGTCGGCTTCCGTTGACGTCACATCCGGATGCCGCGCAGAGGAAATGATCTCAGAGGGAGAGCCGATGCGATCGAGAGGAACACATTGAAGTTGCAGCACTCCCCCCCCCCCCCCCCCCCCGCATCTTCCCACTCATAAATAACGCACTGAAACAAAAGGAATAGGGGAAGAAATACAATTTGTAATAGGAGAGAAGAACAATTAAGGTCAATACACTAGGTAGGGAGTATGCTCTTCCTTCTTTTAGAAATTTAAAGAATTACTTATCATAAGCATCCTTTAAATAGGAAGGTTTTTAGATTTACTTTGAATTTGTCAATAGGTGTCTCTTCCCGAAGGTGCGGAGGTAGAGAGTTCCAGAGGGTAGGGGCTGTAACTGAAAAGATTCTCTTTCTAGTGGTGTCATAGAAGAGATGGTGTAGAGAAGGTTTAGTTCTTTGTTTGTTTTGCTTCCCCCTCAATTTTATAATTTGACTGATATGTTCATCGCTTAGAATTTTGAATAAGCGATTAATCAAATTTATAATAAACTTGAAACTTAAGGAGATGTTGGTTACCGGTTCAGAGTTCTAGATAGACAGTGTGGGATGAGTAATCTGTGTATAATTTTTTTTTTTTTTTTTTTTTTTTTTGGGGGGGGTTAATTTAGTCTTGAAGGTAAGCAATAGGATTTTGTATGTGATTCTATGGGTGATTGGTAACCAGTGGGATTTTATTAGTAGTGGAGTTACATGGTCAATCTTTTTTGCAATGCAGATTAATTTGACAGCTGTGTTTTGGATAATTTGTAATCTTCTGAGTTCTTTTAGGGTTATTACTTGATATAGGGAATTGCAGTAATCAATCTGCGAGATCACGAGGGAGAGGAGTAGAATGTTGAGAGATGAAGGTTCCAATAGACTAGTGACTGATCTATCTGATCATTCCAATAGACTTGTAACTGCACTTGTATTTTGAGGGTTGGCACTATTTTGAATACTTTCACAGCTGGTGCAAGGTTGGTGAGCACCTTAGGCAAGCATTCAACCTTATACACCACCTGAGTTAATTTTCAGACCTCTAGCCTGCAGCCAAAGATTTTGATCATTAAACTCAACAATCAGGATCATTATACAGCACCCTATAAAAATACTAATTATTTATTTATTCAATTTTCTATACCGTTCTCCCGAGGGAGTTCAGAACCGTTTACACAGATTTGTTCAGCTCCTCAAGCATTTTTCCCTGTCTGTCCCGGTGGGCTTACAAGGTATCTAATGTACCTGGGGCAATGTTCTGCAGATTTTAGAATTTGAACATGTCAGAACAGAATCGGTCCACAATGGCTCTGATTTGTCTCAGTGAACATGAGGCCCAACATTAACTAAAGTTCACACACTCCTGAAATATTGAATACGGTATATATTATCGTATTATTTTGACTTCCTAAGAACAGAATAGTTCTAATGTGGATGGATGCACGTTTCAGTTTCCAAAATGGAAAATGGAAGGTAATAACCAGGATTTATATAACCTAGGCAAGCCTCCAAAGGCTAGGAGATGCAATAATAGGACTTGTGAAAGGTCCTTTACCTTATGGAATAGCCAGGGCTGAAGAACAGAGAATTGAAAATTCTCCACATACAATAAAAAAAAAAAAACCCCACACACAAAAAAACACCAAAACCCAAACTCATTTTAAATATCCCCTCTTTTTCAGCATTTGCAAAATAACCTGATCTTGGGTGCCTCTGCCGCCATCATCTCTCTAGAAAACCTATGAAAGTTTGGTCACTCTCTAACCAAGCCATGATCATCTCCCAAAATGTTTTTACAGGAATACCATTTCTTTTATTTTTATTTTTTCCTGTCGGAAGGGGAGTGGGGATAACCAGCAAGAATTAAACTTGGAAGGATCATGAGTTCCGCCATGACAGTGTTACAAAGCGAAAGAATTCTGATGCGACAATTCTCTGTTCTTGCTTTTGCAGCCGGACGTTCAAGGTAAATTATTGCATTTGGCCCCGCTCCACTCTCAGTATCCGCCTGACAACCGGCGACAGCGTCCCTAGCAACCACCGAAAGCCCGCCTCCCCAGCACTCTGGAGAAGACGATTGGTCAGGATGGTGCTTCTTTGACTCCGCCTCCCAATCGCAGCCAATGACTTCGTTCGAGCCCAAGTAAATCTGGCAAATGCGCCCTTGACATCCGGATTCCCTCTAAAAGCTGCAACCTGGTAGCCGGAGTGCTTTGCAAACCCTTTGAGGTACGGTAGGATCTGAAGATCGGATGTCCCTAGGCGCTGATGAGAACGACTGATCAAGTGCTGCTGCTTGAATATTGTCCCAAAAAATGCATTAGTAAAATGGATCTTCAAGAAACCCAATACCTTCATTAACCATTGCATTGAGAGGTTCTGCCACCTTGCCCCAGTTTTTCAGAGCCCTAGCAATCAGGTACACTAAATATAATTAATTGAAGTGACTCTGTTAATGGCTTAATGCTGCAGAATTAGAGTTTGTATAGCATGCAAATTACTAAATAGGAATCTTTTTTATGCCTATTTTTGTAAAGATTGATAGAGTACTGAAGATAGCTTTGAGCTTGTTGGAGCTTAGGGAGCCCAGGTTAGTAAAACTAACAATTTGCAACGTACCAATCCCGGTATCTTGTATGTACCGTTGCATACTGTGGGTAGCTGTTTAACTAGGAATTACAAATGTAGCCTTTGGGGTGCTCTTCTAAATTAACCTGCAGGTGAATTAATTTGAGTTGCATGTTTTGCATAACAACCTCTCCTGTTAAGTCATTCATATAAACTTGTTAGCATTTGTATTCTTTATAGCAACAGAAGGGCATTTGCCCGTGGAATGTAGCCTGCAATAAGTCTTTAAAGGGAAATTGGATTTAACCTTATCTGGATACTGGCATGGGTCCTTGACTTTCTGGCTGTCAAAACATTTCGTCAACCATGGATGTTCCATTTGGAACTGATGCAACGCCCGAAATAATTGTAAAGATCGTTGGAAGCAAATATATCAAATATCTCGTGGAAAAACCTAAAATGTAAGCTTGATACTCCTAGGGTTTTTATTGATGTATGTCATTTCCTGTTTAACATTATTAATAATAATAATAATTTGATTTCTTATATACCGCTATACCATAAGTTCAAAGCGGTTTACAACAAGTTACATACAATGAGTGTATGAGATATAAGGAGAACAGAAAAAGTAATTTCTGGGATACAAATTGCAATTGGAAGAGAACCAAGATGGTTTGAATTAAAAGGAAGTATCTAGTCAGAGATTGGGGTGCAGGGGAAAACAATTTGGGTGGAATACCTTTACAAATGGGAAGAAGGATGAGTTAATCTAAAATCAAGAGAATTGGGGATTGGGATGAGGATAGCTGAGGGGGATTGGACAAGAATTGGGAATTAGAGCTTGTCTTTCCCCCATTGTATATAAGTTTAGCCTTATGGAGAGGAGCTAAGAAGAACATGTGGGGGTGATGGGCTGGGAGCCATCCATAGTGAATATGTGTGTGTGGGTGGGCAGGGGAGAGATTAGGGAAAGAGAGAGTGTGGAGGAGTAGGTTTTATTTAAGTTACCAGTCACGTTAAATGTGTCTAAGCAGCTGGGCTGATCAGATCATCAGAAGGAGAAACAACCAGGATAGCTGTGGCCTTTGAGCCATTCACGTTGCCCGATGACAACAGCAACGCTCATACCTACTGGAAAAATAGTGAAGGTCACTTTTATATTATATCAAGAAGAGTTTTGCAATCCACCTGCGCAGTTTTCGATCATTGTCTTTTAATCTCCCTTTATTTTCACAGCATAGCAAAAGAGTTGGTGAAAAAAAACCCTCCAGCAGAACAGGTAGCCCATGTCAAATGGCACGGGGAGGGAAGTTCTGTAGATCCTCCAAACCTGCGCAAAGAGAGCGTCAAGAATGACCAAGGTTACGAACCGCAGGACAGAGGCAAACGCAAAGGGCAGACGTTTGCACAAGTAAGTGGGGAACAGCCTGTTTTTTTAGAAGACAAAGCAAGTTGTATATATTGGCAGCATTCCTACAAGTGTTCGCAATCCCTTCGAGGAAAGGTCTTGAGTGATTAAGGCTATGGATACAATTAAAACCAAGAGAAAATTTCCAAATTACCTTGGCTTATTATTAACGGGGTGTTGATTTCTCTCACGTTCTCCCCATTGGGCTCGGAACAGGTTATTTTTTTTTCTGTTGCTACTGTTTAGGTTTCTGCCAGGTACCTCTGACTTGGAATGGTCACTGTGGAAACAGGATACAGAGCTAAATGGGCATTGGTCTGACCCAGTATGGCTATTCTTATATTCTTGGAGCTCTAAGATATTTTTATGTAGCTGTTGCAGTAAGACTTGAGTGTGTGGGTGCCATCCGTGGCTTAATGAGGGTAGGAGGCATCCCACTGCTTCTTCCCTGTCCCCCGCCATGCACACGCCTTCCCTTCCGGCCTTGGCTCTCCCTCTGACATCACTTCCTGGTCCCACAACCAGGAAGTGACTTCAGAGGGAGAGCTGAGGCCAGCGCAAACAGCAGGTTGGAGATGCTGCTCATGATGGTGAAGAGCCAAAGAGCTCTTCACCATCATGGGGGTGGAGAGGAGGAGAGGTGATGTTGCCCAGGACGGTCTATTCCCCACCCCCCCTCCTTATTACACCACTGGGTGCTATACTTCTTTCACACCACACAGTAAAGATTAAAATGGAGAGGCATTTTCCTGTTTGATTTACCCAAAATTCAGGCTTAATAAACTGTATGGCTATGCTATTTGTCTTCTTCCTCAAATAAAAATATTCACAGCCTACACGTTGACAGAAATGTAAATCAGAAGTCCTGCAACTCTTGTGAGTAAAGCCACTTTGTACTTGGACCAGCCTCAGCTCTGAGTCATTTAATACATGATTGGTTTAGGTGCAATAAACTTGGCTCTCATTCTTCCTTTCCACAAATGCAGGGTCATTCTCCTGGTGTCTCCAGCATCTGGAAGGGATCTGAAGCCACTGAGCATGCTCTTAGCATGGTATCCGCTCAAATTATGGGCAAGAAGCCCAAAAGGTTTGCCAGCACTTCTCTCACCACACCACACTGGATATTCATAGTCAAAGCCCGGCCCAGCATTGACTATTCGGGTTTAAATGCCAACAGATTATCAGGCCCATAGAAATCGTCTTCCTGGTATAAGGAAGATAATGCAAGCACTGTGCAGGAATTAGGGAAGAATCTTTACAGACGTCCAATCAAGAAAACAACTGTCTCATATCACCATCCCTTGCATGATAGCAGTGTAAATAGGGGGAATATTTTTCACTGTGGGTTTGGACTAGCTGTGGAAAATGTTGATCTGTTGATCAACTTTCCTCCTCCCCCCAACTCCTCTCATGTCAATGTCTTAGGGCAGGGCTGCCCAAGTCCGGTCCTCGAGATCTACTGGCAGGCTAGGTTTTCAGGATATCCACAATGGATATGCATGAGAAAGATTTGCCTGCACTACCTTCTTGATATGCAAATCTCTCTCATGCATATTCATTGTGGATATTCTGAAAACCTGGCCTGCCAGTGGATCTCGAGGACCGGACTTGGGCAGCCCTGTCTTTGGGCCTCTTCTATCAAACTGCGCTAGCAGTGTTTAGCGCAGAGAGGAACTCTATGAGCATTGGGAGCAGCGCAGCTCACTAGTACAGTTTGATAGAAAAGGCCCTTAGTCTGTAATTTTTCTTTTACCTCGCCATACATTTTATTTTTATACTTTTAGCATTGTAAACTGACCAGATACACGTAGATGGTTGGTATATTAAACTAAAAATAAACTTGGATGTGTTTCATTCTTTCTGTGTAGAAAATCTAGGTTTTTCTTTATCGCTACGAGAAGTTGCTTGTTTGATTTCCTTGCACATAACAAAATTTAGAAGCCATAATTGTGCAAAAAAAAAGAACATTTTGGGCTCCTTTTACAAAGGTGCGTTAGGGCTTTAACGCGTGGAATAGCGTGCGCTAGACCATAACGCCAACATTGAACTGGTGTTAGTTCTAGAAGCATAGCACGGGTTTAGCGCATGCTAAAAATCCTGCGTGCGCCAAGAAGGAGCCCTTTTGTATCCTGTGTCATCGCACTATTACCCTTGAATTGGTGGAAGAAGAAATAAAACGGATGGAAAAATATATCTGAAATATTTAATCCAACAGAATTTGTTAGGAAGTTTATAGTGGAATAGGAAAATGTATATTTATAAATAAACAGACTGTACACACAACTGATTCTTTACAGAATTAAAGGCAATGTGTCAGCCAATCCAGCCTTTGAAACACATGGGAGTGTTTCATAACAAACCATCATTTGGGAACTGATATGGTGTGACATCTTGTTCCTTAAATTCTTTTCTCAAAGTGATGACAGGGTGTCCAACTAGGATGAAACACACATCCCTTACAGCAGCTAAGTGGAATGCAATCTGGGACGTTGCAAGGAAGACATTCAATTCCATTGAGTTGCCTTGGTGTTTAAAGTCTGCGGGGCTCATTCAGGAGGCTGTTGGAGCCCCCTTGGATGTGTGGAACCCCGGGCTGGAGCTCTAAAATCAGCGCCAAGGCTATTTGCGAAATGTCAGCTGAAGAGACGGTGCAACTCGCGCAGTGGTTTAGAAAGGCTGCCGCTGGGCTTGACCAGGCTGGTTTGAAATTTGGTGAAAACATGAGGGATGGTCTGCTTGACAGTGAGAGCAGTTTTGGTGATGGGTGTATTTTGTGAAATAGCCTGCTGTTAGAAATTAGACCCTAAGGGGACAATTCTGTAACTGGTGCCTGCAACCAGCTTAGGCTCGATATTCTGCCAATGACAATCGGCGTTTTGCTGATGTCTGCCAGTGTTATCCCTTGACGTTCCGTGCCTAACAATGTCTGGAGTCCGCCCAAATATATATGGGGGAAACCAGAAAACTGGTACTCTACTAAGAAGAGTGGTTAAAGGGAAACGTACAGAAGTCAAAAAATCACTCGATAGGTGTACTAGTGAAATTAATACTTCTAGAACACACACTTAGAATTCAAAAATATGCACAGAGACACGAAGGCAACAACGTGGAGCCGCAGCCCCGAGAGAAAATGGCCTCACCACCCAATCATTGCATATTGTAAATTCCAGTGAGTTCTCCAGCGGAGGAGGCTCGTATGTATGAATGAAACTTGAATTTTTTGAGACGCCACCACTTTTTGAGAGTTTTGCCGAGTGCTCCATTTGGTTCCCTGACGCAGGATCGAAACGGGCCCCGTCGGAACCTTTGATCAAGCTAAGTGATTGCTTGTGACTGTTCAAAGTATAAGAACTTTTTCTATGCTAGTTGGCAGCAAAGAATTTTGTTTTCCACTGGAATTTACAATATGCAATGATTGGGTGGTGAGGCCATTTTCTCTCGGGGCTACGACTCCATGTTGTTGCCTTCCTGTCTCCGAGCATATTTTTGAATTCTAAGTGTGTGTTCTAGAAGTATTAATTTCACTATTACACCTATTGAGTGATTTTTTTTTTTTTGACTTCTGAATGTCTGGACTCCGGCATTAAACTTCCGGGTATATGCTTACTTCAGCAAAAAAAAGGGCTTACCACAGAGTGTGATCAGGCATCCCATGCTAATTTTTGAATGTGTGTGCGCTAACACAGAATGATCAACATAAGAACATAAGAATAGCCTTACTGGGTCAGACCACTTCAATATCAGTTCAATGGCACTCTCAATTACCTTGCCATATAAGCTAATTAAAATAATTTAGGTTGCGAGTAGATTTTAGTTATGCGTTGCTAGGTGTCCACAATCGGGGCCTAAAATAAGCGCCGTTTATAGAATCTTGCCCTTAGCGTTTTCTATTTAGGAGGTACCAAGCACTCCCATGTCATGAACCTGCTTTTCAGTTGGTTCATAGACAAAACCGCCAAAGACAAAGGCGCGCGCCGACAACTGAGCGCAAGACGGAAGCGCGCGCCGAAGAAAAAGAGTGTTTTTAGGGGCTCTGACGGGGGGTTTTGTTGGGGAACTCCCCCCCCCACTTTACTTAATACAGATCGCGGCGGCGTTGGGGGGGGCTTGGGGGTTGTAACCACCCTCATTATACTGGAAACTTAACTGTTTCCCAGTTTTTTAGGGAAAAAGTGAAGTTTTCAGTAAAATGTGGGGGGTTACAACCCCCCAAACCCCCCACAACGCGGCGTGATCTGTATAAAGTAAAGTGAGGGGGTCCCCCCCCCACACCCCCTGTCTGAGCCCTTTAAAACAGTCATTTTCTTCGGCGTGCGCCTCCGCGTTGCGCTCAGTTGTCTGCACGCGCCTTTGTCTCGGCGCGCTTTTGACCTGACACCTTTCAGGGTTCATAGACAAAACCGCCGAAGACAAAAGTGTGTCAGTAATGTCGGCAAGCTACTTGATTAGCACATCCATGTCCTGTAGTAGGCCATTTTTATTGTGTCTCTTTGCTGATGATTCTTCTTTCAGTTTTCCAAGGTTTTTAAAGGGCCAAACATTCAATGCATCACAGCCCCATCTGGGGATCAAACTTTATCATACATTCACGTCCACAAGAACCCACCCATAGGATTTCAGCGCTCAAGTCAACAGGCGGGAATGTTTCCAGGCCAGCAGCAGGTACCTCTAATCATATATTGCTGTCTTTGGTTTCCAAACAGCCTCAAATGTTTTATACTTATGGGAAAAAGCTAATGGAAGTAGGGCCCTTCTGGGGTAAAGTTTCATTTAGAGTGCCTAGCTACCAATGTACGCCATTACTGCTCAATAGTGCTGCCCGATTCAGGAAAAAATTTTCTTTACTCTGTGATAGTATATTATATGGGATTTTTTTTAAAGTGGACACTCCTATATTTATTGAAGTTGGAATTAAACTACACCTGAAAGCACAATGCCAATGTTTTTTCCAATTGAAATGTGTGCATGTAGATTCCAATCTCTCCTTCCCAGAATGCCTCTTTTCTCTCCAACCAAAAACATGTATTATGAAAACACTGGTCAGATAACTGAAAAGCACTTATCCAGGTTGCAGCACCAAGAGTCAATAAACAATTTTAAGCAGCATTATCCGGACAATGCTGCTGAAAATCCCTGCAGATCGCCCCGATATGAGTAGCATCCATATAGCTTTAGGGTGCTCCGTGAGGGAAGTGTGTGGAGCTATCCAGTTAGTGTCGATATTCAGTCCACTAAGCAGATGTCTGTCAAGATAAAGATAGGAGGGAAAAAAAATGCTTAAACCTTTGAAAATCTCCTCCCCTTACAACTGCTTTGAGAGATGTGACTATCATTTCTAGGGCTGCCAGATTTCCTCTGTAAAAAAAGGACACCTGGCCCTGCCCCGGCTCCGCCGTACACAAACCTCCGGTCTACGTGCCCGAGCTGAGGGCCACATCTGGAGGCCCTCTGCACATGCGTGGACATTGACGTGATGACATCACACGCATGTGCATATGACTTCATCACATTGACTTACACGCAAGCGCAGAAAGCCTCCAGATATGGCCCTCAGCTCGGGGACTTCCAAAACCTGGACAAACTACCGGGTTTTGAAAATCCCTCCGGGTACCCGGACAGTCCTCTAAAAACAGGACATGTCTGGGTTTTTCCAGACGTCTGGTAACCCTAGTCATATTTTGTCCATCACAGCCTTCAAATATGTATCAATCAAGCAATGCATGTTAACAATTAGAAGCTAGATTTATTGTGTTTTGCTTGCTTGCTTGAGGACAGAGTGGGAGATCGACCATGAGAAATTAAGACTTGCATTGTATGTCTCTGCCAGGATGCCTATCGGACTCTGCCTGGCCCAGCCAGTGACGACGATATTCTTCTCACTGCTGTCGGAAATGAACTCCGGCTGCAGTCTTTCAGAGCAAAGGCAATCGATGACCTTCAGGCAGAGATCAGAGCTCTGGACCCCACCTTGTCCGGATTTCTTCCCGAGTCGCAGCTTAACCACCTCTTCTTGAAGAATCAGCTCCCTCTCCACTTGCCAACTGTCAAGCTGCTTCTGGAGAGATTTACTGAGACAAAAGATTCAGAACTGGTATAGTCCTCTAGAAACTCTTCAGGGTGGGGGGGGATTTTTGAGACTATTCATGTAGGCGCAAAGTCTGACGTTGCTTTTAGCCAGTGGCTGTGTACAGTGGCATAGTAAGAGGGGGGGGTGGTGAGGGGGCAGTTCACCCAGGGCGCTGTCTTGGTTCTCCTCTCCAACCCCCCCCCAACCCTGCTCCTTTACCACCCCTCCTAGTGCAGCATGTGCGCGCTGTTTCCCTTCCCCCGTACCTCTGTAATATTCCTGGTGCGAGCAGCAACCCCTCCAATCTGCTGTCGCGCCGTCACTTCCTGGACCTGCGCTTATTATATGCACAGAGTTCCTACCATTTACATATTTTCTTCTTCTATGATATCTATAATAATAAAACGCTAAACGTGCATGTGCACTCTCATCGCGTGTTCCCTGAGATCTGACCTGTTGGGATGTGCTGACAAGAGTGCGCATGCGCACTTACTACGTATCCAAAGGTGCGCTAGAGACGCGACAGGCGCATTCGGCGGCGGGACATCTAGAGGCAGCCAGAGAGGGGGAAAATAAAAGTGTACCATAGTTGTCAGAGGGCGCGGGGCAGCGGTCCGGGAGTGACAGAAGCGAGAGTTGGTGTCACTCGGAGACAGCCGCCGCAGCCCCTGTCACCGCCTAGGCCTCCCGGCTACTCACATGCACCCTCCGAAGGGCTGGGGCACAAAGAGCGCCTGCTGCCCCCCCCCCCCTCCCCGGGACGAATCGAGAAACGGAGCCGGCCCAGCTTCTGTGACAGACCCGAGGAGCCCAGCAACTTTCCGCCTCGGCTCTTGCGCTGACCCTGCCGCCCGGGACCCAAGTCCTTTGCCGCCTCCCTCTTCCCTTCCCGCGGTCCCGACTACGAACCTGGCAATTCCAGCAGGGTGTGCAGCAGTCTTCACACACTGCTTCGGGCCCTTCTTTTGCCCTGATTTGCTCTGCCGCGTCTCTAATGATGTCATCAGAGACGTGCCAGAGTAAATCAGGGCAGTAGAAGGGCCCAAAGCAGTGTGTGAAGACTGCTGCACATGCTGCTGGAATCGTCAAGTTCGTAGTCGAGACTGCGGGAAGGGAAGGGGAGGGGGGGGTGGTAAGGGACTCAGGGAGCCGGACAGACCTCGGGAAGGGAAAGGGGGATAGAAGAAACGCTACTGCTGCTGCACAGGGAAGTGGTGTGGGGGGAGGGAAATGGAGGGGGAGGGAATGCTGTTTTGGCTGCTGCACAGGGAAGTGGTGGGAGAGAAATGCTGCTGCATAGGAGGCAGGGAGAAAGACAGATAGATAGAAAGACAGACAGACAGACAGCGGGAGGAAGGGAGACAGAAAGAAAAGAAGAAAGACACAGGGGCAGGGAGATACACAGAAAGACAGACAGACAAAGGGGGCCAGGGACAGAGACAGACAGAAAGAAAATCAGCGGGAGGGAGAGAGAGACAGAAATAAAGACAGACAGACATATATTCTAGCACCCATTAATGTAACGGGCTAAAATACTAGTAAATATATATTAGGCTACTAAGCATAGATTGTGATCCCGTCTGGGGCAGACAGGTAATATCTATGTGACGTGGTATGGTTTAATCTGTCTTTAATGTTAACAATTGTCCTTGATGTATTTTTGTTGTTCACTGCCTTGAACCAAAAGGCATTTACGCGGTGTATAAATAAAAACTTATGCTAGGTTAAGTTAACATAGGGCTCCTTTTATCAAGCCACGCTAGCCACGACCGCCTTCTCTTGAGCAGGCGGTAGTTGTAGGCCAGCGCGGAGGTTAACGTGTGATGAAATGTCACGCGTGTTAATCTAATCTAATCTAAACCTTAAGTTTATATACCGCATCATCTCCATGAGAATGGAGCTCGATACGGTTTACAAGAACTTAAATAGTGGGTAGAGAAGAAGAAAAAGGATTACATGAACTTATGTGTAGAAGGGGGGAGAGAAAGGGGGGAAGGATAGAGCTACAATTTGCTGAAAAGCCAGGTTTTCAGTTGTTTGCGGAATAACTGAAGGAAGTTCAGGTTCCACAACGGGGTGGTGAGGTCGTTCCAAAGACCTGTGATTTTGAAGAGAAGGGATTTTCCCAGTTTGCCTGAATAGTGGATGCCGCGTGGAGAGGGGAAGGCTAGTTTAAGCCTTTGGGCAGTTCTGGAGGAGTTGAAAGACAGTGGGATAAGAGGAGGCAGGATGCCGTGAATGATCTTGAAAGCCAGGCAGGAACATTTGAAATGGATTCTGGAGATTATTGGAAGCCAATGAAGTTTGGCAAGGAGTGGGGAGGCATGGTCAGACTTGCGTTTTGAGAAGATCAGTTTGGCTGCAGTATTCTGGATTAGCTGGAGTCTTAGAATACTTTTTTTGATAGATTTAAGTAGATGGCGTTGCAGTAATCTAGTTAACCCCGCATGCGCAGCTTGATAAAAGGAGCCCATACTTACCTTCTGAACTGACAAAAGTTTTGCACAAAGTTCATAATGACAAGCTCTAATAATGCCGGATCTTTCCGTCTGGCATGGTTTATTAGGAGAGGTGAACACAAGAGCCAGTCCCTGAGGACAGTTAAGGAGTGATGAGACGGGAGAGATGTGGGGTTTTTTTCACTGAAATGTACTGGAGTAAGAGACAGTGCTGCTTTCGGCGCTTTCCCTGATGAAGCCCTTTTAAAAGTGATAGGAGCGAAACGGAGATCTTCCGTCGTTAAGAAAATATATTGAAGCTAAGTACTTCATGATTATATACCGTAATGGGAGAGTATTGCATAAGAAATTAAGATCACTAAATTATTTAAAAGTATAAAAACTTAAAAATCACTTAAGGAGAGAGGGTATGGGACCGATGATAGCTCACTTTGTAGTCATTAGCCTTGAAACGAATGTCGGGCTTATAGCTGTGAGCGCTTGAGACACCTATTACCTCTCTACACTACCTGGTTCGGGTTGCTGTAGACTTGTGATTTAGCCAAGTCTTAAAGATTTCAGTGTGTTTCACAACACTTTGGAGAAGTATTTACAAAGTTCATAATGACAAGCTCTAATAATGCCGGATCTTTCCGTCTGGCTTGGCTTATTAGGAGAGGTGAACACAAGAGCCAGTCCCTGAGGACAGATAAGGAGTGATGAGACAGGAGAGATGTGGGGGTTTTTTCACTGAAATGTACTGGAGTAAGAGAACAGTTAGGAAGCAGGCCTTAGGAAAAGGTGGGTGTTAAGTCCAAAGGGCAGTCTGGATTCAGATTTGGCTGAAAATGATGAACTTTGAAGGCACAAGGTTTAATGGAACTGTTCTTGGTTGTTGTTTTATTTATTTTTTTTTTTTGGGGGGGGGCATTAAATTGGTCATTGCATTGTATGACTGTATTTCTCTTTCTTCCAGGTAAACTATGAAAAAGTGCTTTGGTTTTTGAGGTTATCTTTGTCGAGCAAAACACAGATTAGTAAGACGCTCGCCTCTGGTCTCCCTGTGGACAGTCGGGCTTCAGTGGATCATCAAAAAAGGTTTGCTTGATAGTTCTTTTTCTCCATTTCTTGGGCATTTTCTTTACACGAAAGACATTTACATTCACGTTACTACTAATATACAATCTTTGCTCGCCGATCTGGGCCTAAGTTCCAGAATGAGGGGGGAAAATGTGTACTTCTTAAATCACAGACTGCAATCTAAAGCAATCTTCAGTAAGTGGACTTGGCTTTACGCTTGTACACTAAAAGCCACCTTTTGTGACCTCTTTGTCGTGACCGGCATTCTAGCTTTTCGGCTAAAGACGAGGAAATATCCTGGATTTTGAAGGAAGTTCTCAGAGAGCAGGAGGGGCTTCTGAACGTAGAAAAAATCAAGGAGACTTTCCAGACTAGAGACAGATCCTCCTCTGGTCTCCTTCCACACGGCGAGGTAAATATGTCTTGAGGTCAGAAAGTAACAAATTGAGAGAACGCACACTTCTTTCACAACAGCGGGATTTAGCGGTCTGTATTCACCAGCACATTTTTCCTCTTTGTATCAAAGGGCAAAACAAGTCTTTATTGAATAAGGTACACATCCCCTTACATCAGCAGCCATTTTACTTAGTTATCTACAAATGAATATTTGCTACCAAAGAAAGTAAATTTATATGGAATTTTCCCTGCGGAAAGAACGTTTGGCATCCCAGTACAATCTCTACTGTTACACAATATGGGGGAAAGTCTATGAATTGGGTGCTAACGTTTATATGGCAATTGCTTGCATTAAATGGTTAGAATAATGACATATGGATGTATTTGTGCACCTAGGCGCTATTCTGTAACTCTACATATATCTCTTTTTTTAATTCTTTATTTATATCATTTTTCTTATGTTACATTCAAGTATAACTATAACTTGAAACAGATCCATAAATTCAAGGAAACAACAACAAAAAAATTACAGAAAGAAAAAGAGCATTTATTATTTAGTCCACCATATTGAGAGAGATCAAAGGAAAATTATCAGTGGTAACACTTATATCGCTAATATACCATACCATATCAACTCTTGTATCCCACAAATGCCAGTTAGGAATCATTGCGGCTTACACAATATTAGAATTGCTAGAGAGATATAGATATTATATAGAAAATGCATGAAAGATATCATGCCAGGGGACTGCATAGGAATGGGTCAATGCATTAAGGAAAAAAAGTGAGTTCTTGAATTGGAAGCATGTGGGTGTTTGTCAAAGGTTGCCCAAGAGGTTGTTCCAGATTCTGGGCCCCTGAAACTCAAAGGTGGTCTCGAAGAGAGCCTTCCTTCAAACATCGCAGGCGGAGGAGTAGTTTCCATCATTGGATTGTCCTTGAGTTGTGGAAAGATTAACATAGTAGATGATGGCAGATAAAGACCCGAATGGTCCATCCAGTCTGCCCAACCTGATTCAATTTAAATCTTTTATTTTTTCTTCTTAGCTAGTTCTGGGCAAGAATCCAAAGCTCTACCCGGTACTGTGCTTGGGTTCCAACTACTGAAGTTTGCAGGTGGGCGTTTACATGGGTGGAGTCTGGCTATGGGTGCCCATTTACCTGAATACTCTGTGTCTGGGGTACTTTTAAAATGACCAAGTCAAAAGGATCTACCAACAATAAAATTATTAAAAACACAAAGCACACTGTATGCAGAGAAAATGTTAATTATCATTTATATTCTGTTGTTTTTTTTCAAAGATATCAAGGCAGATGACTTTAAAATGTGTAACGTCACCTTAGTAACAACTATACAAAAATAGACAAATATACCCCCTCCCTTTTTACTAAACCATGATAGCGTTTTTTAGCGCAGGGAGCTGTACTGAACGCCCCGCGCTGCTCTCGATGCTCATAGGTTCCCTGCGCTAAAATCCGCTACTGCAGTTTAGTAAAAGAGGGCCATAGTGCAAAATACAGACAGCAGATCACTAAATTGAAAATAAAATCAATTTTCCTACCTTTGCCTGGTGATTTCATGAGTCTCTGGTTGCACTTTCTTCTTCTGACTGTCCAACTTTTTCTTTCTCTTTCCCTGCCGCCCCCTACCACACTCCATTCCCTCCCCCAACTTTTTCTTCGTCACTCCATGCCCCCTCCCCTTTCTGTTCTTCTTTCTCTCTCCCTGCCCCTTTCTTTCTGTCTCCCTGTCCCCCCTTTCTTTCTTTCTGTCCCTGTCTTTCTGTCTCCCCAAGCCGCCACCGCCATCTGGGATCAGACCCCAGATGCCGCCGTTGCCGCTGAGTTCTCCATGTTCCCTGATGCTGTAACAGCCAGCAGCCTTCCCCCACCCCCAAGTCAATTCTGACGTCGGAGAGGAAGATCTGGAACTTCCTCTCCAATGTCAGAATTGATGTCGGGGGAGGGGGAAAGGTTGGTGTGCCCGGCACTTCTGCAATCTGGCCTGTTAGAAGTCAAAGAACAGGGAGAACGCAAAGGCATCGACTCCCGTTGCCTTTGTGATCTACTGGTCAATCACGATCGACCTTTTGGGCACCCCTGCTCTAAGTTCTACACATATCTCTGGAACATAGGTGCACCTATTTATGCCAGCTCTATGGCTGCATAAGGGCTTGGGCCTAAGCACATACATGCATAGATACAGAATATTAATGTAACCGTGTTCTCACTCGCACAGTCTAACTCATCAGGTCAGCTTCCCACAACCAGAACATACAAAAAAAAACTGTTTTTTTTTTAGCAGGGTGCAGGCCAGGGCCAAAAGACAGTTTTCCCTGGGGTTCAATGGCTCACTCTATGCAAACCTTCACTTAACTGAAAAAAAATCAAGCTGGGCCTAATGGAAAATTGATGCTTATAAACTTTAGATGAAACTTTAGGTACAGTTTCAACTTGCAAACTATTTACAAAAGTCTCTTGATTCTCATCTTTGATTATAGTCCAGGTACAAGGTCATGTTGACCTTCCCTCATTGTGTTCCCAGTTCCTTTTGTACTTGCGCTAAGCTGCTCCGGGTTCTAACCCTTGCTCCTCAGCCCAGGCCCACGCTATCTTCCCACTACAGGGCTTTGCTGTATTCAGAGTCACTCACACTCTCATTTACCCCACAGAGATGGGTATCCTGTCTCTGACCCTCCTGGTATCAACCCTCGGGTGCAGGCAATGGCGTAGTAAGGAGGAGGTGGTTCACCCTAGGCATTGCCTTGCAAGGGGCGCCGGCACACTCCTCCTCTCTTCCCTCCCCCTGCCGTGCACACCCCTTGTCTTCCCCCATACCTTCATTACTGCTCCTGTGTGAGCAACATTGCTGCCCGCTTCGGCATCGGCACTCTCTCTGACATCACTTCTGGGTCCCACGCCTAGGAAATGATGTCAATGGGTGAGCTGACACTGATGCAAGCTTGAAAAGGGGCGGGGCAGAGGGGAGGGGCACCACTACGCCATGGGGTGCAGTTTCCCTCTGAATTAACTCTTTGTGAGCCACTCTGTGTCTCACCCTCAGCCTGGGGCCACTTTTCTTTCCTTAACAAGCTGAACAAACCTACTTGGACTCGCACCCTACAGGCTGACAGCACTTCCAGGAGTCTCCCTCTGTAATTAGGGCTCTGGCGAGAGATCAGGATAACTAAAAGCCCTGCTGTCTCATAGCACAAACCTTTGATACACTACTGCTCCCTCTCACTCAGGTCAGGGTCCTCCAACTCCTCCCACTTAAACTCTTCTGCATACACACACACACATACACTCTTTTTTTCTCTCTCTCTCTCTCAGTGATTCCTCGAACAGTCTTCTACCTTCTCTGTAGCGGAGGCATCCTATAGGGGAGGGGGTCACACTAACATAACACCTACTTTCTTTTACAGAATGTATGCCAATATGGCACGGGGTATAGCGTTACCCCCTATGGAGACAATTCTAGAAGAGGGCACTTCTTTTATGTGCCCCGATGGTGCTATCTGGGCACTCAGATTTGGTTATAGAATACTATTATAACCAGTCATTGGTTCACCTGACGTTTGCATGCCTACAATTACTCTAGCCATAGAGCTTGCATAACTGCAGGTGCCTAAGTGTGGGCTTTAGAGGGCTCACCATACAATTTAAGCAGGTTATAGTGATATCTTTGTCTTGGACCTTTTATGTGACATTCACTACAATACCTCTTAGACTACCCCTCTGCTGTGCTCAGCTATCTGTGAACAGTTTGCTAAGAATGCTGGCTGCTTGAACATCCGAGAAGCTTGTTTTTAATTAATAATAATAATAATTAATAATTTATTTTCTTGTATACCGCCCTACCAGTAGTTCTAGGCGGTTCACAACAGAAAAAATTGAGACATTTCAGTTAAAAAAATATAATCTCGTACACACTGCATCTAATACAACAAATTAATACAACATAGTTAAAATACAATTTCGAACATCCAGCTGTTAATTACCTCAGTTAAATACAACATTTAATTAAAAAAGAAGGATAATAAAATAACCTAATAAAAGCACCATTATAAACATAAAGTTAATAAAAATCAACATTCTTGTTTATCAAATAAATGAGTTTTAAATAATTTCCTAAATCCTACTGTAACTCTATTTTTTTCTGGGACTCCCTCCAGGAACAAAAAAAAAAAATGCTTATATGACACCTAGAGATATCAGACACTTGCAAGCCTAAAAGCTGTTGAAGTAGTTGTGTGTTTTTCATGTGGACGTCTTTATATTTGAGAATAGCCAAAAAAGACAGATGTACTAAGGGCCAAAATGTCTACATAGGTCATTTTAAAAAAATACCATAAGATGTCTTGCAGTTTTGAAAATGAACATTTTCTCTACTGGATTTCTGGACGTCTTTCTCAAAACGTCCAAACTCAGACTTAGACGTCCTATTGAAAATGCCCCACAAGGTCGACAAGGGGTTTCATTATGGGAATGAGGACCCGATTCCTGCCTATCACTCTTAAAACCAGACCACTTCTTTCCTTTCTCATTCAAAACATTTAAAATTTCTTTTCTTACTAGATAGAAACTGTCTGTCAGAAGCATGGGTTGATTGTTCCTCATTCCCTGTTTGAAGCTGTACTTAATAGCAACAGTCTGAATGAAAACGGGAAAATACGGTAAGTTTACATTTTGCTCACAAACTCCAATGTACTACCCTGTGGAATGTTCCTTAGATTATCTGGCTCATTTGCAAATGTTTGCCACCCATATAAGCAAGAGCTCCTGAGGCTACTGAAAAGAAAAAAACCTACATCTCTTGAGGAATAGTTACCTTGTGAAAATGGACATGCATAGATGTTTGTACATTTCGGTTTTCACTGTTTCCTGAATTTATGCGATGAAGCTACTAAGTAGTAGATATAAAACGAACTGGAAAAAAATGTTTCTTCACACAATGTGTAATTAAACTCTGGAATTCATTGCCGGAGAATGTGGTGAAATCAGTTAGCTTAGCAGGGTTTTAAAAAGGCTTGGATAATTTCCTAAAAGAGAAATTCATAGGCCATTATTGAGATGGCCTAGGGAAATCCACTGCTTATTTCTAGGATAAGCAGCATAAAATCTGTTTTACTACTTGGGATGTATAGTAGCTAGTTACTTGGGACCTGGATTTTAGCCACTGTTGGAAACAGAATACTGGACTTGATGGACCTTTGGTCTGTCCCATTACGGCAATTCTTATGTTCTTAAGTGAGTCAATCATAGGATAATCATGCCATTGTGACATCGCTGATGAGTTTGGCTCTTAGGCATTGGTGGAATGAGGCATTATAACATCATAATCTCAGCTCTGGAATGTTGCTACTATTTGGGTTTCTGCCAGGTGTTTGAGACCTGGGTTGGCCACTGTTGGAAACAGGATACTGGACTTGATGGAACTTCTGTCTGTCCCAGTATAGCAATTCTTATGTTCGCTTACTATCGTATTGCTACAGCTTTTTAACTCAGAATTTTAGCTAAGTGTTTTTGAATGTCGCTGACTACATGGTAAAATTTACTACTTATAAAAAGACTGTTGCAAATTATTTTGCAAACAGGTCCTATGTGCAAAAAAATGTTTGAAATGCCAGTGTGTTTTCAGATTTTAACATGCATAAACCTCAGTCTGATCAAATTTGCAATTTACAGTTTATAGTTTATTTAAAAATTGATATGCCAGTATTAGGCAATACTGACATAGCAATTTGATCATCATGTAATATAAAAGAGAGTTAAAAGAGGTAAATAAAATCATTTTTGGATAAAGATTTTCAAAAAGAATATTTTACTACGTGCTCATCCCAAACCACCCATCACCTGAGCCACCACATTGCCACTTCACATCCTTAAACAAAAATGCCTCTAGGTGTCTCTTAAACAATAGGTATGATTAATTTATTTAAGGCATTTATACACTGCTTATAACCTAAGTGGTTAACATTCAGGTATCTGTGCTGGTGGTCTCACAATCTGACTAATGTACCTGGGGCAATGGAGCGTTGGTGACTTGCTCGGAGTCACACGGAGTGCCGGGCTTGAACCTATAACCTCAGTGTGCTGAGGCTGGGCCCTAACCACTAGGCCACTCCTCTAATGTAAAAAAAATTCAGTAGATGATTCCACAGAGAAGGGCCTTGCACACTGAAAACAGAATTACAAATTGTATCTAGATGATTATGGGGCTCATAATAATCTAATCTAATCTAATCTTAGGTTTGTATACCGCATCATCTCCACGTTCGTAGAGCTCGACGCGGTTTACAGTAGGAGAAATAGGAAGGAACTACAACAGAGGGTTAGAGGTAGAAGTGTGAAGAAAATTTAGAGGACTTGGGATGCCAAGATATAAGAGTTTCCTCGATTCCTAAGTTGAAGGGAGACTTACATTTTTTGAGAAAAGCCAGGTTTTCAGATGTTTGCGGAAAACTTGGAGAAAGCTCAAGTTCCGAAGAGGGGAGGTAAGGTTGTTCCAGAGCTCAGTGATTTTGAAGTGGAGGGAGGTCCCTAGCTTTCCTGTGTGGGAAATGCCTTTTAGCGAGGGGAAGGATAGTTTTAATTTGTGGGAGGATCTGGTGGTATTAGGGTTTGAGGAATTCCAAGAAAGAGGGATAAAGGGAGGGAGGATACCATATAGGATTTTGAAAGTTAAACAGGCGCATTTATAGTGGACCCTGGCGATTATCGGAAGCCAGTGGAGCTTGGCCAGGAGCGGGGAGACATGGTCAAATTTACTTTTAGCGAAGATGAGCTTGGCCGCGGCATTCTGAATCCGTTGGAGTCTGTGGAGGTTTTTCTTAGTTAGGCTTAATAAATTTTAAAAAGTCCAAAACCTGGCCTAAGTCAGTATTTGAACGATCAAAAAGACAGGTCATCCAAGTATCATCCTTTTCACTGCCTCTGAACGCCCAGAGCGAAAAGGGGCATTTTTGGAGGAGTGGATAGGGCAGGAGGGGGACTGACCTAGACTTAGTCATCTGGCAGCCATAATCAAAAAGGTTTGACAGGTTGCCCGACGGAACTTATACATTTTGACTTAGACAAATTCAAAACAGGTATAAGTTCCGAATTGGGTTGCTGAGCAGATCACGGCTGCCGCGATCCGCTCAGCGGCCCAGGCAACCCGCCCCCTACACCCATAACGATTGCGGCAGCAGGTATGCCCAATCACTCCTGCCGGACAAACAACCCCCCCCCCAAGCGATTGCGCTCTTCATCGGCAGGAGGGATGCCCACTCCCTCCTGCCGGACAACCTCCCCCCAACCCTTGACAGACCGCCCAGCCCACCCCCCGGACACCAGCAAAAAAGGAAATAACATTCCCACAAATTTTGCTCAAATCTGGCAGAACCAAACTTATTGTAGGCTTCAAATATAATATGGTCATATCCTGACGTACATTAAATTGTAATTTAAACCTACATAGCATTTCGCCCATGTAAATCCATTGTGTATCATTACGGACACTGATTGATGTCCCAGGGTTGGTGCATGTCTCTTGCATAGAGTTGTAAGAACTGGGAAGGTCAGTGTCAACCAGTGACTTGTCTGGGACTAATGCAGTTTTGTTCTGGGCTGTCTTGAGTTGTGTTTCATTGTGAAACATCTTCTTGTACAGGTGGCAGAAGTTCATCGAGCTGCTGAACAGAGCTCAGGTTGATGCAAAGTCGCTCCTGCTTATTCCAGCACGTAAGTCAACCAGCTCTGTGACTAGAAAAATAGCAAAGGGACAAACGGGCATCATTTCCCTCTGTCACCTTTTTCCCCTTTATGCCACTTCTCTTCCATCCTCGCAACCTGGCAACACATGTGCCCCTGAGGGAGTTGGGTGCAGTGTTGAAGGGGAGTATATTTCAGATTTAACCACCGTTATAACCTGGGGTGTGAATGACCCGTCATCTCTGGAAAAGATTTGGTGCTATATTAATACCTTTCAAGAATTTAAATGTCTGTATCATATCTCCCCTGTTCCTCCTCTCCTCTACAGTATACATGTTTAGGTCTTCCAGTCTCTTCTAGTACCTCTTTTGGTTCAAACCCATTACCATTTTTGCCGCCTTCCTCTGGACCACTTTTTATATCCTTCGCCAGATACAGCCTCCAAAACTGAACACAATACTCCAAGTGTGGCCTCACCAATGGCCTAGACTCCAGATGTGGCCTCACAACTGCTAAGGATTATATTTCCTTCTGTGTAAGGATGGGGCATAGCTCCTGGCCCCCACCTCCCCGGATCCCCTCTAGACCAGTGTTCCTCAACTCAGTCCTGGAGTACCCCCTTGCCAGTCAGGTTTTTGGGATAGCCACATTGAATTTGCATAAACTTGATTTGCATGCACTGCCTCCATTATATGCAAATTTCTTTCATGCACATTCATTGTGGATAGCTTGAAAACCTGACTGGCAAGGGGGTACTCCAGGATCGAGTTGAGGAACATTGCTCTAGACCACCATAGATTGTAAAGGAAGACACCAGGAAGGTTTGGTGGGGGGCAGGGGGGGTTTACAAGGGGGTGTTGTGGCCTGAGAGGATATACTTGGGGAGGGCGGGCTGTGGGGGGATTTACATGGGTGGGGCAGACCATGGGGCAGAGGCCTACATGGGGGGGAGGGGGGGAGGGTCATGGGAAGAGGTATAGTTTATAAAAATTTGATTAAATGTCTAATATAAAATTTCAAAGCGTTGTACAATAAAATCTAAAATTGAAACAAACAACGAAAAATAGGCATATACCATACAGGACGGACTAACTTTATCCGAGCAGCCCAGGAGCAGAGCCGGGGTTATTTTAACATTGTTCTTCCACCCTAACATAACTTGCAGTATATCACTGCAAGTCACTTTAGGCAAGTTGTATAGTAATGAGATGCAAAACATATTGCCACACTATTTTTGGCCCTGCAGCATTAGTGCTGTTTAAGTCAGTGTTTTTCAACCTTTTTACACCTATGGACCGGCAGAAATAAAAGAATTATTCTGTGGACCGGCATCGGTCCATGGACCGGCGGTTGAAGAACACTGGGCTAAGTCGTGGGCCAGATCCCGCCTATCTCTACCCATTCTCCACCCCAGACCCCGCCCCCATAATAGTGCTAATTGCACCTTGCATGTCCAGTGCCTCATCTGGAAGCCTTCCCTCTGACGTTGCGGTTCAGGCGCAGGATGCCCGTAGGAGCTTTGTGCACTGAATCAGTGAGGAAGAGGGAGCTGGCTCGAAGATAACGCCGCATCGATCGCACCGTGGACCGGCGGTTGAAGAACACTGTTTTGGGCCTGATGCACGTGCTGGCCTTGTGGACCGGCAGGACATTTCTGTGGACCGGCACTGGTCCATGGACTGATGGTTGAAGAACACTGGTTTAAGTCATGGTAAGGGCCATTTACCACAACTTAAAGACTTAATGCTGCTTGATGAATTCCCCCCTGAAAGATCTAGATGCCTTATATTCCCACGAATGAGTCCATTTCATGTAAAAGTCAAGGGCAGTCTGGGGGCTAAAAATGGCCAAAAATGCTGTGACTAGTGTTCCCTCTGAGCGCAGAAGTCCTTCCTCTACCAGTTGCAGTGCTAGTTCAATATCACATATTCAATAGCAAGGGCCGGGGAATCTGCACCATTGTTAGCGCACGGTTTGTAAAATTTACCCTGCACGTGCACAGCTGCTTTCCTATACTGACCTCGGAAGGCAAAGGCTGTGTTAAAATAATGTTTAAAAGACGCTGATTTTAAAAACAGAAGCTGTTTCCCCAAGCCTCATCCTCCTAGGGTGAAGTGTTAGCGTTCGTTAAGAGTGAAATCCTTAACAAAAGAAACGGTGCTGCAATGGGCATTTCTGCACTGCCCACTGTAGTTTGCACCAGCAACTGAAGCCAATGTATTGGCCGCAAGCTTGACATCGCAGCTTCCCTTGTACCAAGTGGCATAGCAAGGATAGGAGGTGCCCGGGGCACAGTGGTACTCCCCCTCCTCCTTCTCCGCCCCTCACACCACACTCGTGCCCTCCCTTCCCCCTGTACCTCTTTAAATCTTTACCAGTGCAAGCAGTTTCTCCAGGATGCTGCTCGCGCTGGCTTTCCCTCTGATGTCACTTCCTGGCCCTGTGACCAGGAAGTGATTTCAGAAGGGAGCCAAGCCGGCATGAACAGCAGGCTGGAGAAGTTGGTTGCGCTGATGAAGATTCAAAGAGGGAGGGTGGGGAGAGCTGCCGGCGCCTCCACCAAGATGGCACCTAGGGTGGTCTGCCCCCCTCCCCCCCCCCATTGCTTGTACCCTGCACGGCTGCACATTGTTGGTTACGGCTCTGGTGATCATGATACAGTTTTGAATATTTATATGTAGCAGAGTTATTTCCACTGTACACAAAAAGCAGCTGCTTCCTTCTCCTGGAATGAAATAACAGGCAGGCAGGATGGACGGGAGGCGCACTACACAACCATGCCACTAATCCAAGTATCTTATGTTGGGATAGTTACAGTGCAATTCTCATGAAGGGCAATTCGATAAATGGTGCTTGCATTTGCACACCCCTGGTGCATGTAAATGTGTAGAATTACTGGTGCACATTTACCCATGAAAGTGCCAGTGTGGCACCTAAGGGTTTAAAAATCAACACAATATAACCAGCCAGAAACGGCTCCTAATTAAATCGTCCATTAGGGGCTAACCACTTATTTTCAGCAGCACGTAACTGGTTACCGCCACTGAAAATAACTGGTAAGCACCGATCTCAAAATCGGCGATTTTCCAGGCATTCCAGGGCGGAGTAAGCGCTTGGCCAGAGAAGGGCAAATAGTCACATAAACAGAACCCCATAAAAGTTAGTCCTATCTTTATGTGGTTTCCCAGGGGGATGGGAACGGTGATGAATTTTGTCACCGTGTCATTCTCTACGGGGAAAAGCATGGATAGATTGTGGGCATTCCTAAAATTTATATGCACGGTTATAGAATACACTGAATATGCATGCAAGATAGGCGCAGGGATTTGGCTGGATTTCCTTGGCCTAATGGGCGCGCCTAAAAGTTATGCGATGCACTGGCGCTTTAATGCGTACCTTTTATAGAACTGCATTAAGCAACATTCTAGTTGGTGCTAAATCTGTGGGCGTCATATATAGAATATCTTGGGTGACTAAAATTTGAATTTGGGCATCAAAATCACGGCTACAGGTATGCCCCTACTAGCATGAGAGATGTCGCGTCTTCAACTATTGGAATAGAATCAGGCACCAAAGTCTGGGTCTAAACCTTTAGCCATCTGGTTGCTGTTGAACCAGCTGTCTAGTCAGCCACAAGCATCTTTTACTCTGCTGAATATTCATTGATGCTTCCACGGAAAATGTCAACTGCAATCTGTCCTGCTATGCATAAATTCTCCTGCAATCTCGCTCAGGATCACATTAAACAAGAGAGAAATCAAGACGAAATCATTCCTGACCTGAGGACTATCAAAATACTTCTCCCCGTCCTAGAATTAGAGGTATTTTTGAATATGCAGAGACAAGATCAAGACGTGCCAGCCTTCACACTGTGTAAACCAGTTTGGTTCTAAACTATTGTCACAGAGCCAAAGGGTCAAATCTCAGATTCCTGAAAATGTATAAAAGACAGAGAGTGGGCATATCGGTTCATAGACAAAATCGCGCCAGACAACGGCGCGCCAACAACTGAGCGCAGACAACTGAGCGCAAGGTTGACGGCGTGCCGAAGAAAAGCACTATTTTAAAGGGTTCCGACGGGGGGGTGTTGGTGGGGAACCCCCCTACTTTACTTAACAGACATCGTGCTGGCATTGTGGGGGGTTTGGGGGGTAGTAACCCCCCTCATTATACTTGAAACCGAACTTTTTGCCTGTTTTTTAGGGAAAAAGTTCAGTTTTAAGTATAATGTGGGGGTTTACAACCCCCCCAAACCCCCCCCACAACGGCAGCGCGATGTGTGTTAAGTAAAGTGGGGGGTTTCCCCCCCATACACCCCGTCGGAGCCCTTTAAAATAGTGCTTTTCTTCGGCACGCCATCAACCTTGCGCTCAGTTGTCTGCGCTCAGTTGTCGGCGCGCCATTGTCTTGTGCGATTTAGTCCCGTCACCGGGCATATCAGTTTACTTGCACAGCACTGGAATTGTGCTACTTATGCCCAGGGCATATAATTTCCTGTATCATCAGCAAGGAAACACAAAAAGTGCCCCCAAGAACAATGACGTAAGCCAGTGTCTCTCAAACTGTGTATGCCCCGAAGAGATTCCGGATGTGCCATAAAAGATTTCCCTTCATAAGTATACATTAGAATAGATGACATGTACATCATGTATGCAAGAGTCTGTCAATGTTATGAGCCTCTGTGTGCTTAAGGATACAACCGCCCAGACAAGCATCATTCTTTGTTGATTGGTCCTTGAAAACTAACAAGTCATTTTACTTTTATTTTTTATGCAATAGTTGTCCTAACTTGAGCAGCAAAGCAATCAAGGCTTTGTTACCATTTGAATCTTCTTATCTTTGCAAACTTGGATTTTCGGCTCCGACAGAAATTAAGGTCGTCTTTTACAAAGCCCCGCTAGCGGTTTTATTGCATGTGCGCTATAGTGCACGCTAGCCGGAAATCTACCACCTGCTCAAAAGGAGGCGGTAACGGCTAGCACGTGCGGCAAGTTAGGTCCTAGTGCGGCTTTGTAAAAGGAGCCATAATTTTTTTTAAAAAGAGAGAATGACTGCAGACGGTGGATGATGACATGCGTGTTTGCTTGTCGACTACAGAGGTGCGTTTTGAGTTCATTTTCACTCAAAACCAAGCACATCCATCGCATTGATTAGCAATTCTATTCTATCACTGTTGAATATTTTTTCTGCTGTAATAGTTACAGCACTAAAATTATTGAAATAACAGTACACATTATTATTGTCTACTGTCTATGTTCAGCTTATTCCCTACTGTATACCTCTTGAATGAATTTCTTCAAAAAGGCAATAAATAAATCCTAATACATAAAACAAATAAACCTCCCTTATATCAAGCTGCGTTAGAGATTTTTAAGGTGGGCGGGCGTGGTAAGTTCTCCGATGCTCATGAGAATTCTATGAGCGTCCGAGCATTTACCCGGCCCTTCTGTGAGCCCTGCGCCTGCGCTGCTTCCTCTTCCGGTGGTCCTGCCCTTTCTATGATGTCAGAAGGCTCACAGAAGGGCCGGGACCGCCGGAAGAGGAAGCAGCAGACGCAGGGCTCACAGAAGGGCCAGGACCGCCGGCAGAGGAAGCAGCAGGGTAGGAGCATCTCCATGATGGGGTGGGGGGGGGGGAGGCTGTGGGGGTGCAAGCGGTTCTTCGGGGTGCGAGTGTGAGCGGTCCTTCGGGGTGGGGGTGCGAGCGGACCTACGAAGTGAATCGGACGTCGGGGGGGGTGAACTATGTAAAAAAAATGTTGTAGAACGCGCTCACGCCTATAACGCGCATGGTTATGCACGGTTTGTAAAATCGTTTATAACGCACGCGTTATATGCGTGAAAATACGGTATTAGGTGCACTGATATGAGAATATATAATGGTACTTGGCACCCAGGTGTTGTTATACAAGGTGCCCACAAAACCGCTCCTTGATTTTAAATGGTTACAAAACCAACATTTATAGGGATATTCTTTCACCTTTGAGGCTACAGTTTCATCAACTCAAAAAGTTTCATATGTTGATTACATACACTCGATGTGCGTCCCACCTGTTACTCGGCAAACATCGATGCGCTAATCGAGCTCGGACCAGACTCTCCAAAGCATATCTGGCGTGATCGCGTTTATAGCTTCAGTGATGTGTTCCTGCAGATCATCCATAGTTGCGGGTAGTGGAGGTACGTACACTCTGTCTTTCTCGTACCCCCAAAGGAAAAACTCACAAACGGTCATGTCCGGTGATCTCGGGGGCCATTTTGTCACGTTGCATTGTCTGAAGATTGTAACTTCTGCACCAATTGCAGCTTATAAGGGTGACATTGCAAGCGATTGTGTAAGATCTTGCTAACTGTGCTTTTTGGGACTTGTATTTGCCGTCATCTTACTTATAAACATATTCCAATAAGTTTGGATTTTGTAACCATTTAAAATCAAGGAGTGTTTCTGTGGGCACACTGTATTATAGGTTCCTACTATGTGTCCTTGGGGCACCTGAATGGAGGCGCACCATTGTCTAACTGTCCCCTATGTAACTTGCCTTAATCACAGATTTTGGAAAGGTGCTTAATTAACTCCCCCTTTTATGAAGCTGCGTTAGCATTTTTTATCGCCGACCGTGGCGGCGAAAGCTCAGACGCTCAAAGAATTCCTATGAGTGTCGAACTTTTAAGGCCGCAGTCGGCAATAAGAAACGCTAACGTAGCTTCATAAAAGGGGGGTGGTGTAGATCTAGAATCCAAATTCTAAAATTCAAAATTGTGCAACCAAGATAACTTGCAAGCTTTGTTGCATCTTTAGTCTTGACTCTGCTTGATCCTTAAATTTGGCCTCAAGGTTCTGATCTAGAGAATGTGTTTTAGTTGATACAATGTAATACGTAGAAATAAAACAAAACCAAAAAGGGGGGAAAAAAATACCTTAAGATATAGTACAATAAAAAAGATAATGAGTGGATTAACAGGGCCACTACACCATGTCACTCAAAATTGATACAATGTATGTGAGTGTAAGAAAATATTTGGGAGGGGAGGGGGAGGAAAAGGCAGAAAATAGGTTTTAGAGACCAATTTCAATATCGGGCTTATTTTAATCTCCATTTAACAAGTTGACCAGAAATTTGGGAAAGTTTATGGCAAAAACAAAACATCTATGAGGAAAAATAGACTGAAAAAAAGAATATATGATAACATATCATTTTACTTTAAGGGAAAGTGAAAAGGAAATCATATTCTGCAGGGGACCTCTACAATGATGCTGGGATTTTCCGAAGCCAGCATGCCCACCTGGTATGTACAGTTGATGTGATGTAAGGAGTGGTAGTTGATATACCACCTTTCTGTTCTAACACCTTTCTGTTGGTTTTGTAACCATTTAAAATCAAGGAGCGGTTTACATATTGTGTACAGGTATTTATTTTGTATCCAAGACAATGGAGGATTAATTGACTTGCCCAGAAACACAAGGAGCTGCAGTGGAAAATGAACCCAATTCTCCTTGTTCTACTTCTAACCTTTAGGCTACAGGCAGTGACTGAATCGATAAGTATCATGGCTTCTTAAATGAAATTGTTAGTTTCTTTATATGTTAGGCTAATGTAACCAACAACCTTGCACATGGAGATTGGAAGGGCTTTCCACAAAACAGGGTCTAAGAGGGGAAACCCCCCCCCCCCCCGAGTCCATACACATTTGCAAAGGACTCATTCTAGGTCAGGGGTAGGCAATTCCAGTCCTCGAGAGCCGGAGCCAGGTCAGGTTTTCAGGATATCCACAATAAATATGCATGAGATAGATTTGCATCTCAAGGAGGCAGTGCATGCAAATCCATCTCATACATATTCATTGTGGATATCCTGAACACCTGACCTGGCTCCGGCTCTCGAGGATCGGAATTGCCTACCCCTGTCCTATCCAAAAAAAGTCCTATAACAGTGGTTCCCAAACCTGTCCTGGGGGACCCCCAGCCAGTCGGGTTTTCAAGATATCCCTAATGAATATGCATGAGAGAGATTTGCATATAATGGAAGTGACAGGCATGCAAATCTCTCTCATGCATATTCATTAGGGATATCTTGAAAACCTGGCTCCGGCTCTCGAGGACCGGAATTGCCTACCCCTGTTCTAGGTGAAGGAACTGCCAACAATAGTGTGTCCTGTGACCACAAAACACATAAGCCTGCAACAACCTATTTAAAAACTATAAAAGCTATAGAAAGTCATTTGAAGTATGCATGGAAACCTATCGAAAGCCAATTCAACTGGTCAAGCTAGGCAACAGCATTCTGCATTAATTGTAATGCCCTTATAACAGTCATTAGAATAATAATCCAAAATCAGCAAGATTAATGTCATAACTATAACTGTTGTCTTTTCAATGACATGGGGACAAATTTGTCACCATCTCCACGGAATCTATCTCCATCCCCATCCTGTCCCTGTCCCATCAAATCTTAATTTCCTTATATTTTCTTTATTATTCCACTCTATCCCTTGACATGGGTTGTCCTGTTGAGTGCTGTTTTGTACTGATTATCTTTAAAATTCTAAAAAAAAAAAAAAAAAAAAAGGACTCGACAGTGTCATATGTCAGCAGAAATGCCTGCATGAACACCATATCTGAAGGAATTTAACAAGGGATCACAAACTGAAAATAAAAATATTTAAACAAAAAATGAACCGGGAACCTCAAGAAGTTAAACAGCATGTACTACAACAATGAAGAAATAAAAACAGAAATGCATTTCATTTTATTTTTCCATTTGTTGATCCCAGTTTCTCTTTTCTGTTATCCTGTCGTCTGCTATTTCTCTTTCAAGTGGCTGCTGTCCATTTGTCTTTTTTTCCTCTCTCCTATTTCCTGTAGCTGATTTTCCAGAGAGCATCAGCCCACTAATGTGCAAATGTATCCTCCAAGGAAGCAAGTCAAAGGGGCCAGCAACTCTAAATAATCTAACTTGTCTAAAAGAAGGAATATCTAACAATTGTTATTAGTGTGCATAGATATTTGTTTATTTTATACAATGTTCATCTGAAGTTAAAATGATTCAGATACAGATTAGACATAGGGCTAAATTCTGTATATGGTGCCAATAAAAATTAGCGCTAAGTGCTATTCTATAAATGGCACTCAGAGTTGTGCGCCATTTATAGAATAACATTTGGTACCACGATTGGCGCATAACTGTGGGCAAGAGGATTTATACCAACTAAACCTGGTGTAAATTCTCATGCCTAAATTATTCTGTAACACTGCATGCAAATTACAGGAATGCTGCTGATCCGCCCATGCGCCTCTCTTGGCCACGCACCCTTTTTGGATCCATGCTTAAAATTTAGGTGTGGATCTCTGATCCGTCCATGCTCCTCCCTTGGCCACGCACCCTTTTTGGATCCATGCATAAAATTTAGTTGTGGATCTCTGATCCGTCTATGCGCCTATCTTGGCCATGCACTCTTTTTGGATCCATGCTTAAAATTTAGTTGTGGATCTCTGATCCGTCCATGCGCCTATCTTGGCCATGCACCATTTTTGGATCCATGCTTAAAATTTAGGTGTGGCTCTCTGATCCTTCCATGCGCCTCCCTTGGCCACGCACCCTTTTTGGATCCATGCTTAAAATTTAGGTGTGGCTCTCTGATCCTTCCATGCGCCTCCCTTGGCCACGCACCCTTTTTGGATCCATGCTTAAAATTTAGGTGTGGCTCTCTGATCCTTCCATGCGCCTCCCTTGGCCATGCACCCTTTTTGGATCCATGCTTAAAATTTAGGTGTGGATCTCTGATCCGTCCATGCGCCTCCCTTGGCCACGCACCCTTTTTGGAAACATGCATAAAATTTAGGCGTGGATCCCAGCGCCTAACAATGCATATGAAAATTTAAATTCATGTCAAGAAGCGCTGATAATTTATTATTAGCAGCCAATTATCAATGCTAATTTTTCTGAGTGCCATCTATAGAATTAGGGGACTATTGCTCCCTCATTGTATATTATAATGAATTCACTTAAGTAAGTGAAAATAAATTCCATTACAAATTACTTTTTTCCCCTCACTAAGGGCTCCTTTTACAAAACTGCAGGTAGAAAGTGACCTTCGTGTAGATCCTTCTGGCATGATAAGGCCATTTCTCCTGCAGCCGGAAAATGGCTGATTTTCCATTTTCTAAATTAATGGCCATGCGCTAATATTAAATGCTCACAAAAGGGAGCAAAGAGTACAACTAGGTCAATCACCAAATTTATGTTTGCTGAAGTCACCTTATCACCCAGTAGGGCAAAAACAGGCATATGTTTTAATAAACACTGGAAGCCTCCAAACTTTAACTTTGGTTTCCACACCAGCAGCACCATGACTACTTAAAATATAGAAATCCTTCTTATCATCGGCTTCCTTAGTGATTAGACTGGAAAAAACAGAACAGTGAAAATCTTCACATTTAAGCTAAAGGAGAACTGTAGTAATGAAGATATGTTTACAGTCTTCTTTGCAATGTGCGGCGGCGGCGAAAAAGGCGAACAGAATGCTAGGCATGATCAAGAAGGGGATCAGAAACAGATCTGAGAAGGCTATCATGCTACTGTATCAGGCCATGATGCGCTCCCATCTGGAATATTGCGTCCAACATTGGTCACTGCACCAAAAAGGACATAGTACTACTCGAAAGGGTCCAGAGAAGAGCAACAAAAATGGTTAAGGGACTGGGGGAGTTGCCGTACAATGAGAGGCTAGAGAAACTGGGTCTCTTCTCCCTTGAAAAGAGGAGACTGAGAGGGGACATGATCGAGACATTCAAGATATTGAAGGGAAATTTCTTAGTAGAGAAAGAGAGATTGTTCACTCTCTCCAAGGTAGGGAGAACGAGAGGGCACTCTCTAAAATTGAAAGGGGATAGATTCCGTACAAATGTAAGGAAGTTCTTCTTCACCCAGAGAGTGGTAGAAAACTGGAACGCTCTTCCGGAGGCTGTTATAGGGGAAAGTGCCCTTCAGGGATTCAAGACAAGGTTGGATAAGTTTCTACTGGATCAGAACATATGCACGTAAGGCTAGACTCAAATAGGGTACTAGTCTTTGACCTATGGCCGCTGCGGGAGCGGACTACTGGGCACGATGGACCACTGGTCTGACCCAGCAGCGGCAATTCTTATGTTCTTATTTGTGAATAATGAATTTGTAGACTGGGTTGCTTTAGCACAGTTTTTTCTCCCTTAGACATGGAGATTTTCACCCAAGGCAAGGAAGGATTAACCCCTCCCCCCTTTACAAAAGCACGGAAGAGATTTTCAGCACTTGCCGGTGTGCTCTGACGGTCATAGAGTTCCTATGAGTGTCAGATCAGCCTAGAGCGTTCAGCGTGCCGGCCGGTGCTAAAAACCTCTTCCGTGCTTTTGTAAAAAGGGAGGGAGGGGGCTAAGTGACTTGTCCAAGGTCACAAGAAGCATAACAAATACTAAACCCAGGTTTCCCTCATTCTCAGCCTGCAGTTCTACTCGTAACTATTAGGCTATTCTTTTACCCCAAGCTCGTTAGCGAAAAGCTATTTCTCTGCCTTATTCAGTGAAGTAAGAACCCAGTAAAACATTTTTTCAACAAAATAATTCACATATATTCGTTCAGGATAAAATATGGAAAGACAGAATACTTTCTTTTATTAATTTAAAGTAAAATGACTAAATGCAGAGCAGTTGCATTCATTAATTTAATTTACAGAAGGAAACAAGCGAATCTGTTCCTGAAAATCCAGCAGCTGTGACCGAGACAGCTGGAAGGAGACCAAGACCTGCAACAGAGGCTGCCTTCCAACCTACTGATCACTGTGACTCAGAGGAACAAGAGACCTGGATAGACCGCTTCTGGAAACTGGAAAAGACACTTCAGCTCTGTGACACAAAAAATACTGGTAACGTCTACAGTTTAATGTCTTGGCTGGGAAGGCATTGGGGGGGAGAGGGTCTGATTCTATAAACAGCACCTAACTCTATAGACTAGGGTTACCGAACATCTGAGAAAACCTGGACATGTCCTCTTTTTAGAGGTCTGTCTGGGTGCCCAGATGGACTTTCCAAAACCCAGTAGTTTGTCCAGATTTTGGAAAGCCCTGATCTCCCGGCTGCATCTGGAGGGCTTCTGTGTGGATGACGTCACACACATCCACGAATGCTCAGAGGTCCTCCAGATGCAGCCCAGAGGTCAGAAAAGAAAGACGAAGCTTTGTGGGAGCAGGGTGGGAGGCAGAATGGGGGCAGGGCTGAGAAGGGAACAAGACGGGGCTGGGAGCAGAACAGGGCGGGGACATGTGTCTGGGTTTCTTTGTGCTAAAGTTTGGGTAACCCTATTTTAGGCACCATTGAAAACAGCATGTACTGCATATCATTCAAAGTTAGGCACCATTTGTAGAATCACACCTAGCAGCGCCTAAGTTGAATTAGAAACCGGCAGGCATCTACAACTTAGGCGCTGGTATATTAGGCCAGGGTTTTTTTTTGGCCTAAAATACTGGTGCTTAACTCTATCCACATCCAAACTCCACCCTAACCATGCCTACTTTTCGGCTGGTTTTAAGAAAGGTTTGGACAAGTTCCTGGAGGAAAAGTCCATAGTCTGTTATTGAGAAAGACTCAAGGGAAGCCACTGCTTGCCCTGGATCGGTAGCATGGAATATTGCTACTCCTTGGGTTTTGGCCAGGTACTAGTGACCTGGATTGGCCACCGTGAGAACAGGCTACTGGGCTTGATGGACCATTGGTCTGACCCAGTAAGGCTATTCTTATGTTCTTTGACACCTGAGTGTACACAGAAGTTTCAAGTTATTTGATGTACCGCTAAAAATAAAACTAAAGTGAATCTAAGCAGTTTACAATAAAAATATTAGTTAAAATATAACATGGGGAAGGGAACAAAAAATCCCCCAAAAACATAAATTCAAACAACAAGACACCTACATGGTGCTCATTGATGTAGGCACCTACCTTAAAATTAAGTTTTTAATCTTTTTTGGGTTTTTTGTTTTTTAAATGGCACTGTTCAATTAACAGCGCTGATGAAACCAATGAAAAAAGTTAACCCCCCCCCCCACACACACTTTTACAAAACTGTGCAAGTGGTTTTTAGCGCCGACCGGCACGCTGAATGCTCTGCGCTGCTCCGATGCTAATAGAGTTCTTATGAGCGTCGGAGCAGTGCAAAAGCTCCAGCGTGCCAGCTAGCACTATAAACTGCTTGCACGGTTTTGTAAAAGAGAAGGGGTATTAGATGCCTATGTCAGCCTAGCTATCGCTACCATTCAGCATTTTTAGTTGGCATTACTTATGTCAGTGGAGGCCTATGGGAAATTATATCAATCTGACTCTGGCATGGGAATGCAGATAGACTCTGTAAGGCAGGGAGACTGTGTTAAGTATCCCTGATATGTTTTAAGTTGCCCCGATTGAATCATGACTAGCTAAAAGGTGTTAATGTCTGATTAAGAGGGTGCTTAGGACAATGGCCTGCTTGAATGGGACAAAGAAGCCAGAGGCTAAACCCATCACCATGCTTGCAATTATCACACCCTCCTTTATCCATTAAATTAACCATTGTCTCAAACAGTTTGCAAATTCTAAACAGAAAGATACTGGGAGATACAATATTTTCTCTATTCAGAATGGGACTCCAAGGTATAAAAGCCTCCTCTCTGCAACACATATCTATCTCTCTTTTTCTATCGAGCTATCAATCTATCTATCTCTGGGCTCTCTGGTTCTTTCTTTCTTTCTCTGGCTCTCCCTAGAACTGCAAGCTTCTTTCTGGACTTTGTAGGGCAGAGAAACTGCTTTGCTCTCTGCTTAAGTGTAATGCTCTCTACTTAATTGTAATGCTTCAGAATATTGCTTTTCTGTAAGACTATTTCTATAATATATTCTTTTGCAATCACCTCTGGCTGTGCTCGTTTATTCTACTTTCTGGTGAGTCATCTGTGAGGGAACTGAACCTGGGACCTGGCGTCTGACAGTGCGCATTTCACTTAACCCCTACCACCATACATTGGGGGGACACGAACTGAAACTGACAGCCTACATCAGATAGGCATCCCGATTTAGGCGCCAACTGGCTGGCACCATTTATTGAATCTGGGCTGGTATGCATTTTCAAAAACATTCTTCTCTTGGAATATGGTCTGTCCAGCGCACAGTATTCCTATTGGTTTTGTCCCAAGAGCTCTGATGCAAAATATCTATTCTGCTGGCTTACTGTGTTAAAATGTTCTATGACCTATATGTAGTACTATTAAAAATACACACCAAAAAATGGGTAAACTTATATAAATATCACACTATCAATAAATAGCTTGCCTACATTGAGAAATATTGCAAGAGCGCTTCTCAAATTTCTTAAAATCAAAAACCTCAAAGCTGTTTAGGGTATGGGGCAATATCTTCAGCACCTCTAATAACGGAGTCTCACATATAAAAATCCAAGATGACCATCATCAAAAAATTCACGCCAAAATTGCTATATTTTCCACACTTCCCAAACTCCAAAAATGGTGATTTTAGAATTATTCAAGAAGGGGGAACATTCAAAAACACTCAAAACCCCACTTTTCCGACCTCCCCTGATTCATCTCACAGGCTCACAGCCTGTGTACTCACTGTGACCTGACAGAAGATCTGTGCTGTAGCCTGCCTCAGCTCTCTCACATTAGCTGGATGAGAAATTCACTGCCTCAATGCTGGGAATGCTTCTGCAAAGCTGATCTTCGGGCTGTCAGTCAGACTCCTATGCCTGACTATACCTCCACCCCTGCGGACCAACAGATGCGCACTGGAACGGGCAGAGATGAGAAAAGACGCAGCTGGCATCCTGCGAGACACCACCGAGCCTAAGGGCGCCCAACTGCCTGAGCTCGACCCCTGCTAAACAGGAGGTGAGACCACTTCGGGGATGGCCCTGAACACCAGAAAAAACTATGCAGGCTGGTTAACAGGTACCCAGTGGGATCAGCCTGTCAGCTACAGACCAAAGTCTGTGGTTCTCAAGCAGGCAGAGCTGTGAAAATCACTCTAAGCACCAGAATTCAGAAAAAGGGATGAAAATGCACTGAATAAAATAGGGACAGCAGAACAAACACTCCTGCAGGCATGCGTGCAAAAGGAAAGAACTACAGGTGGAACTAAAGAGCCCAGTACAGTACAGCAGAGGCAAGAGGAAAAATCCAGAGTGGATTCCATGTGGCTATAGGGATATTACCCATGGGGCTCATAATTGAAACAGAAAAATGTCTAAAAACTGGCCTAAATCGGCACTTGGACGATTAATGAGACAAGTCGTCCAAGTGCCGATAATTGAACAGGTTTTAGACGTATTTAAAAATGACCTAGGCCTTCACAGTGCTGATGAATGACCAGAGCTAAAAGGGGCATTTCAGGAGGAGTTTCGAGGGTGGGATTTGGGCGGGACGTGGGCCATCCTAGACTTCGTCGTACTACATATATAACCAAAAGTTTTACAACAGTGCCTAGACGGAACTTGGACGTTGTGACTTAGGCCATCTAAAACCAGGTCTAAGTCACAAGAAGGTATCCAAAGTGACCAGATAAGCACAGACCCACACACACTGCCCCAGTGACCACTGCCCCAGTGACCACTGCCCCCCCCCTAAAAATCGTAATAACAACTTTACATATCTGCCTCCAGAACATCAGCACCTGGCAGCCTGGCATAGGAAAGGCTAGTAGAGCTGCACAGAGGTGACTTAAGTGGTCTTGGGGGTGGGTTAGTGAACCATGGAGCGGAGGACCCAGACCAATAAGCCACTCTAATCACTGCATTCATGGTGAAAAATGTGCATTCCCCCAAAAAACCCCTAACCCTTTTGTACTGCCATATAAGTGGCTCCTGCAGCCATAAGGGCTATTGGGGTGCTATATAGGTGGGTCTAGTAGATTCTGGGGGTATTTTGGGAGGCTCACCATGACCTATAAGGGAGCTGTAATGAGATATTTATGTGGGACCCTTTTTGTGAAGTTTACAGCAGTGCCCTGTAAGGTACCCCACTATTCTGGTGCCATGTCAGGGTGTCCAATCCATCACTTTTCTGGCCCCTCCCATGCCCAAAAGGTCTTTTTCTAGGTGTTTGTGACTTGGATGAATTTTTAGATGAAAATGGAGTATAAATATGGACAACTTAGTGGTCTGGGCAATCAAACGGCTGGACATACAGTTGGACGATTTTTGGGGAAAAAAATATGTTGGACATATTTTTCGAAAATGGACCTTTTCCCGTGTCCGACTTGCGACTTGGGCCCAAAACGGACTTAGACGTTTCTTTTGATTATGCCTCTCCACCTGTTTAGAATGTCTCACTTATTGCACTGGAAAGAAAATATTCACTTAACACCTCCTATTACTGTCAATGGCACACCGATAAACTCCGTCAGTTCAGTTAAAATCCTTGGTGTAATGTTCGACCGTAAACTGTCCTACCACCTTCAGATTAGTGCACTTGTTAAGAACTGTTTTTTCAAGCTCAAAATAATCAGATCCTTAGCAAACGTTCTTGACCTTCAGTCTCTCAACATTCTAATTCACTCCCTTATTATTTCCACGCTCGACTATTGTAATTCCTTATATAAAGGTGTCTGTCAAAAGATATCCGACGTCTACGATTAATACAAAATGCTGCCATAAAAATTATAACAAACAAGAAGAAATTTGATCATGTTACCCCCTTGCTGAAATGTCTCAGTTTTCCTTGTTGTGAACCGCCTGGAACTACTGGTGGGGCGGTATACAAGAAAATAAATTGTTATTATTATTATTATTGCTAAAGAATGCACACTGGTTACCAATTCCTCATCGAATTGCATATAAAATTGCTTTAATTTCCTTTAAAACCATGAACACCAAAGAACCTGCCTTCGTTCATAAGCTCCTCATCCCTCGTGATCCTTCGAGAACCTTAAGATCAGCATCTCAGCACCTTCTTCACGTCCCATCTTTAAACATCATTAGTACTCGTAGGGCTTCTTCATTCGCAACTTTAGCCCCTACAATATGGAACTCGTTACCTTCACACTTAAGGTCTGAGAAAAATTTAGATAAATTTAAGGGAAACCTTAAAAGTTTCCTGTTTAAAGATGCATATGAATGCTAAATGATCTCTGGGTCCACCCTTGACTATTTCTGTATTAATCACATTCAATATTGATATGATTTCTCCCATTTGCCCTCTTGTTTTTAACCTTTTCTTTTTAAAATTGTATTTCCGCCTACTATCCTTTTGTTTTCATGTAAGTTACGTCTTGTCTTTTAACAAGTATGTTAATTGTTCCCCATTTTAATTTTTTAATTGTTAAACGCTTAGAATTTATGATTAGCGTTTCATCAAATTTTAATAAACTTGAAACTTGATTAGGTTTTTATTATCGCACCCCTTCCCACCATGTTCAAGGGAGGAGGTTAAAAGGAAAGGAGGAAGAAGAAAGAAAAAAGAGATTTATATCCGGTATTCAGTTGAGCTGAGCCACCAGAAATATAGGCTTAAGATCCCACTAGGTCAGCATTACTAAATGAAATAGCATCAGGAGCTGAATGTACACTTAGGGCTCCTTTTACAAAGGTGCACTAGTGGTTTTAGCGAGCGCTTAGCGCGAGCTAAAATGCTGCGCATGCTAGCTGCTACCGCCTCCTTTTAAGCAGGCGGTAATTTTTTGGCTAGTGCGCGCTATAGCATGCGCTAATCTCAGGGCAGGATTAATTCATCAAGGGCCCCTAGGCACCCAAGTACACTGGGCCCCCTGCCCCGTCCCACCCCACCATGCGCCCAGGCGGAAACAGGAAGCTACGTCAAAGGGAAGCTTTGGGCAAGCAGCACCCCTTGCACACTTACAGTTCCCGTTGCCTTTCTTACCTGCGTTGCTTGCTTGTCTTACTTTCCGTTGATGGGGGGGGCTGCGTTGCCGATCAGTGTGGGGTCCGCGTTGCTGATCGAGGGGGCCTGCGTTGCCGATCGATGCTGGAGGGGCCCATCGCCGTTTGGAAAAAACAATGTTGATGCCCTCCTTCATCGGGCCCCCCCCCTGACCATTTCGGGCCCTAGGCATGTGCCTACTTGGCCTATTGGTTAATCCTTCCCTAGCTAATCTTGTGCGTGTGCTAAAAACATTAGCGTACCTTAGTAAAAGGAGCCCTTAGTTGACAGCAAGATGAAAGGTTCGGATTAGTGAAGTGTGCCCTTTTGTTTAATGCAGGCATGCTAGAAAAGCAGAGAGCAAAGCGGCTGATTCAGAACTACAACATGATCTTTGATCTACGGCTGAGCCCTCTGAAAATTGACCGAGCGATTCGTGATTTCCATTATGGCGAAAACGTAATATGGGAGCCAATGCTTCAGTACCTCAAGGAGCTGTAAATGAATATATGTAGGCGACTAGGCAGTGAGTTGTGATTGTGCTTCCGTATTACTGACTGTATAAACCTCCCGCTGACTGGCTTGGGCTGTTTGAGTGGTATAAAAATAATTGGATATTTTAGCTACAGAAAACCTGTTACCTTAGGGTGTGCAATGTATAGAATAGAACTGTACAGTAAGATTTCCTTTTTGTTAGCAGAGCTGGTAAAACCTATTAATTTGTACAGGTGTAAATGTATAAAATGAGGTTGCTAATCTACCTTAATTTGTTCTCATATGCTTTTAAATATAGAAAAAAAAAATCATTTCCATGTCCCCTACATTCACCCCATAATTTGTAGGTTTCAACTATTTACAAATGCAAAGAGGTGGTGGAGAGGAAAACGGTGACGGAGTTCAAAGAATCGTGGGATGAACACAGAGGATCTAGAATCAGAAAATAATATTAAATATTGAACTAAGGCCAGTACTGGGCAGACTTGCACGGTCTGTGTCTGTATATGGCCGTTTGGTGGGGGATGGGCTGGAGGAGGGCTTCAATGACTGGGAGGGTGGAGATGGGCTGGAGTAGGTTTTAACGGAGATTTCAGCAGTAGGAACCCAAGCACAGTACCGGGTAGAGCTTTGGATTCTTGCCCAGAAATAGCTAAGAAGAAAAAATTTAAATTGAATCAGGTTGGGCAGACTGGATGGACCATTCGGGTCTTTATCTGCCGTCATCTACTATATGTTACTATGACTAGGGGTGGGGGGGGTTCTAAAGTACATTAAAAATGGCATCAAGGGGTAGTTTTATAAAGAGGTGCCTAAGTTAGGTGCCTATATTAAGTACCTAAAAGAGCTTTAACAAGCTCTTAATTGGAAAAAAATAATAATTGGACAGTAGGCACCTACCTGATTCTATAAAAGGTAAGCGCCTAACATCTAAATGGGTGTGTTTAGGGATGGAGATAGAGATAGGCGCAATTCTCAAAAGAATTTAGGCACAATCTGCAATATAGGTCAGTAAAAGCCTGGCCTTCATTACTGGCGCCTAAGTTTTGTGATAGGCGCTGATGGACGTGATCCTGTAAATGGAACTTAAGTCTCTTTGCAAGGTACCTGCCTGTCACTAAGGGCCAGATTCTATAAATGGCACCTAACCACGCCTAACTTATAGGTGCCAGTGCATGTGATTGTCAAGCGGTGTCAGGTCAAAAGCGCGCCGGGACAAAGGCGCGCGCAGACAATTGAGCGCAGCGCGGAGGCGCGCGCCGCAGAAAATTACTGTTTTTAGGGCTCCGACGGGGGTGTGTGTGGGAACCCCCCCACTTTACTTAATAGAGATCGCGCCGCGTTGTGGGGGCGTTGTGGGGGGTTTAGGGGGTTCTAACCCCCCACATTTTACTGAAAACTTCACTTTTACCCTGTTTTTAGGGAAAAAGTTAAGTTTACAGTAAAATGTGGAGGGTTACAACCCCCCTAACCCCCCACAACGCCGGCGCGATCTCTATTAAGTAAACTGGGGGGGCTCCCCAACAGAACCCCCCGTTGGAGCCCCTAAAAACTGTAATTTTCTTCGGCGCGCGCCTCCGTCTTGCGCTCAGTTGTCGGCGCGCGCCTTTGTCTTTCGCGGGGTTGTCTATGAACCTTGTCAATCGACTGCTAGATGCCACTTATAGAATCATGCCTAGTGGTGTCTAAGCTGACTTAGGCATCGCTAGGTTCTTTAGAGGTATGCATCGGTACAGTAGGCCAGGTTTTATCTGACCTAATATACCGGTGCCTGTCTCGCAAGCCTAGCAACACTTGAGTTTACCACACCTATTTCCTGTTCCTAACTGAACCTACTTTTCAGGTAGGCATCGTTAGGTGCCTCACCTTGAGCATCGCTGAGTGGAATTCCGCATTCAACTTTTAATTAGTTTGTTTTTAATTTTTTTTCAATTAACTTCGTGTGGTCAATTACCCCACCATTTAAGCTAATTGAAATAATATGGGCTTCATGTGGATTTTGGTTAAGTGTCGCAGGGTGTCGTGTGTTGAGGGTGCCTAACATAGGCACTGTTTATAAAATCTGGCCTTAAGGGGCATAACAGCACCTAACTTGTAGGCATCGCTCCACTCAGTTGTCAATCAACTACTAGGCGTCCTTTATAGAATCACATTTAGCAGCGCCTAAGCAGACTGTGGCATTGCTAGGCATCCTAGAGATAAGTGCCGGTATATTAGGCCAGGTAGGTGTCATTAGGCGTCACAGGGCGCCTCAACTTAAGCGATGCGAGGTATTGTGCTGTATTCCACATTCAACTTAAATTGATCATTAAAGTAATGTTTTTTTAATCAGTTTTTAATGGCGTAGTCAATTACCATGCCATTTAATACAATTAAAAACAATTAAGTTGCAACGTGGAACTAAGTTAGGCATTGCTAGGTGTACATTTTTCAAGTACCTTTCTTATTTCTAATCTTAATGTATATTTTCTGTAAACCGCTTAGAACCTAACGGATGTAGCGGTATATAAGAAATAAATTACATTACATTACATTACATTACATGATTATGGCGTCTAACCTAAGCGCCATTTATAGAATCAGGCCCTAAGAATGTGTGCAAATGGAAATATTTACCGTAAGTCAATACATGTGTAGATAACCACACAAGCATGTAAATAGACTCTTTTGTCCATGTTTGGGAATATACATGGCTAGTTTAGGCTGAGCATACAATTATAATATCTTAGAACTGATACGCATTCTTTAGAAACCTAAAGGAGGGAACTTACCACAGCTCCAGAGCTGCTATAAATAGCCACACTGCAATACAGGAACAGGTTAGTATTGTCTTTAATTAATGTCTCAGTAATTTGTTGGGAGACTTTTAATTCTTGACAGACATTCTGTACTGAAGTTTTTGAGTCCTTAAGTCCAGTCTTTAAATTTTTAATCTCAGTTTCATGGTTATTAAGTTTCTTTTCTAATTGTTGTAGTTGTGGGTTTATAGATCTTGCCAAATTGGCCACAAGATCCCACAGAGAATCTAATGTAACCTCTCGGGGCTTCTCAGTTTGAAAAGGTTGTAATTTTAATTTGGTTAGCTCACCCTCTGGCAACGTGTCTCCTACGGCAGTCTGTCGAATTCTCTCATCCCCCGCCGCTTCCTCCTCAGTCTCCTCGCTCAGACTCCTCTGCACCGGCAGGGAGTCCTGCCACACAGTTCCCCCATTGTTCTCCTTAGCCTCCGGGAGGAGGTGAACTCCGACCTCAGGAAGTACCTCCTCTCGCGGGGAACTGGTTGACTGAGGGCGTGGGGGAGGTGCCCTTACTTCGGGGCTCAACGATGTCTCTGGCCCCATGGACAGCGACACAGATGCGCCTCCACCATGCGTCTCCCGCGGGGAACGCCCCGAAGCTGTCGGCGTGCCCTGCATTCTCCTCATCAGCTCCTCGATGTTTCCGAAGACGGCCGTTCTGGAGCGCTGCGAGGCTCCAGCAGCGCTGCGTCCCCTCCTCTTCGGCATTGTAAACCAGGTAAATAATTAATACAGGAACAGGTAATGCTACATACAGTAGTATTTTGTAAAGAAAGGTGGGTAGATACTTTTCTTTATAAAATAGCAGCTCTTGAAGTAGGCACTTCCTTATAAAATTGCCCTATAGTGTTAAGTAAATATATTTGACATGGTTGCACATATACATTGTGGATAGTGAAAATGCTTGGTTGTCCCTTTTCCCCTACCCCTACATGAACCACAGAACGCTCCTTCTCCTGGAGTATTACCTGTTTCAGTGGGCAGAAGTCACCCCCCCCAGCAGCAAACTCCCCCAGATCATCATACCTTGAGGAGAACCCCCTAGAGCTGAACATCCCTCAAAGCATCACTTCCCTCATTCCGAGGGGCAGAACCTGGAACCTGAGGAAAAGTTGCCTATTTATGAACGCACACCTTACGCTAAAATGATTTTTCTGAATTTTCTCTAAGAGGGCATGTTTGGAGGTGGAGAGGAGAGTAGGCTGGACAGCACTAATCAGTTAGCGTACCTCGCGTTAATTGATTAGCATGGGGTTAGCACATGGGCCCTTACCACCTATAAACTAGGTGTCAAGGGCTCATGTAGTAACTCTTTTTAATGGTCGCACACCAATGGCAAAATTAGTGTGTGGCCATTCATTAGGAAAATGGGAAAGTCAACCATTTCCTGGCCATGGCCCAAGTGGCCTTAGCACAGGGAAAAGACAAGCATAAACAGCATACTAAGGCCATTTTTGCCACTGTTTTAGTATCAGGACCCCATAGTTTGTAATTCTTATTACCCTGTTCTAATTTTAATTCATTTATATTTTAAAAGTCTATTCTCTCCCAACATTATGATTTTATGGTTGTTTTACTTGAAATTATAGCCCTGTGCTAGTTTTTGTTGTAAACTGTGTTGCCTAGTGATTATCAATATTAGTTTATCAATGTTTTATTTGTATTGAATTATTATATATTTACAGTTCATTATTGTTTAATTGTATTGAAATATTGTGCTTACTTTGTTATATTATAAAATGAATAAAAGTTATTGAAATTAAAAAATCCATTATGTGCAATAGAATTAGAAAAGCTATAGAGAAAGGTGACAAAAATGATAACAGGGATGGTACTTGGACGATCAAAAAGCCTGATTGTCCAAGTACCCATAACCAAAGCTGGTTTTAGACGTATCTAAAATCAGCTTAGGCCTTTCCCCTGCCTCTAAAGGCATAAAGCAAGAAGAGGCATTTTTAGAGGAGGGGAAAGGGCGGGAGGTGGGCCGACCTAGACATAGACGTTCAGCAGGTATAACCAAAAGTTTAGGCAGGTTGCCTAGTCGACACTTATACGTTTTGACTTAGACCAAAAGGGGCCTCTGAGCTGATCGCGGCTGCCGGCAACCTGCCTACCCCCTACTGCAACGATTGCGGCAGGAGAGATGGTTCAACTCCCCTGCCGCAATGGCGATCACCCCTTTACCTGAACTGCTGCGACCCGCGGAAGGAGAGATGCCCAATCTCTCCTGCCGTGGTTTGTGGCAGTTCGGGTAGAGGGGTGAGCACTATCGTGGCAGGAGAGATAGCCAATCTCTCCTGCCATGATCCACCCACCCCCCCCAACAAGATTGGGCAGGAGGGAGCTCAACCCTTCCTGCCCCGACGCAGCACCACGATCGGCTCAGGAAAGAGGGAGACCAACCCCTCCTGTCCCGACGCAGCCCCCCGACTCGACATGAGCAGGAGGGAGCCCCACCTCTCCAGCCCCTGTGACCCCCCCAACTTGATCTGGGAAGGAGGGAGCCCAACCCCATGATGCACCCCCGAACCTCCATCAGCCCCCCACCCGCTGACCCCCGTGACCCCCCCGCCAACTCTGCGACATCATCCACCACCCCCGACACCCCCCTTGTAACTTAAAAAAGTTGGACGGACGGATGTGTCACAAGCCTGTCCATCTGGCAGGTCTGCCATCCGCAGAATGGCAGGCCTTAGGGTCTGATTGGCCCAGGCACCTCAAACCCCGACCACAGGAGAAGGGCCTTAGGCGCCTGAGCCATCTCTCCTGTCACGATTGTTGCTGCGGGGGCAGAGGGGTGGATTCTGTAACCAGTGTTCTTTTTGACATACACCGGTTACAGAATCCAGCTTTTAGGCAAAGGACTGGCTCCTCCTTTGCCTAAAATGTCTGGTTTTGGGCGTTTGGGGCTCAGACTTTTTTTTGGTTTATTATATGTTGTAAGTATAGACGTAGTGGTGGTCTGGGTGTTTAAACAGCTGAACAGGCCATTATAAAAAAAAACCCTTCTTTTTGAACGCTTTTTTTTTTTTTTTTTTTGAGAATGGACATTTTCCCTGCTTCTACTTTCATCATTTAGGGCCTAGGCCAGGGATAGGCAATTCCAGTCCTCGAGAGCCGGAGCCAGGTCAAGTGCATGCAAATCCATCTCTTACATATTCATTGTGGATATCCTGAAAACCTGACTTCAGCTCTCGAGGACTGGAATTGCCTACCCCTGGCCTAGGCCAAAAGGGGACTTAGACCTTTTTTTATTATGCCCCTCCATGGCTCTTCAGTTTAAAGAGACAACTGAAAGAAGATACGATACAGGTCTATAAAATATTGGATGGAGTGGATTAGATAGATGTCAATCACTTGTTGATTGGGTGGGGGGCTCGCAAATCAACTCAATGCTCGGTTTGAGAGTTACAGTTTGCTCGAGTGTTTTGCTCATCTTGCAAAACACTCGCAATCCATGTTACTCGCAAACCGAGGTTTGACTGTACTGCATTTCTGTTGTACAACCAAGGCAGTTTACATGTATTATATTCAGGTACTTGCTTTATCCCTAGTGGGCTCACAATCTAAGTTTTTCCGGGGGGGGGGGGGTTGGTACCTGAGGTAATGGAGGGTTAAGTAACTGCAGTAGGAACTGAAACCACTTCATCCGATTCTCAGACCATTACAGTAATTATAGGCCACTCCTACTCTAGAATGTCTGCTTAGTTATAGGCAGGTTATAAATATGAAAAATAAATAAAAGGACTCCTTAGTCATCTACTCATATGCGGTTTTCTTTATAGTAACTTGTACAGTTTGCTGTAAAGCCTTGAACTTTCAAACCACACAACAACAAAAATCATAAAAGTTGCCTCAAATCAGTGATTTCATGTTTGAATCTTCTTATTTCTCCATTTCTTACTATCAATTTCGAAAAGATCTTAAAACCCACTTATTTAAACAATATAATATACAGTACAGATTTTCATATTATCATGTAGTTATAATGTACTTTTAATCTTTTTATCTACACTTATTTTAGTTTATATTGTGTTTTCCTTATTCATTAGTTTTAATGCTTGTATTAGTTACTTAGAATTTTATTATGTACTAGTGTTTTAGCCCGTTACATTCGTTACAGTAACGGGTGCTAGAATAGCCCCACCTATACCCTGACTCTAACTCTGACCCCACACATGCCCCACCTATATCATGCCCGGACCCTGCCTCCCACTAATCCCAGTCCCACCACCTCACCTTTCACCATTTCCTTTGTACCCTTTTGGCCCTCCTGACAGGGTCTTTACTTACCCGAGGCGGCAGCAGCAATCCTGACGTACCAACCTTTCCTCCCTCAGTGCCCCAAAGCAGCAGTGGTCCTACCATTTCCATCTCTCCCTTTCCCCCTTTCACACCCTCTACCATCTCTCTCCGACCCTGCTTCACCTCTTTTGCCATCTTTCCCTTTCCTGTCCCCCTCTGTCCTTCCCCAAGACCATCTCTCTCTCTCCTGCCCCCTCCACACTCTCTGAAGTCTATCTCTCCCTATCCTCTACCATCTCTCCTGGTCCCCCTAGTAGCCCCTCTGTCCTTCTCATCCATCTGTCTCTGTCTCTCTCTCCTCACCTCCTGCCTCTGCGGAGCTCTCACAGCTCCTCCTCCAGCCAGGCTTCAGCCATCTTCTGCCACGGCCTGCAGCTGCCGACAGCCGCCACTGCGTCCTGCTAAGGTTTGCAGTTGAACTGCATCACAGCTGCTCCTCGTCCTCCTCCAGCCAGGCTTCAGCCATCTTCTGCCGCAGCCTGCAGCTTGCAGCCGCCGACAGCTGTGGCGGCCGACATCCGCCTCGGGGGATTCTCGCGCATGTGCACTCCTACCTGCAGTGCCCTACAGCGCATGGAAAACGGTAGCACGCAGGTGGGAGTGCGCATGCGCGCTTAGGGCTTTATTATATTAGATGATGTTATATTTTATGCTGAGTACCTATTGTATAAACCGCTATGAACTGCTAGTTAGGCGGTATATAAAAATAAATTATTATGATTAAATGATTTGCCGCTTAGTAAGCTATTCTTGCATTCTAGGACTATTACCTGAAAGCTTACTGAAAATCAGGAGTGAGAAGTACAGGATAGAAAGATCAGCAAGAAATATGGAAAGCTGATCAAAAGAAGCAGAAGAAATGGGACGTGAAGGGTGATAAATCAGGGCAATGAATAAAGTAGAAGCAGCAGAAGTAAGCTAGAGCACTGTTCTTCAACTGCCGGTCCGCAGAAAATTTCTCACGGTCCACGGAGGGCCGGCGAGATTGACTCGATTAAATTTCCTGTCGGGCATCTCTTCTCCTTTCCCTTCCAGGGCTGGCGATAGGATTGGCTGTGGTACTGCTACAACGGACAGCAAAAAGAAACACAGAAGCCGCAGGACTTTCCTCTTGCCTGCATCGCTATAGGCTCTGCCGATCCTGATCTCGCCCCCTTCTGAAGTGACTTCCTGTGTTTGAGGGGCAGGATTGAGACTGGCAGAACTTGTAGCGAATAACAATGCAGGCAAGAGGAAAGGTCCCGCGGCTTCTGTCTTCGTTCTAGCTGTCTGATTTAGTGGGACCACAATCGAAGGCAGGGCTGATAGCAGTCAAGTTTGGGAGAGACATCTCTAAGCCCCATGGAATGATGGCTCCCCTGCCACTGCAGTTCAGCGCTTGTCTGAGGCAAGTACCAGCGAGCAAGGGAGGCAGACAGCAGCATTATTGGGCTTAACTCTGAATGAAGAAAAAGCCTTTCAAGTTGCTTCCAAACTTCTGGGCAAGGGAACTGTAAGTAAACTGATGCGAGTTAAGAACCAGGCTGCTTCTGATTTAGTGTCAGTTATTGTGAGACCAGTCATTGTGACACTGGAGTCACAATGGGGCCAGCAACCAAGAGAGGGAATAAGAGATGCTGGATTCCCACGTATTGTGGGAAGGGGATGGTAAACCCAGGGGAGGGATTGGGGTGACAGAAGGGAGATAGATGGTGGATCCTCTTGGGGAGGATAATTATTGGAACTAGGTGGGAGTTGGAAGAATAGGGACACAAAGATGCTGGACCTTGCAGGGGGCAGAGACATGGAAAATGCTGAACAGGAGGGTGGAGTATGAAGACAGAAGTAAGATGTTGGACATGGGTAGAGGGAGTAGGGAGACAAAGGGGATATGCTGGACATGGTGAAGGGGGAAATAGGGAGACAAGGAGAAGATGCTGAATAAGGAATGGAGGGAGGAGGGTGATGGAAAGTATCTGCTGGATTAAGATGGGGAAAAGAGGGGAGGTACTGGAATGTTCAATATAAAATCATAACTGAGGCCTGCAGATGGGATCAGATGGTTTGCAGGGACTGAACTTGTGGAGACAGGGCGGAAATGTGTTTTTCTTATTTCAGTCTTAGTAGTTTGTTGGTCCACAAAATAATTCTTTTATGTTCTGCCGGCTCACGGGTGTAAAAAGGTTGAAAAACATTGAGCTAGAGAACCCAAGCGTCAGAACGGGGGAGGGGGCTTAGGTGTCTGAACCAATCGGGGCCTTTGGCCCCTCCCCATGCTTCCCATGATGCCCCGAGCAGCGGGCTTCCTGCTTCCAACATTTTTAAAAGGTACAGAGAAGGGCGACAAAAAGGAGCAAAGGTTCGGGACAACTTCCCTATGTGGAGAGGCTAAAGCTGCTAGGCCTCTTCAGCTCCTGCCCTCTTTCTAGCCTTTCCACTTCTGCAATGTGTATTTAACAAAATAACATCTTTAAAGCTAATTAAACCCGTGCATAAATCAAAACCATGTACCAAGAACAGCTTTATTTTTCTTGAGACTTCTGAAGCTAGCAATGCCTATAAACCGGCTTTCAAACTCCGCCTCAGACGGTTAGTGACACTTGGCCCAGAAAGAAGAGAAACCAATCCTCACTGAACTCTCAGCGACTCACAGAAAGAAGCCGATGGAGACGCCAGAGTGAGGCTTGGAACGCCAGAATGAGGCTCGCAAAGCAAGGGAAAAGGTTACAGTATTGGAATACTTAGAACGAGGCTTGACATCAGAGGTGGCCGGAATCTGTCTCTCCTCAACCTCCCGCCCCTCTGACGCAACTTCCTGTTTCCGGCAGGGGGGGTGATGCGGCAGAAGGAATGGTCCGGGGTTGAGCACCGGCAACTTGTGTGAATCGCTGCCGCAATTGGTGACCTCAAAGACGCATTTGAAGGTAGAAAGAGAGGTGGGTGAGTAAATGAATGAGGGATGAATGCCGGACCGCTGGAGGGAATAGAGGGAGAGCTGCCGGACCGTAGACGGCGGGGGGGGGGGAGAGATGCTGGACCGGGGAGAATAGGAGAGAGAGAGAAAGATGTCAGACTGCGGGGAGAGGGGATCCCGAGTCCTTGTATGCGTGCGAGTGAGAGTGTGAGGGCAGCCAAACACGTGTTGCTTGGCATCTCTGGGAGTGAGTGACTCATCACTTTCGGTTTAGATCTGCTTCTACTCTGCCCGTAAATAACAAGATCCAAACTGTGTTTGCTTTTAATTTCACAGGAAGTATCGCCAGTTCCAGAAGATCAATTACACACAAGCTTGGACTTTTGTGCCGCCACATAAGAAAACATTGTATAATTCTAGTGGAGATTGTGAGTATCCCTCGTTGGGTGTATGGATTTCTTCTTTATTTTTTTCTGTATTCCTTAGTTACGATTGAACTGATAAATTTTCTTCATATTTTAGAACAAGTTAATAAACTACCAGGAAAATGGTAAGTTGATGCATATATTAACGTAATTATTGCTGTTAGCTGTATGTTAAATTGCACAATTTAGAAGATATTAATTGCCGTCAAGATCTTTATCTAAGAGGATATATCTTCAGAAATGCTGAGGCTGTAGCCACCTTTTATTTTTGGTTATTGAGTTGTGATGGGCATTATCAGATATTAGTAAGCGTAGTCAATATATAAAAGTCCATAATCATCACTGTAGCATGAAAATTACTCTGTATCTTGCATTTTGCTGTCCTGTGTTAATTACTTTGGCCCCCTTTTATCAAGCCACGTTAGGGTTTTTTATTGCCGGCCGCTGCGGTAAATCTCAGATGCTCCTAGGAATTCTGTGAGCATTGTAGCGTTTATCTCAGTGGCCGGCTATTTTAAAAATAAAAAACTAACCCTAACGCGGCTTGATAAAAAGGGGCCTTTGTCTTTTTCCTGTTCATTTACACATGGCTTCATCTTGTCAATGAAGTCTGGTTTGTTTGTGTCTTCTGCCTTCTATGCTTTCCCTAGTGTTTTCTGTACATTTCTTTACACACTGATGCTCTCAGAAACCTTTTCAGTGTATACAAACTCCATGATATTCTGATAGGTGGCATTTTGAAAGACGAAATGACTTACATAGAACCTGAAGACATGTAATTTAGGAACCTTTTTACTAAAGGACACTGAAATCTAGGCTTAATGTGCGATTTTCCTGTGTGCAAAGCCTAGATTTAATGCAGCAGTTTTTAGGGCCTTTTTCATTACACTATGAACACTTTTAAATTTAGTGAGTGGCCTTTTCCAGTGAACACTTTTGAATTTCAGGTCATGTACTAATGTTCACATATGTGGTACTTGTAAAAAGATAATGTGGGAGCCCCTTTCAAAAAAAAATATTTTTTAAAAAATAGCTAATGCATGTAAACAGGCAAAATACCAGAAAATGCTTCAACACATTAGTTTAAAAAAAATCCCTTTAATTAGCTTCTTTGAGTAGTTTGGTGCTGTGGGGTATCATAGAATAAAAAAGAGTTCAGGATAAGATGGACCTTCATATTGATAAGGGAATAGAACAGATGAGGGCGATATAGAAGAGATCATCTTTATGAAGTTCTGTGATATTTTACTAAAATAACTTGACTTCAACACACCAGTCTTATTTTTCACTAGGTCTCCTATTAGCTACTGCCTTGGACAGTGATCTCTGAAATGCAGTTTAGAAATTAATAAATGAAATATTTGTTTATAAAATTTGGCTCTCATGAGGTGTGAATTACTAGGCTTAGTGAAATACCTGGTTTTATAATATGATGCATCTGGGATTACCACCTTCTGAAAGACCATACTATATAAACTTCATTGCATCTTTAATTTTTCCTTTTTGAAGAGGAGAACACAAATAGGTATTCCTAAAGTGCTTTCTGAATATTTCCTAGCTCTATTATGAAGTGTTACAGACAAATTTTTATTTATTTTTTAAAGAAAAAGAGTGTAATGTGTTAAAATGTCTGTAGTTCCCAGCATACACAAGTGAAGCCTGTATGTCCAGTTTATCCATTTCAATTCATATAATATTGTCTGTCCCAAAAAAGCTGAGTGACTTTGTTTTTTGCAGTCCCGAAGATATGACTCAAGGACCACTATATTTTCTCCTGAAGGTATGCATATCTTCTGTAAATGAGAAATAGCAATAGAAAAGACTATTGAATAATATTGACCAGTTAAAAGCTGGCACCTTTTGAAAACAAAATGCATGATGGGTTGGACTGAGGCTCTTTCCACCTGTTTACTGTATATATGACTATATTGCACCTTAAATGTTAAATGTGCTGCAGTAATGGGCAGAAGATGCTTCCTTCTTTCCATCCCTATCACAGTTTCTCTTGTCTTTCATTTCTTTCTCCTAAGCTTTAGTTATGTATTGCAGATCTGCTTGGCCTCTGCACTGAGCCCCTACATTACCTTAGTCTTCAGGACCCTCATCTCTACTTCTCTCCCTTCATGTCATTACTTTCTCTCTCTGTTCTTTCTCTTGCTTACTCTTGCCCTTTACTTCCTTCTTGCTGTCTCCATTCCTCATCCACTTTTGCTCCATCTTTCACTTCTCTGTACTCCCCCCCCAAAAAAAAAAAAATCAAGCAAAATAAAACTTTTTTATTATAAAAATTGCAGTGGTACAGCAAGAGACTAGTGTTTACCTTAAATGCTGCCATTGGCTAAAAATATCTTGAGCAAGCTGTGTGAGGAGCAAGAGTGAGAAGTCTTCTGGTATTTATAGTTAATGTATGCGCTGGTCAGTTATTGAGAAACCTGGAATCTTCAGTTACCATTGGTTAGCTGGTGACTAGAAATTTGTATCGTAGGATGAGCCATTATTTTGATACAAGGTTTTACACTGGAAATCGCCAGTTCAAGAAAGTTAATTGAGTAGAATGGAACATTTGGATTTTTGAGCTGTTATGTTTTCTTTAGGTCGCCTGTATCAGGTTGAATATGCCATGGAAGCCATTGGACATGCAGGTACCTGCCTTGGAATTTTAGCAAATGATGGTGTTTTGCTAGCGGCAGAGAGGCGAAACATCCACAAGCTCCTTGATGAAGTCTTCTTTTCAGAGAAGATCTATAAACTTAATGAGTAAGTTTGCAAGTGGGTGAACACATCATTTAGCCACTTTTGTTCTATAAAATGAAATTCAGACATCCAAAACTTTCAGCACTTGAAAAAAGAAAATTATTTTTATTTTCCCTTCGCATCAGTATTTGATCTCTTATTTCTCTGCAACAATAAGTGCATTTTACCTTTTAATCATTTTGTAAGAATATCTTGATACTTAAGTTTCAGAGATCTAATTTGCATCAAAAGTATTTTCAGGAGACATTGAATTTGTTTGGAGCTCAGTTTTAACTTTCATGATTAGACAGTTTCTGTGGTGACATCTCTCAGTGCATTTCATGAGACCTGCAAGGTGGTACATGTCTTTTCCCTTGCTGGAAACCTGAACAAACCTTTATGTATTTTAGATAACTTTAATTAGTTTGGATTAAGGTTTATGAGCATTTTCCCCATAAATACATTATAGGAAAAGTATATTAATAAATATGGCTGTAAATTTCTTAAAAACAGACTGTTTACAAACTGTGAAACTTTTCATATGGAAGATAACATAGAAAATGTTTAAAAGTATCACCGAACTAGGCCCTGATTGAAGCTGAATATTATAAAATCGGTCTATATATATTTAAGTTATATATGTATGAATTGATTTCAGTGTTTGGGGACATTTATGAGAATTCAGAAACTTAGGACTGGTGTGAGGTGAAGAAATTCATTGGATATAGTTCAATTATAAATCATTATTTGGAGATGATTTGTCTGACTTGGGCTGAAACTATCCTTAGACCGAGCTTTTGCTCAGCTTCTGAAGTTAAGGATATGCAATTACCCCCCGGAGACTTTTCCAGCGATCAGTTTTGTTTGCATCAGGCTTAAGTTTATTTTTGTTACGGTTCAATCTGATACCTTTCAAATTAGGACCCCTGACGAAGGCGTGTTAACCAAAACACGGACTGTGTTAGGTCCTCTGGTTTGTACAAAGGTTTTGACACTAACTGCAATCCATAATTGCATCTTGTACTTTGTCTGTAGTTCTCTTTGTTTGTTCAGCTTCTGAAGTTATATATAAAGTGGTTTGGTTTTTATTTTGTATTCAAGAATTATACAATATGGGGCTCATAATCGAAACGGAAATACGTCTAAAATCCTGCCTAAATCGGCACTAGGATGATCAAAAAGACAAGTCATTCAAGTGCCGATAATCAAAACGGGTTTTAGACGTATCTAAAAACAGCTTAGGCCTTTTCAGTGCTGCTGTACGCCCAGAGCTGAAAGTGGTGTTTTAGGAGAAGTGATGAGGGCGGGATGTGGGCTGAGCTAGACTTAGTCGTACTGCAAGCATAACCGAAAGTTTAACGAGACTGCCTAGACGGAACTTGTACATTGTGACTTAGGCGATGTAAAAACAGGTCTAATGTTTATATGGTTTGGAGGATCCAACAGGGGTAATTTGTATTATGTCACTCAGAATAACATCTTTGTGTGTTTTTGCTGCAAGACTGTAGGGGTGGGATGGGAGGGTGGGCGGGATTGTTTTTTTTTTGGGAATGCCTAGTTTTCATGTTAGTTTCTTGTTGCTTTGTATGGGTTTGCTTTTTCTTAATAAAATTTTGAAACTGAAAATAAATAAATAAAGATATTCTCATATCTGTTGATGTTTTCAGAGTAAAAAAACAAAACAAAAAAACAGGTCTAAGTGCCCAGAAGGTATCCAAAGTGACCAGATAATCACTGCAGGGATAAAGTACAGACCCCCACATACTGCCCCAGTGATCACTGACACCCTCCCCCCCCCCCCCACAACATAAAAATTGGAATAAAAATGTACATACCTGCCTCCAGAACATCAGTACCTGGCATAGGAAAGCCTAGTAGAACAGCACAGAGGTGGCTTAAGTAGTCTGGAGCTATAGATAGGTGGGTCTAGTAGGTTTTGGGGGGCTCATCATGACCTATAAGGGAGTTCTGGTGAGATGTTTATGTGGCACCCTTTTTGTGAAGTTCATAGCAGTGCCCTGTAAGGTGCCCCACTACTGTGTTGCCATGTTTGGGTGTCCAGTCCATCACTTTGCTGGCCCCTCCCACATCCAAAAGATCTTGTTCTAGGTGTTTTTGACTTGGATGAATTTTTGGATGAGAATGGGCTATAAAGATAGACGATTTAGCGTTCTCAACGATCAAACGGCTGGACGTACAAGTATACGATCCTTGAAAAAAAAATATTTTTGACGTATTCTTCAGAAATGGACTTTAGACACTGCCGACTTTGGGTGACTAGCGACTTAGACCCCAAACGAACTTAGACATACTTTTTGATTATGCCCCTCTATGTTCGAGAAAATTCTTGTAACAGAAACAAGAGGAGTACAAAATTTAAGAAAACAAACCAAACTCTTCTATTTTATCCAATCCACAGATTTTAGTGGTGTTGGGGGGAGTACATATTTCAGGAAAATTTAATAAAAAATAAAATCATAAGAAGAGCTGCTGACTGTCAAACTACTATGGAGTAGACATAACTTCTGGTCTTAAAGTTGCAGTTACATTTTCCCCTTCCTTGGACTCCAAAAAGGCAACCAAATGTAATGGTTCATAAAAAATATATTTAATTGAACGATATTTAATTACACATTTACAGGGGTAATTTAACCAATAAAAGCCACCTAAACTTATAACATGAGGTCTGAAAAATAGAAATTCCAAACACCTTTTCTGTGTAGGCCATGAGACATCGGCATAAAGATGAGCATTATAATTCACGAAAAGAACATCTCAGTGGCAAAAAATAACCTTAGAACCCAGTTCCTATCTAGCTCCAAAACAAAATTAGCAATTAATGTAAATTGGAATCAAATTGTCTTCTTAATGTATAAGTTGGGTTATAAAGGGGTCCTTTTACGAAGGCACATTAGCGAGTTTAATGCACGCGACTTTTCATCACGTGCTAACCCCCGCACTAGTGGAAAAACTGCATCTGCTCAAGAGGAGGTGGTAGCGGCTAGCACGGCTGGCGGTTTAGCGCACCGTATTACGCGAGTTAAACCACTAACGCGCCTTCGTAAAAGGATCCCAAAGAGTAAGCAGGCTTAATTTGAAGAGTTTTAAAGGTGTCTCTGAACAACAAGTTACCCTTATGAAAGATAGTTTGTCTATTTATAGGAAGCTTGAGAATTTAGAAAATAGTTTGTTCTCAAACACTTTGATTTTATTAATTTTTCCAAGCTTTCATCAATAGCTCCAGCTTTGACATTGAAAAGATATGTCTCGGAAATTTTGAAGATACCAGAACAATCGTGCCCTATTTCAAGAGGGGATGGGACTTGATATACTGCTTTTTCTTTGTGGTTTGCCTAATCTAAAGTAGTTTACATAGGGCAATGAAGTGTTAAGTGGCTCGCCCAGAGTCACAAGGAGCTGCAGTGGGAATCAAACTCACAACCTCAGGGTGCTGAGACAGCTGCTCTAACCAATAGGCCACTCCTCCACTCTTATTATTTAACACCTTTTACTAAAAGAAATGGAAGTCAAATATTGCCTGCTTCAGAATTTCATATGACTCTGAATGTAACCCAACTTATAAAGCAGGGCGTTTTGTTTTGCGTGTAAAGGCCTTTAGTAGAGCAAATGCAGCTATTTCTGGATATAAAACCTTACTTTTGTCTTTCAGGGATATGGCTTGCAGTGTTGCAGGTATAACTTCAGATGCCAATGTGCTGACAAATGAACTAAGATTGATTGCTCAAAGGTACATGGTAGAAATATATAATTCTTTAAAACCTATGATACTACTTAAGTTCATAACCTAAAACTAATCACCCAGCAGTATATAAATATATAATGAAAAACAGAACTAAATACTGCAAATACCTAGCAGTGCACGGTAGTATTAATAGTCCAGAAAGTTGAAAGGACTATGGCCTCAGAATCGGAGCCCACGCATAACAGTCACAGACTGGAAGTAATCTGCGCGGTGTATTTGCTCCTGCTCCAATCATCGGCCCACACACCTGCAATTTTTTAAAGATTTTTTTCAAGCATTTAAAAGAAATTACCACCCCTATGGGGTTGTATGTAGATAAGTGCAAGCCAGGGTATATATATATAAAAAAGACCAAAAAAGCAACTTAGCTTTATACTTAATTGTACAGAGAAGAACCGTCACTAGTGTTCATATGCCGACGCGGCCAGCGTTTCGCGGAACTTTACTGATTTAAGTCGTCCGCTGCGTCAGGGCCACCAGGACATTCAAAAAAATCAAGGCTTCATTTTCCCTGGCCTGTCAGACGGCATGCTGTTCCTCTTGCCTCTGGCTTGCAGAAAGCTCCGATTGTCAAGCCTTTCATCCTTTCATCCTTTCAAGCCTTGATTTTTTTGAATGTCCTGGTGGCCCTGACGCAGCGGACGACTTAAATCAGTAAAGTTCCGCGAAACGCTGGCCGCGTCGGCATATGAACACTAGTGACGGTTCTTCTCTGTACAATTAAGTATAAAGCTAAGTTGCTTTTTTGGTCTTTTTTATATATATATACCCTGGCTTGCACTTATCTACATACAACCCCATAGGGGTGGTAATTTCTTTTAAATGCTTGAAAAAAATCTTTAAAAAATTGCAGGTGTGTGGGCCGATGATTGGAGCAGGAGCAAATACACCGCGCAGATTACTTCCAGTCTGTGACTGTTATGCGTGGGCTCCGATTCTGAGGCCATAGTCCTTTCAACTTTCTGGACTATTAATACTACCGTGCACTGCTAGGTATTTGCAGTATTTAGTTCTGTTTTTCATTACTACTTAAGTTCACACAGAAGACTGATTAAATAGGCAATCAAATTTGGTAGCTGAAACAAAACTTACAAAGTAGATGAGAAATGGGCAACGGAAGTGATGGCTAATAGGGTCAGGAAGTGGTTAATGGAACTTTACATTACATTACATTACATAAGTGATTTCTATTCCGCTTGTGCCTTGCGGTTCTAAGCGGATTACAAGTTAGAAGACTGGACATTTCCAGTAGCATTGCAGTACATATAAACAAGAATGCGTTAAGTTACAATTGTTGTTCTGGACTTTTCCAGGATAAATTGGTAGTAGATAGTAGATAGTGATAGGTTATTTAGACGAATAGAGATTATATTGTCCGGATTCTGTTGTTTAGACGAGTAGAGATAATACTGTTCGGATTCGGGTGTTGCTGGTGGTGGTGTTTGGGTAGTCATGAGAGCATTATCTTAAACTTTTGTGAGGTTATGATGATGGGAAGTGTTTTTTGAAGAGATGAGTTTTGATTTCTTTTCGGAATGCTTTAATGTCTATTGATTTGGTCAGTAGATTGGTGATGGTAGTATCGATCTTTGCTGCTTGTGTCGCTAAAAGGCTGTCGTATAGTTTCTTTCGTCGTGTTCCTTTGAGAGGGGGGTGAGTGAATAGGCTCTGGGTTCTCCTTGATCTGTGTGAGAGGTTACGGTGTAGTCTGTTGTTTAGGTAGCTGGGTGCTGTTCCATGTATTACCTTGTATAGTAGACAGTAGAATTTGAACTGAGATCTTGCTTTTATTGGTAGCCAGTGTGAGTCTAAGTATGCTTTGGTGATGTGGTCGTATTTGCCTAGTGAGTAGATGATTCTGAGGGCTGTGTTCTGAACTGTCTGTAATTGTTTTATCATGTAATTTGGGCATGATAGGTATAGGCTGTTACAGTAATCTACAATACTCAGTACTAGGGATTGTACTAATATCTTGTATTGATCTTTGTTGAAGAATTTTCTTATTTTTCTTAGGTTACGTATTGTGAAGAATGCTCTTTGGATGATTTTGTGGATTTGAGACTGCATTGTGCAATTTCTGTCTAGTAGGATTCCCAGGATTTTGAGTGTGCTTTGCATTGGGTACTTGATTGTGTTTACTTCTAGTTCTGTGAGAGATGGTTTTTTTTCCCTTTCCAGTAGTAGGAATTTAGTTTTTTCCGAGTTCAGTTTTAGTTTATGACTTGACATCCATTTTTCTACCGTTTCCATTATCATTTTCAGGTAGTTTGTGGATAAGGGGTCTTGAATATTAAAGGGGAGGAGGATAGTTATATCATCTGCGTAGCTGAATGATACTGTGTTTAGGGCGTCTAGGGTTATGCCTAGGGATGCTATGAAGAGGTTGAATAATATGGGTGATAATGGTGATCCTTGTGGTACTCCACATGGGTTTGACCATGGGTCGGATATGTGCTCTTTTGATTTGACTTTGTATGTTCGTGTTTTGAGGAAGCTTTGGAACCATTTGTGAACATTACCTGAAATTCAGGAAGTGATGGTTAATGGGGTCCCCTATGAAGGGAAAGTAACCAGTGGAAGTACAGTATAAGTGCTAGATTTAGTCCTCATTACTGTCTTTATATCCCTTGGTTGGGTGGGAAGTGATGATGTGCTGTGACAAAGTGAATCCAATACCAGAAGTGTCATAGTTGTGATGACTGACTGGAATCCACAGGCCTAGGCAGTACATCTTGGTCTAGATGGGGGGAAATTCTGTAAAGAGCCCTAAAAATTAGACACCAAAAAGCTGCACACACAGCTAGTATTTTTAATGTCTTAAAGTTGACAACAATACACCTCAATTCAGGCACAACTACTTGTACGTGCTCTGACAGGTCTAAATGTTTGTCTAAATGTGTTCAACTGACACTAATCTATGAAGATATTGATAGTATCAGCAAAAAGAATGGCAAACTCTCAAAACAATTTTTGTGAGGTACATCCCAAATCAATATCAGCATAAGCTGTCCTCACTTACAACTAGACAAGGCTGGCAGCGGGTCTGATAACACGGGGTTAGTCCTTGAAACAGCCCTAGCGAAACGTGGATCTATGTCGGAGCCTTGTTCAGCTATTCACTAAAGATAAGTTACTAACATAACTAATTAAATGAAAATAACCAATGCTAAAAGCTTAATCGAAATAAATTAAACTAATATAAAGAGTGGTGGTTGAAGTGTGACCGATGAGGAGGCTAGCTACACTGAAATCTGTACCGTAATAGATTTAATCTGGTACAGATGTAGCCGCTGAGGTCCATCTCTTTCTATCATTAAATATGTGTGGTGGAAATTCCTTTACTTTTTGAAGCTGTTTTGAAACTATTGAAATCACTTATTGGAGAGAATCAAGAATTTGCTATAAGTTTTTGATGTTTTTGGACATTTAAGTGAAGACAGCTTATGCTGATACTAATCTATGAAGTGCATACTGGAATAGTTGGAAAACCCATGACCTGCGTGTGGCCCTCCTACATCTCTGCCCCTTTGCAGTTATGTGCTACTGCAAAAATGCAGTAGAAAAACTCATGCTTCTGTAAAAGGTTGTAAAAGCAAGAAATTCCTAAATCAATCTCAGGCAGCTTCTCATGAAAAAGAATTTCAATCATTGTTGCTCACAGCTGTTTCTTATAGACATTTTAGAAAACAGCGAAAAACCTATCTTTTCTCCAAATACCTGACTAGCTGACTCATTCAAATATACGATTATGTTTAATGTTTATAATCTTTTGTAAACCGCGTAGAACTTTTTGGTAACGCGGTCTATAAGTATAATGTTATGTTATTCAGGAAATGGCGCAAAAAAAAAAAACCCAGTGTCGAATGTGATACCCTTTCCGAAATCCTGCTTGGCACCGATTCCTACACCAGACTTATGCTTGTTGAACCCTGGCGACACCCAAGTTAGGCACACTGAGACCATATTCTGTAATTTAGTACGCAACCTTTTGGAATGCCCTGACATACCCATAGACAGGCCCCTTTTGAGTTATTTGCTAGTAGACTTAGGTACTAAGCCTTATAGTGTGCAGCCAGGTAACATCAATAATCGGGCTTAGATAGCAGGTAAAAATGTGCTTTCTGCAAATGATTTTCTAATGGTTATTGCTTTTTAATTCCTAGGTATCTTCTGCAGTATCAGGAGCCTATACCTTGTGAACAATTGGTTACTTGCCTATGTGATATCAAGCAAGCTTATACACAGTTTGGAGGTACAGAGTCTTTAGTCATTTTTGTATCTGATAAATAGGCATTGTGAATATCTGGCAGTTTTATAAGACTCGGAACTGTGTGGGTACTTCCTCCAGATGAAAACTACTCTGCTGCTCTAGCAGCCAGCAACAGAAGGAAATTGATGCTACCTCTAAGAGAGAATGCGGTGATTCTGAGTAGAGAATGACAAGGGGCCAAATTTGTCCCCGTCGGTACTCAATTTCCCCGTTCCATCCCCACAAGTTTTGTCGCTGTCCCTGTCCCATTCCTGTAAGCTCTGCCTTAACCGCACAAGCCTTGAACACTTATGATTTTTAAAGTGTTTGAGGCTTGTGCAGATGGGAATGGAGCTTGCAGGAATGGAGCAGGGACAGGAAAAGAACTCGCAGGGATGGGAAAATGAATTCCCGCTGGGATGGGGAAAAATTGGTTCTTGTGTATAGAAAATTGAATAAATGAATAGTGTGAAAAGCTTCAGCCTTAGATAACCAGAGCTGGTATTGTGACATCACAATGCCTCATTCCACCAATGCCTAAGAGCCAACCTCATCAATGATGTCACAATGGCTTGATTGTCCTATACTTGGCTCACTTCTACCTCATTTTGATTTCTAGAGTGGTGCAGTTTAGAGAATGACAAGGGGACAAATTTGTCTCCGTCCCCACAGGAACTCAATTTCCCTGTCCCATCCCTGTGACTGCCCTGTCCCTGGTCCATTTCCGTAAGCTCTGCCTTAACCGCACAAGCCTTGAACACTTATGATTTTAAAGTGTCTGAGGCTTGTGCAGATGAGGACAGAGCTTGCAGGAATGGGGCAGGGACAGGAAAAGAACTTGCGGGGACGGGAAAATGAGTTCCCGCAGAGATGGGGAAAAAATTGTCCCTGTGTCATTCTCTAATTCTGAGCCAATACTTCCCAGCAGACCTACTTACTGATTTTTCTTATTGAGGTTTTATACAGCAGAAGCCAGTTGTGCGATGTTTTGATCTTGTTTAAACCTCAAGCTTTGATTGATATATCTTTTGACACTGTCTAGAATCTTACTTCTTTTTACTACTGTAAGTTATGATGTGGAGAGTTTGATTTTTTTTTTGTTTTAGGGGTTTCTTGATTTTAATCAGTTGATTTTGTTACAGATTTTAAGTAGATGTCAGCAAACATGAGATTGAAAACAACTGCTAAAAGATCCATAAGTGTATAATTTACAACTATTTGAAAATCTGAAGATTTACAGCCCCTTTTATAAAGTTGTGCAGCAGCAGCCCCGAAGGCCTTTAAATCCCTATGGACTTTGAGATTTAGCCCACACTAAACGGCTTCGTAAAAGAGATCCTTAATTTTCTGAATAAGTTGAACTAAGATACTCCTAATACATTTTATTTATTTGTGCAAGGAAACATATCTTCAAAATGCACCAAGAGGTTTAAAATTTAAAAAAATAAAATAAAAAGTCATCTATTAGAATGAAATTGAAGGAACAATAAAGGGCTCCTTTTACAAAACTACATTAGTGATTCTTCCCCTTCCCAGCAAATGCACCGAAGTCCATTTGAATTTCTATGGGCTTCTGTGCTATCGCTACTGCAGCTTTGTGAAATGGGTCCAGTGTTAAAAATAGTGTGGGAGGACATTGAGGATAGTGTATGCTATTTTAGGTTATTTCTTGCTAAAGTTGAGAGCATGCCACCTTCACTCTGTTTAAAGGGTATCATTTTCTAACTACGCACATTAATAAACGTATGCATTTACTTTTCACTATGCACTCTTTGCTGGATTTTCAAAGTAAAAATACAATGCATGTGTAATTTCACTGGGAAAGTTATCCCCCTGCTAATTTGTGTAGATAATTTTTCTAAGTAAAAAAACAAAAATAGCTTTGAAAGTTCTAAAGAATGCATGAATATGAACATTTCTCTCCAATTCTGTCCTCGGAAGCATTTCAAATTGCTACTAAATTTGCATATGTACAGGCACCTGCACATAGAGTAGACAAAGGCCATTTCTGTGGGGAAACACCATTATATCTACAGAAATTACATTTAATAACAAATCATGGGCTGCAGGAAATGTGAAATACAAGGAGGCATATAAATGAATACTTGGAGCCAAACAAAGAATTAAAAATAGCTAAATTCAGAAGTGTAAAAAAAATAGAATAAGTGAGTTTTAACTATGAGTTTTAATTAGGACACCGGTTTGAAGAATTTTTGAAACATAGGATTTTGAGAGTGAAATTTAGAGAAGGATATTCTGAGTCCTAGAGTGTATGATACAAGGTTCCTCAGAGTTCCTCTTTGTACCTTTTTTGTTTGCTTTTTGTTTATTTTAAATGGTTGATTTCTTTTAGAAGTCCATAAAATACTGAGTGGAGGGAACGGGTAGATATGAATCGCTTGTTTACTCTTTCCAAAAATACAAGGATTAAGGGACATGCAACGAAGCTACTAAGTAGTAAATTTAAAACAAACTGGAGAAACCATTTCTTCACTCAGCATGTAATTAAATTCTAGAATTCATTGCTAGAGAATATGGTAAAAAGCAGTTAGCTTAGCAGGGTTTAAAAAAGGTTTGGATAATTTTCTAAAAGTCAATAAGCTGCTATTAAGATGGACTTTGGAAAATCCATTGTTTATTCCTAGGATAAGCAGCATAAAATCTGTTTTACTCTTTGGGATCTTGCCAGGTACTTGAGACTTGAGTTAGCCACTGTTGGAAAGAGAGTACTGAACTTGATGGACTTCTGTCCCAGCATGGCCATTCTTATGTTCTTATGCTTTAATTGCATGTTCAGTCTAGACTGAAACATTAAAACATGCAACTAGTGGAATTTGAAGAGGGTTGTGCGATTACGAATAAGCTCCTGCTTTATAATTTGCAAGAATGCTTGTTTATGTTTTCTGACTTTACATGTGTGTTTTGGATACATTTTCCTCAATCTATGTGTTTGAACAGGAAAGCGTCCTTTTGGTGTGTCACTTCTTTACATTGGTTGGGATAAACATTATGGCTTTCAGTTGTATCAGAGTGACCCCAGTGGAAATTATGGAGGATGGAAGGCCACTTGCATCGGAAACAACAGCGCTGTAAGTTTAATATCTTGAAAAGAACATCCAATACAAAGCATTGCTGTCTTTTAATCTTAACAACCAATTGCTAATCTTCTTGTACTAGTGTTGAATGAAAGGGGAAAAGGCAAAGGCAATTCAGAAGCTACATTTTCTGAGGAAGGGCTGAGAGGGGGCTCATAGTTGCTCAGAAAAGGTCAGCAAGAATAAGGTGTATGGAGCAATCTCTAAGTAAGGTGGATGAAGGAGTGGCCTAGTGGTTAGAGCTACAGCCTCTGCTCCTTATGACCTTGGGCAAGTCACTCAGTCCTCCACTGTTCCAGGTACATTAGATAGATTGTGAGCCCACCGAGTTGGCTAGAGAAAATGCATGAGTACCTGATTGTAAACCACTTAGATCACTGTTCTTCAACCGCCGGTCCATGGACCGGTGGCGGTCCACAGGAAATTTCTGCCAGTCTGCACAGGGCCGGCGAGTTTGATTAACTTCAGTTTCCTGCCGATCCGCACAGGGCCGGCAAATCGACGAGATATTTTCAGCTGGTCCATGCTGGGCAGGAGAGATCATGGGGAGCCTCCGACAGTGGCTTTCTCCCCTCTCTGCAGTTCTCCTTACTTGCCAGCGCAGCAATTCAGGAAGGCAGCCTTGGGGCTTTTGCTGAGTCATGGCTGTCTCTGATGATGCAACATCCTCTTTCCTCAGAGGCGGCGTGACCCAACAAAGGATCCGAGGCTGCCTTTCCTTAATCGCTGCGCTGGGAAGTAAGGAGAGCTGCTGGGAGGGGAGAAAGCCACTATTGGAGTCTGGGAAGCTACTGGGCAAGGGAAAAAAGGGACAGCTGCTACTGGACCTGGAGAGGGAGAAGGAGAGATGTTGCTGGGAGGGGAGGAGGGAAAAGAGTCTTGGAAGCTCCTGGGCAAGGGAGAAAAAGGGACAGCTGCTACTGGACCTGGAGAGGGAGAAGGAGAGATGTTGCTGGGAGGGGAGGAGGGAAAAGAGTCTGGGAAGCTTCTGGACAAGGGAAAAAAAAGGGACAGCTGCTACTGGACCTGGAGGGAAGGAGAAGGAGAGATGCTGCTGGGAGGGGAGGAGGGAAAGGAGTCTGGGAAGCTGCTGGGCAACGGAAAAAAGGGACAGCTGCTATTGGACCTGGAGGTAAGGAGGGAAGAAGGGAGGGGAGGAAGGGAAGAGAGTTACTGCTGGACAGGAGGAGGAGGGAAGGGAGAAGGAAAACAGGGTCAGATCAGAGGTCCATCATGTCCAGCAGTCCGCTAACGCGGCGGCCCATCAGGTCCAGGACCTGTATAGTAACCCTCTGTCTATACCCTTCTATCCCCTTTTCCTTCAGAAAATTGTCCAATCTCTTCTTGAACTCCAATACCGTACCCTGTCCTATCACACCCTCTGAAATCGCATTGGGTGAAGAAGAACTTCCTAGCATCGGTTCTAAATCTATCCCCTTTTAATTTTTCCGAAGAATCTTTCCCTCTCCACTTTCTCTATGCCCTTCGTGATCTTGTAAGTCTCTATCATATCCCCTCTAAGTCTCCGCTTCTCCAGGGAAAACAGCCTCAGTCTCTCTAATCTTTTAGCGTATGAAAGGTTTTCCATACCGTTTATCAAACGTGTCGCTCTCTTCTGAACCCTCTTGAGTATCGCCACATCCTTCTTTAGGTACAGCGACCAATATTGGACGCAGTACTCCAGATGGGGGCGCACCATTGCCCGATACAACGGCAGGATAACTTCTTTCGTTCTGCTTGTAATACCCTTCTTGATTATTCCCAGCATTCTATTCGCTTTCTTAGCGGCCGCTGTGCATTGTGCCGATGGCTTCATTGCCATGTCCACTATTACCCCCAAGTCCCTTTCTTGGGTACTCTCACTCAATAACAGCCCTCCCATCGTGTAGCTGTACCTCTTGTTTCTGTTTCCTACGTGTAAGACATTACATTTCTCTACAGGAAAAAAGAAAGGAAACAGCTGGCAGGGAGATTAGAGGAGGGGAAGGGGAGAGACAGGCATGAGAAAATAGAGAGATTGATGGGAAGGGGTCAGCAGAAAAATAAGCAGAGGGACAACGATGGTAGATCTGCTGTAGGAGAGATAAAAATGAAGAGAGGAGGCACAAGCCGTATGGAAAGGGGAGAGGGGCATAGAAAGAAGACAGATACCATATGGAAGGGGGAGAGGACAGACAGTGGATGGAAGGGGCAGATGCTGGATTGAAGAGACAGAGAGGGCAGATACTGGAAGGAAGAGAGTGAAAAGAAGATGAAAGCAGAAACCAGAGACGACAAAAGGCAGAAAAAAATAATTTTATTTCTATTTTGTGATTAGAATATATCAGATTTGAAATATATATCCTGCTAGAGTTGGTGTTAGACATAACTGGGGACTGCAAAGCCTAGGCAGTGCTTCTTTAGCTTCCAGCTGGCTTAGGGCGCTCTCTGACCAGGGGGCAGTTGCCCTAGTTGCACTCCCCTAACACTATTCCTGTCATGTGTGACTGCAGTATTTTGTTAGCATGATATTTCTGTGTAGCATTCTGTAATAATTTGGCTTGTTCAGTTTTTTTAATAGTAGAGGAGATATATATATGAAGGAGAGGGGAGATGGGTTTTGTTGATCCTTGCCCTGTATTATTTGTATTTATAATATGACAATTGTACAGAATATTGTTTTTTTAATACTTTAATAAAATATATTCAATATACAATCATAATTGAGGCTTGCGCGGATGGGATCAGATGATTTGCGGGGACCGAGCTAACGGAAATGGGGCGGAAATGGGGTTTTTCAATTTTAGTCCTAGTAGTAGTTTGCCGGTCACAAATAATTCTTTTATTTCTGCTGGTCCACTGCTGGTGTAAAAAAGGTTGAAAAACACTGACTTAGATAACCTTGATAGGTAGTATATAAATGTCTAAAATAGAGAATAACATGGGGAAAAAATTTGTCCCGGTCCCCGTCCCGTCCCTGCAACTACTGTCCCCGTAGCATCCATACAAGCCTCAGTACTGCGGTATTTAGCTTATTCCTTCCTTATAAATCAAAGTTCTGGCTGCTGAACTAGAGAAAGAGATGTTCAGCTGGCAGGGCTTTGTTTATAAATTTTTATCAATACAACTAATATACTACTTTATCCTAAAGCAAAAAAAAAAAAAAAAAAAGGAAATAAATACATTTTTTTTCTTCCTTTGTTGTCTGGTTTTTGCTTTCCTCATCTTCTCATTCAGTTCCTTCCATCCACTGTCTGTCTTTTCTCAGCGTCTTCCATTTGCTCTGTTACTATACCTCTCCCTTCACCCGCCCCCCCCCCCCCCCAATTGGGCTGCACCTCTCTTCTTCCCTCCGCTCCCCCCATAGTCTGGCATTGCTGTCTTCTTCCCTTCCAGCATCTTCTCCCCACTCTCTGTTCCCCGTTTCCCTTCAGCGTCTTCTCCCCACTCTCTGTTCCCCATTTCCCTTCAGGGTCTTCGCCCCACTCTCTGTTCCCCATTTCCCTTCAGCGTCTTCTCCCCACTCTGTCTTCCCTAATCCCCATTTCCCTTCAGCATCTTCTCACCACCACCATCACCCTTCCCTCTCGCCACCTCACCGCCCTTCAGCACCCCTTGCACGGCCCGATTATCTTCCTCCCTTACCTTCGCGGCACGTTAGTAAAATAGCCTGCCTGCAGTCGCGTGTGTGTGGGCGGAAGCTTCTCTGATGCCCACACACATGTGACTGCAGGCAGGCTCGGCCGGCTTCAGAAAGTTACTTTATTAACGTGCCGTGAAGGTAAGGGGGAGGGAGGGAGATAGATTCGGTAGATAGGAAGGAGGGAGGGGGCCGCACGCGATTGGTGACTGCGCGTGTTCCCTCCCTTAACTGCGGGGACAAGGCCATTCACCACTCCATGTGCCCACAGTGAGCACTTTTCCAATAATGTTTTGTAAAGATAGCAGAAATTAGAGGTCAAGATCCACAACAAGTAAGTGAGCAAAATAGAGGATGCAAGGACTGGTAAGCAAACAGAGTAACAAGTCAATAAAAGTCTTTATTTGCTCACATGAACACATAACGTGACATGGCCACATTTCATATTATTTGCATCTGGATTACAGTAGTCCTAAGACATTGGCAAAATTTATTAGCACAGCAATGAGGCACATGCCTGCACTAAAGCTCATTGCATAACTCATACTATCCTTCAGATGTGACATTTTAGGGAGACTTTTAAACAACTTGTTATAGTTATACTTCTAAGTCAAAAAGTAGAAGTACAAGGATGGCCTGCACCACCAGCTGGGCTGTCCTTCTTTCTCTTTGTAAGTAAAATGTTTGCCTTTGACAAAATTGAATTTTAACCTGCAGAGGTAAAAAGGAATCTCTGTGTGAGTGACTCTAAACCAGGGGTGGGCAACTCCGGTCCTCGAGGCCGGAATCCAGTCGGGGTTTCAGGATTTCCCCAATGAATATGCATTGAAAGCAGTGCATACAAATAGAGCAGGATAAAAAACTATTTACAATGTCCAATGTGACATGGACTAAAGCTAAGGGGGGACAGGTTCAGGACAAATATCAGGAAGTTCTGCTTCACGCAACGAGTGGTAGAAACCTGGAATGCTCTCCCAGAAGAGGTACTTGCGGAATCCACCGTTCTAGGGTTTAAGAGTAAGTTAGATGTACACCTCCTTATGAGTGGCTTAAGGTGACATAGGTAAGGGTAAGCTAGATGCGCATCTCTTATGAGAAGCTTAGAGTGATATGGGGACTAATACTATGCCAGGGTACACCTGGCGGGGCCTCCGCGTGTGCGGATCGCCGGAATTGATGGACCTAGGGTCTGTTCCGGAGATGTCACTTCTTATGTTCTTATGCATGCATATTCATTGGGGAAATCCTGAAAACCCGACTGGATTCCGGCCTTCGAGGACCGGAGTTGCCTCCACCCCTGCTCTAAACAGACTGCCTTCAAAGCATTTGATGCTCACTGTATCAATGTGTGTTCTAATTTGCAGGCAGCTGTGTCCATGCTGAAACAAGACTACAAAGAAGGAGAAATGAGCTTGAAGTCTGCCCTTGCTTTAGCTGTCAAGGTGCTAAACAAGACCATGGATGTCAGCAAACTGTCTGCGGAGAAAGGTATTTGGGGTGTCCCTCATGTGGTGCATGCGGCCTACTGTATATTATGAAACTTCTTTGTTCGGTCTGCTGTAAAGAAGGTTCAGGGCAAGGATAACAGACACATATAAAATATATGAACAAACTATTAAGGCCAAGCTTCTTTCTATGCTTACTATACTTTTCTTTGAAGAGAGGAGTTTAGCAAGCTTCAAAATATCTTGGTGCATGTAGATAACATTTTGGATTTTTAAATTCATTCCCCCCCCCCCCCCACACACATTTATTTATTTAAAATCTTTGTAGCCCGCATATCAAAAATCTATGCGGGTAACAACAATATATACAAAGTTAAAACAAACATGACAGTGCATAATAAGACAGCATATAACCTACTATCCAAAACCTGTGCTTAAAAACGGTTAAGGCAGTAAACTACCAATTCTAACATTACTCGTATTTGGAAAGGCCAAGCGAAAAAAATAATGCTTTCAGGCTTTTCAGGTTTAATGCTACATTGCCATTAGCAGTTTGATAATTAAAATAAATTTGAGAATGGGACAGTGATTATTCCCAATAAACTGTTAATTAGAAATTGTTTCATAATGAGCCAAAGCCTTTCTTGTGTCTTGTAACTAGTTGAAAGCAGCTCAGAATTGGTAATGGATTTGCAATGGTATTAAATGTCTGATCCGTTACCTATGGTTTTAAGGACATGGTGAACCATCTTAGAACAGGCCTTACCCCAGATTCTAGGTAGGGCACCTACATTAATGAGGTAACGTCAATTGATTGACACTTCATTAATTGGCAACAATTTGAATTTGCATGTGCGTCTGCTCGAGACGCTATTCTATAACATCTATAGCTAAATTTTATAGCGTGCAACTCAAAAGGCGTGTGGCCATGCAAGGGGCATGGTCAATTCAGGTGTTTCTAGAAGTTAATATCAAAAATATATGCCACAACTAAAAAGACAATATTCTCAACCAAGTTGATATCAATTAAATTTATAGTTCAACATAATGAATGTGCTCAGAACCCCCCCCCCCCCCCCCCCACCACCAGTCATTCAGGCAAAGCAAGACCAAGGCAAAGGAGAACCATCATAGCAACATTCTGTTCTCCTTTGTTCCTCTAACTTGGTCCACCCCCTTCTGACAATCTTTTCTTTGAGAAGGAAGGAGATGGGCTGGGTTAGGGGTCAAAGATTGATTTTGCAAAGGTATAGAGTACCAGTGCGATGGTGGCAGGGGTCAGCATTAGCGATTGAGTCCGGGAAAAAGAGATGCTGGACTGTGTGGGGAGAGAGAGATGGACCTGGAGCTGAGGGCAGAGGAAGGGAGGGAATTGGATGAGGGGGAAGATGGACCTGGGGCAAGGAGCGAGATAGAAGAAAGAGAAATGGACCTGGGGCAGGGAGGGAGAAGGTTGGACCTGGGAGGGTGGAGAGAGAGGGAGAAAGGAAGTTATTGGGGCTGCTCCTCCAGGCTCGGGCCCCCTACAAAGCTGCAGTATGTGTTCAATGGCTGGTGAGGTAACTGAAACCCCGTCAACCAAAGAAATGTACTGCCTGCGTCACCCCTTTCCTCCGCATAATAGAAGACTATCCATATTAAGTCAAACCAATGCTCCATCTAGCCCAGAATCCTATTTCCATGGACAGTGTGGTGTAGTGGTTAGAACTACAGCCTCAGCACCCTAAAGTTGTGGGTTCAAACTCCATGCTGCTCTCTGTGACCCTGGACAAGTCACTTAGTTCTCCACTCTCCCAGTACATTGGATGGATTGTGAGCCCACCGGGACAGATAGGAAAAATGCTTGAAGTGCCTGTATGTAAACCACTTTGAGAGTGGTTGTATAACTGCAAAAAAGGCGGTATACAAGTCCCAATCACTTTTCCCAATCCAGGTCACAAGTACCTGGCAAAAACCCAAATAATATTAGTAGCAGAGATGTCAGCAGAATGCTTCCAGCCACTAACACTTGCACTGCTCCTGAGCATGCTCAGTTCGTCCATGAACTGAGCATGCTTGGGGGGGGGAGAGGGGGGGGGTGTCTGCATTGGCAGTTGGTGACACCCTGTACTTGCTCAGTCTTGAGGAAACTTTGGGAATAGATTTCTTTGACTGGCAGGGGTTTGGCATCCCTACCACAAATGTATGATATATAATGTGGAGGAGTGGCCTCGTGATGAGGTTGCAGGTTCAAGCCCAGCACCCTGGGCAAGTCACTTAACACTCCTTTGCTGCAGGTACATTTGTCAGATTGTGAGCCCAGCAGGACAGACAGGGAGAAATACTTGAGCACCTGAATGTAAACTGCTTAGGTTATAAGTGGTGTATAAATACAAAGAGAAAAATATATAGAGGGCTCTTCAAAGAGTTTCAGCAGTTTCATATTTTCACAGGAAATGGTTGGGGCAGGAGAAGTGGTACGAGGGGTGTTTTAGAATGTCATGTGACTATTCCGTGATGTAATTTACTTTTGAGATATTTAATAAATAGTGTTTAAAAAAATAAGTGTGGGAACCTTTTGGAAGATTCCTCATATATGTATGTGTGGTGGGATGCTGACAATGCCCCCCTGCCTTAATTATGATTAAAAAAATTTTTATTGAAATGCTGCTCTAGATAAAAATAAAATTGATTTAGTTGAGTGGGGTAAATGAAGACACAGGCTAGCAGTCGTGTTCAGAGCTCTAGATCCAGTTCACTGAATACTAAAAGGAAATTGCCAGGGGATTTGGTAAGAGCGGTTAACATATTTAAAAAAAGGCTTGGACAAGTTCCTGGAATGAAAGTCCGTAGTCTGCTATTGAGACAGACATGGGAGAAGCCACTGCTTGCCCTGAATCGGTAGCATGAAATGTTGCTACTCTTTGGGTTTATGCCAGGTACTAGTGACATGGATTGGCCACTGTGAAGACGGGTTACTGGGCTAGATGGACCATTGGTCTTATGTTCTTAATATGTTTTAAAGCAACCCCTAGTCAGCGGTTACCAGTACAGTGGAACCTTGGTTACGAGCATAATTTGTTCCAGAAGCATGCTCGTGAACCAAAGCACTCATATATCAAAGCGAGTTTCCCCATATGAACTAAGGGAAACTCGCTTGATACGTTCCCACCCCCGAAGCCACCGGAGCTGCTCCATACCACCACCACCACCCCCCCCCCCCCCCGCCGCGATCCGGCATCCCCCCCACTCGCATCCCCCCTCCGCCGCAATCTGGCATCCTCCACGCACCCACCCAAACACATTGTCTTACCTCCATCTGGCACCAGCACCAACGCACAGGACATGCCGGTGCCCAAAGATCAGCTCTCTTCCTTGTGATGGGCCTTGAGCATCTGCGCATGCTGAAGGCCTTCTAGTTCTCGTTTTCTGCCGGATCGTCAGGGGGGGGGGGTGCTCGTAAATCAAATCAAGCTAGGTTTCCGAGGCGCTCATTTTGCGAATGTTTTGCTCGTCTTGCAAACCAGTGCACTCGTAAACCGAGGTTTGACTATATTTCCCTGTCTATACAAGGCTGATCCCTGCTCATTACCTTCTAATAAATGCTGCTAGTCCTGTCCCGCAGGACCACATAATTTTCAGTGTTTGGAGCTGTGCTGTACCTGAACATTAGCATTTTCTTACTGTAAATATTGGGTTAAATGGTGCAATACTGAGAAGCAGTTTTAGACATTCTAAGTGCCAGCCAGAATTCTTCACCAGGGAAAATAAAAAACCTCTTATTTGCCTTTTATTTTTTGTTTCTCTTTCTTTCTTTTTGATATTTTTGCTCCTATCCCTCTATTTTTGCTGCTCAATGGTAACCTTCGCACTTCTCTGGCTGGCCTAGGCTCTGACTTGATTCCTCAGCCCTGCCCCAGTTGACGTTCTGCATGAGCTTGGCAGCAAACCCCAAACCTGGAGATGATCTGGGCTCCAAGGGTTCTTTTTGTTTGGTTTTCTTCCTCCTCACCCCCCTAAGTTTGGACTAATAACGTCTTCTGTAACCCTCTCCTTCACAGTAAGAAATCAGTCTCTGCTTATAAATTTTGTTATTCCTCATCAATGGACAAAAATTGCTTCTATTTATAGTAATAGAGCCCTGACGGCCTTAAGTAAGGATCAGCCCTGAACTGGGGCTTGCTAAATTGTTTCTAATTATGTTTCAGTTGAAATTGCAACACTGACTAGAGAAAATGGAAAGACAAAAATAAGGGTTCTGAAGCAAAAGGAGGTAGAAGAATTAATAAAGAAGCACGAGGAAGAAGAAGCAAAAGCCGAACGAGAGAAAAAGGAAAAGGAACAAAAAGAAAAAGAGAAAATATGAGAGCCACTTACAGTTTTGTGCTTTTCTTAAACAGTGGGTGACGGTAACTATTCTGACATACTTGTAATATAAGATTTAAATCTTAATTTCAAAGTTAGATATGTGTGTACTTTTTTATTCTGGAATAAAACTTGAAGAAATTGGCTTTTGTTTATTTTTAATATAGGGTAATTTCAGATAATGGGCTGCAATTAATGCTTTTGTCTCCATGGAGGAAACGGGCCTCAGTTTCAAGAGGAGATGGCTTTCGTTACCATGCATAATGATGGCTGTTTATTTACACGGGGGCAGCACTGTATAAAATTGTAGAACAGTTGGCTGAAAACAAGATCATCCCAGTTCAAATCCCACTGACAAGTTACTTAATTCTCCGTTGCCTCAGGTACAAATATACTGTAGATCGAGTGCTCCAGTGACAGGAAAATACCTCCTGTATCTGAATGTAACTAACCTTGAGCTACAACTTTAAAAAAGGGTGATGCTAAAGCTCAGTCCAAAATCTCATACTGTACCTTCTCATTCCTCTTACATGTTGAAAATGTTTTTTCTTTAGCATCCCTCCAGACCAACATAGAACGGATGGGTTTATGCTCCTCTGCCAGCAGGTGGAGATTGAGACATAATGACTTTTGGCAGTGTAGTACAAGTGGGCTGTGCAGTCCCATCTACAAACAGTCTTCTCAGTCTCCAGCAGGTGGAGGTGATAAGCCTCTGCAGTCTTTCCTTTGGGTGGTTAGGGCCTGTTGGATCTGGTTAGTAACCTTTCTCTTGTCCCTGTTGCTGTCTGGACAGAGCTTGGGGGACCCTCTCGGGGTCTTACTGACCTCGGGGGTGCCACACTCAAAAGGGTCGAGTCCCTCCTCCATTTCCCCCAATTTTAATTCTTTAGAGTAGCCTCAACTTACGCCTTGCCACCCTTTAAGCACAGACTACAGTGGGGTATGTTCTATTAGTCTTTGCAACTGTGGGCTCTGAAATTGTTTTACTGTTTCTTTTTTTTTTCAAACAAAAGCATACCACAGACAAAAGAGAATAAAGGGCTTGAGGCAGCCGTGTTTATCTGGCATTTTTTTGTGCGTAGGTTTACTGCGCATACGATATGAGCACTTTTAAAAAGCAGAAGTGTGTTTTATGTGTGTGCTGAGGTGGTGGATGCAGCCAGCGTGTGCACGAAGTGTTCCAGCCGCTTTGAAGGGGAACAGGCATCGGCTTCAGGTGTCAGTGTGCAGGGTTCTCCTTCATGCATACACCACTCGTCGGTGGGGAGCGCAAGTGAATCCTGGGCTTCCCCTGCTGCTCATGCCGGGGTCTCCACAACTGCTGGCAGTCAGGGAGATGTGGCTTTGACTACCGAAGGCATTGGGGATTCCCTTGTTGTGGCAGTGACTGCTGCTTGCAGCTCTGATTTCATGGTGGAATCTAGTCGGACCTCGTTGACACCTTTGCATTTGGGAGACAGTTTTTTGGCAGGCCTTCCTTCAGTTTTGGCGGGAAGCGCCACCATTTTGCCTATGGCCTCAGGTGACCCTTTTCCTGTTTTAGAGAGACAGGAACAGATCCTATCTGTTCTGCACCTGCAGGGATTTGTATGGTACTGCCGGGGGTTTTCTGCCCTGATTTTATTTTAACCTTATTTATAGGCGGCTGTGGGTCCTGCTCTCTGGGTCTTCTGGGGGGTCTTTGCACGACTGCCTCCTGTTCAGTCTCCCTAACCATTATCCAAGCGGCCGCGAGTGTCTTGGGACAAGGACTTTTTTATGGCTGATCCAGTTTTGCTGGATTAGGACTTGGATCTTGGGGTGGACCCCCAATATCCTCTAGGGGGGTTGGATGATGTGGACGGAGGGTTTTTGGACACACCAGTTGGCGGAGATGCATTGGTTGTTTAGATTTTTCACCGGGAAGAGCTGCAGGAGCTTATTCTTCAGGTGTCTTCGGTTTTGCACTTTGAGGAGGAAGCCAAGTACCCCCCATTGAGTTGACCCTATGCTTTGGAGTATTCGTTAAGCATACCGCTCTTTCCCTCTGCATCAGGATATTCGGGATGTGGTATACGCACAGTGGAAGACGCCGGACGCTCATTTTCACTTGGCGCGGTCCATGGCCAGACTTTATCCCACTCCTAATGGGGATTGGGATACCTCTAAGTCTCCTGTGGTTGATGCGGTGGTCTTAGCTATTGCACATTGACACACTGTGTCTGTTGAGGGCGGTTCAGCCCTGAGAGAACATCAGGACTGTAAAATAGAGGCTCTCCTTAAGCAGAGTTTTGATGTGGCTGCATTGACTGTCCATGCGGCGATATGTGGCAGACTGATGGTCTGGGCTTGTTTCTGGTGGTCTGAGCGGGTCCTTGACTGGAAGTTGGCTGACTGGTCTTTAGTGGATCAGGAGGTAGCTAAGATCGAAATTGGTGCTTCTTATCTCTCGGATGGAATGTATGATCTGTTGAGGGTTTCAGCAAGTCCATGGTCCTCAGAGTAGTGACTCGCCCATACCCTTTGCTTCGAGGTTGGTCAGTGGATGCGGCCTCTAAGTCTCAGCTCAGTAAATTCCAATTTTGAGGTTCCTTCTTCTTTGGGGAGGAGTTGGATAAGCTGGTTCAAGCCTTGAGTAACTCTAAGGTTCCTCGACTTCCGGAGAACCGACCTCGCAAAGCACAGCAGGGTGGTGCCACCCAGAAGTGTTTGTGTGATTTTCAAGGTACTGCCCTGGCCAGTGTTCGGCCCCTTTTCCTTCCAGAGGTCGCTTTCAGCGCATGCAGTCCTTTCAGGAAGCCCGCAAGGGGGGGGGGGGGGGTGTCGGGACTATGCCAGTGGCTCCTCAGCTTGTCCGGCCCAGTGACTCGCTACGTGTCCTTCTTCCAGTTCCAGTGGGAGCCCGCTTGCAAGAGTTTTACTGGAGGTGGACTGAGATTACAACGGATCAGTGGGTCCTAGAAGTGATTTGGGACAGCTATGCTCGAGTTTTCCCGTCCCTTGCCAGATCGTTTCCATTCTTCTCCTTGTCGGGCAACTTAGAAGAAGTAGGTATGTTAGTAGACGCTGCTCAGGTTGCTGGACCACAAAGCAGTGGTCCCAGCCTCAGGAGATTCATACTGGCAGGTACTCCGTTTACTTCATGGTGCCCAAGAAAGAGAGGGAATTTCTGACTTCTCTTGACCTGACGGAGACCTTCCTGCATGTTCCCATTTGGGCCTCCCATCAGCGCTTCCTTTGCTTTGCAATTTTGAGAAAGCACTATCAGTTTTGTGTGCTTCCTTTTTGATTGGCCACAATTCCGCAGACCTTCACCAAGATTATGGTGGTGGTGGAGGGCATTCTGGTTCATCCCTATGTGGATGACTTCGAGTGAAGTTGTTTCAGGAGAGCTCCTGGGTCACATCTCAAGTAGTGGAGTTTCTGCAGTCACTGGGCTGGGTGGTCAACTTGTTCAAAAGCCAGTTGACTCCATCTCAGTGCTTGGAGTATCTCAGAATTCTTGGCTTGGGGAGAGTCTTCCTTCCCAAGGGTTGGGTGTTGAAATTCGCTCCCTCATGGATTGTTGCTGCCCTCAGGCACAGGATTTTCTGCAGGTCCTGTGGTTGATGGCAGCCTCCCTGGAGGTAGTCAGGTAGGCTTGGGCTCACATGTGCCTTCTTCAGTATGCACTTCTTCGGCAGTGGTTGCCATAAATTCATGATCTGGGCTCTCCCATTCCTCTTCAGCAGTTGGTTCATCGCAGCCTGCGCTGGTGGCTACAGTCTTCCAATCTGGTTCAGGGAGTAAGTTGGGATCAGCCCCAGTGGACAGTGCTTCTAATGGACGCTAGTCTCCTCAATTGGAGAGCTCAATGTCTCGGTCGCTCGGCACAGGGCAGCTGGTTGCCAGTGGAGGCTTCTTGGTCAATCAATATTCTGGAGACCAGAGCCATTTGGTTGGTGTTGTTAGCTTTCCAGCCATTGCTGGAGGGCAAGTCAGTTTGGGTTCCCTTGGACAATGCCACGGTGGTGGCGTATGTCAATCATCAGGGGGGAAACCAAGAGTCATCTGGTAGTGCAGGAGGCAACTCTTCTCGTGGAATGGGTACAGGCTCATCTTCTGGACATCTCGGTCTCCCACATAGCGGGAGTGGACAACGTCCAGGTGGACTTCCTCAGTCATCATGTGCTGAATCCCGGAGAATGGTATCTCGGGTTGGAAGCTTTTGAATTGATTGTTTAGGCCTGGGGCCAGCCTGTCATGGACTGTGACCACAAGTGTCAACGCCAAAGCTTCGAGGTTCTTCAGTCGGCGCAGGGATTTCCAGTATCCAACAGTGTTCTCGTGTCCAATTTGTGTATTTCCTTTGTCTTCTCATTGTGAGAGTGGAGTTGGAATGTTTTCATCCTAGCTAGTTTCTGTTTGGCTGTTCGTCAGACTGAACAGCCTCACTTGTACTACTGTCAAAAGTCATTGTCTCAGTCTCCACCTGCTGGCAGAGGAGCATAAACCCATTCGTTCTGTGCTAGTTTGGAGGGACTAAAAGAAAGAAAATTAACAGTTAGGAACCTAATTTCTCCTTTTATAATATTGCCCCGGGCGGGGGGGAAACACATGTAAAGTAGATACACAGAAACAATAATACATGTAGGTGGTCTGGGGCTGTAGAGAGTAGTATATACATACTTCATAAAATACAAGCACATATTTGCATCTACCTCAGAGCAGGCGTAAATTAATCTGAGAGCACTTGTAAGCTAGTGGTGATAATTCTGGATGCCTATTTTATAAAGACACACAGTCTTCTATATCATTTGGTCTGTTTTTGGACATTTTTATACAATACCCAATGACAGAGCAAACAATCCTCAATGACAGAGCAAACAATCCTCAGCAAATGAGTCAATAAAGTGCACAACAGCAGGAGTTGATGGAACACAGGTCAACCAATAATGTTCACAAACAACTTTATTGTATCAATGTGCACTTGACTCAACATGACTCGATTCGGCTGTAGAGCCTGCTTCAGGAGTCTAAACAAGAACAATCAAAAAAGTAAATAATATCTAATATCCAATGCATGTTATAAAATGGGTGTAAAAAAACTAAAACAGTAAAAACAGCAGAAATTAACCACAATGGGAGTTTCCTTAGGCATCTGACCAATTGGAATCTTAGGCCTCTCCCACTGCATCCCAGAATGCATTGAGAAAGATGCCTAAGACTCCGGTTGGCCTAGGTGCCTAAAGCCCTTCCTATGGGAGGGGCCTTAGGCACCTGGGCCAATTAGGGCAATAGGCCCCTCCCCGGTGCATTCTGGGATGCCAGAGGGATGCACTGGGAAAAGAAGGCTCACCATTCTGAAAGCGTGGATGTGCTGGCCAGAGGGAGTGGGCATCCCTCTAGCTGGCCTGACAGATAAAGGTACCGGGGGGGGGGGGGCAGGAGTCATATGTTTAGGGGGTTGCCGGCAGGATGGAGTGGGCATCCCTCCTGCTGGGGGGTTGTTTCAGGGATGCTGGCAGGAGGGAGTAGGCATCTCTCCTGCTGGCCAATTTACAGTGAGGTTTGGGGGTTCCCTGCTACAGCCGCTCAGCTGATCGGGCCCTATTGAGCTGAGGGGAAGGGAGGGGGATGGCCTGACAAGGGGAAGAGATGCCTGGACAGCGGGGCCCAGGGCAGCTGCCCAGTTTGCCCTCCCCTAACGCCGGCCTTGGTCATAGCACCACATGGGCGGGCTCCCCTGATGTTTTCAGGCTCGAGGCATGTGCCTATTGGGCCTACTCTTCAACCTGTCCCTGCTAACCATCTATCCTAGCAGCTATTAACTTTGGCATTGAATTCCACTTACTGTTGCTTCACTCTAAAACTGAAGAGCAAATAAAGGAGTGCTGTTACGATTTTCTGCTGGAACTCCTAAGGGAACTGTGTCAAAGATTGCTGGCAACTGTGCAGCAGCTAGAGTCTCTGGCTGGTCTCTCACCTTCTGTTGTCCTTGGAGCACAAAAAACCCTCACAACTGTCAAAGTTGTCACTTTTACTTTGGCACAAGGGGAATTTGGGAGATCTGGAGCAGCAGTGGATGGGAATCAGCACAATATTGTGGCCAAACTTCAGCAATAATGACATCGAGCAGTTCTGGGGATAACTGCAGCAAATCACGCGGCTGCTCCAAGGGATTTTGACTTTCTACCATTATGTTATTTTGCCTTGAATGTGTTGACGGTGTCTTTTCAGTAATGCAGCCATAGAAAGAACTTTCTCTCCAATGAATCTGGTTAAAATAAAACTGAGAAACAGGCTTTGGCAAGGCATGTTGGAAGCTTTGTTATGCATTATCCCAAAAACAGCAATACTGAGTAAATTCAATTCCGGCATTTATTTTACTAATGATCATTACGATGACATTCTACCTGACAAATATTTTGCAGTTACAGAGGAATAGGGTTTATTATGACCCTAATTATAGCTGATTATGGAATATGAAGAAATACACCGCGCTGTTTTTGGGCTGCTTTTTCAAGGTCAAAGGGTGGGATTTTAAAAAAAAGTATCTGGCAACCCTGGGGGGCCGTAGCTCTGTTCACTCTCTACCTCCCCCCCCCCCACACACACTGATCTCCCATAGCAAAGGAGAAAGTGACCCACAGCACAATAGGTCATTTCCTCCTCCTGTGCCACTTGGACCCAACTGTTTATGTGAACCGTGGAATCGAGGCTCACATCGCTGTGCAGCCATTCACTTCCTTGTCTTCTTGCCTCAGTAGCTTAGCAGTGGAGGAGACAAGAGCTGTTGCCCGTGCCTGCACTGAATTCTGTACAGGATGTGCAGAATTCTACGCATCCATGTGTGTGTGTTGGGGGGGGGGGGGGGAGGAATTCTGTGCAAATTCTACGCGTGCAGAATTCTGAAAGGAGTAAAATGTAAATTACAGCCTCACCCATATCTCTCCCATGTTCTGCCCATGTGAATGCCCCTTACATGATGCCTTATGCCACTTATATGCACTCTTACCTCAAAATAGCACTTTGGGTTGTTTTTTTTTTGGGGGGGGGGTTGCTGTTACTTATGCGCCAAATGTGCACACACCTGCAAAAGTGACAGTATTCTGCACGCTTGTGCACTCAAGAGTTAAGAGGTCATGCCTACCGTTAAGGATTTGGACACATTCGGTCAACAGAATCATTGTAACACTAAGGGCCCGTTTTACAAAGCCGCACGGCAGCAGCCCTGAAGCCCTTTAAGGGCTGCTTTTACTAAGCTGTGCTAGCGTTTTTAGCATGCGCAGAATATTAGCGCGCGCAAACCCCACGCTGAGAAGCTAGAATTAACGCCAGCCCAATGGCGGCATTAGCGTCTGGCGCGCACGCTAAAACCGCTAGCCCAGCTTAGTAAAAGGAGCCCTAAATCTCTATGGGCTTCGGGGCTGTTACTGCACAGCAGTCGCTAATGCGGCTTTGTAAAAACGGGCCCTAAATCTAGTCTGTCGATTTATGATTAGCTGGATTTCCTTGAAAATTTAACTGCAAAACCAATCCTATGCTCAGCCCAATAGTGACATACAGTAGCCAGCTATTTTACCCGACTCCGCGGTTTAATATAGTGAGGCCTAGGTATGAAAATGAGAGACACAGACTGGTGCACATTTTAACAAACCTGATAACAACTGCAGGATCGGGAACAAGGTAAAACCCAGGATCTCCAGGATGCCACCTTCTTTTAAGTCCGGGTTCTCTAACCTTTTTTGGATACAAACTGCTATGTTCATTTTTAGTGTGTGTTCATTAAAGATTTCGCGTCTTGGACACCTTTCCTGCAGTTTTTGCTTTTGTTCCTTGTTCGACATATCACTGCAGTTCTGTTGGATTTTTTTGGTTTGTGTTTACCTTCTTTTATGTGCCCAGCTAACCTGCTGCTGTAACTTTAGTGGGCATAATGTCGACCCACGCACTGCTTCTCTTCCTTCCATGAGTTTACGCCATGGTTAAAACTACAATCCTGTAGCCTCACCCTTATTTCATCATAGTTTTAAGGCAGGGTTGCAGCCAGCGGGGGAGGGAAGAGAAATTGCTGACTGCTGCACAGGTTAAATAATCCCCAAACTACCGAATCATAGTCCGATCCCCGGCAGAGAGAGAGCATGGAGCTGTGGCTTTTCCCTGCTCTGACGTTCCTCTGGGAAAATGTCACATTTCGGAGCGCCCTGTTGTTTCTTCTGGTGTTTTTCCTCACTGCTGATTATGTGAAAAGGAGACCTCCAAGGAACTTTCCTCCACGTCCCTTTTCCCTGCCTTTCCTGGGAAACATTTTGCATATGAATTTCTCTCAGCCTCATGTTGGAATTCAGCAGGTGAGGAGGGCCTCTGTGGGTTGTTGTTTTTTTTTTTTAAGATCCTAGGGTAGCCACGGCAGCTTGCAAGCTATATCTACTATTGCTACTACTAGTTATCACTTATATAGCTCTGAAAGGCGTACGCAGCGCTGTACAGTTTGACATTTATTAGATGGTCCCTGCTCAGAAGAGCTCACAATTTAAGTTGGACAGACAGATATGACATCTAGGGTTAAAGATGCAGAACCCAAGGTGAGAGGAGTTAATAGTTGAAGGCAGTCGGAAAGAGAGGGCCTGACCACAGGGGGAGGGAGGGAGGAGAGGAAGAGATGACTCTCATGGGGGCTGGGAGGGAGGGAGAATGAATACTTTTTTTAAAACTGAGAAATTGGGAGCTTTGGTAAAATTTTGCTTTGAAACATACTTGTATGGTAACTTCATCGTGAGGTTGAAATGCTCCAGATCTTTTTTTTTTTATTTTTTTCTTTCGTTTCGAAAAACAAATGCCAGTATTGTTTCATTATGCATTCTTATACACTTCTCCCTCCCTATTTGCGGGGGTTAGGGGCAGAGCCGGCCCGCAAATAGGGAAAATTCACAAATAACTTTTGGGCCGGCTCTGATCCACCTCTGGACCTTACCTGGTGGTCTAGCGGTGACGCGGGGCAGGAGCCATCTTCCTATACTCCTGCCCCGTGCAGAGTGGTGCTGTGAGTTCCCATGGTCTCACGAGACTACAACAGGAACTCCCTTATTGTAGTCTCGTGAGACCACAGGAACTCACAGCACGGCTCTGCACGGGGCAGGAATGTAGGAAGATCGCTCCTACCCCGGGTCACAGCCAGACCACCAGCTAGACCACATGCTCCTGGGGCGGCTGCTTGCCTCCGATCGCCCCCCTCCGCCTCCTATCGCCTCCCTCCTTGCCCCAATCCATTTTTTTTTTTAAATGCGGGCTGCCAAGTGTTTCTCGGTGGGGGGGGGGGGGGGGGGTGCCTGGGGGAAAAAAATCACGAACATCTAAACCGCGAATAGGGAGGGGGAAGTGTAACCACTGTCTGCCCTTGCCATAAAGGTTCTCCATAGTGTTTGTGTCCTGTAAGAATGATATTGATAGGTAGCAAAATAAAGTAAAGGAGACTGATACGGCACATGGGGGGTCATATTATTGTCAGGAGTGTATCTTAAGGGTGTTGTGAGTTTCAGTGGTGTGTGTGTGTGTAGGAAAACTTTATAGACTACAATAGATTCACGTTAAATGACTTTGCACCTTTTATTATTTTGTAGACTTGGAAGATGTCTTCTTTCACCATATTCGGAGGAACCTATTCCTGTTAATTAATCATTCAAATTTACAATTTATTTTGTTTTGGATTTCTTTTTGCCACATTTAGGGGTCCTTTTATTAAGGCGCACTAAATGCTAACGCGTCCATTATATTCTACCACGCCATAGTAAAAGAGGGGGTTAATCTTCCACAGTGTGGTAAACTCAGTTTCAGGCCACCGAGTACGGCAAGGTGGATGGAAAGTGTCAAAAATTGTACATAACAGAAATGGAGCTCCAGTAGCCAAACAGCCAAATACAAACACATTTCGTAAGAACATAAGAATAGCCTTACTGGATCAGACCAATGGTCCATCCTGCCCAGCAGTCCGCTCATGCGGCGGCTCCAAGGTCAAGACCAGTGCTCCAAATGAGTCCAGTCTCACCAGTTTAGCATGAACTTCTTCAACTTTGTCTTGAAACCCTGGAGGGTGTTTTCCCCTATGACAGACTCCGGAATAGAGAGTTGCGCGGGGACAGAAATCACACCCGTCCCCGCCAAAATCCCACCTATCCCCGTGAGGAATACCTTCGTCCCCGCGAGGAATCCCCTCCGTCCCCACCCGTCCCCGTGAGGAATCCCCACCCGTCCCCGTGAGGAATCCCCTTCGTCCCCACCCGTCCCTGCAAGGAATCCTTCCGTCCCCGCCCGTCCCCGCGAGGAATCCCCTCCATTCCCACCTGTCCTCGTGAGGAATCCTCTCTGTCCCCACCCGTCCCCGCGAAGAATCCCCTCTGTCCCCACCCGTGTTCGCCTATCGCCCCATAAAAGTTACCTGTCCCCATAAAAAGCAGCAATTACTTCAGAAAGTTTAGATTTTTTTAAAGCCTTAGTTTATTTAAACCAACAATAAAATACAATCTTTTTTTTTAACACCCCCCTTCCTTTTTTAATACCCCCTCCTCTCTATAAAAATATATTTTTAATAATAATCCATGAGTCACAAAGCAAGGGTGCACATAGGAAAAGGGAGCATCATAAACACTGCAGTGAGCATTAGAACATTAATCTACCCATTGTTAAACTGAAGCCAGATTAATACAGATCGATCCTGCACAGTCAACGCTAAAAGAAAACAGTCCTTCTCATACATACAGAACACAACCTCCCTACCCTCATACTGGCCCACTTGCTTCCTTGTCACCATCACCACACTCTCCCTACCCCTGATCCCGTCACCATCATTTCTGTACCCCCTTTTGCTTGTTCCTGTCACCAGATTCTCTCCCTTCCCCTTTACCCCATCCAGCCTGCCACTTTACTCTCCCTACATCTCTCTCTGCCCAAGGTGGAAGGCTATCACCTTGGCTGGCCTGTCTGCCACCTTATTATCTAGCCACCTGTCATCCCATGCTCCATTTCACCATTGCCTCATTCGCTCTACCTCTCTTGATGGTCGTCATCTGTCCCTTTTGCTAGTTCTCATATTAGCTATACTGTCTGCTTACTTGTTTCTGCTGTCTTGTGACATCCCCCCCTCTCCCTGTCACCTCACTCTCTCCCTTCATGCTAGCTCTCACTCTTTCTTCTCCTTACCCTGGCCTGCCTGTCACTTCCCTCTCCCTTCCCCTAGCTGTCCCCCCACAATCCCAAGCCCACCCCTGCCTAACCTGTGAACCAAATTGACTCTCCTCTCTTTCCTCCCCCACCTGTCACATGCAGGCCAAGTCCCAGCACTCACCATGCCTTTCCCCCTCCCCCACCCCCACTAACCTGACCTCAGCAGCACCAGCCAGCTCCTGCCAAGTGGTTTGGCAAGGGGAATAGGCCCTCTCCCAGCCAGTCCACCCCAGTGCCCAGGAGCTGCAGCCATCTTCACTAAGGCAGCGGGGAGCCATGGAGGGGGAGGTGCAGGATTCTGGCCTGACCCGCCCCGCCCCCAGAGGTTCTTCCCTTCTCCAGACCCAGTGTCCACACTTACCCCATGCAACTTTGGCCAGCTCAGGTGAGGGCAGGGCAGAACGCAGCTGGGAGCCAGAGAGCCATCCTGCTCATCGTTTGGGCGGCTGCACAAAAGCAACGAAAAGTGAAACACTGCAACTCGGCCATCGGCTCTCCCTCTTCTGGAGCTCATCACGTAGGCAGTAAGCTCAACACAGGCACACATTGGTTCAGCTGCAGCACAATGGGCCAATCATAAATGACCTTAGAACTCTGAGGTTGGTTGTGATTGGCCCATTGTGCTATAGCTGAACCAATGTGTGCCTGTGTTGAGCTTACTGCCTACGTGATGATCTCCATGCCTATGTGACATGCTGCTGATTCGTCGGGAAAAAGACCAGCGCCGGACCAGAAATAAGGTAGGCCTTGAGTCGGGATAGGTAGGAATCCCAGTTCCATCACCGTGGGAGTCCCGTGGACCTAGGAGGGGCCCCGTGGGAGTCTCGTGGACCTGGGGGGGGATCCCTGTGGGAGTCCCGCGGGACCCGCGGAATTCCCGTGCTCCCCATTCCCGTGCAGACCTCTACTCCGAAAGAGCGTTCCAGTTTTCTACCACTCTCTGGGTGAAGAAGAACTTCCTTACGTTTGTACAGAATCCATCCCCTTTCACTTTAGAGTGCCCTCTCGTTCTCCCTACCTTGGAGAGGGTTAAGAGTCTGTCTTTCTCTACTAAGTCTATTCCCTTCAGTATTTTGAATGTTTCGATCATGTCCCCTCGCAGTCTCCTCTTTTCAAGGGAGAAGAGAGAAGGGAGAATAGCCTTACTGGGTCAGACCAATGGTCCATCAAGCCCAGTGACCCTTTCTCACAGTGGCCAATCCAGGTCCCTAGTACCTGGCCAAAATCCAAGGTGTAGCAATATTCCATGCTACTTATACAGGGCAAGCAGTGGCTTCCCCATGTCTTTCGCAATAACAGACTATGGACTTTCCTCCAGGAACTTGTCCAAACCTTTCTTAAAACCAGCCACGCTATCTGCTCTTACCACATCCTCTGGCAACGCGTTCCAGAGCTTAACTATTCTCTGAGTGAAAAAAAATTTCCTCCTATTGGTTTTAAAAGTATTTCCCTGTAACTTCATCGAGTGTCCCTTAGTCCTTGTCATTTTTGTCAGAGTGAAAATTCAATCCACTTGTTTTACTCCACTCAGGATTTTGTAGACTTCAATCCTATCTCCCCTCAGCTGTCTCTTTTCCAAGCTGAAGAGCCCTAACCATTTTAGTCTTTCCTCATACGAGAGGAGTTCCATCCCTTTTTCCATCTTGATCGCTCTTCTTTGAACCTTTTCTAGCACCTCTATATCTTTCTTGAGATAAGGAGACCAGAATTGAACACAATACTCCAGATGAGGTCGCACCATGGAGCGATAGAGGGGCATTATGATATTCTTAGTCTTGTTAACCATCCCTTTTTAAATAATTTGCTAACATCATATTTGCTTCTTTGGCCACCGCCGCACATTGGGCGGAAGATTTCATCGTATTGTCTACAATGATACCCACATCCTTTTCTTGGGTGCTAACCCCCAAGGTGGACCCTAGCATCCAGTAACTGTGATTCAGGTTATTCTTCCCAATGTGCATCACTTTGCATTTGTCCACATTAAATTTCATCTGCCATTTGGACGCCCAGTCTTCCAATTTCCTAGTCTGCCTGCAATTTTTCACAATCCACATGTGTTTCAACAACTTTGAACAGTTTAGTGTCATCTGCATATTTAATCACCTCACTCGTTGTTCCACTTTCCAGATCATTTATAAATAAGTTAAATAGCACTGGTCCCAGTACAAACCCCTGCGGCACTCCACTGTTTACTCTCCTCTATTGAGAAAAATAACCATTTAACCCTACCCTCTGTTTTCTATCCGATAACCAATTCCTAACTGAACTTTGCCACCTATCCCATGAACTGAACTTTGCCACCTATCCCATGACACTTCAATTTTCTCAGGAGCCTCTCGTTAGGAACTTTATCAAAAGCTTTCTGAAAATCTAGATACACTATATCAACTGGCTCACCTTTATCCGCATGTTTAGTCACACCTTCAAAGAAGTCAAGCAAATTTGTGAGGCAAGATCTCCCTTGGCTGAACCCATGCTGACTCCATCTCATTAAATCATGTTTGTCTACGTGTTCCACAATTTTATTTTTTTATAATCGTACCTACCATTTTGCCCAGCACCGAAGTGAGGCTTACCGGTTTGTAATTTCCCAGATCTCCCCTGGAGCCCTTTTTAAAAATCGGCGTAACATTGGCCACCCTCCAATCTTCAGGTACTACAGACGATTTTAGCAACAGGTTACAGATCATTAAAAGCAGGTCAGCAATTTCATGTTTGAGTTCTTTTAGTACCCTAGGATGTTTACCATCTGGTCCTGGCGATTTATCTCTTTTTAATTTGTCGATTTGGCTCAGTACATCTTCCAGATTCACCAAGATTTCTTTCAGTTTATCCGCATCATCCACCCAATAGCATCATACTGCTGTGGTTCCTGAAGGTGGCAGAAACACATCTGTTCAGCTCAGCAGTCAGCAGCTCGGCAGTCAGCACCTTTCTAGCATTTCCCCTGTGCCCATCTCCCTGCCTTATTCATCACCATTCTATGATCCCCTTCCCCGTATTCAGTATCACACCTCTATCCCTATGCCCCCCCCCTTAGGTCCAGCATCTGCATTCTTATTCTCCCCCATGTCTAGCCATCTTCCCTCTGTGTCAATATACCCTTCCATGTCTGGCATTGCCCCTCTGTCCATATACCACCCCCAAGCAGCATTTCCCTTTGTGTCCCTGTTCCTATGTTCCTATCCATACCCACCATCTTCTCTCTTTTTGTATATCTCTCTGTGTCCAGCTTCTCCCCTCTCTTACTCCTTTATACCAATGTGTCTCTCACCCTCGCTTTCCTTCCTCTCTCCGCTATGTTTAATATTTCACTCCCTTCATCCTCTTGGTTCAACTTCTCTGTTTCCCTTCCTTTCTCTCTCCTCCCTGCATGGTCCTGCATCTTTCTCCCTTCCCTCTAGCCTCCCTCCCATGGATCCAACACCTTTATCCCCTCTCTTTCAGCACCCAGGTGTGGGACTGGCATCTCTTTCTTCCCTCCAGCTCCAGTCCCATCACATGGGCCCAGCACCCCTTTCCTTTCCCTCCAATCCCCAGACCAGATCCAGCACCTCTGTCTCCCTTCTCTTCAGCTCCAGCTCTGGAGCTAGCCAGTCAGCACCCCCCTACAGGTCCAGCAGCCCAAGCAACACCCCCACTCCCCTTCTTGAGTGCAGCAGCCTCTCCCCCCTCCCTCCCTGATCGCAGGTCTAGCAGCCCCAGCAAACCCTGCCCCATGGTTAAAAACCAACAACCTGCGATTCCCCTACTGGGTCGGCCTCTTTGCGCCTTCCTCCCTCCCTCCCCTCCCATCGCGGGCCTACCAGTGTCATAGAAGCTTCAGCGACCGAAGAAACAACATCACAGGTCTGCTCCGGGGCCTTCCTTTTTCCAAGTCCCTCCCTCCATTGTGACTTCCATTTTTTTAACTTTTTAACTTGTTAATTTGGCTTAGTACATCTTCCAGATTCACTGAGATTTCTTTTAGTTCCTCCACATCATCACCCTTGAAACTATTAATAGTTCAGGTAGATCTCTTACATTGTCTTCCGTAAAGACCAAAGCAAAGAATTAATTCAGTCTCTAATCTAATCTAATCTAATCTTCCATTTGTGAGTTGCACAAACCTATACAAGCTCAAAGTGAAAGATCAAAGAGGAAGAGGGAAAGAAGAAGGGGGGCATGGAGAAGCAAGGGGAGGGAAATAGAAGTTGGGGGAACTATACAGAGGCTGAAACAGATAATTGTCAAAGAGATGGGTCTTCAGGTTTTTCCTGAATGTGATGTAGCTTGTCTCTTTACTGATTGCTGCTGGTAGTTCCCTGACCTTATTCTCCCTAAGCGCCCCTTTTGCTCTCTGATGTAACTTCTGGTTCCTGTGTAGCTGGGACTCATTAGAGACAGTGAGAAACTCTGGAACTGGCTAGCTGATCAACAATGTTCTGCCTTAATCACTGGTACTACTGACAGGGTATGAAAGGTCAGAGGGAGGGAGGGCTCTAGAAACATATTGTACTGTGGGGGAGGGAGGAGGGAGAGATACTGGAACTCACAGGGTGGGGGAAGGAGAAGAGAGATTCTGGACTACAGGGGGGGAGAGAGGAGGTGGAGGAGGAAAGAGATACCAGACTGTAGGGGTTGGGGTAGGAAGGAGGAGAGAGATACCAGACTGTAGGGAGAGAGAGGAGGAGGAGAAAGTGAGAGATGCTAGACTAAGGGGAGGGGAGGAGGAGGATTCAGGAGCACAGTAAGATCTGCCAAAGGAGAGAGAGAAAGATTGAGAATTTCGGGGAGGGGGAGTGCATGGTTCTGGACATGCTGCAATGGCGAATGAACATCCATACTTTTGGCCCACTCAAGTCCTTTCCAAATCATGCCCCCTGGGTAGATACATGTTCTGCTGTATCCTGGCTTTGTAAAATCATGCTATCAATATCCTTGACTAGAAAAAACAAGGAAGGCAACCAAGTCACATCAAGGTCTGTGAGGGGGAAGCTCAAAGTGCCTAACTTGGCTCACAACTTGCAAACCAAATATAGTGTAATATGTCAAAGAACATGTCACATTATATGATGTTATAGGGCGCTCTCAGTGTGAACCCTCAGTGATAGGAGCACAGCTCCGACACTTCACTTCTGGGCCAAGGCCATAAGCCTCCACCCGCACACCATCATCGAGCGCCCTGTGTGTGCAGAAATCAAACCAATCAACAATCAAAGTGAGTAAATGAAACTCAACACAAGCAACCTGAGCGACCCCCACACAAGCCCTGCCAGCCAAACCCCCTCAAAAAACTCACGCAAAATCACAAACAAAGTCAAAAACCATACCAAAAAGTGAAAAACATGTCCAAAAGAAACAATACTTCCTCTCTGCTTGTGTTCTGTTGGAGGCCAGGTTCCTGAAGAAGGGCTCCTCCCGAAACCAGCGCGGTTGAACCTCTCCTCCTGGCGCGGTTTTTCCGTTTGTGTGACAGTTTTGGATAAGTATTGTTTCTTTTGGACATGTTTTTCACTTTTTGGTATGGTTTTTGACTTTGTTTGTGATTTTGCGTGAGTTTTTTGAGGGGGTTTGGCTGGCAGGGTTTGTGTGGGGGTCGCTCAGGTTGCTTGTGTTGAGTTTCATTTACTCACTTTGATTGTCGATTGGTTTGATTTCTGCACACACAGGGCGCTCGATGATGGTGTGCGGGTGGAGGCTTATGGCCTTGGCCCAGAAGTGAAGTGTCGGAGCTGTGCTCCTATCACTGAGGGTTCACACTGAGAGCGCCCTATAACATCATATAATGTGACATGTTCTTTGACATATTACACTATATTTGGTTTGCAAGTTGTGAGCCAAGTTAGGCACTTTGAGCTTCCCCCTCACAGACCTTGATGTGACTTGGTTGCCTTCCTTGTTTTTTCTAGTTTAGGATTTGTTTGGCAAATTAGGAGTGTGTTGTTGTTGATCAATATCCTTGAAACAGGAATATCTAAGTTCCAGTTTACAAACATCTAGAAATGAATAGGGCTTCTAAAATAAACAGGTCTGTATCCCATAGTTAGTACCTTCTTAATAGTTGGCGCCTGATCCTCTGACCTTCTTTTCCTATAGACACAAAGCTGAAGAAAAGTGGAAAATCAGACCCCACGGCTTTTCCAAAAGAATATGTTAGTCAAGTTTTGCAAATATTTTGCTCATGCAAATTGAACTCTAAGTGAGATATGCTTGGTTTTTCAGCTTGCAGAGAAGCTTGGCAACATTTTCTGTCTCCAAATTGGCAGCTTGCAATTTGTGGTGTTAAATGGTTTTCCGATGCTGAAGGAAGCCCTTGTCCATCAGGGTGAGAACTTTGCTGGACGTCCAAAAATTCCTATTATCTTTGAAAACTTTAAGGAATTTGGTAAGTTTCCATCTGTTCTGTTGGAGTGCTGTATTGATCAAAGTTGCACATCACATCAACAAAGCGTCATCTCAACAAAGCCTGATTTACAGGAATAAAGACTGTGACCAGTGGCGTACCTAGCATATGTGACACCCGGCTCCCATCATTTTTTGACACCCCCCCCCCCCATCTGTATGAAAAATATGATTTTTAGTAACAATCCACACATCATACAAGAGTGTACCTAGGAAAAGGCAGCATCTTACATACTGCAGTGAGCAGTACTTCAATAAACCCATTGTAAAACTAAACAAGCCAGACTAGTATAGATCAATCCTACACAGTCAATCCTAACTGAAAACCATGTCTTTTCGAACACACAGAAAACATCTACGCCTAGTATGTAATCACAAACTAACACCTCCCCCTTTTACAAAATGTAGTGTGGTTTTTAGCCATGGTGGTAACAGCTCAGATGCCAATGCTAAGAAACGCTCTACAGTTTTGTAAATGGGGAGATAGAATAAAAATACGTAGACAAAGGTTAAACTGAAGCACCAAGAAGCTGGACTCTACATACAATGCAACACCACAGAAACAACAATGCATCTCCCATAAAGCAAAAAAAATAAATAAATAAATATAATTTTTTTTTCTACCTTGTCTTCTCTGGTTTCTGCTTTCCTCATCTTCTTGTCACTCTCTTCCTTTCATCCACTGTCTACCCTCTCTCTGCCCCTTCTATATGGCATCTTCTCTCCTTCTATTCCCCTTCCAGAAACTTTATGCCTCCCCCTTCCATCTCTCCCTTCACCCCCATTGGTCTGGCATCCATCTTCTTCCCTTCCTTCCTCCAATGGTCTGACATCTCTCTCCTTCCCTCTCCCACACCCCCATGGTCTGGCATTTCACTCTCTCTTCTCCCTTCCTCCCACTTCCATCAGCATCTGCCCCCTTTCTCTCCCTCCACCATGATTCCATACCATCCTGACCCCCTTTCTCACCCTTCACCATGATTCCATACCACCCTGACCCCCTTTCTCACCCTTCACCATGATTCCATACCACCCTGACCCCATTTCTCACCCTTCACCATGATTCCATACCACCCTGACCCCCTTTCTCACCCTCCACATCCTTCCATACCACCCTGACCCCCCTTTCTCACCCTTCACCATGATTTCATACCACCCTGACACCCCCCCTTTGTCACCCTCCACACCCTTCCATACCACCCTGACTGCCCTTTCTCACCCTTCACCATGATTCCATACCACACTGACCCCCTTTCTCACCCTCCACACCCTTCCATACCACCCTGACCCCCCTTTCTCACCCTCCACACCCTTCTATACCACCCTGATCCACTTCTCACCCTCCACACTATCCTGAACCCCTTTCACACCCTTCCATACCACCCTGACCCCATTTCTCACCCTTCCATACCACCCTGACCCCGTTTCTCACCCTTCACCATTCCTCCATACCACCCTGACCCCTTTTTTCTCCTTCCACCACCCAAATCAGCAAGGTCCCGCGATGATTGCCTCTGCTGAATGAAGATAAAGCATCATTTTAAAAAAGTGGATTAAGCAACCCCTTAACCACCAGTGTCCCCGCGGCGCTCCACATCCAATGCTTACAGTCCACATAATAACAACAAAAAGTGTTTCCAAAAACCAGGTGGTACCGTGCGACTCCTACCTGCCAATCGGCAGAACAAAGTGGCACAGCGTCCCACACCCCTTTCACCGGCAATCTGCGGCGCCGCAATTCTCCAGCATGAAGAAATAACCATTTCAGCCACTTCGTTTATTCGGCATAATCGCGTCTTAGTAGAGATCCAACCAAGAAGCCTGCACTCCTCTGCTCTTAGTCCCGCGATATCTGCGGCTGCCAGTCCACCCCCCCTTCCCTCTTTCACTTACCACTTCCGGAGCAGAGGCAGCAGCGCGGTACCTTCCTGCACTTCAGCGAGGCTGCCCACATAAGTATGACAGCCGCGCTGAGGTGCAGTTCAGAGCAGCGCAGGAGGCTCCGGAGTGTGGACCCGGCCGGCTGTTTACCCCCTTGGAGCGTAAATCCAGGGCGGACCTCCCTCCCCCCTCCGCCTCCCCCCTTGGTACGCCACTGACTGTGACAGTGATTCCACTTACAAACTTTCAGTGCTCTAGACCAGTGTTCTTCATCCACCGGTCCATGGACCAGTGCCGGTCCACAGAAATTTCCTGATGGTCCACAGGGCCAGCACATGCATCAGGCCCAAAACAGTGTTTTTCAACCGCCGGTCTACGGTGCGATCGATGTGGCGTTATCTTCGAGCCAGCTCCCTCTTCCTAACTGATTCGGTGCACAAAACCACAGTGGCTCCTACAGGCATCCTGCGCCTGAACCGGTAGCCTTCTCTCTGACGTTGCAATGTCAGAGGGAAGGCTTCCAGATGAGGCAAGGGACATGCAAGGTGCAATTAGTACTATTATGGGGGTGGGTGAATATTGGGGAGAGATGGGCGGGGTCTGGCCCACGACGGGCGGGGTCTGGCCTACGACTTAGTCCCGTGTTCTTCAACTGCTGGTCCACGGACCAAGGCCGGCCCACAGAATAATTATTTTATTTCTGCCGGTCCATAGGTGTAAAAAGGTTGAAAAACACTGCTCTAGACCACCACTGAAATACAGGGTGGGCCACGGAAAAGTAGCCTTCAGCGATAGTATGACAAGATGAACGAGCAAGTGGATTGTTTTTATTCACTTACCCCCAAGTTACAACTTGCGTTTCGATAATCGATCCGCTTCGCACATAGCCTCCCACAATCACTATTCGCTGTTCCAGAGAGAACACCATCTTTCTGGTACTGGTATTACAGGCAGGCTACTTTTACGTGGCCCACCCATTCTAGGTGTTTCATCCACATGGAACAACAGTAGTGCAGACTCAACATGATCCATAGTAGTGCTAATAATCGTCACATATACAGCATCCGGAACCCCTGAGGAAGGCTTTCACAGCCAAAACACGTACTGTGTTGGGTCTGTACTACTGTCGTTCCATGTGGATGAGTTTGTATCCTATGAATATTCAATAAATGCTTGTGATCTTGAACCTTTTTGTGAACAAGTGTGTATCTTATAAGACTATTATATTTGCGTCACGAACATCAATTCTACAGCTTCTCCTAATAATACTAAAACATCAGGTACAGAAAAGACCACCAAATTTGACAGGATAGCAATAAATATTCATACAAGGCAAAAACTATGAAAGGGTTAGAGAGCTGGAGGACAGGGATCAGGATTATTCTGTCAACCAGGGTTAACGAACACCACCAATTATACATAAGGTCGGCCATCAGCTCATTCAAAAAAAATAAGTTTTGAGATGTATCTTAAATTTAGAAAAGGAAGCCTCAGATTATAGAACTCACTTCCACCATATATACAATTTTGGTGCCATGAAAAAATATGCGAGTTCTAAACGGGCATGTTTATGTGAGGGTAAGACTAGGCGATGGAAGTCCAAAGACCTGTTTGGAGTATATGATAGATAGATAGGCGGGAATGTTCAGGTGGTAAACCACTGAAATTTTAAAACAGATATCTTCTATTATAATTCAGATAGAACAGTGGACAATTGATTTCAAAGTGAAACTCAATACGGAAAAGACCAAACTTTTCTTGGCTAGTCCCAAAGACAAAATAACAAACTCATTGCTTCATCTTAATGGTCATGACTACCCGATTATTAAATCTATCAAAATTCTGGGAGTCACACTAGACCGACATTTAACACTAGCAGAACACACGAACTTAGTGGTACAAAAATGCTTTTTTACATTGTGGAAATTAAGAACCATAAAAAAATATTTTGATCCTTTATCGTTCAGACTATTGGTGCAGGCATTAGTTTTATCTATTTTAGATTATTGTAACATCATCTATTTAGGAGCACCCAAAAAAATTCTAAGGAAATTAAGGATAATTCAGAATACAGCTGTTCGACTGATTTTTGATTTAAAAAAGAACAACCATATTAGTCCATATTATCATTTACTTCATTGGCTGCCTTTGGAGGCCAGAGTATTGTTCAAATTTTCCTGTATCTGCTTTAAGCTGATATCGGGATTGTCTATAGCTTACCTTTTTCCTCATTTTGTGTTGCATAGACTATCAAGAGAAACTAGAAACTTCTACTTATTTGCTTATCCCAAAATTAATGGGTGTAGATATAAGACCTTCTTAGATAGGACCCTAGCATTTCAAGCTGGTAGGCAACAATCTTGGTTAGGTAAATGTATTCAGCAAGCTATGTTATCCTATTGCAGTTTTCAGAAATTAATTAAGATCACTTTGTTCGATAAGTTTATTACTTAATGAGAGTTTTATTATTGAAATTCTATTTTACAAATATTTGTATTTTTACTGTATTATTGTATTTTGCTGATTGTCCAGATCTTTGTAGTGTAAACCGCCTAGAACTTTTGGTTATGGCAGTATAAGAGAATAAAGTTGTTATTATTATTATTGAATGTGAGAGAGAGAAAATCTCTTAAATTTGATTCAGAATTGAACTTGAAGCCAATGTGGTGAATGCATGCGCTTCCGGAGGTTGTGATAAGCCAGAGCACATTACAGGGGTTCAAAGAAGGTTTGGATAGGTTCTTAAAGGATAAGGGGATTGAGGGGTACAGATAGAAGTAGAGGTAGGTTATAGAAATGGTCAGGAACCACTTCACAGGTCATGGACCTGATGGGCCGCCGCGGGAGCGGACCGCTGGGCGCGATGGACCTCTGGTCTGACCCAGTGGAGGCAACTTCTTATGTTCTTAAAACAATGACTTGTATTCTGGTTTTGCAGGGCTGGTACAATCTAATGGGCATGCCTGGAAACAGCAACGGCGATTCGCCTTATCAACCCTCAGAAATTTTGGTCTTGGCAAAAAAAGCTTAGAAGAAAGAATCCAGGAAGAGATCAGATATCTCTTGGATGTTATAGAGGAAGAGAGAGGTGAGTACTGGAGGAAGAAATATTTTATATTTTAATATAGTTTTATTGAAATTTCCCAGCATCCTAAAAATATTCAAACTTAACTTGTACAACAGCAACCCTATACAATCCCCTCTCCCTCCACCACAACCCCCAAACCCTCCCTTCCCCCATTTCCAGGAACACAACATACCTCTCAGAAGGTTTGACTTTGGACTCTTATAACCCTCTGGGCAATAAACCCCCTACCCCCCTCTTACCCCTCTCCAACCTGATATCATTACAGGAGGTGTCTGGAGAAACACATTTGCAAGAAGTCCCTAAAAAGAGCCCAGAAATTCACAAGGTGTTCAAGATTAAATTCCACCCATTTGGAGATAACGACTGAAGATATGGATTCCAAATCATCAAAAAGTTTTTTTTTGCATCTAAAGGACCCTCTAATGTCCTAAGTTGCTTCCCAATGAACCAATAAATTATTCCTCCAATGCCAGTCCACTGGAGGAGACTCTTGTGTTCATGATTGTAAGATGCTTTTTCGTGCCAGACATATCCAGTAATAACTGTTCAGGTGTTCCCCCCCAATTCTACTAGCCAAGAAAGCAGCCATATATCTGGTTACTTTTTTGGCTGAGTATGCCCAAAAGGCATGAAAAAAGTACCCTGAGGTTTTGGGTTCAAAATCTCACACTGCTCCTTGCGACCCTGGGCAAAGTCACTTAATCTCCCCATTGCTGCAGGTACATTAGATAGATTGTGAGCTCACCAGGATAGACAGGGAAAAATGCTTGAGTACTTGAATAAATTCATCTAAACTGTTCTGAGCTCCCCTGAGAAAACAGTATAGAAAATTGAATAAATAAATAGCATGAAAAGTTTCAGTCTCTGATCACCAGAGCTGGTATTGTGACATCACAATGCCTCATTCCACCAATGCCTAAGAGCCAACCTCATCAGTGATGTCACAATGGCTTGATTGTCCTAGACTTGTCTCACTTTTACTATGCTTTGATTTCTAGAGTGGTGCAGTGGTTAAAGCTACACCCTTAGCACCCTGGGGTTGTGGGTTCAAACCCATGCTGTTCCTTGTGACCCTGGGCAAGTCACTTAATCCCCCATTGCCCCAGGTACATTAGTTAGAGTGTGAGCCCACCAGGACAGATAGGGAAAAATACTTGAGTACCACTTAGGTTCTATGTGGTATATAAATAAATAAATATTCAAAATTATTTAACCATGCAGGCTCCTCTCCTGTCTAGTTAAACCTCACTGAGTAAGCCGGGAGGGCATTTAACTGGCCAATGTTACTGAATCTCCTCTGATCACCATGGCACTGTTAGGGAGGGGGATAGAGTCAGTGTTATCCTGGAAGTGAATGTATGTGCCCAAAATTTGTGTGTAGCAAAGAGGATGTGTAATGAGGTAAGCGGATTAATTCCCTGGAGTGATTTTCAATACGATGTGTGTAATATTTACAACTAAGCTGGAATCTTTGTTATATTTTCTAGGACAGCCCTTTGACCCTCACCTTCACATTAATGAATCAGTTTCAAATATTATCTGTTCCATCACTTTTGGGGATCGGTTCGAATACCATGACAGCCGGTTTCAAGAACTGATAAGGTTGTTTGATGAGAGTCTACGTTTGCAACTAAGTCCTTCTAGCCAGGTGACGAGACCTTTCAATATGATTTCCAGATATTCACACTGAAAAAAACCCCCAAAAAAATCTGATGGCGTCACTTCAGGCAGTGCTGAATGAAAGGAACAGATGAACAACCGAAATAATGCCAGAAATCCAAGCAGAAAACACGGCAAATAGCAAAATTGTTTTGGCATCAAAACCAAGGGTTCCTTTTACAAAGGTGCGCTAGCGTTTTTAGCGCAGGCACCGAATGAGCGCGCTAGCCGAAAAGCTACCGCCTGCTCAAGAGGAGGCGGTAGCAGCTAGCATGCGCGGCATTTTAGCATACGCTATTCCGCGCTTTAAGGCCCTAACGCACCTTTGTAAAAGGAGTCCCTTGGCGGTTGGCAATGTATCAATTTCAGCACAGGAGCAATATCCATATTCAGCATGCTATATGTAAGCAGCACGGAATATATTTGTTAAATGTTATGAATCAGGTTTTCTATTCCACCTTTACCTATTCAGTTCAAGGTCGGATTACATTACAAGAGGTTGGCTCAGTTAACCAGGAAGTTACAATGGGCAGTTTGACACGGACATTCAGTAGTTGCTAGTATAGGTAGGTCAGTTACTAATACAGTTAGATTATAGTTACAAATATATAGTTACAAGTAAGTCATCGTTGGCTCGTCGTTATTTCTCAGGGGTTGCATTAAGCAGTTTTAAAATGGGCTTTTACAATTACCATTTCAGTTGCTTCAGGGTTGGCTCCTTATCATGGTACAGAAATGAACATAAGAATAGCCTTACTGGGTCAGACCAATGGTCCATCAAGCGCAGTAGCCCGTTCTCACGATGTCCAATCCAGGTCACTAGTACCTGGCCAAAACCAAAAGAGTAGCAACTTTCCATTCAGAATCCTAAACAATGGCAAGATTCTGGAATCCCAAAGAGTAACAAAAGATTTCGGAACCCCAAAGAGTAGCAACATTCCATGCTACCAAGCCAAGGCAAGCAGTGGCTTCCCCCATGTCTTTCTCAATAACAGACTATGGACTTTTCCTCCAGGAACTTGTCCAAACCTTTCTTAAAACCAGCTATGCTATCTGCTCTTACCACATCCTCTGGCAACGCATTCCAGAACTTAACTATTCTCTGAGTGAAAAAAATTTCCTCCTATTGGTTTTAAGTGTATTTCCCTGTAACTTCATCTAGTGTCCCCTGGTCTTTGTAATTTTTGACGGAGTGAAAAATCGATCCACTTGTACCGCTTCTACTCCACTCAGGATTTTGCAGACTTCAATTATATCTCCCCTCAGCCATCTCTTTTCCAAGCTGAAGAACCCTAAGCGTTTTAGTCTTTCCTCATGCTATCATTGATCACTGCTGGTCTTTGACCTGTGGGCTGCCGCATGAGCGGACTTCTGGGCACGATGGACTACTGGTCTGACTCAGCAGTGGCAATTCTTTTTCTTTTTTTTATTTTGAAATTTCAAATGTTTATAAAGAAACATAACAAGATATGGAAACATAACAAATCATTTTACATTATTATCATTACAAAATCTGAAATTCCATCTAGCCCTTATTAAAAGAAGAGGTGCACTATTTAAAAACAGAAATCTATTTCAAAGGAAAATAAAAGGAAGAAAACATCTTTCTTCTATATAGGCATCTTTTTCAGTTTGGAACTTGAGGCTCCTCAATTTGAGAATAGCCATCTCAACCAAGAAAATATATAATCCCCCATTATTTTTGATCGAGAAATTGTATTAACTGAAGCAGTGGTCATTCTTATGTTCTTATTTCAATTCTATGAATTGGAGCCATAATCCAGGCCTAAGGCGCACCAAAATGTAGGCGAGGCCATGCATGTCAACTCAATGATTGTGACTTAAGTGTACCATGTCACATAAACCGATCCAAATAAAATCTGAGGTGACCTTTAACCCCACCCCCCAAAATAAAGAGGAGGAAAAAAGATTGACTCGAATATAAATTGGGGGTTTATATTCAAGTGCCCTGCCAAGCTTTACCCCCAGCCCCCCCCCCTCCCTGTCCTGCTAGGCTCTGCACCCAGCCCCCTCCTTCCCCTTCCTGATGTCTTGCAGGCCTCCCTCGGGCCTGCCATAAGCACTGGTGGGCCTGTGGTGGGCTGGGAAAGGAGGGATCCCTCCCACTTCATGTCCTGGCTAACTCTGACATATCTCACCTCCCTCCCACCTCCTAGATCAGGGCTACCCAAGTCCGGTCCTCGAGATCTACTGGCAGGCCAGTTTTTCTGGATATCCACAATGAATATGCATGAGAGAGATTTGCCTGCACTGCCTTCTTGGTATGCAAATCTCTCTCAAGCATTATTCAATGTGGATATCCAGAAAGCCTGGCCTACCAGTAGATCTCGAGGACCGGACTTAGGCAGCCCTTTCCTAGATTTTTTGAAAAACCTACCTTTAAAGCCCTGGTGGTCCAGTGATGAACCGGGGCAGAAGCGATCTTCCTAAGCTCCTAACCAATACAGGGTTACTATCAGAAATGGCTGCCACGAGTTTTGGTGGCAACCTTGTGAGTTCCCACGATCTTGCAGGGATGCTGTGAGAACTCATGCGGCCATTTCAGATTGGCCTAGTTCACTGCTAGACCACCAGGGCTTTAAAGGTAGGTTTTTAAAAAGTCTGGGAGGCGAGAGAAACATAGAAGATGATGGCAGAAAAGGGCTACAGCCCATTAAGTCTGCCCACTCTGCTTACCCACCCCCTGTCTATGCCCTAATGACCCAATTTCCTTATCTTGACCCTCGTAGGGATCCCACATGGGTATCCTATTTATTCTTAAAGTCTGGCACGCTGTCTGCCTCGATCACCTGCACTGGAAGCTTGTTCCAATGATCAACCACTCTCTCTGTGAAGAAATACTTTCTGGTGTTGCCATGAAATTTTCTGCCCCTGAGTTTGAGCGGGTGCCCTCTTGTGGCCGAGGGTCCCTTGAGAAAGAAAATATCATCTTCCACTTCGACATGTCCCGTGAGATACTTAAATGTTTTGATCATGTCTCCCCTCTCCCTACGTTCCTCGAGAGTGTAGAGCTGCAATTTGTTCAGTCTCTCTTCGTACGAGAGACCCTTGAGCCCCGAGATCATCCTGGGTGGCCGTCCGCTGAACCGATTCAATTCTGCACACATAAGAGAGGGAGATGGAATGTATCAGAGTTGACCAGGATAGGAGACAAGAGAGATCCCTCCTGTTCTGGCTCACCACTGGAATACCAGGGCTTATGTTAGGCCCGGGGAAGGTCTGCAACAGGTCCGAGAGGGGGACGGGTGGCGCTGGCCCAGAAATCTCAGTTTATATTCAAGTATATATGGTAATATTACTAGGCAAAACACCCATGACATGCCCATGTTCCACCGAATAAACCAATTCCCACTTATATGCAAGAGTGCAGTATGCTACCTCTCTAGGTCTACTTATATACAGGATGAGGCCTCAGTAATGGAGCCTACGCACAGCCGTATTCACTGACTGGATTTATCGGCGTAGTTGCTCTGCTCCTTGCTCCAATCACCGGCCGCACACCTGTATCCCCTTACTTTAGCAAATCGTTTCTATCCTTTTTATTAAGTAATAAATATTCTAAAAGTTCTTCAATAGGTTAAATTTACTCTATGATTTCTTTTCTATACAAAGTTAAATCTTTTTTAGCTTCATAATATAATTTCTTTAATCTATAAATCTTTTTCTTATTTTTATTAATTTCCAACTTGTCTTCTACTTTACAGCTATTCGCATTCTTCGGATTCGTCTGCACCATTTCATTTCACTGAAACATTACTGAAAGGCTACTTAGCTTCAGTCAGTGCTAGTGTATCAAAATTACTGCACTCTTGCATATAAGTGGGAATTGGTTTATTCAGTGTTATTTCGTTTATTTATTCTCCACTAGGGAACTGTAATTTAGTCTGTTAACTAGATTGATGCCCATGTTCCAACCACATTAATGCCCCTCCACCCATGTAGTTGTGCACTAAAGGACTTACGTGCACATTTTCTTGAATAGTACCTAGTGCTTGATGCCAATAGGGGCATAACCAGACCTGCCAGTTTTGGTGGGTCCAGATTTAACCTGGGTGGGCCTTGCCCTACTCACTCCCACCCCATATATAAAAAAAAAAAAAAACAACCCCCACAAAAAACTATATATATATATAATCCTAAGTATCCTAGACTATTGCAACATCCTCTACCTCCCCTGCCCTGCAATAATGATTAAACAACTACAGACAATTCAGAATACAGCTCTGAGACTCGTCTATTCATTGAAAAAACATGATCACATTACTGAGGCATTCATCAATTCTCATTGGCTTCCAATCCAGGAAAGAATACAATTTAAATTCTACTGTATACTATTTAAAACTATAAATGGAGACAGCCCAACCTACCTAAACGACCGCCTCATCCAAACCACCTCTACCAGGCATAGAAAACCCCCCCCCCATTCACTTACCCCCCAATCAAAGAAGTAAAATGGAAAAAACTATACAACGGACTACTGGCCACTCAGGCAGCGAAGATAGACAACCAAGCCTCCAACCTATTGACAACAACCCCAGACTACAAGATGTTCAGAAAGGAAATAAAAACTATACTCTTCAAGAAATCCCTTAATAAAGCTTAATACCATGATAAAGCTTAACTCCCCTCTTACCATCCCCTCCCTAACCCCAGATCCTACTTTTTCCCTCTTTTGGAAACCTTCTCTGATCTAACGTTGTAACCCTTCTTCCATAACTCTTTTTGTAATCCGCTTTGAACCGAAAGGTAATGGCAGGATAGAAATCTGTAATGTAATGTAATATATATATATATATATATATAGATTTTTGTGGGGTTTTTTTTTGTTTTTTTTACCTTCCCCTCTACTCCTACATCCATTTTTCCATCCCCTCTGACCCTACTCACTTCTTGCTCAGTCTCCTCTCCTCCTCAAAGCGGCATCTGCTCCATCTTTCTCTGAAACACCTTCCATGGTCTCCTTCAAAGTCATCGCTGGTGACCTGGATTGGCCATGTGGAAACAGGACACTGGGTTAGATGGATCATTAGCAATTCTTATGTTCTTATTATATGTTCACTATGGCCAAAGAGTGTGCACTATTATCAGAAAACAGACAAAACAACGAAATGGCCAGAATAACGCAAATAAAACATGAATTCCGGTAAACAACATGGGAAATGCCTCAAAACAAAACTTTTCTGGCTGTCCATTATTATGTGAGAGAGAATCGAGGCGCTGCAAGGGGCCAAGCTTGCAGATTTTACTGGCTTATTCAGGTGGGCAGGGCCTGAGACTGGATCCTATTTCGTTTTATTTTGAATAAATGAAATGATTAAAAAGAAAAAAGAAACTACATTTTTCATATTTGCACACCCTGAAACAGTTGTTGTTTTTTTTTGCAGCCATGTTACTCAGCCTGGTTTGTACAGATGTACCCTCCAAATGCTGATCGTGGTCTTACTGTGGTTTTTAATCTGACATATTAAACCAGAACCCAGTCCTAAATATTTGATTCTTCTGCTTTATACTTTACGTGAAGATTAAGTCTTTTTTTTTTTCCCCCTTTGATACGTTTTTATAGTTTTTTAATGCATTCCCAAATATAATGAGATTCCTGCCAGGATCGCACAAGAAAGTATTTTCAAATTGGAAAAAAGTGAAATGTTTTGTGAGACAAGAGCTTGAACGACACAGAGAAGACTGGAATCCTTCTGAGCCTAGAGACTTCATTGATGCATATTTGACGGAAATGCAGAAGGTGAGAGGAGTCTCTTGAAATGCATTTATCTTCCTGCATTATTCCTGTGCACATGTGGATGTCTTATGGTTGTCTGTTCGATGTAGTTGTGCTCTTATGTCACAACTGGTTTGTTTCATACCGCTGAAGAACTATTGTGAATGAAAGAGGAGCGGAACTTGGGTGTGATAGTATGCGATGATCTTAAGGTGGCCAAACAGCTTGAAAAGGTGATGGCAAAAGCTAGAAGAATGTTAAGAGTACATAGGGAGAGGTAGGGCCAGTAGGAAAAAGGAGGTATTGATGCCCCTGTATAAGACACTGGTGAGACCTCATTTAGAATATTGTGTGCAATTCTGGAGACCACACTTTCAAAAAGATATAAACAGGATGGAGTCAGTCCAGAGTTAGGCTACTAAAATGGTCAACCTTCATCTTAACGCGTATAGATCTCAATATATATATTTTGGTGGAAAGTTGGAAGAGGGGAGATATGATAGAGACATTTAAATTCAAAATTTGTATAAAAATGTTATTAGCCAAGTGGTGGGGATACCCACCACTTGGCTAATAACATTTTTATACAAATTTTAAATTTATATTTTGTTATTTCAATTAGTATTTTTGAGAGACATTTACACTTCCCTCCTCCCTATTTGCGGTTTTGATTATCTGCATTTTTTTCCCCCAGCCCCCCCTGAGAAACGCTCATTGTCATTGCAAAAAAAACCAGCCCTGGGACTTGGAGGGAGGCAATCAGAGACGGCGGGGAGGGGGGTGATCGGAGGTGGAGGGGGGCGATCAGAGGTGGAGGGGGGCGATTGGAGGTGGCGTGGGGACGATCGGAGCATGGACCTTACCTGGTGGTCTAGCGGTGATGCGGGGCAGGAGCGATCTTCTTACACTCCTGCCCCGTGCAGAACTGTGCTGTGAGTTCCCATGGTCTCACGAGACTACAACAGGGAGCTTCTGTTGTAGTTTCGTGAGACCACGGGAACTCAGCAGCATGGCTCTGCATGGGGCAGGAGTGTAAGACGATCGCTTCTGCCCCGTGTCACCGCTAGACCACCAGGTATGGTCCGGGGTGGGTCAGAGCCGGCCAAAGGTTATTTGCGATTTTTCTCTATTCGCGGGCCGGCTCTGCCCCTAACCCCCACAAATAGGGAGGGAGAAGTGTAAATACCTACATGGCATAAATGTGCATGAATCAAGTCTCTTTCAATTGAAAGGAAACTCTGGAATGGGGGGGGGGGGGCAAAGGATGAAGGTGAAAGGGGATGGATTCAGAAGTAACCTCGGAAAATACTTTTTCGTGGTGAATGCATGGTACGGCCTCCTAGTGGAGGTGGTGGAGATGAGAATGTATCTAGTAGTAGTATCTGAATTCAAGACAGCTTGGAACAAGTACATTGAATTTCTAAGGGAGAGGAGGGGATAGTGAATGGCATGGTTGGGGAGTCTAGGAAAGCCATATGATCTTTATCTGCCCAGTCGGAAGCACAAAATAAGGCCATTTCTGAAATCCGAACCGCTAGACGTCCAAATATATATATATTTAAAATCATCTACTTAGACATTTAGATCAGAAAGTCCAAAGTTATACCCCATGTTCGACCATAAAATCACCCAAGTTGGAAACGTCCAAATGAACTACATATGGACATGGGAGGGATCAGCATTATGATGGACTGGCCCATAGACATGCCAACAGAGCAGTGGGGCACCTTAGAGGGTACTGCTGTGAACGTCACATAAAGGGTGCCACATAGACATCTTACCATCCAGGGTTAAAAGTTGTAGTGAGCCCCACCAACTCCTTCCAAACCTATTATACTCACCTGGCTACCACCCCAATAGCCCTTATGGCTATAGGTGGTATCTATATGGCAGTGGAGTAGGATTTTGGTGTGCTCAAACATAAATGTGGGAAGAGTGGCTTATGGGTCTGGACCCTCCTCTCTATGGTTCACTAGCCTGCTTAAGACACCTGTGTGATTCTATAGTAGGCTTTCCCATAGGAGATACTGCCGTTCTACAGACAAGTATGGACTGTTAAATTCAAATGTTTGTAGGAGGGGGGTCTGTGACCACTGGGGAAGAGTGATGGGTCAGTAGTTAATCCATCCAGTGTTCATCTGGCCACCCAAAGACCGCTCAAATCATGCCTTCCAACATACCCCTTTACTCTCTGGATGCACAGGGGGTGAAATGTCTCACTAGATGCCCAGGAAATGAGTTTTGATTATCGGCACTTGGATGTTTTGGTGAGAAAAACGTCCAAGTGCTGACTTAGACACCTTTTGGACTTTTGGATGTTTTGATTCTGAGTCCCATAGTTTTCTATCCAGGCTGAAAATAATATGAGAGCATGTATCTGCTACCTACTTAATTGAAAACAACCTCTATGGTAAATTTCCTTAGGGTCAAAGCTACAACATGCTATAAAGACTGTGTATAAGTTTGACTCTCACTCCCCTTCTTTTTTTTTTTTTCTTATCAAAGACTGCAGATGACGCTGATTCTAGTTTTAATGAGGATAATTTGTTACAATCCACTCTAGACCTTTTTGTGGCTGGCACAGAAACAACGTCCACTACCCTTCGTTGGGCTCTTCTCCATATGGCGATGAAACCAGAAGTCCAAGGTAAAATTAGTACCATTTCAAAGCTGCTTATCTCACCTTGTCTTTTTATTTTTTTATGTGTAGAAAAAAAGTGTTTTTGAATAAATTTTGAATTTATTTTTGTTCAATACATTTTATTAAGATTTTTTAAAACCAAAATATAAAACAAACAAATGTAAAGTACAACAGTTGACAAAAATGTTTTTGAATCATAGACTGCATCAAATCAAATGGATGAAAACAAGAGTATAAAGGTCATGTAGTATTGGTTAGATTAATTACAATATAGTGGGAGAATGTGGTGAAGGGTTTATAAAATACTTGGATAATTTCCTAAAAGAGAAGTCCATAGGCTGTTATTGAGATGGATTGGGGAAATCCACTGCTTATTCCTAGGATGAGCAGGATAAAATCTGTTTTACTACTTGGGATCTAGCTAGGTACTTGGGACCTGGGTTGGCCACTGTTGGAAACAGGATACTGGGCTTGATTGACCTTTGGTCTCTCCCAATATGGCAGTTCTTATGTTCTTATGTGAGCCAAATATAGGACAATCAAGCCATTGTGACGTCACTAATGAGGTTGGCTCTTAGGCATTGGTGGAATGAGGCATTGACATCACAATCTCGGCTCTGGAATGTTGCTATTCTTTGGTTTCTGCCAGGAATTTAGGACCTGGGTTGGCCACTGTTGGAAACAGGATACAAGGTTTGATGGACCTTCGGTCTATCCCAGTATGGCAGTTCTTATGGTCTTATATTCTTAATATTTGTCCAGTGGTGCCCAAGTTTTTGAAAGCTGAAAATGGTGTGAGTTTTGATCTCCGTAATTTCCTTATTTTTGATTGTTCAGTTGTAATTCAAGTTCCAAATATGTTCCAAAATGGGAGAGCCATATTTGTGGTGTTTTTTTGCGGTTTTTCTATTTCTGCTAATAGCTTCACTTAAGAGTTTGGTTACTATTACAATTCTTTCTTGGAGGTTTTTTGGCTATGATCTGAGAAATCAGCAACAGGAAGTTTCCAAGCTGAATGTTTATCTGAGGCTTTTTCCTACGTATAGAAAATTTCTTATTTATTTATCTCAAGTTGATTAATACTGTGGGCTGAAAATAACAGAAGAGCGTAGAATAACAGAGTATGCTTACTTTCTGTCCCCTAATATATAAGCTGTATTTATGCTAAATTTTTCATGTCGTTAAATTTCAAAGTTCTCATATTTCTTTTTTTTCAATCAACTTCAGTTGTCTGTATTTGTAAGTTCGGGGAGGCATCCTATTTTTTCAGCACAGCTCAGAAGTTCTCCTTTGTGATTCCCTAAATACTCGAATAGATAGTGACAGCCATTTAATGCAGTCTTTTTTTTTTTGTTTAAATGTTTTATTTTACAACAGAGATACCGAAAAAGAAATATAATAAAACCCTCCAAAAAAATCAGGTCTAAGAAATACAATATATACCCTCCCCCCTTTTACAAAACCACGATAGCAGTTTTTTAGTGCAGGTCAGTGCGCTGAATGTTCTGCGCAGCTCTGAATGTGTTACGCTGCTCATAAAGTTCCTATGAGCGTCGGGAGAAGCGCAGAGCATTCAGTGCACTGGCCTGCGCTGAAAATTTGCTATTGCGGTTTTGTAAAAGGGGGGAGGGGGAATAGTCTTAGTCTTATTTTTCTACAGCAATTTACTGATCTTGGTTTCACTCCGTAAAAGTGAACTAAGGGAGCCTTTTCTGATTTCTTAGGATTTAGTTTTTTTAATTTAGGTCTGCTTGCCATGTTTCTGTGAATCACAAGGTTATGTAATTTTTGAAAAGTTATTAAACAGCATTTAAAACAAAACAACTCACATTGCACAATGGGTAGATTTAGCTTAGTTCATCTGAATTTGCTCCATCGCCATTTCCAAGCAAATGCTGCAAAGCAGCTCACAGATACAATCATGCAGAATAAAAAGTTATCATAAAACAAAGCGTAACTAGAGATAATTCATTCATGGGAAATTCTGTCAGGAGTGAAGCCATAACGCATCAGGGCATGTGGGGGGCACAAGAAAAGGAGAAACTAAAGCTGGTCCATCCTGTCCAAGAATCTCACCAATGTCTTGAGACCTTTTGGGAACTTTGCTTGTAGATAGACAGGTAGTAAATTCCAGACTGTAGAGGGGGAGGGGCGACTGGCACCTCTCCAACCCCCCTTCCCTGCCTACCCCAGTACCTCTGGATGTGGTAAGCCATCAAGAACCAATGTTTAGAAATTAATAGAGATGAGATGTGATTTTTTTGGTTTTTTTTAATAGAACAGTTTGACAGCTGTGCTTTGTACATTTGGAAACTGTTTAAGATTACTCAGTCAAACATCATTATAGAAAAGTTTACAGTAACCCAAACAATTAAGAACTAAGGCAAAGACCAAGATCCTTTGTCTAGTAAGGAAAACCTGGAGCAGAGTTGGTAGAGGGCCAAAAAGCATGGACTTACTATGTGTTTCTATATTCTATAAGAAACTTCATTAGCTGCCTATAGAGATATGTATTTAAGGGGTCCTTTTACTAAGGCGTGCTAACCGATTTACCGTGCGCTAAAGATTAGTGCATGCTAAATGCTAAGGCGCCATTTATATTCTATGGGGACATAATCAAAACATTCAAGATAATGAAGGGAATAGACTTCGTAGATAAAGACAGGTTGTTCACCCTCTCCAAGGTAGGGGGAACGAGAGGGAACTCTCTAAAGTTAAAAGGGGATCGATTCCGTAGAAACATAAGGAAGTTCTTCTTCACCCGGAGAGTGGTAGAAAACTGGAACGCTCTTCCGGAGTCTGTTATAGGGGAAAACACCCTCCAGGGATTCAAGACAAAGCTAGACAAGTTCCTGCTGAACCGGAATGTACAAAGGTAAGGCTGGACTCATTTAGAGCACTGGTCTTTGACCTGGGGGCCGCCGCGTGAGCAGACTGCCGGGCATGATGGACCGCTGGTCTGACCCAGCAGTGGCAATTCTTATGTTCTTATGAAAGGGTCCAGAGAAGAGCAACTAAAATAGTTAATGGGCTGGAGGAGTTGTCATACAGTGAGCAATTAGAGAAACTGGGCCTCTTCTCCCTTGAAAAGTCTTGAATCCCTGTAGGGTGTTTTCCCCTATAACAGCCTCTGGAAGAGCATTCCAGTTTTCTACTACTCTCTGGGTGAAGAAAAACTTCCTTATGTTTATATGGAATCTATCCCCTTTTAACTTTAGAGAGTGCCCTCTCATTCTCTGTATCTTGGAGAGGGTGAACAACCTGTCTTTATCTACCAAGTCTAATCCCTTCATTATCTTGAATTTTTTGATCATGTCCCCTCTCAGTCTCCTCTTTTCAACATATTGTTTCAGGGTCGTATTGGTACATGCATGTTTCATCACCAGTGATAACATGGCCCAAAACATCGTCTTGCCTCTCCATAAGGTCTTGGCAAACTTCGACTCTCCTTTGCCCAAAACATCTTCTTGCCTCTCCAAACTTCGACTCTCCTTTGCTTTTGTTCATTGGTGAGCTCCTTCGGGACTATTTTTGCACACACCTTTCTCATGCCAAGATTTCCAGTTAAGATTTTCCTGTTTTTCTATCACTGTTTACTTAGTCTACTATGCTTCTCGTAGTCAGCCAACGATTTTGACACACAATTCGATGAATTTTTACAATGTTTTTGTCAGTTCTGCTCATTACTGGCCACCCTGACCTTTCTTCATCAGTGACGTTTTCTCTCCCCTCAGAAAAAGGTTTAATGCATTTGTATACTACCATTTTCTTTATAGCATTACCCCCATAAACTTGGATTAACATGTCGCTGATTTCACTTCCTCTCTTGCCTAGTTTAACAAGAAATTTAATGTTTGTTCGTTGCTCTAATTCAAACTGACATTCTTGCGACGGCACACAAAAACACGCAACAACAATGCTGCCAATATACTGTAAGAGCACAGAAACAAGTTCACAAACTTAATTGTTAGAACTCATATTGACTGATGTTAATGAGATGCAGTGAGGCAACCATTAACATAGATATTGAAATATACTGTACATGTAAATGATGGCCGTGAGGTGAAGCTAATTTTTAACACCCCTGAGGCAGGCCTCCATTAGGACCGTGTCGGGTCATTGATTACAATACTCGACAACAGGACATTCTATATATTTGGACTTTTTCATATAGTTTTATATGTATTATGGTTTTAAGTTGATTAATACAAATAAAGATTGTCTACCCCAAGGTTGATGTGGTCTATCCCACTCCCCACTTTTTCAACTTTACGTGGGGTTTCTGTTCCCTCTTTTGTTCTACGTTATATGTCATGCATTTATTATTATTTCTCACTGTGCTAATAGTTTCTAAGATATTTAGCATACTTTTGTATTTTATTATCTTATTAGCATAGATTATAAATTAATACTAATGGAAGCTGGTTTCTATGTTGGCTTCACCATTTATGCACCTTAATATACTGTCTCCTAAGTCTGAAAGCTTTAAGCAGAGATCTCAGATTTCTGTCATGGCAGTGACCTTCTCCCTTCTGAATAATATGGAGGTTTTCCCTTTTTTCAGAAAAAATCCAGGCAGAGATTGACAGAGTGGTTGGGCTTTCCAGGCAGCCAGTGATGGAAGACAGGCCTAAAATGCCATATACCAATGCAGTGATTCATGAAATACAGAGAATCAGCAATATCATACCATTAAATGTACCGAGGGCCACCGTCTGTGATACTACATTAGCGGGATTCTATCTACCAAAGGTATGGAGACATTTCATGCCTGCTCTAAATTAATCTATAAGGGCTGATTTTGAAAAGTAATGAGACTGCCTCTATTTTTCTTTCCAAGAAGTAGATGTGGCAACATTATGTTGGTTCTTGTGAAGCTCATACATTGATGTTTCTGAACCTGTTCAACTTCCGTACTAGTCTTCATTGTTGGGTCACAGCGAGAGGAAGAACTTCGTACGTCTCATCGTGGCAGATGAGGAAGATGTGTCTGTGAGAGTACGCCAGAGGTGTGTGATTGAATTTTGTGTTAAACTTGGCATGAGCAGTAATGAAACTCTTGAAATGTTATGCCAAGCATACGGTGGTGAAACAATTTGCCGTGCTGCGTACTCTCACCGACACGTCTTCCTCATCTGCCATGATGAAATATATGAAGTTCTTTCTCTCGCTGTGACCCAACAGTGAAGACTACGGTAGTTGAACTGCAGGTTCAGGAATGTCGATGTAAGAGCCATATCTACTTTTTGGAAAGAAAAACAGAGGAAGTCTTGTTACTTTTCAATAAGTCCTCATATCGAATCTATTTGAAAAGGATTTACAGTAAGTTAAAAGGAGTTAAATGGATACTTGGGTCCTGAAGACACTTTAAAACCATGGCCCGAGTCTGGTGGTGTTAGTGAAACATCATCCACTGTATACTGTGACCGGGCGTGGCTGCACTGGCCTTGCCTGGGTCACACAGACCTTGGCCGAGCAGTTTAGACGAGATTTGGTTGGTGGAGCAGGGAATACAGTGAAAACAGAGACAGGTTTTATGTTGGGAAAAAAAGTACTTTATTGCAAAAGTTCAGTTCAATAACCTGAATAACTTCTCAGTATTTCAAACCATGGTGCAAAACACAAAAACCATCACATTCAGTTCAAACTTCACTTTCCATTCTGCTGCTTCCAGTTTTGGCAAAAATGCAAACCAGGTAAGTCATCAAAAGTTGTTTTCAGCACAAGTTCATAACACAGTACTCAATGGTTCATAGACAATGGCGTGAAAGACAAAAGCGCGCGCCGACAATTGAGCACAGCGCGGAGGCGCGCGCCGTACAAAATTACTGTTTTTAGGGGCTCCGACGGGGGGTTTTGTTGGGGAATCCCCCCCAGTTTACTTAATAGACATTGTGCCGGCGTTATGGGGGGTTTGGGGGGTTGTAACCCTCCACATTTACTGTAAACTGAACTTTTTCCCTAAAAACAGGGAAAAAGTGTTTTCAGTAAAATGTGGGGGGTTACAACCCCCCACACCCCCCACAATGCCCCCACAACGCGGCACGATGTCTATTAAGTAAAGTGGCCCCCCCATCGGAGCCCTAAAAACAGTAATTTAGAGCGGCGCGCGCCTCCGCTCTGCGCTCAATTGTCTGGGCGCGCCTTTGTCGCGTCGCGCTTTTGACTGACACCGTACTCAATGGCCAGTGCTTGGGGGAAAACAGGGATACGAGACTTCCCCAAGCCTTGGGATTTCACACCACCCCTAAATGGAACCAATTCTTCAGGTTCCCCACGTAAACGAAATCCTCAAAAATAAGCTGGTAGCCAAAGAGGTTCTTAGACAAAGAAAGTAAAAAAATAAAAAATCCAGAATCCAAAATAACTGTGCCTTGTTACACTTCCTCCAGCAGGAGAAACAACCATATCATGCCAAAGGCATGGGTCCTGGCAAGGTCTTTAACCATCCTGCTGCCTTGCTCCCAAACCCTTGTTCCTGCAGTTTAACCTTGGCAGTTCAATTTGCAGGGAACAATGGTTTTATCTTTTTTTCTTTATTTGTCAGCAAGCACTTTACTACACAAGGGCTCCTAACCGAGCTCTATGCCTTCTTCATTGGCCCTTTCCCTAGACTCTTCAGACTCCATTTCCCAGGTATTTAATTCCTCCTCATTAGCTTGCTCCATATCAATGTCCCCAATAACCTCAGCAAATTCAGCCTTGCAGGCTTTTACCTGGAAATCCTGAGTGGGCGGTTTGCTGCTTTCCATCCTTGAGCTGGAGTAAACTCCAATCCAATCCTTTGGTTTTATATACCAATTCATCCCTCTGAGAGGGCTTGACTCGGTTTACAAATATTAAGAATCATAATAAAAATAAGCATGATTAACAGAAAAATTTTTTATTTTTAAGACTTCTGAAACAGGTGAGCTTTTAATTACAAAATATTGCTAGTTGAGAGAGAAGTCTAATCTCAGATGGAAGCTCATTCCAAAGCTTTGCAAATAAAAAAGTGAAAGAGCAACAGAAATTAGCTGTAGTTTTGATATTCTTTAAGGATGGAAAGTTGAGTTTATATTTGTGGGCATTTCTGGAATTCGATGGCAGAAAAGAATTAAAGGAAATAGAGACAAAAGGGGAGAAAATCCCCTACATAATTTTAAAAATGATGCTAACACATTTAAAATGTATTCTCCAATAAACTGGTAGCCAGTGGAGTCTTGCTTTGGGAGATGGTGCTTCCTAGCAGCCACTTCCTCCGCAGATATCTGTCGCCACAAAGGTAGCCAGGAGTCAGCTGAGCTATGTTGCCCAAAAAAACGCTGAATCGTTTGTTGCACCGGGGAAGACGCGAGAGCCAGCGGCTGCGACACTCTCACATTCCCCTTCCTCTTTGTATGGGGCATATCGAAATAAGGTAGGTAAACAGCGTTCCTCTTTGTAAAAATATAGGAATTTGTAAGCAAAGAATAAAGCAGTCTGAGCTCAGCTAAAGGACGTCCGCCATCTTGGATTTCTCTCAACTCTTCTGTTCTTATGCACTCAACAGTTTACATTTCTTTAAGAGATGGGAAAATGTGTTGCTAAAGTTAAAGAATCCCAGGTTATCCCATATGATGATTTAGAAATATACATGAAAAACAGGCTAGACTATAAATAAAAGTAGTTTTGCAAGAATAGAGCATCCAAGTTCCATTGTTAATCTATATATATAAAATCGGAGGTATGTGTGTATGTTTGTGTGTATGTGCTGCGATCACGCAAAAACGGCTTGACCGATTTGAACGAAACTTGGTATGCAGATCCCTCACTACCTGGGATGATATGTTCTGGGGGTCTCGCGGCCCCCCTGCACACGTGGGCGGAGCTACAAACAGAAAATCAGATTTCACCCATTCATGTCAATGGAAAAAATGTAAAAAGCTGCCATTCTCACAGTAATTCAAAAACGGCTTGACCGATTTGAACAAAAATTGGTATGCAGATCCCTCACTACCTGGGGTGATATGTTCTGGGTGTCTTCAGGCCCCCCTGCACACGTGGGCGGAGCTACAAACAGAAAATCAGATTTCACCCATTCATGTCAATGGAAAATGTAAAAAGCTGCCATTCTCACAGTAATTCACAAACGGCTTGACCGATTTGAACGAAACTTGGAATGCAGATCCCTCACTACCTGGGATGATATGTTCTGGGGGGTCTCGCGGCCCTCCTGCACACGTGGGCAGAGCTACAAACAGAAAATCAGATTTCACCCATTCATGTCAATGGAAAAAATGTAAAAAGCTGCCATTCTCACAGTAATTCACAAACGGTTTGACCGATTTGAACGAAACTTGGTATGCAGATCCCTCACTACCTGGGGTGATATGTTCTGAGGGTCTCGCGGCCCTCCACATGTGGGCGGAGCTACAAACAGAAAATCAGATTTCACCCATTCATGTCAATGGAAAAAATGTAAAAAGCTGCCATTCTCACTGTGACCAATTTGGACGAAACTTGGTATGCAGATCCCTCACTACCTGGGGTGATATGTTCTGGGGGTCTCGCGGCCCACAACTCTATTTTGCTTGCTCAAGGGTGGGTTCAGCCAAGAATTTATGTTCTTGCTCCAGGAGGTGAAACTAAAATTGTTGTTTATAATCACGTTTTGCGTTAGTTGTATTGTATTCATTTTGTCAAATATTTCACTTTATAATTTGAATATTGTACTTTTTATTAAGCTGTAAAAAAATACTTTCATTCACCACTATAAAGTATCTTTATTTGAATCAATTTACAGTGTTATTGCTATAATTAAATACCCGTGCAACGCCGGGGCATCAGCTAGTTTTCTATAAAAACCTTACTTTATATCTGTTGTAGGAGACATTTAAAAAATGGATAGATCTCATTTTTTTAAAATTATTATATTTAGGGTACTACTATTATTCCCAATTTGACATCTGTGCTGTTTGACAAGAACGAGTGGGAAACACCTTATGAATTTAATCCTCAGCACTTCCTGGAAAACGGAGAGTTTAGAAAGAGGGAAGCTTTTCTTCCTTTTTCCACAGGTAAGAAGAGTAAGACACATCACAGACATTCAAGACAAAAGAATGTTCCATGTGTTGTGCCTAGGGTTTTATAATAAAGTACAGGAAAATATCAGACATTGGACCTCTTACTGATTTGTCTTTTCTTCCAATTATAATTATACAGGATAAGTCATAATTTACTTATATTCCCATTAAAGACATATGTGAAAAGTTGCAGTTTGCGCCTCAGTTATCCTGGGATGCGTTTCTCTTTGATCAGATTTTTATATTCTTTTATTTTTCATCTCCAGCCCACCTTGTGTTCCATGTCTCCCGATTTTACCCATTGTCTTTCCAGTTTTCTTACTTCCGCTGCTTGAGCTACATTTAAACCAGGCCTATCTAATGTCGTTCTGTTTTGAATTTTTTAAACACCCAAAGCAGTGGAGAAGTGGCCTTGTCACTTCACCCTCCATTGTCCCAGGTACCCAGGGCAGATTAATTCGTTGAGGGCCCCCCGCCCCACCCCACCCCACCATGCGCCCAGGCGGAAACAGGAAGCTGCGTCAGAGGGAAGCTTTGGGCAAGCAGCACCACTTGCACACAGTTCCCATTGCCTTTCTTACCCGCGTTGCTTGCTTGTCTTACTTTCCGTCGATTGGGGGGGGGGGGGGGGTGTTGCATTGCCGATCGATGCTGGAGGGGCCCATTGCAGTTTAGAAAAAACAATGTTGATGCCCTCCTTCTTCAGGCCCCACTGACCATTTCAGGCCCTAGGCACGTGCCTACTTGGTCTATTGGTTAATCCTGCCCTGCAGGTACCACAGATAGACTGTGAGCCTGCCAGGACAGAGAAAATACTTGAGTACCTGATTACTATTCAATGTATTGTAAAGTGCTTTGGGTGAATCTCTTTCATGAAAAGGCAGCAAATAATACATTTTTTAATCCTCTTTGTATTTCTTCCTCTGAGATTTCTCTAAAATTTAATTTGAGGAACTTTCAGCATTCGTCCAATGATTGGCGAACCTCTTTTAAAAATACTCTTTTACGATACAACAATGTTTGCCGTGCCAAGCTTTAATTGATCACCACTGGTGCTAGTGACACGGTCTCTTTCTTTCTGTGTTTCAGGGAAGCGTGTTTGTCTTGGGGAGCAACTAGCTAAAACCGAGCTCTTCCTTTTCTTCACGTCCTTTCTGCAAAAGTTCAAATTCCAGGCTCCAAAGAACAGGACACTCAGTCTGCGAGCTCAAGTTGGCATCACCTTCTCTCCATTTCCATATCAGATTTGTGCTATTCCTCGCTACTAAGAAGTGGAGCAAATCAAAACGAGTGGTGCAAGAGGACCCTGGGGTTAAAGTAGTAGACTGGTGCTTGTTTTAGAAGCACTAGTCAGACTTTAGACATGCCTAAAACGTCTATATTCCAACTTTTCAGATCCGGGCTGCACACTCCTAAAACTGAAAAATGTGCATCTAGCAAAGGGGACTAGGTTTCAGAAAAGTTTAGGAAAAATAGCCTTTTTCAAACCATAAGTAAATAAAAGTTTTTGTCGCTATTTGAAATCATAAACATTTCACCTGGTACTATTTTAGGGATCTTATTACTAAGCTGCAGTAAAAAGGGGCTTTAGCATGCCCTTACTTGGGTCTTTCCTGTACACTGAGACCATTTTTACAGCAGCTTTGGAAAAGGCCGATTTTCTATTTGTCACATTAAAGGTCATGCACAAAATGTTGCTATTAGCACTTGCAAACAAATATGCCCTGGCAGTTTGGCAGGAAATTCAGAATACTGTTCAAAATAGTAATATTAATTTCAAACCGCTTGTGCCCAGTCTTCATAGGTCCCAGACTTTACTGGTTTTTCAATTTCAATTCTTGAACTATATTTATCATAATAATCCCTTATCTGAATATTCCTGAAAATGAATTGCACCCCTCCCAAAATTTTCACGAATATCCAGATAAGGGATTATTATGTTACCGCGGTGGCCAGTGCTAAAAATGCTAGCACGGCTTTGTAAAGGAGGGGTAGGGGTGGGGTTAAAAAATTAAAATTGAAAAACCGGTAAAATCTGGGTGCTAAAGAGTCAAGCTATTTGACACTAACATCACTATTTTAAACAGTATTCTGAAGATCCTGCCACACTGCAAGGGTGTATTTGATTGCAATTGACTTATGGCCCAGTTGTGTGAAGCATTTGAAGCTATTAGCACATGGCCAGTTTGAAAAAGTAGCATGTGTGCACTTAACCACCACCCGTTCTGTAGGAGGTTAAGGGCTCTCACACTGTAACAAAACATAACATCCAACCTTATTTATGAATCAGATACCTTGCGGTCTTATGTAATTTACAAAAGATAAAACCAGCACATTCACTGTTGAATTTACAAGTAATTAAAACCATGCAATAATCCTGTTAACACTGTATCCACATGCTAACCAGTTAGTGCATGGTAATGTAGATGGGCTAACTAGTTAGCACAAAAATGCCTAAAAAAAAAAATAATTAGTGCCCTGTTAGTGTATACACATTTGGCAGTTGCCACAGGGCACCTAAGCGCATCCCCTGGTATGCTATTTTAAGCTGCATTTAGATGCAGTGGTGGCCCTATGATGAGGCCAACTGAGGTGGCGGCCTCAGGTGACATTGCTGAGGGCGTGGCATCTCGTTGCCAGCCAGCACACCTGATGGTGTCTCTCTTCTGTACCACTTCCCAGTATCTAATCCTTTCACCCTTCTCCCCCAAAATGGCATTTTTCCTATTCCCTCACCTGCACCTACCTTTCATTTGCTGTAAAAGGAGCTGGGTGGCAGTAGCAATTCACAGAGCTACCTGGGTCCTAGCGTCTTCTTTCCATTGCAACCTGCCTCTCTGACAACTTCCCAATTCCACTGGGGTGGGCCGCAATAAAGAGAAGATGCTGGGACGGGGGGCATGGTAGCTCTGTGAATCACTACTGCTGCATGGCAACTTTTAAAGCAAATGAAAGGTAGATGGAGGCGGGAATGGAGAAAAATGCCGTTTTGAGGGAGAAGGGTGAAAGAATTAGATGCTGGGAAGGGGTGCGACAGAGAGAGCTGACCAGTAAAAGAATAAAGGGCAGAGCTCAGTATAGACAGGTTTCGGAGCTAGAAGGGGGACAGGGAGAGATGGCAGAGGGAGGTAGAAGAGGGACAAGGAGACATAACCTTGGGGAAGGACGGAGAGGGCAGGAGAGAGAGAGATGAACAACTCAAAGATGAAAGGTGGAAGGGATATAGACTTGGGTAGAGAGATATCAGACTTGGGAGGAGGGGGTAGAAGGGCAGAACACCGTCTTGCCTTTTTTCCTGACTTGATGGTGAAAAGGAAATCTAAGACCAGGGTTTATCCAATGGAACCCGGAACGGTTCCACAAGTATTAGGCCCGATGGATGCGTTTGTTGAGCAAGGCGCTGGGGTAGAACCAGATGAGAAGTCCTCGGCTGGAAGAGGAAGTGAGACGGCGCACTCTCGAGCTTCCCTCGAGGCAGTCAGCCTCTCTCCAGAGAAGCAGAGATCGCCGGAACAGCCACACCCTTGACGTCGGAGAACAGCGAGGCAGCAATGCTGGAGGGTAGCGAGGAGATTGAAGACCTCGCAGTACAGAGAGTTTCCACCACCTCAGCATTGTTTTTGCCACCAACCGGGACCTTGGTTTTGACCGGTGACCTACAAGAATCTGCCACAGCGATGTTGACTTCAGGTACTGTGATTAAAGAGATAGAAACTGCCTTTTCTATTTCTCCTTTGAAAAATCCCCCAGTAGTTGACTTGGACTCAATATGGAAAGCAATTTCCATGTTACAGTCGTCCCTTGGGACTTCAATCCAAAAATTAGCTGTACAATTTCTCATCATTAGAAACTTCTAAATTACAACAGAAATTGGGCAAATTAGAGTCTAAAGTCCTGGACCAAGAGAAAAAGTTAGAAACTATAGGAGCACAAAATCAGCTCCTAATGAGAGAAAATGGTTATATTAATAACAAATTGGAGAACGCAACACGGAGACAGAACCTCAGATTGATTAATTTTCCTAAAATTCCTACAGCTTCCGTTCTAGATTTGTTCAAGAGATGTCTTTCTGAGGTTTTAAAGGTGCCTGAGTCTTCATATCCTCCTATCTCAAAGATTTACTATCTTCCTTTGGGAAAGAAAAAAATGGAGTGAAGATCAATTTGATCCAGGAACTGAAGCTTTAAACATAACAGAAATTTAGGAAAACCCTGATTCTGATCTAGTTCAAACAGCTACCTTGTTTGTTCAGTTGGCATTAGACTCTGATATAGAATGGTTATTAAAGATGTTCTTTAAAGCTAAATTGTTTATGACCCATAGAATTAGAATGTATCCTGATGTGTCCAGAATAACACAGAAAATAAGGAAGCAATTCCTGTTACAGCGACCCCAAGTCTTAAAACTGGGTGCATCTTTTGTTTTAAGATTTCCCTGTAAGTGTTTGGTTAATTTCCAAGGAGATAGATACATTTTTTTTTTTGAATACTCACAGCTATCCAGATTTATTGTAAGTAAAGGGCATATTTTGACTAGTACACCTGTTAATATCCAAGAATGAAGCTCAATAGATAGACCAGGCCAACCTTTAGGAGTCCTCTTTTTCCTTGTCTTTGATTACTAACTTAATTTGATAATTCCGTTTATTTCAGGTTTTCCTCCTCCATAGATAGAGGACTAATTTATGGTCTAGGTTTAATAAGATATAATTTTTAATTTTATTTGAAAAATTTTCCTTTTAAATGTTTCTGTTACCTAGACTGTTTATTTCTGTATATGATGCATTTTTGGATCATGTTAAATTTGAAATTTAATAAACATAAAATAAAAAAGAAGGGCAGAAAGGAGAAATTTTGGATGAGGGAGGGAGAGAGAGAAAGAAAGAGAGGAAGGAAATGCTGGGTTACAAGGATGGAGTAAAGGACAAGGAGGACGATGCTTAAAAATAGTGGATCCATGTGGGAGAGTTGTGAAGGAGAATAAGTAGAGGGTAGAAATATGGTAATGGGGAATAGGAAGATGGGAAATGTTAAGAGAAGGGGGATAGAAAGTTGATTAGATTTTAAGTGAAAAGGAATAAAGCAAGAGTTAAATTTGAGTGGATAGAGGCAGAAAAGAGAAAAATGGAAGCAAACACTTTAAAAGAAAGATAAGAACATAATAACAGCCATAGTGGGTCAGACCAATATGTAAGCTGCATAGACACTATTGGGTCCTTTACTAAGGCACTCTAACTGACTTAGCGAATGCTAAATTGGTTAGCACACCTTATTAAAAGGACCCCTAAGTATAGATTGGATGTTCCTATCTTTGACATGATATTGCCTTGGTTAAATAAAATGTTTAAAATTAAAAGCTGTCATTGAAATCAAATTAAAAAAAAAAAAAAATCAATTCAAAAGAGTGAATTGAAAATTTTTTTTCCCCTGAATCGGGCAGCCCCAGTACAGAGGACAGACATGTGGTAAAGGGAAATAGGTGAAAGATAAATGGGAATAGGAGGCTGGGGAAGGGGCAAGATGAGAAATGGGAGAGCTAGGTATTGAGAGGAGATGGAAAGTTGATAGGTTGGTGAAAAATAGAAAGGAGTAGGGTGAAATTTGAGTGGACAGGGACAAAGAAAGAGCTAAAATAGAAAAATCAGTATGTCAGAGACAGTTATTGTATATTGAGGGAAAATTGAAAAAGAGACAACAGCCACTGGAAACAGAAGAAAGACAGGAAAGCAGACAAGTAACGAACCAATATAATAGAACATGAAACTGTCCAGAATAAAGTGTTTTATTTGGAATTTATTAATTAAAATATATTAGGAATGGTGCATGAGGCTCTGCTGTCATTTACTGTGTTACTGAAGCTACTACCCTCTAAGAAGTCTTGCCCAATAGTTGGGACAGCTCTTGTCCCACCCCCATTTTGGACGATCAGGGCGGAGGGGGGGGGGGGCAGCTCATCCCTTGCCTCAAGAAGCAGATTGCCTTGAGCTGCCCCTGCATTAGAGCCTAACATAGTTAAATAGAAGGGCCCCTTAGCCTTTTATGTTTCTAAAATGGATGCTCTTGCTACATGTACCTGGTGCAAAAACATCTATTACTTCCATATATTTTACAATAGGCTCTATGTCAGCAGATCCTGTTCTGAAATACTTGCAGACCTTGCGACACTTTTAGTTCTTGGTACGACCTTTCTAAAATGCTGCTCGGTATATAATATAGGGAGGCAATAAATGTGTAGATGCTTATTTTATGAAGTACTGCTTGTGTACATTTCCTTAATTTTCAATTGCATTTTTAATCTCATCTAATACATGCTTTTCCAGTCCAGTCTCTTATATCCCACTAGAGCAGGGATGTCAAACTCAGGCCCGGGGGTGCTGAGTGAAAACATACAATGTAAACAATGCCTCTACAAATTGTATGAACGATATGGATAATCTTTTTTCCACCTTGGGAATTAGGAATGAATGATGGAAATGGACTTTGAGTACTAGACAAATGGTCTCTGTATTAGGAAGTTCATTGCAAGAGTGTGGAATGGACATGTTCATGCTTTAGCAAGGATGGGGCCAATGGTCCAAGCTAGTTTTCTGGGTTGCATTCCCTGCTACCCAGGTTAACTAGCACTCACCAGGCCCAAGTGACTGGATAATATTGCTGCATATGGTGTTTGACTGCTTCAGCAGTATCCAGTTAGTAATGGGGCAGTCTGGAGCTGGAAGTTAGCCTGGGTACCACCGATATTCAGTGCAGATACCTGGATAACAATCCAGCAAGTGAGGACAGTACAATACCTTTCCCAACTTCTCCATATACATATCTGGGTAGTGGCACGGAATATCGGTGGTACCAGATAACTTTTGGTGGCCATTGAAGATGCAATTATTTGGCACTGGTATCCAGGAATATTAAAAAAAAAACAAACCCAACCAATCTGCTACAGGTTAAATATTACATTCACTGTGTCTAAGGGTCTGAAGCATAGTGTTATCTCTCTCACTTAGCAAAGCCATATTTTCCTAAAGAGAATAGGTTCTTAAATCTATCTACTTGAAAAGTTATTAGCAAGATGTCATTCTGGATAAGTGGCTTATATCCCAGTGCTCGTGAGCCTTGCAGAAGGAATCCATTTCAAATATGGAATACTGTACCTCCTACTTCACAGACGGCTCTGCTGTCCCCTACAGTTAGTTACAAAGCAGGCATTAGCCCTTTCTATAAACAAATGTGGAGCGGAATGGGGAAAACAACCTTAAGGCCTCCTTTTAACGAAACTGCAATAGCAGTTTCTAGCGCGGGGAGCTGCGCTGAATGGCCATTGCTGCTACCAAAGCTTTGCTCATGAAGCTGATGTTCTACACAGCATCTGTTATGTAATCCACTCCTGCTAGTAGGAGCTGGGGTAAAGACTCATCGCTCTTGTGCTCAAGACTCTGTAATCTGGTATGACAACAACCTCTTGAGAACCACATCCACTCTGCAATTCTTCATATCCTTTAACACAGGGGTGCCCACACTTTTTGGGCTTGCGAGCTACTTTTAAAATGACCAAGTCAAAATGATCTACCAACAATAAAATAAAATAAAAAAACACAACGCACACTGTACGCATACAATTGTTAATTATCATTCCTATTCAGGGGTTTTTTCAAAGAGGTCAAAGGAGATGACTCTATGCACTGTCACCTCAGTAACAACCATACAAAAATAGACAAATACCCACCCCCTCCCTTTTTACTAAACCACGATAGCAGTTTTTAGCGCAGGGAGCTGCGCTGAATGCCCAGCGCTGCTCTCGACGCTCATAGGCTCCCTGCGCTAAAAACCTCTATTGCGGTTTAGTAAAAGGGGACCATATTGTAAAATATAGAGAGCAGATATAAATTCAGACACATTTTGATCACCAAATTTAAAATAAAATAATTTTTTCTACCTTGTCTGGTGATTTCATGAGTCTCTGGTTGCACTTTCTTCTTCTGACTGTGCATCCAATCTTTCTTCCCTTCTTTTAGCCTGTATGCTTCCTCTCTTCCTGACCTCATTCCCCCCCCCCCAATGTTTTCTTCTTCTCTCCTTGCCCTCTCTTTCTTTCTCTCTTCATGCCCCCATTCTTTTTTTCTGTTTCTCTTCTTTCCTTCTGTCTCCCTGCCTGCCCTCTTTCTCCCTCCCTGCCCACCCACAAGCCACTGCTTCTGCCGCTGCCATCGGATAACAGGCCCCCAAAGCCGCCCGCCGCCGGCCAAGCTCTCCTTGCTTCGGGCCCACCAGCATTCCTCTCCCCGACGTCAATTTTGCCGTCGGAGAGGAAGTTCCGCTGGCCAGAACTTCCTCTCCGACGGAACAATTGAGGTCGGGAAGAGGAAGGCTGATCGGCCCAAGATCGACATTTTGGGAAAAATGCTGCCGGGTCCTGCCTTTGAGGAAACAGAAAGTAGGCAGGACTTGGCAGCAAGAAGAGCAAATCGTAAGCTTCACTGACCTGTCTCCCACTTTAGCCCGCGAACAGGGCTCTAACATGTGCGTGCCGGCTTCCCTTCTTACCCCCTCCCCCTCCCCGGACATAACTTCCGGTTTCAGAGGGAAGCCGGTACAAGCACATGTTAGCCCCCGGAGCATAAGTTCTCCAAGCCTTTTTTTTTTTTAATGTTGAGCAGCGGAGGCAGCAGCAGAATTCAGGAGCGGGCCAGTCAGGAGGGGAAAAAAGAGAAGGGAAGAAGGGAACCCGTTTTGCGATCGACTGGGGTCGCCTGAGCGAGCGAGCGACCTGTCGATCGCGATCGACGCGTTGGGCACCCCTGCTTTAACACCACTCCTCCCATGCTCGGTAAGGAGGTGCGCTTTGTGACCTGCGCTACCAAGGAATCTACTTTGGGCTAAGCGAACAGCTAGTGACATTCCAGTGCAATCAGATACAGCCGAGCCATAATCCTGGCAACTTTAAGGGACCCTTCAGGAGCATCCCAATGCTCTGTAACCAAAACATTAATATCAGGATGCCAGGGAAACGTAGAAGACTGGGCTCTCACTCCACTCATAATAGAGGAAGAAGCAGAGGGGACCTGCTGGGAATCCAAGTTTAATTCCCAAGTGAATCAATTGTCAGATCCAACAGAGCTGAGGGTAAGAATAACTGTAGGATCATCCCCCGGATCGAAAGACACCACAGGGTCTTAACACACCTGAGTGCGACCTTGCATCCCCTGACAGGGAGGGTGCATCCTGAGACAGCAATGTCATTGTAAGAGACCCATCATCGTCTGAATATCCCTAGGAAAGGTCCCCTAGAGCCTGGCCCTCCTGCTCCCTTCACATGCTTCGGGTGCCCATCCAGTACAAACTTAAGGTCAAAAGAGCCTGAGGACTCTATCCTTGTTTTGAGGCAAAACGAGGTGATTTGAAGCTTCTGGAGAACTTTGAAAAGAATCTGGAAATCCAAGATGGCTGCCATGCCAGTGTTTCGGTGTCACAAAACCACCTCAAAAATGCTAAAACAGAACAAAAAAACCTAATGATTTTAGAGGCTGGGAGAACATCAAGGAACAGGCAAACTTTCAAAAACAACATTTGCATCCCCCCCTCAGTTTTCCTCAGACTGTAACAGCCTTACTCACTGTGACCTATGCTGGCAATGTGCTGCTGCCTGCCTTGACTCCAAAAGTAGCTGGATCAGGGAGAAAAAAAAATCACCGCCTCAAACAGAACGTCTACCCAATGCTGAATCTTTGGGCTGCCAGTATGACTGAGTCTCCATCCCCCATGGACGCCAAAAAAAAAAAAAAGGGGGAGTGGAAATGCAGCCGGCACCCTGTGAGCCCCAACAGAGCCCCTACAAATACCTAACAGCCTGTACTCAAACCCTTGCAAGCAGTAGATAAGCAATGCTACCAGGGGACAGCCTCGAGCTCTAAAACAGTTTCTGCAGGCTGGCTATCAGGTACCACAAGCACATGCAGGCAGAGATAGACCCTTGACTATGGAAGCTCTTAGCACTGATAGATGAAGAAAATGCACAAAACAACAACCAAAAATAAATGAGCAGAGCAGAAAATATTTTAAAAAAAAATAATAATAAAAAAAGAAAACCCACCCAAAAATAAAGAAATAAGTAGAGCAGATCAGAAACACTCCTTTTGACTTGCTTGCAGAATGGTAAAAACTGTAAAAGGGGGGTGGGGGCTTCCGGTGATGTCACTGCTCAAGATGGAGGGTTAGCGAAATCGCTCTCTCAGTAGCTTATTGCCTCTTATACCCCTTGTTCTTTGCCTTTGTGTGAAGCAGTTTTCAGTGCCTAGACCTCCCATGGACCAGAGCAGCTGAAAAATGCTGACTAGGAAGAAAACCGATGAGGTGCAGCAGTGCGACACAGAGAAGGGCGGCCTTCGCCACATGCGCGGGACCTCCAGCATGTCTGCGCGCGAGTCAGGAGATAGCACCTCCAAAGACGAATCTAAGTGAGGAGCTTCCCCGCGGCTGTGGCGCTCGGAATTGGCTGGTGCAATTACCAAGACTGACTTTCAGCAGTGGGCTTTGGAGATCAAAAACGAGGTTGCAGCGGTGAAGGGGAAGATTAAGGATGCCGTCAAAGAGATCCAGAAAGACTTTGCCGATTTGCTGGGTCAGGTGGAGGACACAGAAAGGTGTATTGGGGAGCAGGAAGATGCAGTGTAAGTGATTACTATGGGAGAGCTTCAGAAGGATATTGTGGATTGCTATGCACGGGTGGAAGACCTGGAGAATAGATCCAGGTGGAATAATGTACGCATCTGTGGCATACCAGACACGGAACAGTATGGAGACTCTAAGGCAGTGCTGCAGGAACTTTATCAGTTTATCTTTGCAGGGGAGGAAGACTCCGCATCTGCCTCCACTCCCAACAGCCTGAACATTGATAGGGCCCACCAGACGCTGGGCCCAAAGACCGGAGACTTTCCTAGAGACATCATTGCCTGCATACATCATTTCACTGACAAAGACCGGCTGGTGAAGAAATCCAGAGACATGGGAGTTATAACATGGAAAAACAATAAGGTTGAGATATTTCCGCTATCATGTTGCAGAAGCGGAGGGAGTTTCGCCCACTGCTGGCAGTACTGAAAAGGAAAAATGTCCGCCACCATTGGCTCTTCCCCTTGCTTATTAGTTACCGTAAATGCTACACATAAGAGAGAGACCAAGGTGGCAGAGCTGAGTGCCTTGCTTAAGGAGGGCCTGTTGGCGCCGGGCAAGCTGGTTCTCTTGGGGGTGGGTGGGTAAGGGGGCTGGATGGGAGGGGGGCTTTGCTCGGGTTGGGAACTGGGGGGGTCCTTCGTAGGGGGTTTTTGGAAACTGTTTTACACTGTATTACTGCTTCACATGTTGATGAGGGTTCTGTAGTGCTTCTATTGTGTGCACTGTTGTGTTGCATTTTGTTGTCTGTGTGCAATGTTTAAATAAAGAATTACAAAAAAAACAAACAAACCCCAAACTGTAGGGGGCAGCAGAGCCCTCTGTGAAGCAGGAAGGATTCAAAATCCAGACTGGATTCCTTCTGCAAGGCTCGTGAACACTGGAATATAACTCGCTCATCCAGAATGACACATCAATTGTACTAGAAGTTGGATTAACATACAAGTACAATTCTACTATAACAAATCCTCTCCAAACAACCATCCTCCTAGTCCATTGATCCTGGTCCATCTGCTATCAAATGCAATCCTAAACAGTTTTCACATGAAAGAAATAAGCAACACAAACAAAGGGAGTTTATGAAAACTTTACTTTATGAGAATATAAAGGATGTTTTCAAAAGACAGAACAAACCCAGAAGATTAAAAATTAGTGCAAATATTACTGTTTTAACTTAATGTGACAACACATTATTCAGCTTTGTTAAGCAAATGACAACATTTGCCCACGAGACTAACCCTTAGACTTTGGAAGATGCATTGAGAGAAAAACATCAAAGTTTGGAAAATCATGAACATAATTTCAGCTACACAGTTTAACAGATAAGAGCAATGAAGCAATAAAGACCAACAAGGTGATTTTTAAAAATTATTTGTAATACACCGTTGAGTAATTCACCAGACAATCCCTGTTTGAACAAGGAATCAGTATCAGGAACCGTATTCAAACCACTATATACTGTACCTGGTGCTAAAGAACAGCTACTCAGCAAACCAGACACCTCAGTTAGCTATGTTATGATGTGGCTTTAATTATATTCTCATTAATTTGTATTTGATTTACTTTACTGCTTCTATGTATGAAATAGAGAGTACCACTTTTTCATTTAATATGCAAAATTTACATGTATATGTATGGTTTTCATCTTGGATGTATTCAAGTATGTATGGTACAGGGAAGAGTGAACAAGAAGAAACCCAGATACATATTAAATCCAATTATGTTTTTTAGCATTACATTTAAGATTCTTTTGCTGATTTAAAAAACAAATCAATGCTATCACTTAGGTATTTTTTTTTTTGGAAACTTGTAAAAAACTTGAGAAATGCTGGTTTGTTAACTGTACACCACTGAGAAACAAATTCATTGAATAGCTTTTCTGCTGTCAAACACATGTGATTATTAAAAGAAGTCCATTACAATATTCCCTTAAGTGCTAATAAAAGCTTATTTCTAAATGTCTATTATAAACCACCACACATGATGATCTTAGTCATACTGGACCAGAATGATACATTAAAAGCAATCTACTTTTTTCAGATTTAAGCAACATTCTAACAAATGCATTCTGCTAAAAGCTCTTCTGTTATGTTGCCGATATTTACAGCCAAGTAGAGCACAGCAATGTAAAAAAATGCAAAATCACTGAAATCAATACATAAATATAAACAGTTAACACCAAAGAGGTAGTTGAGGAAAGCATTCAACCCTGCAAAACAGAATGGAAAATAAAATGACTTGATCTCAATCAACCTGTTTTATGACAGTAATACATTTAATGCCAAACTAGAGTTTCTACTAAATGTTTGAAATCAGATAACCACTTAATTCTAGGGGCTCATATGCAAATTTTATCCAATTGCATTTAATATTTCATTTGTGTAATTATACATGAACCACTTAAATTAGCCAAAATTTGTCAAATCTTCTTTCAGACTTTTCCCAAACAGAGTAAAGCCCTAACACAGAGACCCAAACTAGACTCAAGTGCATACCCTTTAGTATTTTCTCAGATACTACGAAAAGCATACGTTTCTGACTGTACTGTAATTACTTGTAGGTATATTAATGCAAAATGTTTCTAAAAAAATCTCCATTGGACTTTCAAGCTTTGGAAGATATACAGTTTAGAGCATAGGTGTCAAAACTCAGGCCCGTGGGCCAAATCTAGCCCGCAGTATAATTATATTTGGCCTGCGAGAAAATATCTAATGTCTATTAGAGCTGGTAGATAGCGCATGCACTGCTAATGCTACAAATCCCAGAATGCTCTGCTGGTGCGTTGGCGTGTCAATCAGGACCCACAAGTGCCCCCTCCTCTGTTGACATTCATTAGCGATCTCATGCTACTAGTCACATCAGGACACCCCTCCCAAAAATAGCCAAATGAAAGGTAGAAACAGAAGCTTTCTAGAAAAGTAGGAAGCAGAATATCTGTTCACAAATATAAAGGACAGATCTGTTTGTCTTGTGTGCGGAGCCAAAGTAGCTGTAACCACAGAATATATCACACAAGGGGAGATGATTAAGCAGAGGAAAAGTACTGAACAAATGTTTCGAGTTGCATGAGGAAATTTGTCAGTTTCTAGAAAGCAAAGGAAAGACACAGCAGAGCTCCAGGATAGAGAGTTTCTATCTGAGCTGGCATTTCTCTGTGACATCATGAGCCATTTCGATGCGCTGAACCTGCAGCTTCAGGGGTGGGGCCGTGTCATCACAGACATGTACGCTGTAGTGAGGGCTTTCAAAACAAAATTGTGCTTGTGGGAAACTCAGATGCTGCAAGGAAACCTGGGCCATTTTCCTTGCTACCAAACCATAAAAACGCAGATCTCTACCGCTGTGTTCCCAAGTGCACAGTTTGCTGAAAAACTCAGCGTACTCAGTGCCGAGTTTACCCAGCGATTTGCCGACTTTGATGCTCAGAAATATAGGTTTGAACTGCTTAGTAATCTGTTTGCAGTTGACGTGGAAAGCACACCAACTGACCTCCAAATTGAGCTGATTGAACTCCAGTGTAGTGACAAGCTGAAGCCAAAGTATGACACTGTGGCCGCTGAAGTTTCTACATTACATCCCTGACATAATGCCCCAGCTCTGTACCTAAGCTGCTCAAATGCTCTCTATGTTCGGCAGCACATATATCTCCTTGATGATGAACACCTTCACTCAATCCTGAGGATTTCCTCAGGTCAGAGCCTGACCCCAAACATTGATGAACTAGCATCCAAGAAGAGATGCCAGGTATCTGGCTTGGCCCAGTGTGCAGAGTAGATCAGAGTGTAGCAAACTGAGCTTGAATGAATGTTTTCTTTATGCACTTTTCCTAGCTACTCCAAGACATGGACTTGAATGGTTGGATTTTTATTGAAGGAAAATATTATTATTATTGTTAGCCTGTGAAAAAAAAGGATACCATTGAAATTTAACTCAGAAGGCTACAAATAGAGAAAGAGGTATAAGATGTATCTTTTATTTGATTTCACATGTGTTTATAGTATTAAGCTTTGCTTGTTCCAGATTCAATGTTTAAGCAAAACTTAAGTTTGTTTCCATATGAAAAGGTTCAACGTTATATCTGATGAGAAGGAAAAACTTCCTCAATTGTAGACATTTTTTCAATAAATATCAAGGTTGGCCCGCAACTTTGTCTAAGTTTTTAATTTTGGCCCACTGTGTATTTGAGTTTGACACCCCTGGTTTAGAGCATTTAAACATAAGCCACGCAATCAACTTTATTCTACGACATCAGGACTGACAACTGACAAATTATTGTAACTTTAGAATACATTACCAGGTCAGTTATGTTTAGGTGTGTAATTTCTATTTTACACTAGAAGGGCAGTAGGTAAAAAGGGTTTTGTGCTGACTTGTTGCGACAGGATACAGTTAGGCAAAACACAGGGTTACTTTTAAAAAACTTTTCAAGATAATTATTTGTGAATGCATTTATATGAGTAAGCGGGGAGTTGAACAGCAGTGCAGATGTTAAGATTGTCTGTATTATATGCGTTATGGATTATATTTAAATGACTTTGTATGCTGTTTGGAAACCACCTAGGTTTTTAGGTGGGGTATAAATTTTTAAATAAATAATAATTAGGTTGACAGGATTGGTTGCCCCTCACTCTTTCAAGCAGTCCATGAAGTTACTGGTGTCTTTCTGGTAGTCTTAATAGCTGGTGAAGGGCAGCTAACATGCAAGACAACACAAGAATAATGGGTAAACTAAACTGGACTGGTAGATTAAAATTTGTGTTTCATCCAAATTCATTTTACTGAATACAGTATTTGCCTTCATTAAAAAATAACCTTAACTGAGACTTCTCTGCTCAGGATCATCTTAGAAATGAAAATGCAGAATGATGCTGGGCTGCATGCACCATGCTGGCCTGATGCTAATTTAACAAATACATATATAAAACCAAATCTTGGAAGAATAATTTTCCAAACACAAGCACTTAGAAATATCTACTTCAGGTTCATCTATGTTTTCTTGAGCAAATACAGTCCAGGTAAGTTCAAATCTATTTGCTAACAAAGCAGCTGATTTTGGCATTTGCAAGTTAACACCTTAATGAAAGAAAAACTTTCATTACACTTTAATACAAACTGATTTCTATGTGGTTTCTTCATTATACTGTTTCATTACATTTGGAAGAAAGAGCTCTGAAGTAATTGTATACATTTCATAGTTGAGTTGAAAAGTATGTAAAGTTCATTCTGATTGCTAAAAGTATTTTGAACAGGTCTTATTGCTGGTCAGTATCCAGCAAATATTGCTGGAGTTCCTCCAGAAAATCTATTTTTCTTGCTCAAGGTCAATAGAGTTTAAATTGATGTCTGTTCATTACATTCCAAACTGCTAGAATGTATACAGTACCGTATATATTGCCAATTACTCACCTTTTAATATACAATAAATTATAAAGATACAAATATATTTTGTAGACTTGCTTATAAACACACCTTGATTTTGTCAATGATTTTGTAAAAGTCACACTTTTCTAACTGAAGTCAATTTGAACAATTAATTCAACCAGCATTGTAGTGTTTAAATACAAACAGCCGATGACCAGCATCATACTTTCCTTTAAGTTTTCAGGAACTTGAATGGAAGCGCCAAGTTCTCTTTAAAGGCACTTTAGTGTTATATCTTTTGTAGTTTAATTAGAAGCTGCGGCAGGTATTGTTACAGCGAGATTCCGCCTCGTATTGGTGACATGACGCTGCTGTGCTAGAAAAGAGCGTCCTGTATTGCAAGCACCTGGCTCTTTGGTTGTACTGTTTGCTAAGCGGGTTTCCATTGCTAACTTCTGAAAATCTAAACTCTGCAACAAAGGAAACGATTTGTAAATTAATTTAAATACAAAGAAAACTGAAACCATTAAAAAATATATATATATATCTCAAGAAAACAGAATATCAACATGAGTGTTATTCAGCACAAGAAAACCAAAAGGCACCCTGAAAAGTATGTTTATTGGGTGGACTTAAGATGCATTTTGAAAATAAAACCACAGGTCAAAAGTGCATACTTTACATACATCTGGGAAAGGCAGCTCTTGATCTGGCTATGGGGCTTGCAGACCTGCTGGTTTACAGTATTCCCAGGACTGCAAGCTCATTTTCAAATTCTGCAATCAAGTCCACATTTTGCACTTACATTGAGGTAGACATTCCAATAAAGTACACTTGGAGATCTGATTATGAAATGTGTAAGTAGTGCTTTTTTCCTAAAACAAAAAAGCATAGTTGGTACCTATATATATGCAGAGACAACCTTAGGGGGCCAGGTAACCAGGGCTTTTTTTTTTTTTTAAGCTAGTATTGTGCATGAAGTCTGTGGCCCAGAATGACTCTACCTGAAAGGCCACTGCCTCTGAATAAAAGGGTCATACGTTTGAGACTGGCTGCTGTACCAAAGGAATTAAAAATACCAACATAGCTGGGAGATTTGTAATGGGGTGGAACCCCCCCCTATAAATAAAACTATGCATGCTGAAACAAAGCACATATTTTACGGAGGGGGAAGGGGTAAACAATATAACAAACTTGCTTACCTGTAATCAAAATTCTCTTTGGACAGCAGGATATTTCAGCCAGTTTGCACAGGGAACAGAACAATTACTATCTTGAGCTAGACAAACCTAAAAACATTGTTACTCACCTGTAACAGTTATCTGAAAACAGAAGAATATTCTCACATGTGGGTGACATTATCCACGGAGCTCAGTATGGACAGTCTAAAAGTGTACTGTCACTTTAAGTCTTCTCACCTGATGATGGCTCGTGGGACTATCAGTTCAGTAAAAAAGCTAAGAAGCCAACTAGGGGAGTTGTGATAATATTTGCCTGCTGTCCTTGGATGACACCTGCTATAGGTACCAACTATGCTTTATCCGAGGACAAGCAGGTAGCATATTCTCACACGTGGGACTCCTTAGCAGCCAGGATCATGCCTCTGAGAAAAGACGTTAATACTAACTGCCTTGAGCCTGGCAAACCAAAAGGGTTGGAGGAAAGTTGGCATCTAAATAAAGAATAAATTCTGTAGAACTGCCTGGCCAAACCGACTATCACATCTGGAATGATTCTCCAAGCAACAGCAAGTTGCAATAAGGGCTTATTAGGGAATTACCCAATGAAAGAAAAACTGCCCACCTGCGATTAGCTGTCTCAATAAATTTATTGAGTGCAGGACTCTGAGGGTTTCATATTGAACTATTTGATTTGGAGTGTTTCCAATCAAGTGTATCACAAGTTCGTTGGTGTTTGGCTTATACAATTGGAACTTGTTACCATTGCCAGTGCAGTAGTAACTTCATAGGGAATTAACCATTTCTCCTGTACAGTTCCTTGCTGGTAATGAACCCAATGGCCATGACCATGACCAAAAGGACAACACTGTATTTAGTTCTCTATTGAAGCCAAAATAAAACTGATTCAAAGATGATAATATCTATCTTTGGACTTGAGTGACCAATGCTGTTAAAGAGAGCCGATTGCTGCATAGTGCATTTCTTAGTTTGCTCAGTTGTGGTTCTCATAGGAAGTTGACTCTTACCGTATTTTCAAACTCACATGAAATCCTACACCTTATAATGGACTCCTGATAAAGGCAACTGCAGGTAAACACTGCCTGTGTCAAGTCCAGAGATATATAATCTCTCTCTCTTTTTTATTTTACCATCTCTAAATCATTCCATTGAGTGGCAATTCAATTTTGATTCTAATAAAGAACTACATACACTGGATCAGCCAGCTTTGCACACTTGGTCATGCCCACTCTTCTTTTTTCCTGGTTTTTGTTCTTTGTGGAATTTTATTTGGTTTTTCCTTTTTTGTGGAATGGCACACGGCCATCCAAGACTGAACTCTGCTATGCATTTCCTGTCTGCAGTAATGGCAGCTCCCCTCAAGCTCCAGCACATCACAGTCCAATGAAACCACACCCTCTTCTCCCTGCTGAATGGGCAAATGTTTTTTCTTACACAAATTCTAATTGTGGGAAGCTCATGCAAATACTGAACCCAATAAAAATACTGAACTACGGAGAAAATTTATTAACAGTACACAGCTTAGAAGGCACTTGTCATACCTTATTATACCATGCAGTCACTATAAGCTTTTCTTCATATTCCCGTAGTTTAGCCTGCTGACACTCACCCTGGGCAAATAAAAAAAAAGATTAAACAATAAAGTGCCATGCCAATACTGAATGAATTTTTCATAGTCTATAAGGCCAACATTTAAATTTGCTATTAATCTATTAATGCCACTGTCCTAATTAAGAACTCTAAATGTTGATACATTTCATGGAACATGACCGTCTTTCTTGTACGTAAGACCTCCAGACAGACATGCAGTCAGCAGTCAAAAGATTCCAATATCAACCAAGGAAGGTTTGATTGGAAGACGATAAAAACACCATAGTCCTTTGGTGATGTCAGGCATTATGATGACCCCCTTCCCATATTATTAAGACTCAGTAGAGGTTTCTACCACAGCCTGGAATGCTAAGGCCCAGATTGTATAAAGGGCGCCTAAATCCCCCCCTAATGCTGAGCAGGACTTAGGCATCCAAACTAAGTTGTTAATGAGCCATTTAAGGGTCTTAACAAGCGATAATTGGCACATGGACATCCAAAGGATGTGGACGCCACTTTGTAGGTGCATTCACAATTTCATGGACACCAATTGGGAAAACTCACGCCTAATGGAATAGGCATGGGTGTGGTTTGGGCAAGGCTTCAATATGGGTATCCTTCGATTCATTTGCATAACGCTGGGGTGTCCATTTCATGCCTACAATGTAGACGAATGAAAACCAGGTCTACTTTTGAGCATAGTTTGGGCTTCAGGCATGGAACATAGGCACAGTTTGGACATCCTTAATGCGATCTGCTAAATAGCTCTCTGGGTTTTCATTTTTGCTTTACTGTACATTTAAGAAGGCACCACATAAACAGGGCACATCAAAACAGATATATTGCATGCAAAACCTTCTATTTCTTGTGAACAGCAATGTTATTTGCTAATTAGAGGAAAACATCCATTAACTGAAGCAGAGCATATGAAAAAAACACAGCTTTAGGTTTCTTGCTAAAAAGCTACCCTTTTTTTCTGACTAAACAATGCTCCAATCAGCTAATTCTTGAAAGCACATGAAAAAATATATAGATTGCATACATAACTTCAGTTGCAAAAGCTTAAAAACAGAAAAAACAGATAGACCTTAGCATAGCTTCTACAAATGGAGGTGTGCAGCTGCACAATGCTGACCTCATTGTGAGATCATCAAGGTGCACCTGAAAGGTAGAATGCCAAAATTAAAATATGTGCTGGGATATGAACCTATGACTAGATGGGAACAGGGCTTTTACCCACTGAGTAACAGCATTAAAAAGATCCAACTCCCAGTATCACAATTATAATGAAAAACACCATAAAATCGCCATTCTAATAACGTCATAATAATAAAATATTATAACATTAAGGACAATGTTTCAACGTCTAACTCTCGCCTAAAACCCAATTGTCTAAAGGCCATCTTAAAACAGTGCTGAGTGCGATTCTACAAAGGGCGTCTATCTTGGACATTCAAATTGCGCCTAACTTTAGATGCACTTAGCAGAATCAGGGCCTAAATCTTTAGACGTTCGTATAATTCTGAGAGTTGGAGTAGTGTTGGGGAATTTAGTGCTCTGAGCCGCAGTAGAAATCTTAATAAAAACGGAGTGGGGGTAGGGGTCCTAAATGGAAATCCATGTATACTGGACATTTTTTAATGTAAGGAAGGAGAAATTAGGTTCTTACCTGCTAATTTACTTTCTTTTAGCTTCTCCAGACCAGTAGAGGTTAACTTTACGAATGGGTATATATCTAATCATGACCAGCAGGTGGAGACTGAAAACAAAACTTTGGGACAGTATATCCTAGCCCCTCCTCTCTATTTCCCTCAGTCTGCCGAATAGCCAAGCAGAACCAAGAACTGGAAAACAACAGAGAGAAAAAACAATACTCCGAAAGGAGTAACAAATAACATACCCAAAATGCTGTTGGAAAATGCAGAGGAGAAATTCCCGAAGGAAGAATGTCCCCACAGCTCGCCAGCTAAGCCAGCCGAGCCACAGCCGCTGTTCTTCAATTCTCCCCGGCCCTAGAAAAATACTAGAACCCGCAGCAAAAACCAAAAACTGCCCGCGCAACAGCCCCAACAACAACAACAACAGACAGGGTGGGGACCTCTACTGGTCTGGAGAAGCTAAAAGAAAGTAAATTAGCAGGTAAGAACCTAATTTCTCCTTCTTTAGCACTCTCCAGACCAGTAGAGGTTAACTTTACGAATGGGACGTACCAAAGCAGTCCCTCTCACGGGCGGGACCCCCGAAGGGCCGATACCAGTACACGCTCACCGAACACCGCGTCCCGACGCGCCTGCACATCAACCCGATAATGACGAACAAAGGAATGCAAGGAGGACCAAACCGCAGCCTTACAAATATCCACTGGAGGCACGAGCGACGACTCAGCCCAAGAAGCCGCCTGACCCCGAGTGGAATGAGCCTTGAGAAACTCCGGAACAGGCTGCTGTTTCAGAAGATAAGCGGAAGCAATCGTCTCCTTGATCCAGCGCGCAATAGTAGCCTTAGAAGTGCCAGCTCCCCGACGAGGACCCGCCAGGAGGACAAAGAGATGATCGGACTTCCGGAATTCCTGGGTCCACTGCACATAAGAGCGAAGGACCCGACCGACATCCAACTTGCGCAGCTGCCGTTGCTCAGAAGAGCCCTCCCGACCACCCAAGACCGGGAGAACCACCGATTGATTGACATGAAAAGGAGAAACAACCTTCGGCAGAAAGGAAGGAACAGGCCGCAAGACGACCCGCTCCCTAGAAAACTCCAAGAAGGGAGCCCTACAAGAGAAAGCCTGCAGCTCAGAAACACGCCTAGCAGAAGTAATGGCCACCAAAAAGACCGCCTTCAAAGTAAGGTCCTTCAAAGAACAGTCGTCCAAGGGCTCGAAAGGCGGACGCACCAAAACAGAGAGAACCAGATTAAGATCCCAAGAGGGAACCGAGGGCCGTAGGGGAGGCCTAAGCAACTTGGCCGCCCGCAAAAACCGAATCACATCAGGAAGAGCCGATAAACGCTGACCTGACACCAACCCTCGAAAAGCCGACAGGGCCGCAAGATGAACCCGGAGAGAAGACCAAGCCAGGCCTCTATCCAGGCCATCCTGCAAGAACTCCAGAATGTTAGGCAGAGAAGCGCGAAAAGAGGTCACTCCCCGCGCCCGACACCATTCCTCAAAGAGACGCCAAACCCGCACATAAGCCCGAGAGGTAGAAAGCCTCCGGGACCCCAACAGTGTAGAGATCACCTTGTCTGAATATCCCTTCTTGCTAAGGCGACCCCTTTCAAGAGCCACGCCGTAAGACAGAAGGGAGACGGGTCGAACATGGGAATGGGACCCTGCATCAGAAGGTCGTCCGAGAGAGGCAGAGGAAGAGGATCCGCTACCAGGTGCCTCACCAGATCCGCATACCACGGACGGCGAGGCCAATCCGGCGCCACCAGCACCACCAAACCCGGATGGTGAACAATGCGAAGAAGCACTCTGCCCACCAGCGGCCAAGGAGGGAACACATACAACAGCCCCTCCGTTGGCCACTGCTGGACCAGAGCATCCAGACCCTCGGCCAGACCGTCCCTGCGACGACTGAAGAAGCGGGGCACTTTGGCGTTGCCACCCGTGGCCATCAGGTCCATCAGGGGCTGCCCCCAAGCCTGCACTATCAACTGAAACGCCTCGGCGCCGAGACACCACTCTCCTGGATCTAGGAAGTGACGACTGAGGAAGTCTGCCTGAACATTTTCTACTCCGGCTATATGAGAGGCCGAGAGGTCCAGCAGATGGGATTCCGCCCAAACCATGAGCAGAGCCGCCTCCTGCGCCACCTGAGTGCTCTTGGTGCCCCCCTGACGATTGACATAAGCCACCGCCGTGGCATTGTCCGACAGCACTCTGACCGACTTGCCCAGCAACAGGGAGTGAAAAGCCAACAGCGCCAGACGGACCGCTCTGGTCTCCAACACGTTGATCGACCAGGCGGCCTCCTCCGCGGACCAGGTGCCCTGAGCTGAGTGACCCAAACACTGAGCCCCCCAACCCAGGAGACTCGCATCCGTCAGGAGCACCGTCCACTGCGGGAGATCCAGACCCACCCCCTGAACTAGGTGAGGGGTCTGGAGCCACCAACGCAGACTGCAGCGCGCCAAGCCTCGCAGGGGAACCGGAACATCCATCCCGTGCCTCTGGGGAGACCACCTCCGGAGCAGAGCATACTGGAGAGGACGCATGTGGGCCCGCGCCCACCTCACCACGTCCAGGGACGCCGCCATCGACCCCAAGACCTGGAGGAAATCTCGCGCCCGAGGACACCGGGACGCCAAAAGCAGGCGAATCTGAGATTGCAATTTGCTCACCCGGCCCTCTGGGAGGAAGACCTTCCCCAAGGAGGTGTCGAACAGCACCCCTAGGTACTCCAGACGCTGAGCCGGGACCAACCGACTCTTGGAAAGGTTGACCACCCAGCCCAGCGACCGGAGAAACTCCACCACCCGAGCAGTAACCCGGGAGCTTTCCTGCAACGACTTTGCCCGAATTAACCAGTCGTCCAGGTAGGGGTGTACCAGGATGCCCTCCGACCGCAAGGCTGCCGCGACGACCACCATCACCTTGGTGAACGTCCGAGGAGCCGTGGCCAGCCCAAAGGGAAGCGCACAGAACTGAAAGTGCCGACCCAAGATCGCAAAGCGCAGGAAACGCTGATGAGAGGCCCGAATGGGAACATGCAAGTAGGCCTCCGTCAGATCGAGAGAAGTGAGAAACTCCCCCGGCTGAACCGCCAGAATGACCGACCGCAGAGTTTCCATACGGAAAGAGGGAATCTTGAGAGCCCTGTTGACCCCTTTTAAATCGAGGATGGGCCGAAAGGTCCCCTCCTTCTTGGGCACCACAAAGTAAATGGAGTACCTGCCCGTGCCCCACTCCGGAGGGGGCACCGGAACAACTGCCCTGAGATCTAGCAAGCGCTGAAGGGTCTGGCGAAAAGCCTGCGTCTTCCCCGGAGTCTGACACGGAGAAGCGAGGAAAAAATCCGGCAGAGAGCGGGCGAACTCCAGGGCATAACCGTCCCGCACCACCTCCAGGACCCACTGATCGGACGTGATCTCGGCCCATTTGGGGAAAAATTCGCGCAGCCGGGCCCCCACCGGAACCAAAGGGGGCGCCGGCAAGGCGTCATTGTGCAGGACGGGAAGCGGGGGAACCGGCGGAGGGATTCCCTGCCCCCCGACGGGCCCCCCGAAAGGGCTGCATGCGCTGGAAGAACCGACCCCGGGAAAATCCCGGAGACTGGAAAGAAGCAGCCCCACGCCCAGGGCGATACTTGCGAAAATCCCGCAAACGCCCCCGGGCCGCACCCCCCCGAGACGCCGGGCGGGCATGGTCCTCCGGCAGACGGGGAACTTTCGAGTCCGACAGAGTCTGAATCAACTTATCCAAGTCCTCTCCAAACAAAAACGACCCCCGAAAGGGAAATTTAGTAAGCTTAGCTTTGGACGCAGCATCCGCCGCCCAAGCGCGCAGCCACAACACACGCCTTGCGGCCACGCCAAAAGCCATAGACTTAGCCGAGATCCGCACCAAGTCATATAGAGCATCTGAGAGGAATGAGGCCGCCATCTCAATCTTCGCAACCTCCTGATCCACCAGAGACCAGTCGTCAGACTCTCGATCCAAGACCCGCTCCGCCCACCGAAACACGGCGCGAGCGACCAGTCCCCCACAAATAGCCGCCTGGACCCCAAAGGCAGAGACCTGAAAATTTTGCTTAAGGATGCTCTCCAATTTGCGCTCCTCAGGGTCCCGCAAGGCAGAACCGCCCTCAACAGGCACGGTATGCCGCTTGGAAATTGCCGAGACCACCGCATCCACGACTGGCGAAGCTAACGTAGCCCGATCCCCTTCAGGAATGGGATACAGGCGAGCCATGCTGCGCGCCAGCCGAAACGGCGTCTCCGGCGTTTTCCACTGCTCCAGAATAATATCCCGAATATCCTGATGCATAGGAAAAGAGCGGGAAACGGAACGGATCCCCCGTAACAGGGGGTCCCCCACACGCGGAGTCTCCGGCGGCGCGTCCTCAAAACGCAAAACCGAAGAAACCTGTTGAATAAGGTCAGGCAGCTCATCTTTCTGAAAAAGGCGCACCACGGACGCCTCGTCACTGGAGAACGGGAAATCCGACAACCCGCCGCCAGCTTCCGTCCCCTCCAGAGAGTCCTGGAACTCCTCAGAAGGGTCCAGGTCCTCCTCCAGACCGACCCGTTCCTCCGACCACAAATTCTCGTCCCACGACACCCGCGGACGCTTGGACAAGGGAGGCGGCGGAGGGGACGTCACGCCAGACGAAAGAGGCAAAGCCGCAGGGAGCGCGGAGGAAAACCCACCCCCCGAAACCCCCTGGGCACAACCGGGACCCCCAGCCGCCTGAAAATAGGCTCTGCATAAAGAAAAGAAAAATTCAGGAGAAAAACCCCCCGAGGGTCCCAAGGGACTCCCTGCCACAGCAGGGGACCCAGCAGAACCTTGCCCCTGCATAGTCAAAACAGGGGGAAGGTCACCTGAGGTGGAAGACAAAATGGAGGGGCCAGACAGAGAAGATGGCGGTTTTCCCGCCAAAAAAGCTCCCTCCATAGCCTGAAGCGGCTGAGAAACCTGAATAGTCTCAGCCGCTAAAGCAGGCAAGCCGGCATCAGCTGTCAAAAAATCAGCTGAGAGGGAATCCTCTAAAACCCGACCGTCGGCGGTTTGGGGAATCCCTCCGTGGGCGGACGGAGAAGACCGGGCTTCCCCACCGTTCCCTGCCGACTCGCGAGGCACCATCGGCGGGGAGCTCTGGGCGCCTGCAGCCGCTGCCGACGGAGCTCCTCCACCGCACCAGCCTGAACACCGCTTGCACAGGCCGGCCGCGAGTGCCTCGCGTCTGGAGCACAATGAGCACTTTTTCCCTTTAGAAGTGCTCATTGCTCCATACGCGACCTAGCTGCAAAAAAGTGCCGGTTAGTTGAAAAAATACAGTAAAATACAGTTTTCTTAAAGGGATACAACCCTCCAGACCAGCACTACCTCAGGATTTTTTTTTTACAGAACAGACTCCACAGGCTCTCGAAGCAATATGCCTTGCTTGATTTAGGGGGCAAGGCTTACTGCTGAGGCTCCTCTAAAAAAATGTGGGGAGGTGGAGGAAGTGGGGGGAGGGACCCCGCTCGTGACCCGCCGGGTTTGACACCCCCGAGGTCGGACGAACCCCCAAACAGAGTCCGCCCAAGCTCCGTCCGGCTAAAAACAGGGACAATAAACCCCCTAAACAAATTCCAACAGCCCTACCAAGGGAGATGGGTACAGATCACTCAACACCTGCTGGAGACTGAAAGAAGACTGAGGGAAATAGAGAGGAGGGGCTAGGATATACTGTCCCAAAGTTTTGTTTTCAGTCTCCACCTGCTGGTCATGATTAGATATATACCCATTCGTAAAGTTAACCTCTACTGGTCTGGAGAGTGCTAAAGAAACCTCATTTAAGGTTTAACTTTTATTGGTGAAAATTACAATACAAAATATATATTTGCATATAAAATTGCAAGATAATAGCATAATAAAAACCAGCACCAGACCATAGAAAAAAATACAACAAACAATTTCAAAATTAAATATCTCTCTCCAATCCCTCATCTAAATTAAAAGTGAAACCATCTACCTTACATTTACATTATGGGAGGCATAGGAGGTCATCTTTAGTCATGGGACTCATGAATATAAATTTTTAATACAAATAGTTACTGGACTGAAACATTCAGTCTGCATTTGATTCCTTGAATATTCTTCCTACTTAACCTCTTTTTTGTAATTTAACAGAGGGGCAAGAGATGAATTTGGGGTTAAAAAGACCTTGGTCATTTTGAGTGTAATATAAAAAATGGCTGGTATCTAATCAGGATTACCTTTTAGTGTATATTTTGTTGATAACTTTTGGAATTTTTAAAACCAAGCTAATAAGGTCTGAAATACTAAAATACAGTTTATTGTTGCTTTTGCAAGATGCTTCAGAAAACTCAAAAATTGTACCTGCAATATTTCAATTCTTTTATCTTTATCTGCTATTTGTTTTTTCAATGACACTATTTCTGCAGAGACTGGATTTAACTTGGGGTCCAGAGTTTTTATTACCTGTGGAATATGAAAGAAAGAAGCAGAAAGTATATTGTAATTTATCTGTATATCCAAATATATGTATAGCAATGGTTTAGAAAATTCTACACAAAATTCTCATTTTAATTAATTGGTTTCTTCTATATTAATTTCAATAAGTATGTATATGCACATATATTTAAGGATATTCACTTAAAACATAATAAATCTGACCAGTCACATTGACCATTTCCAGTTAATATTAACCAATGTAATTCCAGAATACATCTTTTACAGTATAAACAAATACAGTTTAAGCCTTTAATAAATTAAAATTCTTGTGCTATTAATTCTTGAGCCAGTGTATGACTTGAACTGTCTGCAACTGCACAGCAAAACATCAACAGTTCCTCATGAAAATAAACCATGTCCTTGTAGCAGACCAGATACACGAATACACAAAAGCATGGATCAGTACCTGCCCACTGTGTGCAAGAAAATCCCATCATAACATCACTGAAATAAAGCCTGCCCTGATCTGTGATGTGAGATAGACAGCCCCTGCATTTTGATGCATCCTGGGAATCCTCCCCACATCTATAAAGCATGGATACTATGTGGGGTCTGCCCTCTTTCCTCTCTCTTGCCATCTTCCTTCGGACCAGTTCTACAAACATGTGTTCGGCCTTCTAAGGACATTTCAACCACCAGTGTGAGAAACTTTGAACCTTGAATCTTAAAGTAACTTTGTCTGTTTATGTCTGTCTTGCTTAAAGATCCCATCTGTAAACTGTTTTTACCGGCTTGGTTGCAATTTTATACCTGCTCTAAAAAGAATTACATTTTCAGTTTATTTCAACTTCCCCCCAAATTAATATTTCTTTATAATATATACCCTGATGCATAGGAAGGGAACGGGAGGCCGACCAGATCCCCCAAAGTAGGGGGGTTCACCACACGCCTGAGCTCCTTCACTTCCTCCTCAAGGTGCAACATTGACAAAACCTGAAGAATAAGCTCCTGTAGCTCTTCTCGGTGAAAAATGCGCACCACTGACGTATCCGCAACTCCAAAAAACACATGTCCATGTCATCCCTCCCCCCCCTCCCGAGAAGATCTTGGGGGGGGGGGGTCCAACAAAGAGTCCAAGTCCTCATCAGGTGAAAACCCATCTGCAAACAAAAAATCCTCGTCCCATGAGACACATGGCTGCTTGGATGAAGACAGGGGGACTGGGTCGGGCTTCCCCACTAACTGTTCGCTGGCACCTGAAGCTGACGAGGATTCTCCTTTTTGGCACAGGTGCACTTCATGCACACGCCGGCTGCATTAACTGCACGCCTGGAGCACAATGAGCACTTTTTCAGCTTAAAAGTGCTCATTGCGAAAACTTCTCCATTCTTAACCTATACTTAAGTCGCTGTATAGTCTTTGCATTGTTCAAATGTATTCCACTGTGAATGTTTGCTTGTAACCTGTTTTGAGTTACTGGGAGGACGGGATAGAAATCGAATTAAATAAATAAGTAAATAAATACAGAAAAAAGAAAAGTGCCAGTTAACAGTTAACAATAAAAATTCAATGAACCTTAATTGAAGGCTTCCCATCAGACCGGCACTGCCTCAGGACTTTTTTTTTTTTTTAAATACAACTTTAATTTACATTTGAACAGACCCCACTGGCTCTCAAAGCTATATGCCTTGCTTGTATTTGACAACAACAATAACACAACTTTATTTTTATATATCGCAGTACCATAAATAGTTCAGAGCAGTTTACAGAGCAAAAAACTTTCAAAATTACATTAGCATGGTAGAATTAATCAAATTCTCCTAGAGGTATTTTAGAAGTACATCATGGCAGAAAAGGAGTCAGAGAAATTTGTCAGAGATAAGTTTTGATTAACTTCCTAAAAGTTTAGTAAGAAAGAGCGCTTGAGATAAAGTTGGTTAAACATTTATTTTATTTGCCTGCTTGGAATGATAATGTTCTATCGAGGAATCTCATGTAGATATAGCCCTTCAAGGGTGGGAAACGAACAAGTAGGCACTACGTGTACAAGTCGAAATGATGAGATACATGTAGATAGATTGGTGATGAACCCGTTATGGTTTTGAAGCAAAGGCAAGCAAACTTAAAAATAACCCTTGCTTCCATGGGCAGCCAGTGTAGTGTGGTGCAAGGCTTACAGCTGAGGCACCTCTAAAGTAAAAATATGGGGAGGAGGGGGAAATGGGGGGGAGGGACTTGACCAGTCACATGTGGCACCCCCGAGGTCAGACAGACCCCCAAAAGAGTCCCCCTAAGCTCAATCCGGCACCACAAACAGGGACCAGAAGGCCAATTTAAACAAAATAGAACATCTCTACACTAAACCAGGTAAAGACTGCACATGCTTACCACCTTCACCTGCTGGAGACTTGGAACAGACCGATTGTACTTGGGACTACACAGCCCACTTATACTATAGCCAAAAGTTTGTGTCTCAGTCTCCACCTGCTGGTAGAGGTATGTTATAACCCATCAATGCTGTGTTGGTCTGGAGGGACGATAAAGAATCTCTCATCTTTTCATTAGCCTTCATTGCTAAGGTGGTGAACCACCCGGATGGAGGTGCCACCTGCATTTCTGGAATCTACATGAAACTGGAAGCAGGGAAGAACCATTGGTCTTTATGCCACTGTGGTGGTACACAGCCCAAAGAGTACAGCAAATAAGGATTGTGAAAAAAAATAAATAAATATCAAGATATATAAATAACCAGTAGTAGAAAATACTGTAATACACATAACACAATCAAAAATGCATATTAAGGAAAAATAAAGATCACAATTAATTTTCCATGCTAGGTGTTGCGATTCAATTATATTCAACCAAAATGTTTTCAAAGTTCAGTATTAGAATTAGTTGAAAGGAAAAGTTATATAGTCTGTTCTGTCAAGTGAAACAACTTTTCCAGAAAATATGTTTTCTAATGAGAGCTAAATGTATATCAAACTCACATTTCTTGCTTTCTCTAGATACATTTTATATCTTTCTTCCATTGCTTTCATATCTTCATCTTTCTTAAGCAGTGCTGCTTCCAGTTCCTCAATTCTTTGTGCTATTTTGGAAAGTTTGACACATTAAAAAAGAGATTAGGTTCTTACATTGCTAATATCTTTTCTAGTAGATATTTATTTATTTTAAAAAAAATTTCTATACCGTTTACAACTATATGGTTAACAGAATATACATACATAATCTTAAAACACAATGAACAAACAAACTTTAAAATTCCTAGCTAAAAATACTTGATAGGTGTGTCATTCTGGATTCTGGACAAGCAGGTAATCTCCCCATGGCTGCAAGCCTTTGCAGAAGAAATCCATTCTGGATTTTTTCAGTATCCCTCCTACTTCACTGAGAGCTGTACTGCCACCTACAGTTAGTCCCCAAGAAGTCGGCTTGGACAATGTCCACTCCTGCTACATGTAGCGCCTGCAGATGACATTCTGCCCAGGTGAAGAGCAAGCAGGTCTCCAGATACAGATGGGTACTCTTGATGTTCCCCTGGCAAATGACATATGCCATTTGCTGTAGCATTGTCTGAGAAGACCCGGACTGCCTGGCCGCCTTCTGTAGTTTCAGCAGAGCCAGCTGAATGGCTCGAAGTTCCAGCCAGTTGATCGACCACTTCCTCTGGGTGGGCGACCAACTATTCTGAATTGGTCAGTGGTTGCAATGAGCTCCCCCAGCTGGGGAGACTGGCATCAGTCATTACAACCACCCAAGATGCTATCTGAAGGGGCATGACCTTGTTAAGGGATTGAGGGCAGAGCCACCAATCCATGCTGGCCTGGGCTTCCAGTGTCCAAGGTAAAGATTTCTGCAACGAGTGTGTCTGCGGAGGCCAACGTGTAAGTAACGCATGTTGAAGAGGAAACCTGTGGGCCTATGCCCAAGGAACCATATCTATTGTGGCCTCCATTGAACCTAGAACTTGGAGATAGTCCCACGCTGACAGAGTTGGTTTGGATAGGAGGCATGTTATCTAAGAGCAAAGCCTCTGTCTGCATGCCTCTGGAAAATAGACACAGCCAGCAGCTGTGTCGATCAAGACCCCCAGGTACTCCAGGGATTGTGTTGGAGACAAATGGCTCCTTCTATAATTCACAATCCAACCCAGACCTTCCAGGACTCAGGTCACCTGATCTACTGTGCGCCAACCCTCGTAAAACAAGGGGGCCCAGATCATCCAGGTAGGGATGCACTTCCAGCCCCATCTTTCGCAGGTGGGCTGCCACCACCACCATCACTTTGGTGAATGTGTGAAGAGCTGTTGCCAGGCCATAGGACAGGGCCGAGAACTGATAATGGTATTCCAGCACATGAAACGTTAGGAACTTTCTGTGGTCTGGAAAAATAGGAAAATGTAAGTAGGCCTCTGTAAGATTTAGAGAGGCCAGGAACTCTCCCAGAGTCACCGCCACTATGACAGATTGAACCATCTCCATGCAAAAATGCAGGACCCTGAACACTGCATTTACATAAGGTCCAGAATGGGCCTCCAATCAGAGCTTTTCTTTGGCACGATGAAGTATAGGGAGCCTATGCCCAAGCCCAAGTCTTTGGGTGGCATAGGCTCTATGGCCTGAATGTCTAACAACCTTCTCACAGTGGCTTGCACTCAGGCCGCTTTTTCTGGGCACCCCAATAGAGGCTATGGGTCTGTAGTTGGATGGTTGATCTGTTGCTCTTTTTGGGTCTTTTAAGATCGGGGTGACGATAATTTCGGAGAGGTCTTGTGGGAAAAGGCCATCTGTGAGCAGGGATTATATCCATTGCATGAGGAAAGTGCGGAATTTTAGGCTGGAGTGTTTGCTTCATATTCAACCTCCTAGTGCTGGTGTAGAATGTCAATATCTGTTGCTTTGGGACTGTGGTTTCAACGTATAATGCATGCTATGAAATTTGTTTACAGTGACATTTAACAGCTACATTAATCACATTTAGAAAGAATAATAAAATTAATCAATGGAATGTCTGTGTTTATATATTCATGGGGGGAAATACCCAAACAGTGCACAGTACATACCACTCTGATTTGCATCTGGCTGGAGATTCTCAATAAGTTCCTTTTTCTTCTGTAATGTATCATGTGTTTCATGTAGTTTCTCCCTATTGCATTATCACAAGATTAAGAAAATGACACTGTACTAAATATAAGGAATATTTAATAGAATATGCAAAGAATAACAGTTGTCAAAGTATGGTCTGTTTCACAGATTCAACCTGTCCTGATATATCAAACAACTGAAAAAAGTGAGCTCCAAGAACAGCAGGACACCACCCACTATAGGATGCATACCATTTGCCAAAGCCTGGAACAACAAAACATAAGCAAAACTTTCGGACCTTTCTGGAGCAGTGTACTATACATATGTGATCTTCACAGAAGCCACCTCAATTCTGTATATAGCTATTACCAGGAAAAGCCAACTCACATGGAAGTAGGTGTTTTGTGAGGATCAATATCTTGCTGTTTTTGGAGAACAACTGTAATAGTTGAGCAACTTTGCTTTCTCCAAAAGCAAGTAGGATACTCAGATCTCACAGATGAAATCCCCAACTACAGATTGCCTTTAACAAAACAATGAGGAAACAGAAAAAAATGACCACCAATGGGAAGCAAGCTATGGGGTCCTTTTATCAAACCGCGCTAGTGTGGTTAGTGCGTCGGCTATAAAACTAACGCCTGCTCAATGCAGGCATTAGCGGCTAGCGTGGCAGGTGGTTTAACGCGTGTTAAACCCCTACTGCAGCTTGATAAAAGGACCCCTATGTTTTGCTGGCTTCTAGCCCTTTATGTGTGTTTTTGTACTCAGCCCTTAGGCACCCCCTCAACCTTGCCTAATGAAGACAACGATATAAAAATGGGCTAAGGAAAGGATAGATTTAGATTCTAAACCTCAGATTCCTCTAAACAGATCAACTAAACCTACTGGCATGTACAGAATCCCTCCCCAAACAGTAATGGGCTGAGAAAGTGTGGGCATATATTCACATTGTAGCCCTTCTTCTCTTTCATGGAGGCTGATCCAATGGCCTATATTAACTAAACTCATGGATCAGGGCGATCCATAGCCGAGTCTTACTGGGCAACTTGATTCACTACTGAGTCCTCATGCAAATTATTTGATCAGATGCACGCCCTATGGATTGCTTTTGAGCCATCGTGACGCACGCACAGATCATCCTAGTTGCCTCTAGATGTGATCCACGTATATGCTTGGTCTTGGAGGTCAAAACGAAGGGGGAGGGGTGGCTGCAGTACTCGCTGGCCCAAAGGACTCAAGATGTACATATTTTAGAAATATTCTCCAGTTCTTCAGACAGAACACACCTTGTGCAGCCAGATTATTTATGGAAGAAAACATGCTTTTAACCCACGGGTTAAAACCACGGGCTCGCACTGCACAGCATTAAATCTTATAAGATTAATCTAAACAGAATCAGTATTGTCCAGAAACATATTTTAAAAAGGAGCCATGTGTCCACATTTGGACTAAATGCTCTAGTACACAAGGCGCAACTGCCAAGAAAAAGGGAAAATTCCATGGCACACCAGATTACCAGCAAATCTACATTCAAAAGGGCCTGGGATAGGCATGTGGGATCTCTCGGAGAGAGAAAGAGATAATGGTTACTGCGGATGGGCCATTTGGCCTTTATCTGCCCTCATGTCTATGTTTCTATGATGCTTAGACTGTTTTGCTGTCCTCAGCTTCATAATGGCAGATCTGCCAACAAAATACTTATCAAATCTATTAATGGTATACTTGTAATTCAGAATTAAGGCTATTTTGGAAAAGCATGTGTAAGCTCTTGTTTACCTGGATGCTGGGAAGGGGCACACAAAGTTAATTTTATTTGTTGGACCAGAGCTGAGACCAACTTATCAGCTGGAGTCTCACAGCAAGCATGTACCAGATTTCTGCCCTCGCTCCCTTTGAATAATGCAGACTACTACTATTAATTATTTCTATAGCACTACCAGACGCACGCAGCGCTGTACACAGTCACAAAGAGTAAGAAAACAGTCCCTGCTTGGAAGAGCTTACAATCTAAACAGGCAAGACAGACAAACAAGATGTCACTGATACAGTTAAGGGGAACGGTTAATCAGACCAAACAAAGTCCATCTTTACTTCTCCTTAGTGAATAAGCAGAGATAAATTTCTTTATCAGTAAACAGTTTATTGGTGGACACAGTCCAACTATTTACGCACGCCTCCAAAAGATGATTTTATATAATCCTCTTATTATTAAGAAGTCAGAAGGTGGGAATTCACCAGAGACCCAAATCTTCTAATCTAATTGAAATGGTCAGTTGGTGGGCTCTGACCAAAAGACAAATTTCCCACCCAGGTCTTAAATCTCCCCTGGAGTGAAGTCATATAACTTGAGTCCACCTTCCAGGAAAACCAATAACCAGCCTGGCTTCTCTATAGGTTTTCTTAGGCTTCTGGAAACTGCTGGAACTCCTGTCCTAAGTCCCTGGCAGTTCCGGAGGAGCCTACCTGTCTGCACATAGTCTGTGATTCCCATGGAAACCCAGGAGCATGAGCTTTTTTTTTCAAATTCATACTCACCTGTTATTAATTAACACCTATTGTTCTGCTACAACTGCCAGTTCCAAATGCCAGGGCTGCCCTTCATACACCAATACACAGCACTGATAATTTTAAAACTCTAAGCTTGCCTTTCTGGGAAATAGATGCACCCTTTAACTCCTCATTTCAGTGCATACTAAGCAAATTATATTTTTTTTTTTACTACTAAACTATTAAATCAGTGCTACTCACATATGCTCTGCTAGCTTCTTCATCATACTAGACTGTGAAAGAAAAAGGACAGGATATAAATTAGTAATATGCCTTTTATAATCTTTTTATAATTAGTAAGGAGAAATTAGGTTCTTACCTGCTAATTTACTTTCTTTTAGCTTCTCCAGACCAGTAGAGGTTAATCTTTACGAATGGGTATATATCCAATCATGACCAGCAGGTGGAGACTGAAAACAAAACTGTGGGACAGTATATAATATACTCCCTTCTCTATTTACATCAGTCTGCCGAATAGCCAAGCAGAACTAAGAACTGGAAAACAGAAAGAAAACAATACTCCGAACAGGAGTAACAAATAACATACCCAAATGCTGTTGGAAAATGCAGAGGAGAAATACCAGAAGGAAAATGTCCCCACAGCTCGCCAGCTAAGCCAGCCGAGCCACAGCCGCTGTTCTTTAATTCTCCCCGGCCCTAGAAAAATACTAGAACCCGCAGCAAAAAACAAAAACTGCCCGCGAAACAGCCCCAACAACAACACAACAGACAGGGTGGGGACCTCTACTGGTCTGGAGAAGCTAAAAGAAAGTAAATTAGCAGGTAAGAACCTAATTTCTTCTTCTTTAGCACTCTCCAGACCAGTAGAGGTTAATCTTTACGAATGGGACGTACCAAAGCAGTCCCTCACACGGGCGGGACCCCCGAAGGGCTGACACCAGAACACACACACCAAACACCGCGTCCTGACGCGCCAGAACATCTACCCGAAAGAGTCTGACAAAGGAATACAAGGAAGACCAAACCGCAGCCTTACAAATGTCCACTGGAGGCACGAGCGATGACTCAGCCCAAGAAGCCGCCTGACCCCGAGTAGAATGAGCTTTGAGAAACTCCGGAACGGGCTGCTGCCCCAGAAGAGAAGCGGAAGCAATAGTCTCCTTGATCTAGCATGCAATAGTAGTCCTAGAAGCGCCAGCCCCCCTAAGAGGACCAGTCAGAAGGACAAAGAGATGATTTTATTTCCTGATCTCCTGGGTCCGTTGCACATAAGAGCGAAGGACCCAAACAACATCCAACTTGCTCAGCTGTCTTTGCTCAGAAGAGCCCTCCCAACTACCCAAGACCAGGAGGACCACAGATTGATTGACATGAAAAGGAAAAACTACTTTCGGCAGAAAAGGAAGGAACAGGCCTCAAGACAACCTGCTCCCTAGAAAACTCCAAGGGAGCCCTACAAGAGAAAACCTGTAGCTCAGAAACACGCCTAGTGGAAGAAATGTCCACCAAAAAGACCGTCTTCAGAGTAAGGTCCTTCAAAGAGCAGCCGCCCAACGGTTCGTAGGGCGGGTGCATCAGAATAGAGAGAACCAGACTGAGATTCCAAGAGGGAAAAGAGGACCGCACGGGAGGCCTGAGCACCTTGGCCGCCCGCAAAAAGCGAATCACATCAGGAATGACTGTCAAACGCTGAACCGTCACAAACCCCCGGAGAGAAGCTGAAGCCAGGCCTCTATCCAGGCCATCTTGCAAGAACTCTAGGATGTTAGGCACAGAAACGCGAAGAGAGACCACCCCTCAAAGAAGTGCCAAATCCACACAGAAGCCTGAGAGGTAGAAAGCCTCCAGGACCCCAAGAGTGTAGAAATCACCCTATCTTAAAACCCCTACTTACCAAGGCGACCCCTTTCAAAAGCCAAGCCGTAAGACAGAAGGGAGACGGGTTGAACATGGGAATGGGACCCTGCGTCAGAAGGTTGTCCAAGGGAGGCAGAGGAAGAGGATCCGCCACCAGAGTGTCACCAGATCTGCGTATCACGGATGCCGAGGCCAATCTGGAGCCACCAGAACCACCAGACCCGGATGGCGAACAATGCGGAGAAGAACTCTGCCCACTAATGGCCACGGAGGGAACATGCACAACAGCCCCTCTGTTGGCCATGGTTGAACCAGAGCATCCAGACCCTCGGCCAGTCCATCCCTGCGACGACTGAAGAAGCGGAACACCTCGGCATTGCCACTCGTGGCCGTCAGGTCCATCAGGGACTGACCCCAAGCCTGCATTATCAACTGAAGAGCCACAGGGCTGAGACACCACTCTCTGTGATCTAAGATGTGACTGAGGAAGTTCGCTTGAACATTCTCCACCCCGGCCATGTGAGAGGCCGAGAGGTCCAGAAGGCGTGACTCTGCCCCAAAGCATGAGCCGAGCCGCCTCCTCCGCCACCTGAGCGCTCTTGGTGCCTCAACGATTGACATAAGCCACCGCTGTGGCATTGTCAGACTGGACTCTGACCGACTTGCCCATCAAGAGGGAGCGGAAGGCTAACAGCGCCAGAGGGACGGCTCTGGTCTCCAACATGTTGATCGACCAGGACGCCTCCTCCATGGACCAGGTGCCCTGAGCTAGACACTGAGCCCCCCCAACCGAGGAGACTGGCATCCGTGAGAAGCACCGTCCACTGCGATAGATCCAGACTCATCCTCTGGACCAGATGAGAGGTCTGGAGCCACCAAAGAAGACTGCAGCGCGCCAAGCCTCGCAGAGGGACAGGGACCTCCAAACTGAGCCTCTGGGGTGACCATCTACGGAGCAGAGCATACTGAAGAGACACATGTGGGCCTGCGCCCACCTCACAACAACCAGGAACGCTGCCATCGACCCCAAGACTTGGAGGAAATCCTGCGCCCAAGGACACTGGGACGCCAAAAGAAGGCGAATCTGAGATTGCAATTTGCTTACCCGGGCCTCTGGAAGGAAGACCTTCCCCAAGGAGGTGTCGAACAGACCCCCAAGGTACTCCAGATGCTGAGCGGGGACCAACCGACTCTTGGAAAGGTTGACCACCCAGCCCAGTGACCGGAGAAACTCAACCACCCGAGCCGTAACTCGGGCGCTCTCCTGCAACGACTTCGCCCGAAACAACCAGTCATCCCAGAAGGGGTGCACCAGAATGCCCTCTGACTGCAATGCAGCCGTGACGACCACCATCAACTTGGCGAACGTCCGGGGAGTCGTGGCCAGGCCCAAGGGAAGCACACAGAACTGATAGTGCAGACCCAATATCGCAAAGCAAAGAAAGAGCTAAGGAGAGGCCCGAATGGAAACAGGCAAGTAGGCCTCCGCCAGAGCGAGAGAAGTCAGGAACTCCCCCGGCTGAACCGCCAGAAGGACAGACTGCAGTGTGTCCATGCGAATAAAAAGGGAATTCTGAGAGTCCTGTTGACCTCAGTTTAAACCAAGGATGGGCCGAAAGGTCCCCTCCCTTTAGGGCCCCATAAAGGAAATGGCGTACCAGCCGATACCGCAGTCCTGAGGGGACACTGGACAACTGCTTTGAGATCTAGCAAGCGCTGAAGGACTGGCGAAAGGCTAGCGTCTCCCATGCCACCTGACATGGAGAGGCTAGATATGATCCAGCAGAGAGCGGGCAAAATTCAAGTACATAACTATCCCGCACCACCACCAGGACCCACTGATCGGACGTGATCTTGGCCCACTTGGGAAACAAGTTGCGAAGCCGGGCACCCACGGGAACCAAAGGGGGCGCCGGCAAAGAGACATCGCGCAGGACGGGCAGCAGGGGAACCGGGGGGGGGGAACTCCCAGCCCCCCGACGGGCCCCCTGAAAAGACTGCATGCGCTAAGCCAACCGACCCCGGGGAAAAACCGGAAGTCTGGAAAGAAGCAGTCCCATGCCCCAGGCGAAACTTGCGAAATTCCCGCAGACGCCCCCGGGCAATGCCAACCCGAGATGCCGGGCGGGCACGGTCCTCAGGCAGACGGGGCACCTCAGAGTCCGTCAGAGTCTGAACCACCGGAACTAAGTCCTCTCTAAACAAAAAACAACCCCCGAAAGGGAAATTTTGGGAAGTTAAGTTTTGGACGCGGCAACCGCCGACCAAGCGCGAAGCCACAAGGTACAGCATGCGGCCACCAAAAGTCCCAGACTTAGCAGCACCAAGTCACAAAGAACAACCGAGAGGAACGAGGCAGTCATCTCAAACTTCACCACCTCTTGATCCACTAAGGACCAGTCATCAGACTCACGATCCAGGACATGCTCAGACCACCGAAACACGGTGCGAGCCACCAGCCCCACACAAATAGCCGCCTGGACCCCCAAGGCAGAGACATCAAAATTATACTTAAGAAGTGTCTCTAACATACGCTCCTCAGAGACCCTAAGAGCAGAACCGTCCATAACAGGCACGGTATGCCGCTTAGGAAGTGCCGAGATCACCACGTCCCCCATTGGCAAAATTAAGGTAGCCCTATCCCCCTCCGGGATGGGATGCCCATGAGCCAAGGCGCACACCAAACGAAACGGCGCCCGTAGGACACTGCGCCAACACAAAATCCCGAAAATCCTGACGCACAGGAAAAGAGCGGGAAACAGGACAGACCCCCTGAAGCAGAGGGGCCCCCATACGCGGGGTCTCCGGTGGCGCAACTTCAAAAATGCAGCACCAAGGAGACCTGCTACATCAGGTCTAAAAGCTCATCCCTCTGAATAAAAAGCGCACCATGGACGCATCTGCTCTGGAAGACGGGAAACCCGCCGCCCCGCTACCAGCGGGCGTCCCCTCTAGAGGATCCTGGAAGCCCGCCAAAGCAGCCAGGTCCTCAACCATGCCAACACGCTCCTCCGACCACCAATTCGCAATCCAAGCCCCCCCGCGGGCGCTTGGATGAGGGAGGAGGAAGAGGGGACGCCAAACGAAAAGAGGGAGGCAAAGCCATAGGGGGCGCGGAGGGAAACCACCCCCGAAACCCCCCAGGTGCACGTGGGACCCCCAATTGCCTGCACAAAGAAAGAAATTAAATTGGGGACAAAAAACCCCTGGGGGTCCCCAGGGACTCCCTGCCCCAGCAGGGGTCCCTGCTGAAACCTGCCCCTGTGTTTGCAATACAGGGGGAAGGTCACCTGAGGTTGCAGACAAAATGGAGGGGCCAGACAGAGAAAATGGCGAAGTTCCCGCCAAAAATGCTCCCTCCATGGCCTGTAGCGGCTGAGAAGGCTGAACAGTCCCAGCCGCTAAAACAGGCAAGTCGGCATCAGCTGTCAAAAAAAATCAGCTGAGAGGGAATCCTTCGGGGAATCCCTCCGTGGGCGGTTGGGGAAGACCGGGCTTCCCCACTGCTCCCAGCCGACTCTCGAGGCACCATCGGTGGGGAGCTCTGGGCGCCTGCAGCCGCTGCCGACGGAGCTCCACCACCTCACTGGGCCAAACTACCGATTTCAGTCCGGCCGCGAGTGCCTCGCGGCTGGACCCAATTGTGTCCCACTCCCCCGGAGAAGGGCACAATTGCTCCATACGTGACCTAGCTATAAAAAAGTGCCGGTTAGATGAAAAAATACAGTAAAATACAGTTTTCTTAAAGGGAAACAACCCTCTAGACCAGCACTACCTCAGGATTTTTTTTTTTTTACAGAACAGACTCCACAGGCTCTCGAAGCAATATGCCTTGCTTGATTTAGGGGGCAAGGCTTACTGCTGAGGCTCCTCTAAAAAAATGTGGGGAGGTGGAGGAAGTGGGGGGAGGGACCCTGCTCGAGACCCGCTGGGTTTGACACCCCTGAGGTCGGACGGACCCCCAAACAGGGCCCACCCAAGCTCTGTCCGGCCAAAAACAGGGACTAGAAACCCCCTAAACAAATTCCAACAGCCCTACCAAGGGAGATGGGTACAGATCACTCAACACCTGCTGGAGACTGAAAGAAGACTGATGTAAATAGAGAAGGGAGTATATTATATACTGTCCCAAAGTTTTGTTTTCAGTCTCCACCTGCTGGTCATGATTGGATATATACCCATTCGTAAAGATTAACCTCTACTGGTATGGAGAGTGCTAAAGAATGGATTTTGAGAGTATTTGAAAGTGAAAAACTAACTGTTCTATGACCCTTTTAAATGCTTTTAAAACAAATAGGAGAAAATATTTTTTCACTCAACAAATAGGCTCTGGAACTCATTGCCATGGGATGTAGTAACAGTAGTTAGTGTAGCCAGATTTAAAAAAAAAAAAAAAAAAAAGGTTTGGACAAGTTCCTGGAGAAAAAGCCCATAGTCTGCTATTGAGATAAACATGGAAGAAGTCAATGCTTGCCCTGGGATCAGTAGCATGGAATGTTGTTACTTAGCAGAAACCCAAATAGTACTTGCGACTTAGCTTGGGCACTGTTGGAGTAGGATACTGGGCTAGATGGATCATTGGGCTGACCCAGTATAGTTATTCTTATGTCCTTTCCATTTACATAGCTCAGTTCATAAACTTTGACCACGAACATGGATACTTTGCCTCACCTGAAGAAAGGGACATCATATTATCTCAAACTATACTGTTTAGGAAGGATCTTCAAAGATCATTAGTGTGAAAACTGACTTGGGCCATGTTTCGGCATAAGAGATCAATCTAAATGACCCACTCAATAAGTGAATGCTATTCAGTAGAACTGCAATAATTTAGTAGTAGCTCAAAGGAAAGCAGTTCAGCTTTTATTTGAGCCACTCCAAAAAATGGCACTTCGTATAGTTTTTGGCAAACATCAAACATGATGTTTCAGTAAAAGACTGAGGATGGTCTTTTCTTGGCCTTCTGGCAGAGACCGAGAATCTGCACATTTTTAGGGAGTTAATAACCTGCCACCAGACCATATGATAACAGAATGACATAGAAACAATTGCAGAAGCAAAAAAAAAAAAATTAACATTACATAATATGCTTGTATACCGCAGCTACCTCAGTTCTGCGCGGTTTACAGAGTAAAGATACTGGACATGCACAGTGAATTACAATCCATTAGTTAAAAAATTTACCAAACAAGTATGTTTTTAATAATTTTCTAAATGCCAGCAGGTGTTGAAACTTAATATAAAATTACCAAGATGTTTATCCCATATACCACAAAAGCCAACTTGGGGAATATAATATAAATACTGGGTAGATCCAATGGTTGAAAGTCAGCCTATATACTACCGATCCCCTCCCTGTTACTGGTTGAAGTGCTGTGATTGACCAACGGGGTCCGCATTTTGGGACATGTCTCCATTTGTGGGTCCTCTACCTGAGGGTTCTGAATACTTCTAAGGTAGCTTATAAATTAAAATATTGATAAAAAGTTAAAAAGGTAAAACAAGAGAGGGGATCGGTAGTATATAGGGTATCCCATATACTGGCCTGATAAGATAGAATTCTGCCAATGAATTGTTTGTAAACACATCCCTTAGTAAAAAGTCAAATATCTGCGAACCCCATGTAGGGCATTTTCTATTAACAAATTCAAAGTGGTCAAGAAATAACTAGGTAAAAGACCATGTAAAGACTTAAAACATATACAACCAAACTTAATATTCTCGCCTCAATTGGCAGCTAGTGTAATTTTTGGTAATATTTTATCACATGGTCAAATTTATTCAGACTGAATATCAAATGAACAGAGGTATTTTGAATAACTTACAACCTCTTGATGTTTTTCTTATAGATTGACAAATAATGGATGTTACAGTAATCTAAAGTGCTTAAAATAAGTGACTGTACCAATAGCCTAAATGAGGAAAGGTCAAAATATGGTCTAATTTTTCGAAGCTTCCATAACAGAAAATAACATTTTCTAACAAGAGTGTTAGTATGATATCAAATAATAAATTTTGATCAAAGTTGATTCTTAAAATTTTAATAACTGGTAGAATGGAATGCGTTATCCTGTTCAAATTTATGGAATCCTCCTTGATCCCAGAATAGGTCATCCTATGACACACATACATTATGCCAGCCTTGGACAAGAAAACATGAACATGGATATAGCACTACAAATGGTCCCTTCAAGCATATTCAACCATTAAACTTTTGTGAAGTTATATTATTTTTCCAGGCACTTACATCTGCTCCTTCAGGCTTGGATTCTTGATCCTGTAAAGTTTTCTGAAGATCCTCAATCTGTTGTTGCAATTCCTCCACATGTCCCTTGACTAACCTGTTAGGAAGGAAGGAAATTGAACAACAATTAAGGGATACCAGGCATTACTTTATCTTGTTTCAAGTTTATTAAAATTTGTTAACCCGCTTAGGGGAAAGTGTGGTGCAGTGGTTAAAGTTACAGCCTCAACACCCTGAGGTTGTGGGTTCAAACCCACACTGCTCCTTGTGACCCTGGACAAGTCACTTAATCCCCCCATTGCCCCAGGTACATTAGATAGATTGTGAGCCCGCCAGGACAGGGAAAACTGCTTGAGTACCTGAATAAATGCATGTAAACAGTTGTGAGCTCCCCTGGGAGAACGGTATAGAAAATAGAATAAATAAAGAAATAAAATAATATTTCTAAGTCTAATAGATGCTGGCATTGTAATCTGGAAGCGGGGACATTGGATCACTTAATTTTTTACTGTCCCTGTATTATGACCTTTTGGAAATCAATTTTGTCTCAAATAAATTGTCTATTAGAAAACCATGTAGCATTGTCATATGATACTATTCTGTTTGGTATGTCTATGAGAACAAAAAGTCAAATTTCATCATATAATAACAAACTTTTATTGATTATGACAGCAGTCGCCATGCAACATATTACCAATAATTGGAAAAATTATACTAATCTTAGTTATTCATTCTGGTGGAATTCATTGTGTCACATTTATAAGATGGAAAGAGTAATTGCTTTGCAAAAAGGGAATGATAATAACTTTATAAAGATCTGGGAGCCAATGGCAAATTATTGTAATGAGTAGACATCATTTTCCATTGATAGTATATTTATACATAGGGGGAGGGGATTGGTAGGAAATTTTATCAAATAATTAAGATTACAATATATACATGATATGTTTGTTTGAAATAATCGAGGAAGGGTGGGTGGGAAGGGAATAAACTCTATTTATTTATGTTGATAATAGAAAGAATTTTAAGTGCTGTGTAAAAGTTTTCAATGTTGTAATCTTGTGCACTTGTTATAAGTTTTAAAATGAATAAAGAATTAATAAAAAATAAAATCATATTTCTAAGTGGCATACATAGGTAAATAATATAAAATCTGGGTTTTACATTTGAATTTCAAAGACAAACATACATTGTCAGACAATAGAAGAGCGAGACGATGAGGGTAAGTACATTAGGAGAGGGAATTCTATTGTGTGATGATCATTGTTGCAGAGGTGGAGAGATTATAGGTCGAACGCATCTCTAAATAAGAAAGTTTTAAAGTTAGATTTGAAACAGTCTAACAATGATTCTTCCCGTAAATAATTATCAGCATGAAATTCCATAATTGCGTAGAATTTACCGAGAAAAATCGATGAACCGGTAGTATCGTATATAATTTGACACAATAAAGGTATTAATAGTAGATGTTGAGTATTTGATCGGCGAGATCTTGAGGGGGCATATGAGAAGCCATCTATAATCAGAACTACCAGACACACTGCACCAGAAATGCAATTGCAATCCACAGGCCAAAGCTGTAGAATTGAAAAATGTAAAATCTTGTGCCGTAGATCAGATGAGTTGAACGGAAGTATATGGATAAGTAAGGGTAGGAACTGGGTAATACAAACCACGTTTCTGCTTAGACATCAGCAACTTCTGTTACAAATTAGTTTTTATTCTAACAGAGGAACATTACTTAAAATTACCTATTTTCGGTTTCCAGTTGGCTCATGGTGCGATGCCTTTCGTCCAACTGGTCTTGCAGTTCTTGGATGCGCTCATTCTCTGATCCTTCTTGTTGCAAACGAAGCATCTTGTTCTCATGCTGTAGTCGTATAAACATTTCTCTATAGTCCATGATAACAAAACAGAGGATAGAATTTAAATATAAAACATTTTAGAAGACCGCTCAATATTTAACATGAATTACCTTCACAAAAACAACAACAAAAATCAGAATAAAGAGACTGCGTTTGTGAAGGTGCTTTGCACTGAATGCCAGCCCCAACCATAAATGTTACAGATTTTGCTCTATGAAAAGCAAATAACTCATTGTGCTTTTCACAGAGCATTATGGAAATGAAATGGGTCTGTGAGAACTGCTCCATTTTTTTGTAATGACTAGAACACAGCCATAAAAATGTGCTATTAGTGAGGTTCAGGAGTGGTGTATGCTGCTCTCTTAAGTACTTTTTAGTTTATTATGAGCCATTAAATATCTGTAGATGCTGTAGACTGGATTTATAAGTACATACAAGGGCTAATCTAATCCAGAAGTAAAACAAAGTTCTACCAACATCTGTCTGCAAATTTGAAGGAAAGAATATCAAAGCAAGAGCCAGTCACCTACTCTATTAAAAGACATCTTGATGCAGATAAGGGCAAAGTTGACAAACATTTTGGAAATCCATTCATAGAACAAAGTTGCTTACCTGCAACAGTGTTCTTCATGGACAGCAAGCTAATCAGTCACAGAGCACTTCTTCAAAAGCTGTACTAAAGCCTAGAAACCTTGTTTTTGGCAAGAGTGGAACTTCCCACTCAGCCACTGCCATGTGAGCCACCCTTCAATTCCATGTAATAGCTTAGAGAACTCCAAGAAATGGAAACAGAATGATATATTTTCTATAAAAGTAAGGAATAAATCATGCAAACCAGCTAAAAAAAAAAATTATTTTTTTTTGGGGGGGAAGAGTATAATTAATTGCCTATTGCCTAAATCCAGTTTATTGTTGTACACTACTTAAGTGAATTTCTTCAAAAGTGCAGTAAATAAATCAAAATAAATAAAATAATAAGCAGAAATTAGGTCTTACCTATTACTTTTATTTCCATTAGTACTACCAGACCAATCCAAATACAAGTATAACCCATAGGTTATCAGCAGACTGAGACAAAGACTTGCAAATGCTAAAGTCTTCAATATTTTGAATGACAAAGCATGGAACTTAGGTGTTTCTTTCATATGGCATTGTAGAATTAACAGTACGTATCTTGACTAAAGCCCCGAGTCACTACAAGTCAGCGATCGTTGCCAAACCTGTTTAGCGACGATTGCTGTTAAGTGACCCGATTCATAAAACAGCCCACTGCATGTTTTCACCCTCGATCACCCATTTTCTGATCCAGCCATGCAAATTTGTAAAACCTGATGCAAAATAGCCACGCGATTGATTCACTAAGCTTGGCTATTTTGCATCGGGTTTTACAATCCCAAAAATCTGACTTCTGTAGACCTGTTGGTAACTGTGTTACTGACAGGTCTTCCTGGTTCCCAATGTGGCGACACATAAATGGCAGGAGGGATGCCCATTCCCTCCTGCCACTAGACGCTCCCCCCCAAATGGAAGGAGGGATGCCCATTCCCTCCTGCTTCCAGACATTCCCCCCTACCCGTGTGAATATGGCAGGAGGGTTGCTCCCCCTCCTTGCGGAACTAATATGGCAGGAGGGATGCCCACTCCCTCCTGTCATCAGCCCCTCTCCCCGACTTGATATGGCAGGAGAGATGCCCACTTCCTCCTGCCATTGCCTCGAGTCAGGTCCGATCCTGTGTCCTCCCCCCTGTACCTTCAAGTAGGGAGCAGGAGTGATGCTCAGTCCCTACTGCTCCTCCACCGGCAGCCATCAGCAATGCGGCCTTAGGCCATGCTCCAGTGCATCATGTGATGCAAAGGCCCTGATTGGCTGAGGAGCCTGAGGCACCTGATATCAATGTAAACCTTGTGCACCACTTAGCCAATCTGTACTTTCATAGTGAAGTAGAAACCAGGAGTGAGTGTGTGTAGGATGGGTTCTGGACCAGTCTGGAAGAACTAAAGGAAAGAAAATTAGCAAGGTAAGACCTAATTTCTTCTTCCTTAGCATCCCTCCAGACTGGTGCAGTCTGTTCCTAAATGAAACAATACCCACGTGGGTCAAGAAGACGCAATTCACTCAGTAGCAACCAAAGAGAACTTCCCTCTGCCAACCACTGAAGCCTCCTGCTTCCTACTGACAAGAATCCCATACTACAGTCCTACTGGGGACAGAAGGTTGTTTGTTTTATTTAATGGCACACAGAAAGAAAAAAAAATTGTGCAGTTTGGAAAGAAGTGCTGGTAGAGGAGGGAGTATAGATATCCCTTCAGTTCTGCTGGCTAAAATTATTTTGGGGGAGGGAGGGGGACCAAAGTCTAGTAAATAGGCATCCCCTGTTCAACTGGGACCTTGTATGCCAACCAGTCCAAAAGCTGCATGGTATGCTCATCATCATCTGCTAAAGACGGAGACATATAGAAGACCTAAGTTTGTACAGTGCTCTTATAGGCAGAGCTCACAAGTCATTAGTTTCTGTCTCCATCTGCTGGTTAATAAACATAATCCAAAAACTATCTGGTAAGGATGCTATAAAAATCAACATCAAACAGTCTCAATCACTCTCTCTTTCTCTATGTATGAGTATATGTGTATTACAGACTAGTCTAGAACCTTTGGGTTAAGCCTATCAACCAGCAGTTAGAGACAGAGACTAAAAATGTGAGCTCTGCACTCTATAGGCACTGTTCAGCCTTAGGACTGGACCTAATTCTTGTTAATAAATTTGACGTGATTAACCTATTAGGTTCTCTACTCCTTGCCCTACTATCTGGCATCTCTCTCTCTCTCTCTCAGTGTCTGGGATCTCTCACTCTTCCTTTATCCTCTCCTCCCACACCTCTTCACCTTCTCCTGGCAACCTTCCAAACTTGTCCCTTAAGACCAGTGGCACTAAAAACACACTGCTTATTTGAAATGTCAGTTTTTAAAATTTATATCTGCTGTCTATAATTTGTACTACAGAGGAAATGCAAAGGGAATGCTTTATGCAATTAAGAATTTTAATGACAATTAAAATTTGTAATTGACATGCAGTCCTAAAATATCTATGTGCATATGTATATCTATCTATCTATCTATAGATAGATATAAATAAATACAGATATATAGAGAGATACAGTAGATAAATAGATATGACAAATGAAGCCACACATATTTTAAGCTGAAAAAATAGGCTCAAGGGGATTCTATCCTTCAGAGAAACTTTGGAGGATGGACTGATTAAATGACTGCCAGCACGAATGTTTTCAGTGCTAATGGCACTGCATTACTTCACAACCATAGGACAATATCTTTGAGAAAATGTTAAGCTTAGGGATATCATGCTTTAATCCTAGACCAAGGCTGCCCAAGTCCGGTCCTTGAGATCTACTGACAGGCCAGGTTTTCAGGATATCCACAATGAATATGCATGAGAGAGATTTGCCTGCACTGCCTTCTTGGTATGCAAATTTCTCTCTCATGCATATTCATTGTGGATATCCTGAAAACCTGGCCTGCCAGTAGATCTCGAGGACAGGACTTGGGCAGCCCTGTCCTAGACAGTCTGTGATGGTCACGTGTGGACCAAATCAGATACCATATGAAGTCACAGAATTTTTTCACTAGTATGAGGAATAATACACGTTGAAGCACCACTGAAAATGAGAGCTGGATGAATAGGTCTCATTGTGAAAAACTACAAAAAGACCCAAATCATACCAGGTCTGAGCATCTGTCTAAACAGACAGTAATCGTAACGAAGTATTGCAACACTTTTCAAGGCAGCATTTTATCAATCGTGGCTATGACCCAGTGACCACAGCCAAACAGTTATTTATTTTATTCATTTATAACCCATCTACAACTAAGCAACTTACAATCATATACAATACTGTAAAACAAACATTCTTAATAGTAAAATATTCATATAATCATTCACTATAGTAAACTATGGGTTTACTACTATATATGAGATCTTTTATTGATTTTAGATCTTTTATTGATTAATTATTCACAAATGCTTCCATAAATGAGTTTTCAGATGCCTTTTAAATTGCTGACCTCCCATTCCCAGAGGTACAGAATAATGAGTCTCCAGAAGAGAGCTCATCCTGGTTGTGACACCAAATGTGGGTTTTGTAACCCAATCTGAGATTCTGACCCATATTTTTTTATATTCTAAGAAAAGTAAAAGGGTGAGAAAGTGGACTGAACAGAACTTTAACAGAAAGAAGGATAAACAAAATGAATGAGGCATCCCCATGTCAAAACAAGCTTCCTAGGCATTTCTACAGCGTCTGAAGAATTACTCTATACAGGCACCACTGGATGGCGCTCATTCACTTGTGTAGCTGATTCATCCTGTTGGTCTACAAAGAAACACAGCTTTCACTTTCTTCTTTCTTATTACCGTGAGGCAAACTATTTAAATCACTCAAAGTGATAAACTGAAAGCAGTCAAGTAACATGGGACTTCTGAAATTGATCAGTTGCCTTCTTTGTCCTACACAAACAGGATGAGAATATTGCTGTACAAAGAAATGGTAAAAATACTTTATTCCAAGTATGGGCAATAAATTCCTTCCTTACCTATATTCGACCGGCAGAATTTCAGCAGCAAGGTTATCATTACCTTTTAGAACTGTCATCCCTGAAGAAATAGATATACAAATCAGATTTTCTTCTGGACAGTTAAGAATCAATCTATTCATTTAATTTCTCATATACCTGCTTGAGTCAGATGATCCTGTTGCATCTGGGAACATCGGAGCTCTTCATTGGTCTCTTTCAATGTATCACACTGTATCATTAATCGCTAAACGTATCAAAGACAAAAATTAAGCATCATTAAAGTACAACATAGCCCCTAATGCTCCAAAGGTACAGTATTCCTAAATCCTGTTTTCATCTCTACTGACCTCAGCTCATCGAGGCTTGGATGATGTTGGACCTATGTATGCTAACGCTGTCCATGGATTGAGCAAATCAAAAGGCCAATGTTAATAAATGCAAACAAGGCACATATTACCACAGAAAGTAAAGTACTGTATACTCAAATATAAACCAAGATTTTGCCTTCCCCGTCGCCTCTTCTGACTGTCCGCTCTGTCGACCTCCTTTCGACAACCTTTATGACCCTTTCTGCCTTTTCTGAAGTTACGGAAGAGAAAACTGCTCACTTTCTCTCCTCCAAACCCACCACCTGTTCCTTTGATCCGATTCCTATCTGTATACTTGGATCCATCGCTCCCGCTGTAATCCCTCCTATCTGTCACATCCTCATCCTTTCGCTCTCCACTGCTACAGTTCCTGATGTCTTTAAACACGGTGCAGTTACACCCCTCTTTAAAAAGCCCTCGCTAGACCCTACGTCCTCCTCCAACTACCGCCCTATCTCCCTCCTCCCCTTCCTATCCAAACTACTCAAACGTGCTGTTCACTGCCATTGCCTGGACTTCCTTTCTTCTCACAATATTCTTGACCTGCTTCAATCGGGCTTTCGCCCTCTCCACTCTACGGAAACTGCCCTTGCTAAAGTCTCTAACAACCTGTTTCTGGCCAAATCCAATGGACTCTACTCTTATTCTCATTCTTCTCAATCTGTCTGCTGCCTTCGACACTGTTGATCACCGCCTCCTTCTCGACACGTTGTCCTCGCTGGGATTCTGGGGTTCTGCTCTCTCCTGGTTTTCTTCCTATCTCTCTCGTCGTTACCTTCAATGTATGTTACGGTGGATCCTCCGCCGCTGCCATCCCACTGTTTATTGGTGTACCCCAAGGCTCTGTCCTGGGCCCTCTCCTCTTTTCCCTATATACTTGCTCTCTTGGTACGCTGATCTCCTCTCATGGTTTTCAATATCACCTCTATGCTGACGACTCCCAGATCTATCACTCCACACTGGATATCTCCGTGGGAGTTCAGGCCCGAATTTCAGCCTGCCTGTCCGACATTGCCGCTTGGATGTCTCTCCGCCATCTCAAACTGAATATGGCTAAAACTGAACTCTTTATCTTTCTGTCTAAACCCGCCTCCTCCCTTTCGCCATTCTCTATTTCTGTGGATAAAGCTATCCTCCTCCCGGTCTCATCGGCTCATAACCTTGGGGTGATCTTTGACTCCTCTCTCTCCTTCTCTGCTCAGATCCAACAGACCGCCAAATCCTGTCACTTCCTCCTCTATAATATTACCAAAATCCATTCTCTTCTCTCTGAACACACGACCAAACCCCTTGTCCACGCTCTCGTCACCTCGTGCTTAGACTACTGCAATGTACTTCTCTTGGGTCTCCCGCGCGCCCGTCTCTCGCCTCTTCAATCCGTTCAAAATGCTGCTGCGCAACTCATATTCCATGAGAGCTGCTATTCTCACATTACCCCTCACCTCAAGTTGCTTCACTGGCTCCCTGTCCATTTCTGAATACAGTTTAAACTCCTCTTGCTGACTTACAAATGCATTCGCTCTGAAGCCCCCACGATATCTTTCCTTGCTTATCTCCCCCTATGCTCCCCCCCCCCCGTAATCTCTGTTCATTGGGCAAGCCCCTCTTATCTGTACCCTTCTCTTCGATTGCCAACTCCAGACTCTGTCCCTTCTTTCTTGGGGCACCATATGCCTGGAACAGGCTTCCTGAATCAATATGTTTTGCTCCGTCCCTGGCAGTGTTCAAATCCAAGCTAAAGGCCTACTTTTTTGAAACTGCTTTTAACTCTTAATTCCCACTTACTGCTGTCAGATACCTAAACCCACTATAATATCCCCAACCCTGAACTGTCCTGTCTAAATTAGACTGTAAGCTCTTCTGAGCAGGGACTGTCTATTGTGTGTTAGAATGTATAGCGCTGTGCACACCTTTTAGCACTAAAGAAATAATAAATAGAAGTAGTAGTACCAGCTAATTATTTTTTGAAATAATTTTTAAGCAGTTTTTAATGGTGCTTTCAATTATTGGCACCAATTTAAAAAAATTAAGTTAAGAACCTAACTCAGTAGGCACTTCAATCTAGGCACATTTTTATAGAATCAGGGCCTTAGTGCTATTTATTGAATTTCTTCCTATATTGGCTTGTTATTACCTCCTTTTCCTTGAGTAATGCTTCTTGCTTTTCTTCAAGTCGTTTCATTTCAAATGCTAATGTATCAGCTCTTTTGGATTCAACAGAAAGTTTGTTATGAAGATCATGCACCTGTAAAACAGACATTGACCACAGATTTAAGGAGGTGATTTTTCTTTTAGGTTTTATGCCTCTTTTTGAAATGGGCTGTGTTGTCTTCACTAGAAGCTCCTTGACTTCCCCTATTGTAGGGACAGATACATTTTTACATACAAATTTTTCCCTATAGTTAACTGTATAAAGACACTCAACTAGGACCTCCCTCCCAATGTCATATTACTTTAGCTTCTAACCATCATATCATAATAGGAGGGTACAAAATAACTTTAAGATTGATGAGCAGACTAAAATCAGGTAAAGGAAAGCTTATCTCATTCCTGAAGACAACATATGAAAAAAAGACACACACAAGTAAAAATACCTTTAACCCTTGGTCAGGTAGACTAGAAGATTTCACATATTGATATTTTCATTCCACATAATTAATTGTTTGAAAAACAAGTCCATTAGCAAGAGTTACTAACATGTGCCAACACTTAACACACGTTACTTTACTCCAGGTCCCATTTCATATAAAATTTAACACATTACTAACTCCAGATGCATGTTTGTTCATGGACACTTGGCTATTTTTAAGCTCTTTCGGAGAGCAAATGCAACCAAGATCAAAATAGCTAAAGAAAAATCTTTAAATATGAACTTTTGGCCACATTTATTGATGGAACAAGGTTGGCAACTCAATAAATCATTAAAGTGCTGGAAGATAAAATGGATTCACAGCTTCTTTGGATAAAGCACTGAAAGTCATGTAGTTTGTAGAGATGCTGCCATACCTGCCTCTTGTAGGTTTCCAGTTGTGCTCGGGCAGCATTTGCCTTCTTCAGTTCTTCTTCCAAGCTGACTGTGTTATGCATGTACATCAGGTTTGTCTCTTCCAGAGATTTCACCTGCTTGTGAAGGTCACTCAAATCCTCCAACTTCTTTCGGTAAGTTTCAACTATACTTTCCAGTTTGGCTGCCTTATCAGTAGTAGTCCTACAATGCAAATAAAAGGGATGTTGAACAGAGCAAAAAGCAAGCATGGAATCTTTTAAATTTTTTATTAAATTTTACCGATTCCAGCCTAGTTGAACGTTGCTTTGTATTCCATCATGAATAAGCAACTCAAGACACATCAGAAAATACTCTTACCTAGGAAATTTGCCTTGAGGCAGAGTACCCAAATCTTAGAAGCGACGATACAATATGTCATTTAAGAGGTTATTAATCGCTATTTCAATAAGTTTTTTCACAATATTTGAGACATATAATGGAGAGAAAGATTTTTTTTTTTAACATTTTCCAGATCATTAACAAAAATCCAGAAACGACAATCAAATTTTTTTTTACCACAACATTTCCATAAACATCAATAGAACACAGTATGGAGAAGGCTCGATTTATTTATGCATCCTATCTGAGCAGCAGTAAATTTAATATAAAAAGATTGCTCCCTCTACAACAGAAAAGGAAATAATAAAGAATTTAAAAAAATTCAATTCTTATGGACATCAAATAAAAAGGCTTCAAATAAGTTGATTCTAAATATATGTATTTGACACCCTGATATATAATCTAACACAGGGTTTCTCATCCTGCGGTACGCGTATCCTACGGTGTACGCGGACCGCCTGTTGGGGGTATGAGAACTGACTGCTGCTCACCAGCCACCATCGCTGCTGACTGCCCCCGCCCGCTCACCACTCACCCGCTCTGCTGCTTTGGAGGGAAGTATGTAGGACTCACTCGCAGTCGGTGGGGTTCGGATGGGAGGGAAGGATGATCAGTGGGGGTTCGGCTGCATGGCGGGGGGAAGCGCTGCTGCTGGCGAATCCCAGGAGTAGGGCTTATTTTTGGGGTAGGACTTATATTAAGACCTATCCCAAAAATCATGCTAGGGCTTATTTTCGGGGAAACATGGTAGAAGATAAAGCAGAAAATCATGCAACATCAATGGTTAATATAGCAAATCTCCATTGAACACTGCTTGTCTGCTTACTGGGGTTTTTTTTTAACATGGTAATGAATCTAAATTACAGACTCCACACTAGTTCTACCTGATTTCCGATTCGAATCGATTCACTTTGGGTGATTATACTATGATATATAATATGTGTATATTTTTATTGAAAATATGATGAAGGGTGGGTGGTAGGGGGGGTTATTGATTTTACTAGATGTTTATATGGCAGATATCAAAGTGCTATTCTGGAATAATTTGTTGTAATATATTCTTTTGCGTATTTGTTGTTTAATTTGAAAACAAATAAAGAATAAAAAAAAAATAATAATAATAATAATCAGCCTTACTGAAGCTGTGAAGAAACAAGATGGTGTGATTGATCGCTGCTACTACATCTTGGCATGAAGGGTCTTTGATAAGCCAATTGTCCAGGTAGGGAAACACCTGAAGACCCTGAGATCTAAAGGCCGCTGCCATCACAACCAGGCACTTCGTGAAGACCCTCGGTGAAGATGCGAGGCCGAAGGGAAGGACATTGTACTGATAGTGTTGGTGAGCCACTTGAAACCTGAGATACTGTCAGGAAGCCAGATGAATTGGTATGTGAGTGCAGGCTTCTTTGAGATCTAGAGAGCATAGCCAATCGTTCTGAGTCAGGAGGGGATAAAGAGTGGCTAGAGATAGCATTTGAAATTTATCTCTGACCAGCTCTGTTGCTGGAGGGGAACTTCTTCAATGGGATCGAGGAGAAGGAGGGACTGGACCTCCTGCAGGAGAAGAGAGGCCTGTTGAGGACTGGAAACAGACTCTCTTGGAGGATGATCCAGAGGGAGGGTAGAGAAATGCAGAGAGTAGCCCTCCCCAAAAAGGGGGTGGAAAAGTGGGTGCGTCTTATGAAGCGAATGCATCTCTCCCCCCACCACCTTTTTTTAAAACTGGCGTGATCGGTACTGGATGGCTGCCTTTCTCCCTGCAGAGCGGCACATAAGGCAGGAGCACCCTTTGCGCTTCCTATCTGGTCCTGCTCTATGATTGGCTTGACATCAGTTCTCATGATGTGCGAGAACTGATTGCAAGCCAATCACAGAGCAGAGTGGGACCAGACAGGAAGCACAAAGGGCGCTCCTGCCTTATGTGCCGTTCTGCAGGGAGAAAGGCAGCCGTCCAGCACCAACCATGCCAGTTAAAAAAAAAGGTACTGGGGAGACTTCGGACTTCCAAGTACCAGACGTGTAGAGGAGAAAAAAACAAGAAATAAAAAAAATTCTGAACCACATTTTTTTTCCTTGCTTTTTCCTCCTCTACAGTTGGGTGCGTCTTATGATCCAGTATGTCTTAAAGAGCGAAAAATACATTAAATAGGGCACAGTCTTGAAGCAGAAACTTGGACAGTGGGCGCTTGTTTGATTTCAATAGAGAAGGCATGCAATGATAGTAACCTACTGCATCTAAATACAGTTTCAATACTGATATTTCATACTCTCACAGGGCTCCTAATTAGCTCAAAAATAAGCACCTAAATTTCTAATTTATAAATACCTAATCACAGGTGAAAAGGGGTAGACTCGGGAGTAATTAAGATGATATTCTTTTATAGAAAGAATGGTGGATGCAAAAGCAACCTCACAGTGGAGTGTATCTGAACTCATGGGATAATACAAGTAATCTCTTAGGGAAAGGGATTGCAAAGACTGGATAAGTGGTTTGGATGGTCAGACAGACTGGATAGGCAATATGGTCATTTTTTCTGCTCTCTCTTCTGTTGGTTTAAACTGTCTTAGCAGAATTATTCTTTAGGTAATTTCAAGGGGGCCTGCTAGACAAACAGGAGAACAAAGTAGTCATGATCTTGTCTAGCAGGAGATGCACACTAAATTTAAAGCAATTCTAGAACGCTTTTGCCCCGTTTCATGTAATACTACAGTACCTTAGAATGTCTATTTCGTCTTGCAAAGCCCTTGTTTCTTCAGCTAGTCCAGTCAGCTCATCATTTCTATGCTGCAGCTCAATGACTTGCTTTTCAAGTTCTTCACAGTGTGCACGGTAATCATCCTTCGCAGCTTCAAGCCTTTCAGTAACAAAACCAAAATAAGGACACTGTGTTAATTACATTGACGATGGCCATCTTAACTTGTAGTCTGAATAGGTCAGAAATCATCCAGTGCACGGCGCTGACAAATAGCACAGTTCTTCAGGTGCTGAGAGGCCATGCTCCCCAATTTCAGTTCTAGGACACCGCCCCCCCCGTCCCGGGAGAAAACGAGCAGACTAACAGAGCCAGCAATGCTAATATCCAGACAATAAGGGAGAATCAAATAAAAGTGAAGAAGGCCCCCAGGCACTGAATTTCTGTCAGGTTGGGCTCTGTTATTTATCTTTATATATAAGTGTTTAAATAGGCAGACCCCTCAGGCACTTCAAACTAACTGATAAGCCCAGTAGCCACAGTACAGCCCAAGTCCTTTTAAAAAAAAAAAAATAATAATAATAATAAAAAATTCTAGCCCAAAGGCTGAAAGAGGGGGAAGGGATTCAGCTTCCCAGATGCAACACCCCCTGAGGCAAAAGAAACCCCCCATGGACCTCAACTTCTGTCCTGCAGCAAGAGCTAACAGAGAAGCTTTCTACTAGTTGTAACATTTGCAACATTTGCTAAAGAGGAATAAAAGGACCCCAGGGGAACCCAAATCCTCAGGGGAGGACTGCACAGCTTACCACAGCTACCATCTGCTGAGACTGAGAACAGGCTGGCCTTTAGGGACTGCACAGCCCACTTATAGGGGAATGAAGCTCAATAGTTCTCAGTCTCCATTTGCTGGTAGGAGTGCTTAATACCCATCTGTGCTGGTCTAGAGGGATACTATGAAATACAAAAATAGAGCCAAGTAAGGAAAAACAGAACTCTATGTAAAAAAATTAAAAAAAAACCAGGAGTACTCTACTCTTTCTTTTTTTTTTTTTTTTGGGGGGGGGGATCCATAGTTATACCAGCTATAGCGTGGCATAAGTTTGGATGTCTAAATAGGGCAAGGGTGTGTGCAACTTATATTCTGTAACTTATGCATGAACTTTAGAGCTTCGCCCATGCTCCTCCCATACTCTGCCCATATATTCACACATCGCTCATGTGGGCACAATAGCCCTTGTATGTTCCCTTAACAATTAGTACTTATGAACATAAATGCTACTTTTGGGGGCATATACACATGCAAAGGGACGTCTAACACAGATGCTAATCACTGAGTGACTCTTTCAATGCAAACTGCTCAGTTCAAACCTGTAGTTTTCTTCTTGTATCTGCTCCAGCTGAAGTTGAAGATGAGCGTACTTTATTGTCACTGTGTTGTTTGGCTCATCAAAAAGATCTAACTGATTTAATCTGTCATTCTGGATCTCATTTTCAGACAGTAAGCTATTCTTTTCATCCTGGAGGGAGGTAACCTGAAAAGAGAAACATTAATAAAGTTCTAGGTTCAATGTATGTAGCAGAAGCCTTAGAGTCCTTCCTAGAATAAAGCCTGCAAGTTGTCAGCCACTGACTATACAGCAAAAGTGTGTTTTGAAGAAGTGATACACAATGCACTTCCCCCTTACTTTGCAGTAGTGCTCTGGACACCACCACTGATAACAGAAAGCATAAGCAAACAACATAAGAACCAAAACAAAGTACATCTGTTTCAGTAAAAATTAAAAGATCGTATCAGCAACACACTTGAGCAGTCAGGGCATGCACTGGGTGAACACTACAATATCACAAGCCAGACGTCAGTATGCTACAGTAAGCAAAGAAGAAAAACAGCTTGTTAAGTGCATAAACAGCAGTAAAACAAGCAAGAATAAAAGATGACTCAGATATTATATAGTGTGTTAATTTTAGTAACATGGCAAACAGCAGAGTTCACTTTATGTTTTTAACATATTAGTTTATCGGTGCTTTACTAGGTTGCCATGAACAGATACAGTAGTTACATTTCCCTAAATCATAAAAAGAAACCTACCTTGTTTTATACGCCTGGAAAATATCATTGAAGATTGGGACCTTATAAGTGAATTGGTGAAGAATTAGTTTAATTGAAAACATCAGTCATTATGCAGGACTGTCAGAGAAAGACTATATGGCTTAGATTTATCCTGCAGCAGAACAAGGGTATAGCAGCTTGAACTCTCAGGCAGCACCAACTCTTATTTCTAGCCAGTAACAGGTAGTCGTCAACTTACGACCGCAATTGGCTCCGACTGCTAGGTCATAAGTTGATCAGGACGTAAGGCGGCCTATGTTAAATTAAGGCAAGAATATTAGACTGGGTAATGATATTTTAATCATCTTAAAGCAATCTGTTAACAACATTTTCTTTCTTCGGAGAGTGGAAGTCGCGTCATAAGGTCAAACAGTCGTAACTTGGATAGGTCGTAAGTCGACGACTACCTGTATATATATTTTTTTCTCTTTTACTGACATTCAACAGCCAAGTCATTTTCTCATCAGGTAAGGTTTAGCTGCTTTGCTTTTTATTGGCAGTCTCACTCGCTACCTATTTCTGCCCTTTGAAATGGAATTTTTTGTGGGGGAGGGGGAGGAAATTGTTGAATTTTCCATTTGTTGTTGCCTCTTGGACATAAGCGTGAAAAAAGAATGCTTTCCTCTTTCCCTACTGTGCGATCCAACATTTCCCATCTCTCTCCCATCCTATCCCCTTTTTGCTTCCCCCACCATTCTTCCCTGTGGTCAAGCCCCTCCTCTCAAACTCTATTCTTTTCTTAGCTCAATGTGTCAGCAAAAAAATGAAAGGAAAAGGGCTCAGGAGTAGAAAATGATGCGGGGAAAATTTTGTCCCCATCCCCACGAGCTCGGTTCCCGCCCTGTAAACCATCTGATCTCATCTGCACAAGCCTCAAATGGTTAGGATTTTATCTTGAACTTATTTTATTAAATTATAAAAAGAAACAATATTTTGTACAATTGTCATTTTATAAACACAAATGCCTAGCAAGAATCAACAAAACCCGTCTCCCCTCCCCAAATATCCCCTCCACTATCAAGAAAACTGAACAAACCAAATTACTACAGAATGCTACATAGAAAAATGAAGCTAACAGAATACTTCAGTCACACATAGCAGGAATAGTGTTAGGGGAGTGCAGCTAGGGCAATTGCACCCAGGTCAAAGAGAGAATCCTAAGGCAGCTGAAAAGCACAGCCTAGGCTTTGCGGTCCCCAGTTATGTCTAACATCATCTCTAGCAGGATGCATATTTCAAATCTGATATACAGTTAAACCTCGGTTGACAAGTAACGCGGTTTGCGAGTGTTTTGCAAGACAAGCAAAACATTCTCACAAATCATGACTCGCAAACCTAGCGTTGACTCGATTTGTGAGCACCCCCCCCCCCCGAGAACCGGAAATGCTCCCCCTGCTCGCAAATGCCCCCCGTGCGAACCGACACCCCCCACCTGCCCGAAGTCTTACCCCTATCTGGCACCGGCACATAGCCCACAGGATGTGCCGGTGAACAAAGATCCTTCCTGTTGCCTGGGCCTTGAGCATCTGCGCATGCTCAAGGCTTTCTGGCTCTTGCTCTCTCTGAGATTACGATACGCTTTGATATACGAGTAATTTGGTTTATGAGCATTCTTCTGGAACAAATTATGCTCGTAAACCAAGGTTCCACTGTATTCTAATCACAAAATAGAAAAAAAAATTATTTTTTCTACCTTTTGTCTCATTATTTTATTCTTCAAATTATGTTGGTCTCAGGCGCTGGTCTCGGTTTTCTTTTGACTTCTCTTAACTCACTTGCCAGGGTGTCCTGACCATTTCTCATTTCTTTTTTCTCTATGCTTATCATCCATCTTCTATCTTTGTATATACATTGTATCCCATGTTCAGCATCTCCCTTCTCTATGTCTCCTATACATCCCTTTCTAGTATTTTCCCTGTGCCCATCTCCCTATCTTCATCATCTCACCATTCTATAATTCCCTTCCCCCTAAGTACAGTATCACTCCTCTATATCCCTATGTCCCCCCTATCTAGCATCTTCCTTCTGTCTTCTTATTCTCCCCCATGTCTAGCCATCTTCTCTCTGTGTCCATATACCATCCCCATGGAGCATTCCACATTTTATTCCTGTTGCTATGCTCCCATCCATGCCCACCATCTCTCCTCATTTTGTATATCTCGCTGTGCCCAGCTTCTCCCCTCACTTTACTCCCTTACACCAATGTGTCTTTTACATTCTCTATTTCCTCCCTCCCTCCGCTATGTTCAATATTTCACTCACTCTTCCTTCATCCCCTTGGTTCAGCTTTTCTCTTTCCCTTCCCTCCCTCCCTCCCTGTAGTCATGCACCTCTCTCCCTTCCCTCTAGCCCCCTTCCCATAGGTCCAACACCTCTTTCCTCTCCCTTCAGTGCCCAGGTATGGGTCTGGCACCTCTCCCTTCCCATCTCCAGTATCTCCAGTCCCCCCACCAAATGGGCCCAGCACCTCTTTTCACCGGAAGGAGGGACTCGGCTGGAAGAAAGTTACTGAGCAGGCCTGCGAAGTTGCCTCTTCGTCAACAAAGTTTCTAAGAAGCTAGTAGGCCTGGGATGGGAGGCACAAAGAAGCTGACCTGACAGAAGAATCACAGGGTTTTTTTTTTTTGTCTTTTGACCCGCAATCACAAGGGAGGGGGGGCTGTTGGGCCCGCGATATGGAGGGAGGAGGCTGATGGACCCGCGATACGGACTGAGGGAGAGGGCTGTTGGACTCACGATACGGAGGGAGGAAGGGGGGCTGCTGGACCCACGATACAGAGGGAGGGGGCTGTTGGACCCGCGATATGGAAGGAGGGGGAGGGTCTTTTTTCTCTTAAGGGCAGATTTGACAATCTTGAAATGGTGAGGAAACTGCTATTTATCAAATCTGGGAACCTTCTGGACTCTATACATAAATTAAATTTTCTTGTTAATAGGAGAAATGGGGGTAGGGGATGCCTAATAGACAATGAGGCCTAATATACACAAATCAATCTCCTTCAGGATTCTGTGAACAGGCACTATCACAGCTTCTTCGGGTGGGCTGAGGAATTGGAAAATGATATCCAGTGCTTCTGTCCTTAGCACCTCCTCCATCTCTGATGTAAATGGGATGTACCATCTCCTTGACAAAATCAATGAACAAGAGCTCCTCAGGTGGGTATTAATACCTCTCATGAAGTGAGGAAGGATCTGAGAGGAGCCAAGGGGATTCCCTGTTGGAGAAGACCACTGGCTTTTCCTCAGAGTTCCAGTAGCACTCAGAGTCACTCATAAAAATACTTTCTAGGAGATGTTTGAGTCTCTACCTATCTTGCACTACTAACCACAGGGTCAGGCCTTGGCTGGAGGCACAGATACACTAAGGATGTCATTTCTGTTGGAAAGCTTCCTCCCCACCACACTAGAAATCAGCATTGGTGTAGATGTCAGACTCTAAACCTCTTCAAGGACTTAATATTGAGGTATCTCCTACAGACAGTGTCTGGCTATAAAGAATTAATTGGATTACTCCTGATGCAGCATTGCATCAAGCAAAGAAATGCTCTATCATCTCCTCAAACTTCTTCATGAACTGATCCTCAAAGACTACCATAGGCATTACAGTTAAGTGGTCACATCCTCCCAAGTCACTTGGGGTAGAGCGGAACCAGTGTCTCAGGTCCATGGAGACTGCTGTACCCTCTCCAATATCATGGCGAATGAGTGGTCTTCATATTGAGGATTCTTGGAAGAACTTGGTGCCATGTTTCAACTTGGGTTGATGTGGAAGTGTCTCAGCTTCTGCAAGGTAAGAATCAGCTGATGACCATCCTGATTGCCTCTATCGATGCCAAGAATGAAAGACATTTTTGATTCCAATGCATCCCCAGCATCTAAGGCAGCTCTGAACCCCATGGAAAATGACACTTCCAAGGCCAATGTCAATGGACTGGTCTTTTACGTGTTGAAATTTTTTCACACTGCTTTTCTCTTTCACAAATCCTTCTCATTGACATCTGGGAACTTAGAACAGAATGAGAGTATCATAATCAAGACCCGGGCATTGCAGGTACCAACTATGAGTATCTCTAATGGATGTGGTCCTATTGAGCTAGGAACACCTTTGGAAGCTGTATCAAAATCACACAATTCTTGCTGAAAAATACCCAGATGGGAGCTTGAGGTCTAACAGATACTAATCAAGCTGATGAGTAAAAAGAAAGAAATCAGCTATTCAAACATACATGTTTCTTCAAAGCAGATGTAAATTAAAACCAACCTAATTAAGAAAAAAATGCACAACAGCAACAGGACTATCCAGCAAAAAATAATTTTATGGAAAAAGGCAAGGAAGGTGACCATGATGCTATAGCACATCTGCTCGGCTCAGTGGAAAACTAAAAACTAAGGTAGTCCCACATGAGAGTGGCAGATAGGAAGAGGCACACGTGCATAGTTAAATGTTCTTGAAAGTTCTGTTCTAGTGCAGGGAAAAATTTCCATATGGGGCTCCGTCAGATGAAATCATCCATGAGCAAGGACTTATCTGCTAAGAAAATCACATAGATGAGGCTGTAATAATCAGACTACAATTCAATAAAAGGAGTGGCAGAGAACATACTACGTAAATGAAAGAAATTTAGAGACTGGAGCGAGACTTTTTGCAGATATTAATCTTTGGGATACATGGAAAGACTAGGTTCTTATCTCAGTAATCTTTCTGGTAGACAGACACTCCATTCCTGAACCTGTGGGTAGTCAATCCCTTCTCACAAGAATTCTTGTAGGGAGCTTCATTAGCATTTTTTTGCTCCGCCTCCCATCCTTCTGGGCTGTCCTCCAATTCCTCAATTCATATCAAAGCAGATGGTCAGCCCTGGAGAGGAAACAGAATAGGGAGAGGTAGGAGGACACTCCCTGAGAAACATGTCTGTTCTGCTCATATCATTAAACATACTGTATAACAGGTAAACAAAATTTAACCATTTGCAATAGTAAGCTGGATAAAAAAAAAAAGTCACCAACTTGAGTGCAACCTGCACTAAGAGTGTGGGAGAATTTATAGATACCCCCTAGCTTCTTCAATGCGGCAATTGTGTCATCTATCCTTGTCAAGGCTGTATAAGGAAACAAACAAGATGTCCAGATTTCAGGACAGTAAGCAGGGAAATAAATATCTGAAAGGGCGGGCTTCAGGAATGAAGTGTCTACCTACCAGACAGAAGATTACCAAGGTAAACCTACCGTATACTAGAATATAAGGCAAGATTTTTGGGCCCAAAAATGGGAGGGTCTCGTCATATTCAGGTCAGTGCCCACCTGCCCTCCTCCCGTATGACCTGGTGGGCTGGGACAGGAGAGAGCCGCAAACCTGGCGTGGATCCAAGGTATCCTGGCCTGAGGAGTCCATCACACCTATTTTTAAGCAAAAATCGTGGTGTTTTGAGATAGATAGAGGCTTTTATTTTCACATCGGGAAATCCAAGATGGCCACTATGACTGTGATTTTAGCAACAAAAACGGCTCATGGGAGCTACACTGGGGACTAAAACTTAGCTATTTTTGGATTTTAGAGGTGGAGGCACCTAACTCTAATTCCAGAACCCCCCAAAAATTGATTTTAAAGATGCCTCTTATTTTGTTTCCCAGGCTGTCAGCCATGCTGTCTGCTGGGAGTTGCAAGTGTGGAAGCTGCAAACAGCTTACAGGGAAAACCACTGCTTCAACAAGCCTGGAATCTGGACTGCTTGTGTCTTCTGACTGCCTCTCAGGCCAAGAGTGGGATCCTCTGCAGAACTGAAAAGCCTCGCAAACGGTTAGTGAAAAAGATCCAAATTTACTTGAAAAGAAACATGAGCAGAAAAGACCGGCTCCTACCTTCTCAGTGAGGAATTGGAGGTCAGCCCAGGATGGGAGGTGGAGCAAAAGAATGCTAATGAAGCTCCCTATAAGAATTCTTTTGAGAAAGGATTGACCACCCACAGGTTCAGGAATGGAGTGTGTCGCACCAGAAAAGTACTTTGTAAGAGATTCTAGGTGGAAACTACCGACATCATTCTTGAAGGTTAATATGAGTTTGAGGGGAGGAAAAAGCGCCACACCCGGTCATGAGAGAGATTCATTTTTCAAATCCCAAGACCAACTTCTGCTTTTCAGGCCAAACTACAGAGCAATGTTCACAGCGATGGAAAGAAATTGAAATGACCACACACACTGTGAAAAATTTCTTATAAATTATAGCCACAGGATGCACATGAGCCATCAGCTCTTTTGAATTCCACAGCTAAATTTCATCCATAATGCTATAAAATACCCAAATAGTCAATCAATACTGCCCCATCACAAGAAAACCTAAAAAAACAAACAAACCCCAGGAGAGTGGAGTTGTGGTTAGAGCTACAGCCTCAGCACCCCGAGGTTATGGGTTCAAACCCAGCTCTGCTCCTTGTGATCCTGGGCAAGTCACTTAATCCTCCACTGCCCCAGGTACATTAGATAGACTGTGAGCCCACTGTACGTACGTACATACATAGCGGCAAAACTCTAGAAAATCTAGTTTTGTTTTCCCTTTACTGGTAATGAGCTCAACAGCCACTGTAATATCGCCAAAAAAATCCAATCATTGGTTCTCGCCTACATTGCTTATAACAGATCTTTCCTTTGATAACCTAAGAAAATCACAGAGTATATAACAAATTAAGTGCTCCTATTAGCATTCAAGTCAATTGCTGGTTTGAGCTTTAAAAATTAACAATTAACTTGGCAATGAATTTTAACTTGTAAAATAACTACGGATAAGGAGCATTATGTGTGATATTAGAACCCTTAGGAGTTCCAATGTTAAGCTCTAGATTTTGGGAAAGACAAACATACAGTGTGTTATAATAAACAATAGGCCGGCTAGGGTGACAACACATGTTTTATATGTGGGTAACAGCTTAGAAAACTGTGTGTGGGTATACATGTATAAAAAGTAAGCATTCCTGGAGGCACTGTTTGGGCAGAGTTACTGTGTACTCATTACATGCACAAAGTACAGGCACACATTTACACCTCATTCAAAGCAGGTGTAAATTTGTGCAAGAGAATTTATAGGGCTTAGAAGAGTTGGTGTTAAGATGATCATGATTCAGCTTTAATTATCAAAATCTTAGGGAGGCACTAATTAAGGAGGGCACAAGGCTGAAGGTTCATCTAACTTGTTTAATACCCTTGTACCAACCCTACTATAGTTCAAGTTATTCAAAGGATTAGGCAGAAACTGCAGAGTCAGATAAACCCTTTAAGGAAAAATTTTTCCTTATATGTGGCTTCACTTTCCTTCTTTTTTACAAATAACTGCTCAGTCCCACTAATTTCACATGAAACCACAACTGTACACTTAAAAGCAATCCCACACAACAACTTTTAACTTGTATAGTGGAAACCATAAGGTGGTTATACAAAAAATGAGAAAATGGAACACAAGATGCAGGATCCTGAGGGGAGGGGGTACTCATAGGTTGAGCAGCTGGAACTTGTTGATTTAAAAAAAAAAACAAAAAAAAAAACTTTGTTAGCTTAAGTTATGGCAAAGTGTTTTGTTTCAAACCAGGAATTATTGAAAGTTTGATTTATAATGCTATGATTTTGTGGTATCCCTGTAAGTGTTCTCACATAGCTTTCCTATGGCTCTCAAGAGAGCCCCCAAACAGAAATGCCCTGAACACTGCTAAGGCAAAGAACATCTAATAGGCAGAAAACCAGAGTCTCCTTTGAATCTCACCTGCATGTCTAGCTCTTGACATCGCAGCTTCAGCTCTTCTTTTTCTGCCTCTGCCTCATGAAGTTGTTCAATAATTCTTCGAAGCTGAAAGATTTATGTGTTTTTGATTAAAACCACCCGTTTCAGTGATCAGACCAAATCTTATGGCACTGTTAACAAAAGCGTGAAGAACAAAACCTTCCAGCCACACAAGAGGGCTGCCATTTCACATTCATAGATGAGTCTGAGTGGCAGTACTCTGGGACCATTTGGGACCACAGTTTGCAGCATCACTGAATAAAGTTTATTGTTACTTTGTACAGCAGCACCTTTATCTAAGATTTGTATGCAAAATAGCAAACCATGCAAGAAAGAGATGCTACTGCACTTACCGATTCAGCACAGAACCACAGGTTAAATGAACATAAAGAAAATATAATGAACATTTTCATTAGAGATGGATGCAATTTTTTTTTAGACGTGTTCAATCCTGAAGCGACTGATCACCTAAAAGTCAATCTGTAAATCACAAGCACGAAGCAGATCATTTATAGTTCACTTTGACATATTAGCAAGAAACTATCTTCTGGTTACTCCCAAGCATTTTGGCCTGGTAACAGTTCTGGGTATATTCTACCTAGTGTGTTGTACCATTTAAGTCTGGCTCTCAGAAAAAAAAAAAAATAAAGCTGATCAGCTTACTGGGAAGGACCAAAGACAGAGAAGAACAAGAGATGGGTAGGAAATTTCAAAATTGGCAGTGAGAAAAAGCAATGGAATCAAAAAATACTATTGTAAAATACAATCAGAAAAAAAGAAAAGAAATAAATAAATAAATAGATAAATCAATCAATCAAGATTGGCCAATGTGAAGTCTGATTTGTATACAACTGTTGGTTGAAACATTTATTAAAATTTGGTATATTACTTGAAGTAGAAACCATAATCTACCATTTCCAGGGGACCTCAGCTGCATTTTCTGTAAGGACTCCAAATAAAATAAAGTTATTTAAAAAGTTGTGTTATGTGTTTAATGTAGCAATTAGAATGTAATGCGGAAGAGTGAAATCCCCAACGGACAAACCCAAGCAGCCTGTTTAGAGTGTTGCCAGCCCGACGCTGCTTCAGTTGAAGGTAGAGCTTGCTCGCGTTTGGCGGGGAGGGAAGGATGGATTGTCAGCAGGGGTTAGGCTGTGTGCGGGGGGGGGGGGGGGTTTGAACAGTTGCTGGTGAATCCCAGGAATAGGGCTTATTTTTGGGGTAGGGCTTATATTAAGACCTACTCCAAAAATGATGCTAGGGTTTATTTTCGGGGAAACACGGTAAGCTGTGATAAACGTTTCTACCGTGGCCTGGAGCACTAAATGCTCTGATGCTCATAGGAATTCTACTGCAGCTGAGAGACAGAGAATTCTTCACATCCAGACTGATCCTAAGGCAGAAGGCAGGCAAAGTCCAAGGGTGGGGCTTCAGGACCACTAGACACATTTACAAGAAAGATTACTGAGGTAAGAACCTAAACTTTCTAGTGCAATGAGTCTAGTGGTCCTGAAATGACAGAGACGTACTAAAGCAGCCCCTAGGATCAAGGGTGACTCTACTATGCCTGTCTGCCCTGAAAACGGCGTCCTTCCCAGTTGTTATCTTCACCCTATAGAACCTAGTGAAGGTATGAAAGGTAGACCATGTAATTGCTCTACAAATCTCCTCAGGCAAGACAGCCCTAGTCTCCACCTACGTAGAGGCAACTCCTCTAATGGAGTGCACTCTCAATGCGATCGGTGGCTGTTTACCACAGCCCACATGCATGGAGGAAATGGCCATCTTAATTCAACTGGATATCGAGGCTTTAGTCACTGGCCTTCCTTTCTTGGAATGACTGGTCAGATCAAAAAAGTGATCCGATACGTGAAACTCATTGGTAACTTCTAAGTATCAGAGAAGCACTTGTTTGACATCCAGCAAATGTAACGTTTTATCCTTTTTCTTAGACCCCATAAGGCAGAAGGTAGGTATACTTCCTGACTGACATGGAAGGCCGAGACCACGTTCTGTAAGGAGGACAGAACCGTGCGCCAGGAGAGACCTACTTCCATGATCCCAAGGAACAGCTCCCTTTAGGAAAGAGCTTATAACTTGGAAACTTGTCTCGTTGATGTAATTGCCACCAGGAACGCTGTCTTGACTGTAAGATCCAATAGGGAAGCTTCTCTTAAAGGCTCACAGGGAGCTGTACTGAGACCTTGCAACATGATGTTAAGGTTCCAGGAAGGGAAAGGGGAACATACCAAAGGGTGCAACCGCAGAGCCCCTTTAACCCTTTCAGGACCAAGGGACATATTTGTCCCATAACTTTAAAATCCTATAAATTTTGATTGGGATAGTCTACAGTTCTAAATTTGATATGTACGGATTCCATATGATACTGCCTTTATGTAAACAAACTGGTTCCGACATTCATTCATTAGCGTCGTTGCCAGATTGACGAGAAGATTCACTTGCCACACTGTCCATAAGCCAGAAGTTTGATTTAAAAAAAAAAAATAATGATATTTCACAAAAAAAATCAATTTTTTGGCATCTGCAAGCCCTTTTTACCATAAAAATGTCGTCAAAACCACAAAAATTGGCCTACGATCCTTATGGTCCTGAAAGGGTTAATGAACTGGGTGACATCTGGGTGAGAGGCCAGAGAGCTTCTTTCCCCCTGAGCTTGGAAACAGGAAAGGCCTGCCATCTGCACTTTCAGTGGTTTAACCGATAGCCCCTTCTGAAGACCTTCCTGGACTGAAGAAGTCCAAGACTATTGAAGTCAAAAGTTCACGAAGGCTCTACATCCTTCACTGCATACCAGCGCTGAAAGGATTTCGCGTGGGCTGCCACTGTCAACAGCTCCTTGATTCTGAGCAACGTGGTGATGACCAAGTCTGAATGGGCCAACTGCTTAAGAGCCAAAGCATTCTGGATTCTCGATAGGAACCAGTCATTGCGTGAAAAGATCCACTTAGACCGACAGTCCGATACCTTCATATCTCTAGAGACGGACTAGGTCCACATGCCATGGTCTGGAGGCCAATCAGGCACCACTAGGACCACCAATTCTGTATGGTTTGCAATCCTGCGAATGATTTGACCGTGCATAGGCCATAGGGGAAACATGTACAAGATATCTGTCTCCAGCCAAGGTTGGACAAATGCATCAACCCCTTGCTTCAGAGTTCGTTATCTTTGGCTGTAAAAATAAGGCGTCTTGGTGTTCATTGCCAAGGTCATCAGATCCATCTATGGAGGCCCCCACTGCCGAACTATGGTGTCGAATGCCTCGCCTGCCAACTGAGAAATTTGGCCTGCACATTTTCCACTCTTGCTATATGTGTGGCCGAGAAAGCCTGCAAGTGAGCTTCTGCCCACCGGAAGAGGAGTTGAGCTTCTATGCACAACGGGGAGCTTCCGGTGCCTCCTTGCCTGTTGATATATGCTACCGCTGTTGCATTGTCTGAGAAGACTGACTGCCTTGCCAGAGACTTCTCTAGTGCCTGAAGTGTTACATGAACGGTTCCAAGCCAGAGTCCAACAACCCTGGACTGGGTATCTATTACAATGACCTCCCCAACCATAAAGGCTGTCATCGTCGTTAGTATCTCTAGGATGAAATGCTAAGAGGCATGCTCCTGGAAAGGACAGCTGACCTCAGCCATCATCACAGGCTGCTCTTCGCTCTATCACTCAAAACATGGTGAAATGACAATTTCAATATCACAGTTGAATTCAGAACAGTGCTCAGAGTAGATTCATAAGTTATCAGACTAGAACACCAGAATGCACCAAATGTTCAATCATTGCACATGTTCAACGTTAGAATAAATCTTCAGCATAAAAAATTCAATAAATCACTTATCTGTATATAATCATCAGATAAATGATTTATTGAATTTTTTATGCTGAAGATTTATTCTAAAACATTGAATGCTGAAGATTTATTCTAACATTGCACATGTTCAATGTTAGAGGTGCAGGGGTAGCACAATATTATCTGACTCCATTATCATCTGAACAGGAGTCTGAGACTGTGCCTCTGGAGACAGGAATTGAACTGGATCTTTACTTTCAATTAGTTCCACAATCATCAGATAAGTCGAGGTAGAGGGGAATATGGCTCTGACGAATTTTGAAAACTAAGAACAAAATTTTATAAGCGAGTCTGTGTGTGATTGGTAACCAATGAGTAGCCTTAAGTAGAAGAGCCACATGATCCCATTTGCAAGATCTAGTAATGAGTTTTATTTAAGTGTTTTGTACGAGTTGAAGACTTCTCAGAACTTTTTGCCAGTCCACGATACAGACCAGAGCGTTACAATAATCCAACTGCAATATGACTAGTGAATGAATTAAAATATTAAGAGCAGCTGTTTCTAATAGTGGTTGAATAGATCTTATATATAGTTTAAAAATTATTTGCTGGATTACCAAGGGAATCTGCATTTGCAAATTGAGTTAATTAATCACTTTTGTGCACATTTGATTCAAACCAGTCTCGAGATATAAGGGTGCATATGTACATGTCAATCAATCAATTATGACATCCAATCCCAGGTTTTAAATGTTTGAAAACAAATATTCTCAGAAATACAGAAGATTAAATAAATAAATAAAAGTTACCTGTTGCTCCAGATCTCTATGCTCATCACTTCTGCTGGAGTCCACTGTGTCTTTACTCATCAACTATGAAATATAATTGCAACCTATAAATATTCATGAACTAAAGCAATCTTGATAGTGGATAAAATAGCATTATTTCTGGCGGAATTCTGTGCAACTATGCAATTAAGAATTGCCGCAAAATTGCAAGAGTCGTACAGAATTTCCTTTTTCTATGTAGAATCTCTTTCCTCTGTTTCATCCCTACCTAAGGCACTGCTTCAACGAGTTGTGGCAGTGATTCCCACATGAAAAGATGCTTCCAAGTTAATAACAGGCAGTGTGTGGAAATCGCTGCTATTGCCAAGGCCCACTGAAGCAATGCCTTATGGAGAGTTGCGAGTGGAGGAGGGGAGAACGGCCCTCTATTATGCATTTCATGCTGCTTACCATATTTGTTTATAAACTGAGCTAATTTAAGTTGGCATTTATATGCTGCTTTTCCAAGAGGTAAATGAAGCCCAAGGCAACTTCGAATACTATAATATGGTAAAATTATTGTATTAATAAAACAAGGAATAAACAATCACAGAACCCCATAATAACCCGATGGTAGGTTCTTCATTCTTTTTTTTTTATTAAATCTTTATTCATTTTTCATCTTACAAGTGTATCAATAATTGACAATTGAAATTAAATACATCACTTGAATTGCTATCATATTTAATATTAATATATAAAATTTAACCCCTTCCCTTCCACCCTTACCATAACATATGCAATCAAATATCTCCTATAAAATATTCATTTCTATTGAACCAAACATTTAATAAAATTTAGAATTTTCCCCTCCCATCCCTTCATTTGTATTTTACTTATAATAGAACAATGGTATCTATTCATTACAATAATTTGTCAATTGCCCCCGGATCTCTTAAAATTTTTTATAAATCCCTTTTTGTATGGCTATTGTTCTCTCCATCTTATAAATATGACACAATGAGTTCCACCAAAAACTGTAATTAAGCCTGCTACAACTTTTCCAGTTATGCGCGATATGTTGTATGGCGACTCCTGTCATAATCAATAAAAGCTTATTATTGTTTGATGAAATTTGGCTCTTTGTTCTTATTGACATACCGAATAGAATCGTATCATACGATAAAGTCACTGGATTCTCCAATAAACAATTTATTTGGGCCCAAATTGATTTCCAAAAGGTCAAGATAAAGGGACAATAGTATAACAAATGATCTAGTGTCCCAATCTCAAGATTACAGTGCCAGCATCTATTAGACTTAGAGCTGTTTAACTTCTGTAATCTAACTGGGGTCCAAAATGCTCCATGTAAAAGGAAAAACCAAGTTTGTCTCATAGATGCGGACATTGTACATCTCATCCTCCAAGACCATATTCGTGGCCATTGAGATGCAGAAATTTGCTGCTTAATCTCAATGCTCCAAACATCCCTAAGTCCAGTTTTAGGTTTTTTATTGCAAATCCACTTATCAATTTATACCACTGTGCGGCCTGGTGTCCCAATAAGTCCACCTGAAAGCATAAAAATTCTACACTGTATTGCGTAGTAAGATTTTTCCATTTAGGGAACCCTACCTGAATGGCCTGCTTCAGCTGCAACCATCTAAAGCTTTGTGATTTATTAAGACCATATTTATGTTGTAGCTGTGAAAAATCAAGCAGTTTACCATTTGAAATAACATCATCTAAAGTCCGTATACCTGCTATCATCCAATGCTTCCAGATGACCTTAAATCCGCCAATTTGAACCATATAGTATGATTTGTCGATTTACTGATTGGAATAGATGTTAAATTACTGACATATCGCAAAGTTTTCCATGTATCCATTAATATTCTATTTTCTTTATACAATCTAGGCATTTTAATGCTAAGAACATGACATGAACGTAGAAGGGACATGAGATGCCATTCCAACCACAACCAGTCTGGGGTATTGTCAATGAGCTCTGGGAGGACCCAATACATACCCTGGTGCAAAATATAGGCTTGATGATACCTATTGAAACTGGGAAAATTTACCCCACCCTCTGCAATTGGTCTTTGTAAAGATACTAAAGCGATTCTAGGAGTTTTACCTAGCCAAACAAATTTTGTGAGGATACTGTTTAACTTTTTATAAAACGACCCCTAAAAAAACCCAACTGGTAACTCCCATTTGATAACAAACCACAGGCAATATCATCATTTTAATAGTTTGGACTCTCCCCCACTAAGACAGATGTAATGGATTCCATTGCTCGCACATTTCTGTTACCTTTTGTAATAAAGATTTTTCATTCTCTTTCATTATGTCTTCCAGTGTATTTTTTATCCAAATTCCTATATATTTTAATCCACCTTCCTTCCATACAAAAGGAAATGAATCAAACAAGCCTTTTGTACAATGCACATTTAATGGAAGAACTTCAGATTTACTCCAATTTATTTTATATCCTGAAAATTTTCCAAATTTCTCTCTCAATTCAAGTAAGCATGGAATGGTTGTTTTTGGATTTCTCAAATGAAGCAGTATATCATCTGCATATGTAGAGACTTTGTATTCCCAATCTGAATAAGGAATACCCTGTATCTCCTGTACTTGCTGAATAGCTAATAACAAGGGTTCCAAAACAATATCAAAAAGCTAAGGAGATAGGGGACAGCCTTGTCTAACCCCCCTATGCAAACTAAAGTGTTCTGAAAAATTATTATTAATATACAATCTTGCAGCAGGGGAGCTATACAATGTTTTAATCATTTGTATAAATCCTGAGCCTATGCCAAACCATTCCATAGCTTGGTACATGAAGGTCCATTCCACTCGAGCAAAGGCTTTCTCTGCATTCAAAGACACAGAGAAAGCTGGGTCATTCTTGGTTTTTGTTAAATTTAACATGTGAAAAGCCAATCTAGTGTTATTAGATGAATGTCTTTTAGCAACGAATCCAGTTTGGTGCATATCAATAATAAAAGGAAGAGCCTTAGCTAAATGCAAAGCTAATGTCTTAGCTAAAAGTTTTCCATCTACATTAATTAGTGAAATAGGCCTGTAGTTTGAAACCAAAGTAGGATCTTTATTTGGCTTTGGCAAAACTATAGTTAAAGATTCTGCCATAGTAGCTATGATACAACCCTTATTTTGTTGATTCTGATATAAATTTAATAGATGAGGTAAGAGAGTATTGTGAAATACTTCATAGAATTCTACCGTAAAACCATCACCACCTGGAGCGGATCCAACTCTAAGAGACTTCAACGCTGTTTCTAATTCTTTTAATGATATAGGCTCTTCTAAACTTTTTTTTATATGCTCAGGAATTTTTGGTCCATTAATTAATTTCAAAAAATCTAATCCATCTTTTTCCCTATTGTCATAAGGCTCAGAAGAATATAAACTTTTATCAACTTTTAGAAATTGATTTAAAATATTTCCAATTTGTGTATGTGTAATCCCTTTCTCATCTTTTATTGCAATAATTTTAGTTCTTTTCTTTGCTTTAAGGTAATTTGCCAATAATCTTCCTGCCTTATTTGAAATTCCATAATACAAAGTTTGTTGAGAAAACAAATCATTCCTTACCATTTTTGAAGATATCTCATTATATTTACCCTTTGCTTTTAATAAAGTCTGCAAGGTACTTTGCTCCCATTTATCAATTAATTTAGCTTCCAAATGCTTAATTTCCTTTTCCAAATTAAAAAATTGTTTTTTAATTTGTTTTCTAATATATGCTGAATATGAAATAATATTACCTCTCATCCCATAATGTTTCAATGGTAATTTCTTCTGAAATATTTGAAAAAATTCATTCATTTTTAATTTAAATTCTTTAAGAAAATTTGAATCCACAATCAATGTATTATCGAATCTCCATACAAATCTGTTTTTATCTTGTTCAATAAATTTAAATTCAATCCACACACCCCCATGATAAGACAAAATAATTGGATCTATGGAGGCTTGTGTTACCTGTTGTACTAATTGATTTGAGACAAAAATATAATCTATTCTTGAAAAAGATTTATGAACATGTGAACAAAAAGAAAATTCCTGGTCATTAAAATGAAGTATCCGTCATATATCTTTCAAATCACAAGATTGTACCAAATTATCTAACCCTAATGACTTCATAATTTTACTTGGATTTTTATCCATTAATGAATCCATAACAGCATTAAAATCTCCAGCCACTACTAAATTAGAAGCAGCCAGTGGGAGTAGTAATTGTTGTAACTTCTAAAAAAATTCACTTTGATTCGTATTTGGGTCATACACATTTAATAGTTCCAGGGAATTATTTCCCATGCTCATTTTCACATGTATCCACCTACCCAAGGGATCAGAATCAATCAGCTGAAAATTAGCTGTACACCTTTTATTTACTAATATGGCAATCCCAGCTTTTTTTCCCAAGTGCAGGGGCAAAAAAACTCTGTTTCACCTAGCCCCCTTCCAGCTTTTTTGACTCCACAATTGATAGGGGTGTCTCTTGTATAAAATATAAATCCGCATTCTGCTGTTTCAGGAATACAATTTCTTTATAATGTCACTGGGGTACTAATAGTTAAATACTAGTGGAAGTCAGAAAAATATTAGAGTTCAAACAAAAGAACTGTCTTCTCATTCAAATTGGTAACCAAACTTCAGGATTGCAACCGTCACGTTTGAAAGTCACTCAGAGGTATAGAGTTCTTCAAGAATACAAGCATTTTTTTATTTTTAATTTGATGGTTAAGGCCATTGACATTTAATGAGAAAATTTTAATCTCCATTATAAATCTTAATTCTCGTATACCCAATCCAACAAAAATATTTAAATTTATTTAAATAAAAATGAATAGACACCATTACACTATTTTTAGAATTTAGAAATTTCAATTTTTCCTCACCAAGCCCTCTCTTCCCTACCCTTTCTCCCACCCTCCCAATCCAAATCATTATACCCATCCCTCCCTATCACCCCCAAAATAATAATGTAAACTTGGAAATGCACATAGGGATTCAGGTTATGAGAAACCCCTAACAGGCCAAACTTATAAAGTAGCGTTATTACACTAAATTAAGCTATCCAAATCCATTAATGAATCATTGTTAAAATAGTACTAATTTAACTTTTGAATTCTTACTTCTAATTGATTATGGATATTTACAATTTCATAAAAACCAGAAATAAATAAAATAACCAGTATTGATTAAGAAAATTAATTCCCCAACATTATACCCTATAATATTGAATATAAATCATTCCTGTACTATACTGTATTTAAAGTTAATCACAGCAAATAAAGTAAATCCTACAAATTATTATGACTATATCCATATATCTTATACAGTTATAATTAATTTTAATTTATATAATATTCATTTTATAATTGCATTTTAAAACATATATATTGAATTAGTAATATTATATTAATAATCAGCCATATTTACATATAGAATACATATATTTACATATAGAATACATATATTCAGTCCATTAATATCCTATATTAAATCATATTTGATATATTTGATGACTGAGCAAATTTCATATAGCCCTTTGTACTATCTTATACTTACAAATATATTAATCTTAATAATAATGAATAAAGTTTTACCAATAAAAATATTTTAGACATGTGGACAAATAGAATTCTACTGCAATAAGGACTGAGCTAAAATAAAGATCAATACAGAAACCCTTCTCATATTATATCATTCTAAGTCAAGTTATATTGTGATATCAAAAGATCATACAGTTCATCCAAAATTTAAAGGGAAAATGAAATATCTAAACAAAAAAAAAATCATATCAAATCATTCAGATGTTATAGATGAATTATATTTCTTTAAATAGCTTGTTTTTTTACTTTCAATCCTTAAACTTTTCAGTAAATTAGGTTTGTTTTCAACCAGATAACATTTTAAATTTTAAACATCATTTCCTCTGAATCTAATCTCAAAATTCGTTCTTGAAGAATGGTAATATTTCTTCTCTATATAAGTATTCAAAGTGTCTAGAGATTCAATCAATTCTTACTGAGCCTTTAGTTTGAAGTAGATATATTCCGGACAGAATCTCCAATTTCCTCTCCTACTATCTTCTTTGTCTTCATAGGCAAACGCCTAGTGATGTAAAACAGGTCTAATACATTAATGCTATAAATATATCTCTTGTGTTAACGATGTTCTATACCTCAATGACAGATAAAATCTAGTTAAATATTTTCGCTCCTGTTATCTTTCCTGTTTTCATAGTCTAGCGCTAGGTGAAGAAAACAAGGTCCCATATAAAAAGTCTGCAACTATTTCTTCTGAGTTAGTGACACACTATTTAACTATGACCAATATAGTTTAGTTAGATCCATGAAAGCATGTAGGTTTATATCCTTTGCCGATCCCCTAACTCACTTCCCTTTGAACTTTCATGCATTGCATATCTGCTTCTTTGCTAGTCGTATAATTTCTATAACTTGTTGATGTCTCAAAAGTCTAAAAATTAAAAGACGCGGCCCCTGTTCTTCATTCTTAAAATAGAAGGGGCATGCCAAGGAAACAGGACCCTGAACATGAACACATTATCTGCTTGGAATAGATCTTTTCATTGTAACAATGCCCCCCCCCCCCAAGAACTGTGGTTCAAGCAAGAGAACTGTCAGAAGAGTGGTTAGACCATCGACCCATATGAGTGGGCAACACATACATGAGATTATCTAGTTACAGTTAACAGTTTAAAATTTTTCAGTAGTTGTCTGTATTTACTATATAAATTAGAGCTTCCCAAACTCTGGGCCATGACCAATGCTCCCTCTATTGAGAAGAGTCCTCCAACTGAACTACTGCCAGTAAAAGGGGGGGGGGGGTGCTGTTTCAATACTGTGTTTCAACTGTTAGGGATAGATAGGGTCCCCAGATTCCTACAGAGCTTGCCGGTCCCTCACTCTTGGTTATAGTGACAGTGAAATAGTACCCCCCCATACACACACACACTGGCAGGACCGAGGTGGAGAATTACTTAGCTTAGCAGTGGTCAGGAGCTCAAAAGGGGTCATGAAAGCCTTATTTGAGATTGCAACCTGGGTAGGCTCTCAATAGGTGTATCATCAGTATAGATTCAGGGAGGAGAGGGGAGGGGGTGTCACAATTTTATTTAACCACAATCGTTGGGTCACATGCACAACATTGATGAACACTGGTATAAACCCTTGAGCACAGTACAAATTTCAGACAATATGAAATTGAATTTAAGCATACTGCTGGTTTGCCTACCTCTTGAATAGCAGTCATGACAACATGTTGCACAGACTCTTCAAGTGTCATTATGGTTTGAATATGTTCTGAACACAGACAAAAAGAGCATATTTTGAAAGTAAAACAGGTCATGATAAATGGCAAGATATTTGAAATATTCAAAGCCTGTTTATTAAGAAAATATGTTCAATATATTCTAGTGATACGGTATATTTCTCCCTCCGCATTCGCTGTGACAGGGGATTAACAGAACCGCAAATACAGAACAACCATGAATAACTTTTTCATATTTGCTATTCGCTGTTTTCTATTAAAAAACCATCATGAATATAGTGAAACCGTGAATAACATGGTGGGAGACCTGGCCTGTTCCTGAAGGAGAGGCAAAACACAGTGAAGAAAGTGCTGGGAATCAGCGATTTTCTCTGTAAAGACTTGGAATCAGCGATTTCTCTAGGCAAGCTGACTTAATTTGGGGGGGGGAGGGGAGAAGCCAGCAAGCTAAAAACTATGAATAATCGAAACCGTGAATGCTGAAACTGCGAATACAGAGGGAGAAGTGTATATGTAAATTATGAAAGACTTTCTAATATAAAGTTACTAGAACATATTACAGCTGTTTAGCCCACTATCTCATTTAAAACAGCACTATTTTCTTACAAACATTTCCACAGCTGCAAATGGAAAAAACTCATCAGAAGACTAGTACCTTTACTACTACAAAAGTTCTGAATTATAACATACTTTTTATATGGGTCCTTTTACAAAGTTGTGCTGCTGAGCAGTGCACGCTAAATGACGAGCCGCCCTTTCTATTCCTATGGGTGGCTCAGCATTTAGAGGGCACTGCTTGGCAACACATCTTTGTAACAGCCCAGATAGGTTCTAAGCCCTCTTGAATAGATTTTGTAGAAACTTCCAGAAAAGCACAGTTACTTACCGTAACAGGTGTTATCCAGGGACAGCAGGCAGATATTCTTGACTGATGGGTGACGGCACCGACGGAGCCCCGGTACGGACAATTTTAGAGTGATTGCACTCTAAGAACTTTAGAAAGTTCTAGCTCGGCCGCACCGCGCACGCGCGAGTGCCTTCCCGCCCGACAGAGGCGCGCGGTCCCTCAGTTAGTATAAGCCAGCTAAGAAGCCAACCCGGGGAGGTGGGTGGGACGCAAGAATATCTGCCTGCTGTCCCTGGATAACACCTGTTACGGTAAGTAACTGTGCTTTATCCCAGGACAAGCAGGCAGCATATTCTTGACTGATGGGTGACCTCCAAGCTAACAAAAAGAGGGATGGAGGGAAGGTTGGCCATTAGGAAAACAAATTTTGCAAAACAGATTGGCCGAAGTGTCCATCCCGTCTGGAGAAAGCATCCAGACAATAATGAGATGTAAAAGTGTGAACTGAGGACCAAGTAGCAGCCTTGCAGATTTCCTCAATAGGAGTGGAACGGAGGAAAGCTACAGATGCTGCCATTGCTCTGACTCTATGGGCCGTGACAGAACCTTCCAGTGTCAGTCCGGTCTGAGCATAACAGAATGAAATGCACGCTGCCAGCCAATTAGACAACGTACGTTTAGAAACGGGACGTCCCAATTTATTTGGATCAAAGGACAGAAAAAGTTGAGGAACTGATCTGTGGGGTTTCGTACGCTCTAGATAGTAAGCCAGAGCCCTTTTACAATCCAAAGTATGTAGAGCTTGTTCTCCAGAATGAGAATGAGGTTTTGGAAAGAAAACAGGTAGAACAATGGATTGGTTGAGATGGAATTCAGAGACAACCTTAGGGAGAAACTTTGGATGTGTACGCAGAACCACCTTGTCATGGTGAAAAACCGTAAAGGGTGGATCTGCGACCAGTGCATGAAGCTCACTGACCCTCCTGGCAGAGGTAAGAGCAATAAGGAAAAGCACTTTCCAAGTGAGAAACTTGAAAGGAGAGGTAGCCAAAGGTTCAAATGGAGTCTTCATTAAGGCAGAAAGAACCACATTGAGATCCCAGATAACAGGAGGGGCTTTAAGAGGTGGTTTCACATTGAAAAGCCCACGCATGAACCTGGACACCAGGGGATGAGCTGAGAGAAGTTTTCCATGGACTGGCTCATGAAAAGCTGAAATGGCACTGAGGTGGACTCTGATGGAAGAGGACTTAAGGCCAGAGTCAGACAAAGAGAGCAAATAGTCCAACAACGTCTCCACTGCCAGGGAAGTGGGATCAAGATGATGAAGAAGACACCAGGAGGAAAATCTCATCCACTTCTGATGGTAACATTGCAGAGTGGTTGGTTTCCTGGAGGCATCCAGAATGGAACGAACAGGCTGAGATAAAAGAGTATCATGAGATGTCAGCCCGAGAGATACCAAGCTGTCAGGTGCAGAGACTGGAGGTTGGGATGTAGAAGGGTTTCCTGCTGTTGCGTAAGCAGAGAAGGAAACAGAGGAAGAAGAAAAGGTTCCCTGGAACTGAGTTGAAGTAGAAGGGAGAACCAATGTTGCCTGGGCCACCTCGGAGCAATCAGAATCATTGTGGCTCGTTCCCTCTTGAGCTTGAATAAGGTTCTCAACATTAGAGGCAGAGGAGGGAAGGCGTACAGGAACAGATTCGACCAGTCGAGGAGAAAAGCATCCGCTGCCAGACGGTGAGGAGAGTAAAGTCTGGAGCAGAATAGGGGCAGCTGGTGATTGTGAGGAGCTGCAAAGAGGTCTATCTGAGGAGTGCCCCATTGAGTGAAGATAGACTGCAGAGTTACAGGATCGAGTGTCCACTCGTGAGGCTGGAGAATTCTGCTGAGTTTGTCCGCTAAAGAATTCTGTGCTCCCTGAATGTAGATAGCTTTCAGGAAGAGATGGTGATCTATGGCCCAATTCCAGATCTTTTGGGCTTCTTGGCATAAAAGGCGAGAGCCTGTCCCACCCTGTTTGTTGATGTAGTACATTGCAACCTGATTGTCTGTGCACAACAGAAGGACCTGAGGAAAGAGAAGATGTTGGAAGGCCTTGAGGGCATAAAACATCGCTCTGAGTTCCAGGAAATTGATTTGATGCTTCTTTTCCTGGGCTGTCCAAAGACCTTGAGTCTGGAACTCGTTCAAGTGAGCTCCCCATGCATAAAGAGAGGCGTCGGTGGTGATGACCATTTGATGAGGGGGCTGATGGAATAGAAGACCTCTGGATAGATTTGAGGATACCAACCACCATTGAAGAGACTGACGAAGAGATGATGTCACAGATATGTGTCGTGAGCAAGGATCCGTCGCTTGGGACCACTGAGTAGCAAGGGTCCATTGAGGAGTGCGCAGGTGAAGACGTGCGAGGGGCGTGACATGAACTGTAGATGCCATGTGCCCCAAGAGTACCATCATTTGCCTGGCTGAGATGGAAGGTAGTGAAAGCACCTGCTGACATAGAGACTGAAGGGTCTGAAGACGATTGGATGGTAGGAAAGCTCTCATGAGGAGTGTGTCCAGGATCGCTCCAATGAATTGAAGTCTCTGAGTGGGGATGAGATGAGATTTGGGTAGATTGATCTCGAACCCCAGAATTCGTAGAAACAAGATGGTTTGGTTGGTGGCCAGTAGAACTGCTTGAGCGGATGTGGCCTTGATTAACCAGTCGTCCAGGTAAGGAAAGACCTGGAGGTGGTGAGAGCGTAGAAATGCCGCTACCACAATGAGACACTTGGTGAAGACCCTTGGAGAGGAGGCAAGGCCGAAGGGCAGCACCTTGTATTGGTAATGACAATGATTGATCATGAAACGGAGATACTGTCTTGAGGTTACATGGATCGGTATGTGAGTGTATGCCTCTTTGAGATCGAGGGAGCATAGCCAGTCGTTTTGATTGAGAAGAGGATAAAGGATGGCTAAAGAAAGCATCTTGAATTTTTCTTTTACCAGATGTTTGTTGAGATCGCGGAGATCCAAAATTGGTCTGAGATCTCCTGTTTTTTGGGGGACTAGAAAATAACGGGAGTAGAATCCCTGCCCTTTTTGATCTAAAGGAACTTCTTCTATAGCGTTCAGAAAGAGGAGGGATTGAACTTCTTGAATAAGGAGGGCAGATTGAGGACTGTTCAAAGCAGACTCTTTTGGCAGACTTTGGGGCGGAAGAGTCTGAAAGTTGAGAGAGTAGCCGTGGCGGATGATGCTGAGGACCCATTGGTCCGAAGTGATAACTTCCCATCGGCTGAGGAACAGAGAAAGTCGACCTCCTATAGGTTGAGGCAGGAGAGCAGGAATAGGAATACTGGCTATACTGTGGAGAATGAAGTCAAAAGGGCTGTGACTTCTGCTGAGGAGGTGGTTTCACAGGTTGCTGCTGTGGCTGCTGTCTGGGAGGCTGACGTTGTTGCTGCCTCTGACGCCTGGGTTGCTGAGCAGTGGTAGGTAATGGCCGAGCTGTGAAGCGGCGTTGATAGGCCGACTGCTGCCTATATGGTTTTGGCGGAGGAGGCTTCTTTTTATTTTTAAGCAGGGTATCCCAGAGTGTCTCATGAGCAGAGAGCTTTTGTGTGGTCGAGTCCATGGATTCCCCAAAGAGCTCATCCCCTAGGCAAGGGGCGTTGGCTAACCGATCCTGATGATTAACATCAAGGTCGGATACCCGAAGCCAGGCCAGGCGACGCATAGCTACCGACATTGCTGTCGCTCTGGATGTAAGTTCAAAGGTGTCATATATGGATCTAACCATGAACTTACGTAATTGAAAAAGAGACGACAAGCAGGTATGAAAGGAGTGATGTTTTCGTGAAGGAAGGTACTTTTCGAAGGAAGCCATGGTGGTAAGGAGATGCTTCAAATAAAAAGAAAAATGAAAAGCATAATTGCTAGCTCTATTTGCTAACATAGCATTTTGGTAGAGCCTCTTACCAAATTTATCCATGGCTCTACCTTCTCTGCCAGGAGGTACCGATGCATATACACTGGCTCCTGAAGATTTTTTAAGGGTGGATTCGACAGTTAAGGATTCGTGTGGAAGTTGAGGTTTGTCGAACCCAGGAATGGGAATTACCTTATATAGAGAATCCAGTTTACGTGGGGCCCCTGGGACAGTTAAAGGAGTCTCTAAATTCTTATAGAAAGTCTCCCTCAAGATGTCATGAAGAGGGAGTTTCAAAAATTCCTTTGGAGGCTGGTCAAAATCAAGGGCATCCAAAAAAGCTTTGGACTTTTTGGATTCAGCCTCCAAAGGAATGGACAAGGAGTCACACATCTCTTTCAAAAAGCAGGAGAAAGAGGAAGTGACCTGTTTGGAGGATGGGTCAGGGACAGTTGAATCCTCCTCCTCTGAGGAACATTCGCCTTCAGAAAGAAAGGGTTCCTCTGAGTCTCCCCACCGATCAGGATCCCTGACATGGGAAGCATGGTCCCGAGACTCAGGTGTCGATGATTGTAAGTGTCGGGTTTTGTGTAACGACTTACCCGACCTCATCGATATCGAGTCAGGAGATGTTATCGGTCGCACCGGTGCCGAAGTCTGTACCGATTGATGGTGAGCTCTCGGCTCCGGTGCAAGAACTGGCATCGATACTGATGAGGTTAGTTGAAGCGGTACCGAAATAGTGGAAGCAGGTAACACAGGCTGTTCCACAATCGGTACCGGTAGCTCGGTGCGGACCGGCACCGGAAGGTTCGGAGCCAGGATAGCAGGAAGGAGCTGTTTTAATTGGTCCTTAAGCTGCACCTGAAGGATGGCCGTGATGCGGTCATCAAGGGATGGCACCGGTACCGCCTTTTTCTTCTGCGGTACCTGCGGTGCCGCTCGACGCCCCGGAGATGAGGAGCCCGATGTCGAGGGACTCACCTCTATAGGGGCGGAACGCTTCCGCTGGCGTCTCACAGTCGGCAGGATTGGACTCACTGCACTCGAGACCGGAGGACGCTCCAGCGGGGAAGGCTTCTTAGCCGGCTTACCTGACTGGTGAGACGCCGGTGCGGAATCATGCGGCGTCGAAGAAGAGGGTGCCGACTGAATCGGTGCCGAAGCTGGAGTCGATGGAACGGGGTCGGACATCTCGGCACCGAACAATAATCGCTGCTGGATTTGGCGATTTTTTAATGTCCGTTTTTTTAGAGTGGCACAGCGGGTGCAAGTAGAGGCCTGATGCTCAGGACCCAAACACTGTAAACACCAGTTGTGTGGGTCCGTGAGAGATATAGGCCGAGCACACCGCTGGCACTTTTTAAAACCCGGTTGAGGGGGCATGAAAGGAAAAACGGCTTCAGCCAAATCGAAGGTCGAGGCTTCGATGGTGGCAGAAGGCCCCGCCGGGGAAAGATTAAATTAAAGAAAAAATTAAGGATCTTTTTTTTTTTTTTTTTTTTTTTACAAAATAGAAAAAAGAAAAGAAATAAGGTAAATAATCAAAAGTTTACGCGAGCGGGAAGGCAAAGAGAAAAAAGTTTCAACAGCCGTTGAAAAACACATCTTCTTAGCTCCGCGGAAACTAAGAAACTGAGGGACCGCGCGCCTCTGTCGGGCGGGAAGGCACTCGCGCGTGCGCGGTGCGGCCGAGCTGGAACTTTCTAAAGTTCTTAGAGTGCAATCACTCTAAAATTGTCCGTACCGGGGCTCCGTCGGTGCCGTCACCCATCAGTCAAGAATATGCTGCCTGCTTGTCCTGGGATAATGGGAGCTACCTATTTCTTTACAGTTCCAAGCACACGGAGTACTTTTTATGCTTTTCAACAAATGGAATGCTGCAAAGAATCATATAAAAAAGGGATAATATCTGTCCATTGGCATGACAACTCTCCAAAAAAGGATGGAAATTCACCAAATTTGGAATGCAGGAAGAAAACGTGAATGTCCGGGAGAAGTATTAATATATCCAACAAGTCTGAATTTCAGAAATCCCCCCCCCCCCACTGAGAAACTGCTAAAGGTGCAGGATATTGGCCATCCCTCCAGTTCCAAACTCATCCCGTTTTTCAAGAGCTTAGCCTAGAGCAGTGTATTGCAAACTATCCAGCCGGGGGCACACTAAATGCAGTACCCCGGCCGGAAAGTACCCGTAAATGCGTGGTCGTCGACACGCTGACGTCACGCATGTGTAACATCATTGCGTCGACATCTGCACATGCGCAGAGGCCCATCTGGCTGCTTTGGTGGAGGGATCCAGGAGGAGGAGAGGTACGGAGAAACGCCGGTGAGGAGGAGTCATCCGCACCGGCCGCCTGCTTTCAGTACGTGCCTCTCACTGCGAGAGGCACAGTCCTGAAGGCAGGAAGCTGGTGCGGATGATGCTCCTCCTCGCCAGTGTGAAGCGGCACACCTGAAATCTCAGGAAGCACATAGTTTGCGATACACTGGCCTAGAGCAACACAAGCAAACATAGATAAAATCAAACAAGCACCAGGGAGCACCAAAAGGTTTTTTTGTGCATCACTTCCTCATATTTTTTATTTATTTATGAATTATCATGAATTAATACTAAAAATTAAAAAATATTAAAAAATTCTTCAATTAAAAAAAAAAAAAAAAAAATCCAACTCCTAATCAGATAAAGTCATCTATACCAGTGGTTCCCAACCCTGTCCTGGAAGACCACCAGACAGTCAGGTTATCAGGATAGCCCTAATAAATATGCATGGGGCAGATTTGTGTGCCTGTTACCTCTAATATATGCAAATCTTTCTCATGCATATTCATTAGGGCTATCCCAAAAATCCAACTGGCTGGTGGTCCTCCAGGACAGGGTTGGGAACCACTGCTCTATACTATACTAGAGAGGAGGTCAGGATAACAATCATAAATACCTCCTCTCATACTACTAAAGTCATACATACACCCCTTATGTTTCCATACCCACACTAGTGCTGCCTGATTCACCAATTCACTTTGGTGAATCGATTCGAGTAGATTTGTTTCCTTAAAAAAATTGGACTTGCCAATTCAGTGACCCAGTACCGGGTCTCCTCTGGGTCTCCTAAAGCAACAGCAGTGATGAACAGGCTGCCCCTGGCCTGCCCGCTGGGGCTATCCCTCTGCCACATCACTGATGACATCATGACGTGGCAGAAGGAAGCCCTGGCAGGCAGGCCATCAGCAACCTGTTCACCGCTGCTGGTACTTTAGGAGGACCAGAAGTTGAGGTCTGACGAGGGGGGGGGGGGTCAATCGGGAAGTGCTGCACAGAGGGATGGGGAAAGAGGAATGGAATTCCCTTTTCCCGCACAGAATCTTGCGCCAGCCGTGTCAGCATCGAATCTCACCGTGTCGCAGTATCGGCAGCAATTCCCACGCGCTGCCTGCTGCTGACCCGGAAGTCTCTCCATAGCAGAGGGGAGACTTCTGGGTTAGCCACTGGCAGCATGTTAAAATCAATGCCGATACTGCGACCCGAAGAAGCAAACGGAGTCCAGGGAAGGAGAGAAAGAAAAGTTAGTGGGACGGGGAAGAGAAGGGATGAAAGGAACTTCAGGAAGGAAAGCTGGAGGCACAGGGGGAGGGAAGGGGTAAGAGGAAGGAAAGCTGGTGGCACAGGAGGAGAGAAGGAGTGAAAAGAACTTCATGAAACAAAGTTGGTGGCACAGGGGGAGAGAAGAGATAAGAAGAAGAAAAGCTGGTGGTATAAGGGGAGGAAAGAAGAGATGCTGGCACAAGGGGAGGAGAGGGAGACATGCATGGTGAGGGGAGAGGATGAAATTGCACATAATAGAGGGGAGAAATGGAGAGATGGTGCATGGAGGAGGATAGAGAGAACTGACATAGGGTACACGGAAGGGAGAGAGAGGAGTTGGATATGGGGGAAGATGAGAGGGAGAGAGTGATACACACAAGGTGGAAGGGGAGAAGAAGGGAGATATTGGATCCAGGAGCAGACTGGAGTGATGGAGAGATGTCTGGAAAAGGGAGTGAGGGAAGAGATAAGGAGTGCAGTAGGGAAGAGATAAGGAAATGTCAGGCTATGAGGGTGGGAAGTAGATGCTGCAGGAGATGCTGCGATATAAGGGTGGAGGAAGGTAGAACCCTGAGGGGGAAGAGAGGGTGACAAGGAAACGGATACAAGGATAGATATAATAGAGGGTAGAAATATGGTAATGGAGGTACATTGAATATGAAAGGGAATGGAGGTCTGAGGAAGGAATGAGATGGGGAATGGGAGAGAAGATGGAAATTTGATAGGTAGCTGAAACGTGCAAAAGAAGATAAGGGTAAGAAAGAGGCAGAAAAGAGCTATAAAGGAAATGATCAATATGTCTGAGGCAAATGTAGTGAGGGAATAGACAGGAGAGAGCAGTCACTTGAAGGTGAATTCGCAGAAAGCAGAAAAAAGAAATTGGAACCAACATGATGGAAAAATAAAACATCCAGACAACAAAGGTAGAAGAAAAAAAACATTTTATATTAACTGTTTAAATAGAATATAAATTAGCAAAAGTATTGTTTAAATTTTGACAAATAAACTTGCAGAATTTGGAATCTTTTAACACAGAATTCTGCCAGGCATAAACAAAGGTAGAAAGGGGTGAGGGAGAAATTCTGCATATGGTGGAGGAATAAGAGAAAGAGAAAGAAATGTTGGACACAGAGTGGAGGGCAGGGAGAGAGAGAAAGTAAGTAATGTTACACATGATAATGGAGGGGAGGAAGTTAGAGATGCTGCATGGAGGAGAATAGAGGTTTGACCCAGGGTCGGGGAGAAAGAAGGGGGAGAGAGAAGGAGAGAGAAAGAGAAAGAGAGAGAGAAGGGAGAGAGAAGAGAGAGAGAGAGAGAGAGAAGGGAAAGAGAGAGAAAGAGAGAAGGGGAGGGGGAGGGGGAGAGAAGGGGAGGGGCAGAGAGAGAGGAGGAGATGGGGAGAGAGAGAGAAGGGGGAGGGAGAGAGAGAGAGAAGGGGGGAGGGAGAGAGAGAGAGAGAATGGGGGGGAGGGAGAGAGAGAGAGAGAATGGGGGGAGAGAGAGAGAGAGAGAGAATGGGGGGAGGGAGAGAGAGAGAGAGAGAGAGAATGGGGGGAGGGAGAGAGAGAGAGAATGGGGGGAGGGAGAGAGAGAGAGAGAGAGAATGGGGGGAGGGAGAGAGAGAGAGAGAGAATGGGGGGAGGGAGAGAGAGAGAGAGAATGGGGGGAGGGAGAGAGAGAGAATGGGGGAGAGAGAGAGAGAGAGAGAGAGAGAATGGGGGGAGAGAGAGAGAGAGAGAATGGGGGGAGAGAGAGAAGACAGTAGGATAGAAACAAAAATGCTAGCTATAGAAGTGCAAGGAAAGGTACAGAGACGAAAAATGAATGTGAGCATGGGGAAAGAAAACGTCAAATAGGCAGGAGACCCTGGTGAGCGCATTAACAGAAGACAAACAGAAACCAGAGCCTGAGACCAACATGATTTGAATAATAAGATGACCAGATAACAAAAGGTAAAAAAAAAATAAAAATAAAAAAAATTATTTTCTATTTTATGATTACAATATGTCAGATTTGAAATGTGTATCCTGCCAGAATTGGTGTTAGCGAACTGTGAGCTAGGACCTAACACCAAGGGGGCAGCAGAGCCCTCTGGTGAGGTAGGAGGGATTCAAAAGCTGGATTGGATTCCTTCTGAACGGTTCGCAAACATAGGAATATTACCTGTCCATCCAGAATGACACACCTATTGCACTAGAAACAAGGATTACTGGAATGTATTCCCTTCCCCACAACCAGCTTAACCATTAGGCAAACTAAATAGTTACCTAGGGCAGACACCTTCTAGGAGAAATATTTAAAAGTGCTACAGTCAAAGCAAATTAGATCCTAACAGCCAAATAGACTCATGGGGCCTGAAAGATAATTTGGAGCTGGGGGGGGGGGGGGGGAGTACTAGGGTGCTTAATGCCCTTGCACTGGCCCTGCCCTGCTCTTCCCTTGAGAACATTACTAAGAAGAGATCAGTTTTTCAATCCAACTGAAATGAATCAGATGATGCCTAACAACTTAAATTATAAAAAGAGGAGCAGGATTGAAGTTCATCTATTCTACAACACAGCCTAACTGCATTTGCCTCAAAAAGCCAACTCTCAAAAAACCAGCCATCACTTAAATGGCAGAACTATCTGTAGCACTTTTACATCTATTCCTTCCATCTGGTCAAAAAGCTTGCAGAACAGAAAAGCAACAAAGATACCAAAACCTTTATAAAAGATTTTTCATGCCTAAATGCCATTTTACTCTAAAGTGTGATTCTGCATTGCTACATTTTATGATAATTCCAGAAGCTTTTATGACATACATAGGCTCTCATGTATCTTTATAAAATAGACATTTTCCTTACCTCTCATTGTTGAGCACAAGTTACAAAATTATTCCCCCAAACAGTAAGGCATTAACTTATTTCTATATGATAAGAAGTAGAATGCTTCTGTATAAGCTGAACATCTCCTCAGAAATGCTACCTGGGAGAAACATGATTAAGCTTTCCTACAAAACAGCTATTCACAAGTCTTAATTTAAAGAATAAAGCTTCTTTAGTGCTTCCTCTTGAGAGGAAGAGATAAATCCCTCCATTTCAAAAGTTCACATACCTTGTTTCTTTTCACAGTTAACAGCACAGCCTAAAATGAGCTGCAGCAGTCTACCCAATTCTGTAGGATTTGAATGTTCAACTATCTGATTTAGATCAGGAAGAAGAAATTCTGAAATCTGCTGGTCTAAAAACTGCAATGGGGGAAAGATTACAAAGTCAACCTTTGGTTTGTATAACTGTTCTTCATATGAAAAGCTAACCCACCTCATTTACACGTTATAAATAAGTTCATTATAAAATTCACAGGACTACAGCATAGATTTCACACAGTCTATTCATTAAAAAAAAATAAAAAATAAATAAATCTTGTGCTATTCTAAAAATAACTAAAGAAATGTGTTTAATAGTTAAGAAATAAATATACTAAAAAGAAACAAGGCTTAGGATATATAAATTTTTTTACATAAGAGGTTTATAAATAAAATTAAAATATTACATTTTTCATACCTCATTGTAATAGTCCACAATTCCTTGAAGAATCTTCTTTAAATTATTGACCTAATTATATTAAAAGCAATAAATATACTGTAATTGTGTTAATAATTACACAGTTACTGTTGATTTATTAAAATTCAGAGAAACTTACGTCCTCTTTTATAAAGCTGCGCTAGCGGCTGCTCTGCGCTAAAGGCCCCGAAGCCCAAAGAGATTTATAGGGCTTCGGGGCCGTTGCCGCGCGGCAGCCACTAGTGCAGCTTTGTAAAAGAGAAGTTAATTTAGGGCATGCTTCACTATGCTCCCTCCCCCCCATTCAGTGAGAGCAAAAAGGTCCTTAATTACAATCTTTCAATCCCTGCATGTTTCACAGCATTATGCTTAATAGTATTTCGCTAATACTGGCTAATTACCAAGGGTATCATATAACAACAATACATCAATCCCCCTAGTGTAATATCTTAACTTTTAATTTTCTTTTTTATCTCATATGATCCTCAGTAGACACAAGCTTGAGGGTTTTTTTTCAGTAAAATGTTTAACCAATCAATTCCGCTCTTCATCGGATCATTTTTCCTTAACTTTCTCCTTTTTTATATCTAATAAAATAAATAAATGATAATTATTAATAATACTGTAAAATAAAGCCCACTTATCTTGTTTAGGCTCTATGTGAGGAGCGCCTCTCCCGACACGATCATGTTTCAATTCTATTTTCTTCAGGGTCAAGGCTCCCACATCCATTCTTATATTTTCATTTTCATACTTTGAATCATTTATTCTCTGATGTTTTAAACCACGCTCCACGATATCCAGCAGTATTTTTTCACAACAGCCATTGTGGATATCATGGAGCGTGGTTTAAAAAACCAGACTCCACAGGACCTGAACAACGTGGACTACTGGGTGAACCTGCAGACATAACTTGCATAGATGGGAAGTTACTACCAGCATCACCTAGGTAAAAGTACAAGGAGCTGTTGCCAGCCCAAAGGGAACAGCCGAAAACTGGTAATGGTTGTCCAGGACTTGAAATCTCAGGATATGGAAGTATATGGAGTATCTGCTTGAGCCCAAATATTCAGGCAGCACCAACTCTATGGCCCGAATATCTAACAGCCTCTGAACTGTAGCTATGATCTTGCTTGAATTCTCTGGTCACCCCGCTAGGGAGACCACAAACCAGTCAGTTAGGGGCTGGGCGAATTCAAGCTTATAACTACTCTGAATGATCTCCAGCACCCAATGGTCTGACAAGATCTGCGCCCAGGCCTCTGCATACTCCAGAGAGAAGTCCCACTATCTTCAGGGGAACTGCTCGGGACCTGGCATCATTGTGTTTTCTTGGAGTTTGAAGCAAAACAAGAAGGCTTGGCTCTGCCTGGGACCTGAGAATCTCTGTCTGGATCCCTGGAAGGATCTGAGATTAGGCACCACCTGAGTACTGAAGAAAGCATCTGGAGCCATGAAAATTAGACCACCCAGGGCCTCTAGAGGCTTACGGTCTACTGTCAGGTAGAGATTTCAGCTGACAATCTGCCATGCTGGTCATGAAATCGTTCAGTCCCTTTCTGAACAACATTTGTCCCTTAAAAGGAAGGCTGCTGAGGATAGCCTTGGAGTAGGAAACTCCAGCCCTGTGGGCTGAGATCCAATAAGCCAAAACTTTGCTAGAGCATCAGCTATGTAGTCCACTTCTACTAACAGGAGCTGGGGTAAAGGCTCACCCATTAGCCAGCTCGAAGCCCCTAAACCTGGTATGACAGGCACATGTCCTAAAGGAAGCTGCTGCAATTGCCTTGATTCCCAAGGCCAGTGCTTCAAATTGTCTTAAGAATCACATCCACTCTACAATCATGCACATCCTTTAATAGCATACCTCTCTCGCTTGACAGGGACATGCTTTTGGTTTCCTGTGCTACCAAGGAATCTACCTAGGGCATTGCGAACAGCTGCTGACACTCTTATGCTATTGGATACAATTGAGCCATTGTCTTGGCTACTTCAAGAGACCCTTCAGAAGCATTCCAATTATCAGTGTCAAATACGCTGATGTCAAGATGCAGGGGAAATGAGGAAGACTGAGCTCTCACTGCCTGCTGGGAGACCAAGTTTAATTCCTGCAAAGAGTCTGCAATAAGCTCTAACAGAGCTAAGGTTCTGAACAGCTGACAAACCATGAGGTCATTCCTTTGATTGAGGGCCACCACTGTATCTTGCACTCTCGCACTGGCCTACAATGCTGCATCTCCCAACAGTAAAGGAAAATAAATAAATAAATAGACTCCTCATCGACTGAGTCTCCCTCAGAAAGGCCCATCGGATCCTGGCCAGGCTATGACACTGAGGCAGATTACATTACACTGATGTCTTCTATCCTGCCAATACCTTTCAGTTTTAGGCGGTTTACAACAAGAAATTAGCCTGGGCATTCCCAGAGAGATTACAAGGTTGATAGCTATAGTATACGTCGGGATCTGGGAATGGTTGAAACGGATTGGTTAGATCATTTGACATTTCTTGAATAGTATGGTTTTCAGTTCTTTCCTGAATGTTCTGTAGTTAAGCATCATGGTCAGCAGATTTGAGTGCTGGTGGTCTAGTTTTGCTGCTCTGGTGGCTAGTAGACCGTCATATATTTTTTTGCTTTGCATACCTTTGATTGGAGGGTGGGTAAAGTGTGCTTGAGTTCTCCTTGGTCTGGATGTGTTTTTCCAGATTAAGCGGTTGTTCAGATAGCTTGGCCCATTTCCATTTAGGGCTTTGAACAGGGTGCAGTAGAATTTGTGTTGTATGCGTTCTTGTACTGGGAACCAGTGTGAGTCTTGGAAAGCTGAGGTAATGTGGTTGTATTTTTTCAGAGTATATTAGTCTTGGGCTGTATTTTGGACTGTTTGTAATTGTTTTAGCATGTTGGCAGGGCATGACAGGTAAAGTATATTACAGTAGTCCAAGAGTCCTAGGATTAACACTTGTACTATGAGTTTGAATTGTTCATTGTTGAAGTATTTTCGGACTTATCTTAAGTTGCGCATGGTTGCGAATGCCTTCTGAACTGTTTTGCTGATTTGAAGTTGCATGGTGCAGCCTTTCTCTATCATTATTCCCAACAGTTTTAGGTTGGGTTGTAAGGGATATGTGATGGAGATGTGCTCTGGGAGGCCAAGTCCCCTTGTGCATCTCCTGGTGAGGTGCCAGACATCCTCTGGGGATCTCATCCATCCCAATAGGCTTGCCACATCAGATTGACAAATTGTGGAGAAAATGCCATATTAGGTAGTGCAGAGTCTCCTTTAGCTTGCATCTCTTGGGCTCCGAGGCCTCCACACTCCAGCACTTAGACTGACCGCCATTCCGTGGCTCTAGAAGGTATTTACTCCCAACTGACCCCCCCCCCGACCATTCTTCAGCCCTAGAGAGGAAAGGAGAGGCTAAGCCAAGCATTTCCACTCCCCTTCACGTGCTGTGTGGCATGTGGTGCAAGGGCGCTCTTTGGGTGCCCATCCAGTTGAAACCTGGCATGAATTGAGGGTAAAGGAGCCAGAGGACATCATCCCAGCCAGTTTTGAGACAAAACAAGGTGATTTGAAGGCTCTGAAGAAAATTGGGAAATCCAAGATGGCGGCCACTGCAGCATTTTAGTACCAAAAAAACAGCTCCAAAATGCTTTAACTAAACTAAAAGAGCGATTTTAGGGGTGGGGAAACCTAAGGGAAGGGACAGAAACCTACAAAAAGGTTTTAAAGACCCCCCACACACAGATTTTCCTCATAGGCTGAAACAGCCTTACTCATGGTGACCTGTGCTGGAAATGTCTGCCTCAGTTCCAAAACATAGTAACATAGTAGATGATGGCAGATAAAGACTCGAATGGTCCATCTAGTCTGCCCAACCTAATTCAATCTAAAAATTTGTTGGGTTTTTCTTTTTTCTTCTTCTCCTTAGCTATTTCTGGGCAAGAATCTAAAGCTCTGTCCAGTACTGTTCTTAGGTTCCAACTACTGAAGTCTCTGTCAAAGCTCACTCCAGTCCATCTACACCCTCCCAGCCATTGAAGCCCTCCCCATCTATACCCTCCCATAAACAGCCACATATAGACACAGACCATGTAAGTCTGCCCAGTACTGGCCTTAGTTCTTCAATATTTACTATTATTTTTTGATTCTAGATCCTCTGTGTTCATCCCACGCTTTTTTGAACTCTGTCACCGTTTTCCTCTCCACCACTTCTCTCGGGAGCGCATTCTAGGCATCCACCACCCTCTCCGTAAAGAAGAATTTCCTTACATTGCTCATACAGTAGTAATATCTGTTTTAAAAGGGAAGGTATAAGTATGCTTTTTGTGAATATTATCCCATGGGAAATATGTGCACACATTTATGCCTATTGGGCATCCACAATATGTACCTAAGTCCATTCCCCGAAATGCCTTTGTCCAGGCCTGATTTTTAAAAGGCCATTTCTGTGTGTAATATATACTTTTATGAGCAGAAATGCTAAGGTAGCTGGATCTGGAAGAAGACATAACCGCCTCAAGTGGATCGCTCCTCCAATGCTGAATCTTCAGGCCAGACATGAAAGAAAGAGGAGAAACGCAGCCGACACCCTGCAAAACCTCGCTCAGCCCTCTATGGATGTCTGACAGTCTGCACCCAAGCCCCTGCAATGCAAAAGGGCAAGCAATGTTACAAGGGGAATGGACCCAGAGGTCAAAAATGTTTCTGTAGGCTGGCCAACAAGTATCACAGAGGGATTGGCCTGTTGGCTGCAGACCTCAGTCTACTTCTTCTCCATGCAGGCAGAGCTGAACCCTCAACGAGGGGAGCTCTGAGCACTGAAAGTCGTCAAAAATTTGTGAAAAGATTAGAACCCCTTCCCCCACAAAAAAACCAACCCCTAAACAGAGCAGATCAGAAAGACACCTTCAGATCATGTGCAGAAGATAAAAGATGAAGCCCTCTGATGAAGAAGGGATTCAAAAGCTGTAGTTTCCTTATGCATGGCTCGCAAGCAAGGGAATATTACCCATCTATCCAGAATGACACACCTATTGCACTAGAACTGCTATACTGTATTAGACCAAAACATTCATGAACAGCCTCAGCAGCATTTAGCAAGTAAAATTCTAAATTTATACCCAGATACACTACTAGAAAACCTCATTCACTGATTTTTAGTTTAATTCATTGTGGTTGCAACTCTCATCCTTGGCGTCTCTGCTCTAGTCCTGCCTTCTCCAGATCAATCCCCTCTCCTCAGTCCTTCTCTTTTCCCTTTAAAATGTTTTCTATTCACAGTGAAATACTGTAGGTATTCAAGTCTAGCATAATTTAATGACTGTGTATTTCTAAATTAATTTTGCTGTCTACAATGAGCTTCAGAAATATTATGACAGATGTAGAGCCTCAGAAGATAAGGGGAGGAGCTATGACCCTCATTGCCTAGGAGCCTATATCACTGTCAGTCCCTCTCTGGTGGCAGAAACAAGATTCAATCATTGCTTTCCTAGTTCTCAGTTCACTGCTCTCCAATGGAAGCCTGTGCTTGCTCAGTTCACAGGCTCATGTGTAATTTGTTGCTGTAGCCACACACAGTCAGTCTCTGACCTTAAACTAAAGCCAGTTCAAGCAATATGAAGCAGGGAAAAAGGGAGTAGCCTAGAAAGTGAAACAGAAGTCTCATAAGAACATATTGGGACAGTGGCCAACACAGGCTCCAAGTACCTAGCTAGATCCCAAGTAGTAAAACAGATTTTATGCTGCTTATCCTAGGAATAAGCAGTGAATTTCCCCAAGCCATCTCAAAACAAGTAAGGAGAGAATGTGTTTGGGGCCTACAGATATGTGCTCATCTAGGGCTCAAAATATATTGTGAATGCAGCCCTAATTATAGTACCAATCGGTTTTATTTCTCACTCATTCTTGAACTATACACTACTGATTTAACCCAGTAATGCTATCTTATATTGTGTATTAAACATATCTGGATACCTTTATCCTGCGATTATCACCAACATCATCTTTAATACGATTTAGCCAGGATTCATCAAACCAGAGAGCATCTCTACAATGAAACAAAAATATTTATATTTATCAAAAAATGCTAGTGCAATATAGTTTACTGGAAGGACTTAGCTAGAAAGTCCTACTCTGTGTACAGAATGGAAATTATTTGGATAAAGCAAGGTTTAAAAGAATTGTTTGTTGCAGTTTAGTTTTTCATGAATTGCTTTATTGATCAAACACCAATTATTAGAGCAGATCACTAGAGCCAAAAGGCAGTTTTCCATTGACAATTTCCCCAGTATTTAAAGGCTTTAATTATACAGTCAGCAATATACTGTATATGCTTCTTTAGGTACAAATGCAAAACCTGTAGCAGGTGTTCTCCGAGGATAGCAGGCATATATTCTTACACACGGGCAATGTCATCAATGGAAACTGGTATAGACACTACCAAAGTGCACTGTCACTTTAAATGTTTAGGTGGTGCCTTTCTGCCTGATGTCGGCTTGCAGGACCATCATTTCAGTAACAAAGATAAGAAGCTAACTAGGAGAGGTGGGTAGGTTGTGAGAATGGAAGATTAGGTACTTAACTCAGTAATCTTCTTTCTAGTAAATAGGCACATCATTCTTGAAGGTAGTCCATCCTTTCTTGCGAGATCCTGTGTATAAAACCTCACTAGCATTATTTTGCTCCACCTCCCATCACTCTGGACTGTCCTGCAATTCCTCAGTTCATATCAAAGCAGATGGTCAGCCCTAGAGAGGAAACATAAGAGGGAAGGATAACGAAGTGGAATGAAACTAGCCACCTACCTGAATGCAACCTGCACTAACGAAGTTCTGAAGGATACCCTCTGGATTCCTTAAACTAGTAGTGATGTCCTCTATCCTTGTCCTTACTGGATAAAGGAAAGAAACAAGGTATCCGGTCTTCCTAGCATATTTGAGGCAGTAAGCAGTCTAATAAACATCTGATTTGGGGGGGGGGGGGGGGGAGGGATTGCTTCAGGAATGATATGCCTATTTACTAGAAAGATTACTGAGGTAAGTACCTATTTTCCGTTCTAGTGCAATAGGCACATCATTCCTGAGCACTTGGGAGGGGGAGAGAAACACAGCTGGTACCCAATAAAGTCCTCAGGATCGACACAAGACCACTGTCTGCGATCAAGCTCTAGGAGTACCAAGAGCGAGTCTTGCTACCAGGGGAATGGACCCTGAGCCACCCAAAAAAAGTGTTTAATGTAGGCCAGCCAGGCAAGTGCCCTGTACGAAAGAGTAGGATGTTAACTTTGCTAATCTTCTTTCTTGTAAATCTACACTTTATTCCAGGACCAGTGGGTTATTTCCTTCTACTGCCAGGACTTTGTAGGAAGCCTCAGAATTTCTGAGACTTAAACCCCTCCCTCTCCATACCTCATCACTGTGCCAGTATCCTAGCTCCTCAGTCTTCTCTCCAACAAGTTTGACCTATCTTCGCACCCTGGGTGTCCAAGTTCACCTGTTATTAGGGCAACTGGCTGATCAGAGCTCCCTCACTGTCCGAGGGGCATCAGGTAGTTCAACAGGTACAATTGCTGCAAAGCCTGGGACGGGTGATCAACTTCAGGAAAAGTCACCTTGAGCTGACGCAGGATCTGGAATACCTGGGAGTTCGGTTTCACACGGGACAGAACAAAGTGTTCCTGCCTGTCTCCTGTCAGGAAAAGCTTCGACAGGTTGTCAGGGACCTTCTGGCCACTCTGGTTCTGATGGAATGGCAGTGCCTTCAGGTTCTGGGGACCATGCTGGCAACAATAAATTTATCTACCTCAGTAGGAAAGAAAAGAGTTTTCAAAAAATTTTGTTTTATTTTTCAATATAGTCCCAATAGCTTCATCCACTTTTCCTGCAATGAATTTAACCTCTTTGAAAATAATTCTTATGTTTGACCTTCAAACTAGGACATTACAGCTTCCTTGATGTCTTCATCACTAGAAAACCGCTGTCTACAGAGAGATTTCTTCAAAACTTGAAACAGGAAATAATATGAGGGAGCCAGGTCAGGACTATAGAGTAGATGGTTCAGCTGATGAAACCCACGTTCTCAAATATCAGATAAGGGAAAGGGCTTGGCGGACAAACTCAGGTAATTTATTCCAGGCATAAAGGGCAGTTAGATGAAAGGAACAAAGTCTGGAATTGGCAGTGGAGGAGAAGGGTATAGCTAAGAACAATTTATCTGAGGATGACTTGTGCTTCCAATGCATTGACTCCATTTTGGACTCAGGCTCTCTGCAACAGACTCAAGTCTCATCTCCAGTCACCAAACAATGAAAAAAAGTCACTTGGTCTTCATGGAGCATCTCCAAGTTCTCCTGACAGCACCAGAGCCTTGTGGCCTTCTGACACGGCATCAACATTCTTGGAACCCATCTTGCACTAACCTTTGATATGTCCAATGTTTCATGAATTATTTTCCAAACTGTAGCTGCTGAGATGCCCATTTCTTCAGCTATTCGGGAAACCTTAATCGTCTGAAAAAATTAAATCCTCGACTTTCTTGCACATTTCTGTAGAAGTTGCTTCCACAGGCTGCCTGTCCAGTGTGAAGGTCATCTTCAATGGACTCAAAATTTTACTTTGTAGGAAGATGGAACAGACTCACCATAAACTGCAGTCATGTGTTCATTAATCTTCTGTGGCTTTTTCCTTTCTTTTGTGAGAAATTTTATCACTGAACAGTGCTCCAAATCTAGCAGTTTCTTACTTGATTCGCACGAGGACTCGCCAGACATCCTGTCTCTTGGAATGTTAAGACTTGCACTGAGTTACAACTGTACATGAGTAACTTTGAGACATGTCACAACATGCACAAACTTGTTTCAACATGCTTGATACTTTTTTTTCATACTCAGGTAGATAAATTATTGAACGCCTCTTGTATATTCTCACTATCCCCCCCCACACACACACACTTTACGCTCATAGGAACTCTAAGCATCTTGAGCAGCGCAGAGCATTCAGCGTACCAGCCTGCGCTAAAAATCACTATTGTGGTTTTGTAAAATGTGTGGGGGGGGGGATATGCGATTTTGTGGTTTTATGTATTTGAGTACCAAACATTTGATTTCAGTATAGTTTTTATGTTTACTCATATTATTTGCATTTTATGATTTAAGGCCCCTTTTATCAAGCTGTGCTAGAGGTTTTAGCGTGGGCCAGTGTGATAAATGCTATGTTCATAAAATTCCTATGTACGTTGGATCATTTATCTCAGCAGCCAACAATAAAAACCTCTAGCGCAGCTTGATAAAAGAAGGGGTTAGTGTGTTATTTAAGATTTATATAATGCTAACACATTTGATTTGAATATGGTATTTATGTTTATTCACGTTTCACATTTTATCATCTACTGTATGATTATTATTTATTATACTCACTATTCGCCCTGGTGGGCGAAACACAGCTGTGTCGGGCACTCTTATTTATGAATCTTTAATGAAAAGATTCTTACTATCTTCATGTCTGCTTCAATATCTACTATCCTATAGTTAAATACAGTATATCCAGAGAGGAAAGGGAACAGTAGGCATGGTTACGGAGCAGAGTTTGGGCATGATCTGCCTTAGGCACCAGCAGGTTTCATTGTTAGATGCCTGTAAATTAGGTCAAGAAAAAGCCTGGCTTAATATATCAGTGCTTAAGTTGAGTGAGGCGTCGCTAGGCACAGTTCTACAAATGGCACCAAGTGGTTGATTGACAACCATGCCAAGCGGCACCTAACTACTTGGCATCATTTTTAGAATCAGAGCTAAAATGCATTATGCAATTCATTTCATAGAGACTATCAAACTATCTTGCCTTCCTTCCCTTTTTTGATTCTAGAGTTGATTAGATAATCTCAATCTGTTTGGATTTCTAAATATGCAGGAGGTGATCAGGTAACAGAATGTATATAAAGAAGCAAAGGCAAAAACAGGGGACGGACCTCATACTTTTTTTAGATCGAGAGCCATGTTTGCCCTTTCAAGTCACTGAAAGGGCTGGCAGGCTCGCTGAGTGGGAGCAGGGAAATTTCCTAGCACATTTTGGTAGAAAACATCCTCCAAGCATCCATAATTAAATGAACTGGTTCACCTCCTAATGATTTCATTAATACAGATCTATTCTGGTACTACCTAAAATCGCCAAAAACATTCAATTTTTTTATGATTAATCTGAAATTTAAAAAAAAAAAAAATCCAGAACATTTTGATTTTTACCATACAGGTTCTTACACAAATAAGATCCACATCTGAGTACCGTATTTTCACGCATATAACGCGCGCATTATACGCGTTTTTACCTACCGCGCATACCCCTCGCGCGTTATACGCGTGAGCGCGGTATACAAAATTTTTTTTACATAGTTCCCACCCCGCCCGACGCCCGATTCACCCCCCCCAGCAGGACCCGCTCGCACCCCCACCCCGAACGACCGCTCGCACGCGCTCCAACCCGCACCCGCATCCACGATCAGAGCAAGAGGGAGCCCAAGCCCTCTTGCCCGGCCGACTCCCCAACTCCCCGACAATATCGGGCCAGGAGGGAGCCCAAACCCTCCTGGCCACGGCGACCCCCTACCCCCACTACATTACGGGCAGGAGGGATCCCAGGCCCTCCTGCCCTCGACGCAAACCCCCCTCCCTCCAACGACCGCCCCCCCCAAGAACCTCCGACCGCCCCCCCAGCCGACCCGCGACCCCCCTGGCCGACCCCCACGACATCCCCACCCCCCTTCCCCGTACCTTTGGTAGTTGGCCGGACAGACGGGAGCCAAACCCGCCTGTCCGGCAGGCAGCCAACGACGGAATGAGGCCGGATTGGCCCATCCGTCCCAAAGCTCCGCCTACTGGTGGGGCCTAAGGCGCGTGGGCCAATCAGAATAGGCCCTGGAGCCTTAGGTCCCACCTGGGGGCGCGGCCTGAGGCACATGGGCCCAACCTGACCATGTGCCTCAGGCCGCGCCCCCAGGTGGGACCTAAGGCTCCAGGGCCTATTCTGATTGGCCCACGCGCCTTAGGCCCCACCAGTAGGCGGAGCTTTGGGACGGATGGGCCAATCCGGCCTCATTCCGTCGTTGGCTGCCTGCCGGACAGGCGAGTTTGGCTCCCGTCTGTCCGGCCAACTACCAAAGGTACGGGGAAGGGGGGTGGGGGTGTCGTGGGGGTCGGGAGAGTCAGGAGAGTCGGGACAGCGCACGTAGAGGCGGGGCAGTGCACGGAAAGTCAGGGCGGGTGAACGGAGAGTCGGGACAGCGCACGGAGAGTCGGGGCAGTGCACGGAAAGTCAGGGCGGGTGAACGGAGAGTCGGGACAGCGCACGGAGAGGCGGGGCAGTGCACGGAAAGTCAGGGAGGGTGAACGGAGAGTCGGGACAGCGCACGGAGAGTCGGGGCAGTGCACGGAAAGTCAGGGAGGGTGAACGGAGAGTCGGGACAGCGCACGGAGAGTCGGGGAGGGAGAAAGGAGAGTCGGGGTGGCCAGAGGAGAGTCGGGGCGGGCGAAAGGACAGTCGGGCTGCATGCGCGGTATACCCGTGAGCGCGGTATACAAAAGTTTTTGTACATAAAATCGTGGTTTCTGCGCGCTATACCCGTGTGCGCGTTTTACACGGGTGCGCGTTATCTGCGTGAAAATACGGTACTGATGATTTTGTATAATGCTACAAGAATGCACTTTTACTAGAAAATGATGGATTGAACAGAATCTTCATGACTAGATATTTAAATTATAAATGTAAAGGAATTTTCATTTAAATCCAATCTGTCCTGTACCCTTGGATATTACACGACTGTACTTCAGTTCTTAGACACCCTACTTTTACAAAATACTTGGGCATTTCAAACACAATAAGCATGATTTTGTAGTTGCTATTTAAATGTTCCTGATAATCATCACATATTTGTTCTATCATTCTCTGAATTTAATATATTCTGAAGTAGATTTTAAAATCTAGTTATCATTAAAACCATGGAATCTTTATTTCAAGGGTCACTTTTCAAGATTCAGATCAATGGCAGTGCGGTGTGTACAGACTGAGGAACAGCACCCATTCCCTCCCACCCAGGCCAGAATTCAACATCCTTAAAAACATGGTGCCTGGGCAACACATCGGTTACTCCACTCTAGTTCCAGCCCTGCACAATGAAGCAATCGGTGTACTTCCCATGAAATAAGCAATTTAACATCTTAATAGGTAGCATGGCTGCTATCTTGGTACTATTTTCCACGATTTTTTTCCTAAAATTTCCCTCATGATCTCACTACACGAAGGCCAAAAAAGTCCTCTCATTCATCAGGAGATTGCAACATTCAAATGCCTTCTGGAGAAGGTGACATTAAAGGAAGTCAAACTGGGGAAAAAATAGTGACGAGTCTTTTCATTTGACATTATCCATCAACTTACAGTTTATGAAGCGTTTGTGCCATGGCTACACCACTGCCAAGGTCCTCAATAGTTTTGCACGGCGCATCAGTATTGAACGTCTGCAGCTAGAAAAGAAAAACAAAAACCATATTCTTCACGGCACAATGTAAGGAGGCATTCTGAATGGAATGTTTGTAGATCTTGTCATCATTCTAAACAAAGATATCATATAGGTTCAATTAGTCAACGTTTCAGACTTATGCTAATTTATCCACTCTGTTACCATATGTTTAATACTGTATATGCACACAATCCTGAACTAACAAAACACTTGAAGTGAAAGAAATTAACTGAAAGGATCTTCATTAATAGAAAAATATTCTCTCCAGGCAGATCTACAAGAGGTTAGTAAGAAAACTGTAAGATGGATGCAGTGTAATCACATCAGAAATGCCTATTTAGAAAAGTACAGTAGACTCTCAGTTAACTGGCACCCATGCGGATTGTAAATAGGCCTAACTAATACTATACCCCATACTATGCCATACCATAAACTGTTCCGGACAAACTACATATCGGACATGTGGTAGACAAAGTGTGGGCATACTCAGGTGTGGCGTGCCAAGTTTTACACTTAAATTTCTGAAAGAAATTTAATTTTAATTTTTATTTCTTAGATTTTTTTTGTTGGTTGCTTGAGAGTTCTGGTTAATTGAGTTCCGGTTAACAGAGAGTCTACTCTACCTTTATTTGCAAATGAATTCAGAAGAAATACTGTACTTCACTATTACACTACATCATCCAAGAAACCTTTCAAGTTGTGGGTGTCTGTCTCTGTGAAGGAACAGATATAAGCATAGCATTTGGCCTTGGGGAGAAGCCTACAGTTTCATTAGGCCACTTACTATCCTAGTATAAACATGTAGCTGACAATAGTTCAGAGATTTAGTGCTCCTTTTCCTAAACGGCAGAAGAGGTTTCTACCACAGGCCGGCGAGGTAAATGCTCCAACGCTCATAGGAATTCTATGAACGCTGGAGCATTTAACTCGCTGGCCCATGGTAGATACCTCTACTGCCCAGCATTACTAAGCCAGTGAGTTAAAGATGTCTGTTGATGGTGTGATACCTGCAGTTTTAATTTCTTCTTTCCAGCTTCCTAAACAAGAGAGGGGATGAAGATACTAATAGGAGTATGTGAAATGGGCTAGCTGGCAAGCAAAGAAGAAAGATTACATTTTCCTTGGAATATAATACTGTGGGGTCCATAGGTTCAAAAAGTTGAACAAAAAATTGACCCACTCTTTTGCTAAGGTGCGCTAACCGATTAGCGTGTGCTAAACGCTAACACGTCCATAGACTAACATGCATGCGTTAGCGCGCCTTAGTAAAAGAGGGCCTTAGTCTGGATTTAAACGCCAATAGCCTTGTGTAATAAAAACCATGCTATTAATGTCAGGTTTTTAATTGTGTGAAAGACAAAATTTTTCATTTTGTTTAATTTCTCATATCATTTATGGGTTTTGTTTGTTTAAGGGGTTTTCCCCTCATTTTGGAAGCAAAATCATCACTAATATGCCCTGTTTGATGATACAGAAACTAACCTGAAAATTTTCTCTTCTGTTTTGGGTTAAAAATGACACTATATGGGACATGTCAATGATATATTAAAAACAGAAGTATAAAAAAAGAGATTTAAGTCACTAGTCAGAAAGACTTGATTTAAACTATGCATTTGACATTATGAATGAATTAATGGAATTCATTTACCAAAAAATTTAAACACTGCATGAATATACAGTCTCATGCTACATAGTTAAAAATGAATCCATATTTTACAATGAATAACTTTTAGACTATAAATATATCTTAAATAGAAAACTATCTCTAAATAAATTTTTCCTCAAAAAAGCATTTTATTTAAAAAATTTTTATTTTTTTTTTTAATTTAAAAAAAATAAAAAATAAAATAATTGATTTTTACCCACCCTGATCCATACTACTTTGGTCCGGGGGAACCTACCCCTAATGTCCTCTTCATCAGCTTCTAAGAAAACAGAAGTCTGGCTTATGTTAATGAGAATTCTATATACAGTATAGCTCATTAGCATACATTTTCATGCTAACTGCACCAAGATTAGCACACCAGTAACTTAGTTTTGTGCTCTATAATATTTGTAATATCAGAAGTAATATTGGAAATTACCCTACTGTATTACAATGAGGTGTAAGACTGAATCAACTGGAAGTGCTTGTTTTTCATGACCCAAAGCCAGCCTGCACTCTTTACAGGGTGTGTTTCTGATCAACTAAGAACACCACTCCAGCAGAAAAGAACACTTCATTCTAGACTTGGGATGTCTATGATGAAGGCTAGTCAAAACTTGTACAAAGTATTAAGGTATTTTGTTTCCACAGAATACCTAGCTATTCTATGCAAGAATTTGTAGATCATATATCCTCAGCAAAAAGGTTAATTATGAAATCCTCAATAAATACAAATTTAATTCACTTATTCTCTGAACTTAACACACCCAACTGGTCTATTGCAACAATGTGGGAGGAGACTGAACATTTCCAGTAGCACAGTTTTAAATTGTTTAATCACACCCAACCAAGCTATTGGTACTGGTTTTCAGATTTTCCATCTCAACAAGTCAGAATGTCTATATATTTCCCAACAGAAAAAACAAAGATGACGCTCTACAGAGCTGTTATAGAGAATATAATTTTAAAATAGAAGTTGCCCCTTCTGTGTCATCTGTGTGAATATCACATGCAGTAATATATTCATTCAATATCAATTACCCATTTTACTGCTAGATCATTTTAAGCACAACGGGGGAACTCACTATATTTGAGTAGACTAGATAGCCATAACTACTTACCATAACAGGTGTTATCCAGGGACAGCAGGCAGATATTCTCAGGAATGAGTGACATCACCAACGGAGCCCCGGTACAGACCACTTTAAGAGTGCATCGCCACTTTAAGTCTTTAGAAAGTTCGCGATAGCCCGAACCTTGCATGTGCGAGTGCCTTCCCACCTGACGTAGGGTGTGCGGTCCCTCAAGTTAAGATAAGCCAGCTAAGAAGCCAACCCGGGGAGGTGGGTGGGATGTGAGAATATCTGCCTGCTGTCCCTGGATAACACCTTTTACGGTAAGTAACTCTGCATTATCCCAGGACAAGAAGGCAGCATATTCTCATGAATGGGTGACCTCCAAGCTAACAGAAATGGGATGGTGGGAGTGTTGGCCTAAGAAAATAAATTTTGTTAAAAAGATTGGCCGAAGTGCCCATCCCATCTGAAGAAAGATTCCAGACAATAGTGTGAAGTGAATGTATAAACTGAAGACCAGGTAGCAGCTTCACAGATTTCTTCAATGGGCATAGATCTAAGGAAAGCCACAGAAGCTGCCATAGCTCTAACTTTGTGGGCTGATACGACTCTCCAGTGCCAGTCCAGTCTGAGCATAGCAGAATGAAATGCAGGCAGCCAGCCAGTTAGAAATCGTTCTCTTGGATATAGGATGCCCCAACTTGTTTGGATCAAAAGAGATGAAAAGTTGGGGAGATGTTTGTTGTGGCTTTGTCCGGTCAATGTAGTAGGCCAAAGCCCGCTTACAGTTCAAAGTATGCAAAGCAGTTTCTCCAGCATGAGAATGAGGTTTAGGAAAAAACACTGGTAGAACAATTGACTGATTGAAATGAAATTTTGGAAGAAACTTTGGATGTATACGCAGAACCACCTTGTCATGATGAAAAAGGTGGATCTGGCTACTAATGCTTGTAACTCACTGACCCTCCTGGCAGAGGTGAGAGCAACAAGGAAGACCACTTTCCAGGTAAAAAACTTGAGATGAGCTGTGACCATTGGTTCAAATGGTGGCTTCAACAAACTGGAAAGAACCATATTAAGGTCCCAGACGACAGGTAGAGGCTTGAGAGGTGGTTTAACTTTGCAAAGCCCCTTCATGAATCATATATATTCCCAAATTACCACAGGACACCTCAGCATGGCTCTTGGTACACCATCACTGCTTACTGCAGCTTTGTAAAAGGGTCCCCCAATCTCTTAAAACCTGAATGGAAGTCATAAAAATTGTGAAGTATGTTTTCAATGCAATTAGGAGCTACTTACGTGGATGAAATTGCCATTCTAATCCATCTAGAGATCGAGGCCTTAAGACGCAGACCTTCCTTTCTTTGTCTGATTGGTCAGAACAAAAAGGTGATTTGAGTCCCAAAACTCATTGGTAACTTTGAGGTAATGATGAAGCGCTCTCAATGTCTAGCAAATGCAATATTTTGTCCTTTTTCTTCTGTAGGCTACAGGAAAAAGGATTATTGAGGCAAGTACCTAATCCTTCCTTCCTGTGCAAACAGCATACGATTCCTTACAGATGGAATGTACCAGAGTAGTCCCTTGAGTCTAGGGCGGGACAGATGATCCTGTGACTAGCAATGAGGACCTGAAATCCATATCCATTTAGGCTGTCAAGTGCACTCTGTAAAATTTCGTAAAGGTATGGAGAGTGGACCAAGTGGCCACATACAAATTTCATCAGCCCTGGACTCAGCCCAAGACAGTCACACCTCTGGTGGAGTGAGCTTTCAAGGCCACTAGTGGACGATAACCATAGCCAATATACACAGCAGAGATAGCCATGCATATCCATTGTGATATAGAAGCCTTAAAGGCTGGTCCAGTACCCATTGGTCTGTAGAAATCTACGCCCAAGTCTCCCAGAACTCCAAAAGTCTTCCTCCTAAGCAGGGAAGTTCACAGGCTAACCTAGAGTCATTGGGGCTTCTTAGAATTGGCTGCTGGGAGAGAGCTGGATGTTGCAGCACTTCTGGAGCAACTAAGCCTTTGCCTAGATCCCTGAAAGGACCTTTGGGACACGGACCCCACAGACCCCTAACTGTGTCTCCTGCAGCTACAAAAGGAACCTCAGCTAGAACTCCCCGAGCATCGTGGTTACTGTCCAGCAAGGACTCGGGATAACAATCTATCACACTGGTCATCAGGCCCCTTTCCAAAGAGCATCAGACCCTTAAAAGGAAGTCTGCTCAAAGCAGCTTTCGACACGGAATCTCCTGCCCACTGTCTGATCTATAGCATATTGTGGATTGAGATATACAGTAGTAAGCTGAGACTTTACCCACAACTCTTGAGCATGTCGTAAATGGCATCAGCCACATAATCCACCCCAGCCAGTACCATCGGGGGGGGGGGAGGCAAATGGTCTCTGCTGCCACCAGAATCTGGCGTAGCATTTTAGGGCAGGCTCGCACCACAAAGGACACCAAAGCTGCCGCTTTGAGGCCCAAGGCCAACACCTCAAAATGTCTTTTGAGGACCAGGTCCACTCTATGATCCTGTGTATCCTTCAGGATCACTCCCCCTTCACTAGGTAGAGAAGTTCTCTTTGTAACCTGTGCCCCAGAGAATACACCTTAGGAGATGTGAACAGTTGTTGAAACTCAGCAGCCATGGGATATAATTTCATCATCACCCTGACCCCAGTTAGAGGGCTCTCTGACGTTCCCCAGTGCTCCATTTTTATCCTGGTAATCTCAGGGTACAAAGAGAAGCACATGGACAGTGACTTGGTACTGCATAACAGCAAAAGCTAGGCAGGAGACACCTGAAAGGACTCAAGGTCCAACTTCCATAGAGACACTGCAATGACCTCAGTCAAATCCGTTGGCTTGAAAAATCTATGCATGGTCTAGGGCTGCCACCGAATCCTGGTTGTCTGCCCCAAACTGAGACCCAGACTCCTCCATTGCGGATTTCTTTTTTTGGAGAACAGTGAAATGGAATCTAACACTAAATCATCCCAAATTTTGAATGCATCTATTTTGAGCATCTATTTCTGCATGTAACAAGGGTTTATTAAAGTTACCTGCTAATTGTTCATGATATCCCAACAGAATACTTTTTTAATACCTTTAGTGTATGACTTACTATATTCGCAACCACAAGGTTAATTTGAGAAAAGAAAAAGAAGACTTGAATTATACTTAAGTACGCCGACTAGGAAAAAACGGAGCTGTAATTTTTCAATGTTCCCTCTAAGTTAGGGAAACAGTGCAAGTCATGATGTGTTCTGAGCAGCAGTTGGTTTAGGCTGATACATTGGGGGGCGGGAGTGCTTAGACAAGCAATTTTTTAAAGTTTTGCCAAATTATATTTAAAAAATTGAGGTGTTAAATTATGAAAACATAAAACTGTACATAAAAAATATGTACACTCATATACCCACCACCCCTTTTACAAAACCGTGAAAGCGGTTTTTCGTGCAGGTTGGTGTGCTGAATGCTCTGCGCTGCTCCCAACACTCATAGGAACTCTATGAGTGTTGGGAGCAGCGCAGAGAATTCAGCGCACAGGCCTGCATGAAAAACCGCTTTCACAGTTTTATAAAAAAAAGGTGGGGGATACATATTAAAACAATATTATAAAGTAATTTAAACAGGAATAACAGTGATGTGAAATTTTTTTTTAATCCCCTCCCCTTCATTCTGATTTCCCCTATTATTGCAATATGTCACACTGCACTGAATGGTTTTTGATCTTTTTCTAATACCACTACATTTTTTGTAAAGGGAACCCAAGTAAACGCATAATGCATTTCTTTAAGGAACAAAATTATCCAAACACCTATATCATCCCCATGAAAAAAAGTTACTTACTCATTCAACTTAACCGGGTGCACCACTTTTTAGCAGCAATAATTGAACATGCTTCCTATACTTTCCTCCCTCCTTTTACAAAACCACACACGAGGCTTTTAGTGCCAGCTCTGCACTGCTCCAACGGCCATAGAGTTCCTATCAGAGCAGCACAGAGCATTCAAGCGCGCCAGTCAGCTCTAAAAACTTCTTGCATGGTTTTGTAAAAGTGGGGGGTGGGATAATTTGGTATCAGTCTTTCACAATGCTGTTGAGGAATCATAGCTCTCTTCTTTGCAAAGCTGTTTTAACTCAGAGTTATGGCAGGATCTTTAAAACAAAAACAACAAACCTAGTTCATGAAAAAAAAACAAAACCCTAATATATCACTTGGGTTCAACTTGGTTTTTGAGGTTTTTCTTTTTTTTTTTACCTGGATGTAGTCCAACTAAAATAGAAAAAATAACCACTGCCAATGTCAGATACTCAATAAATGTTTTCCGTCTTAAATTTGAATTCTACTTTATTTATTCCAACTTTTATTAATTATTTACACTCGTGAAAGAAAACCCGACTTTTTACCCTGAGGAAGTCTCTATTATGGGGCGAAAAGGGTCCGCCGTCAGTTATAGACTTTTTGATCTTTGGATTGAAAAACATGATCCTTTTGGAGTTTTTCATCAAGTAATGACTTCAACAAGGAGCACAACACACGAGATAAGCGACTACCATTGCTCTTTTCCTGAATGAAAACATATAGTGGAGGGGCATAATCAAAAGAAATGTCTAAGTCCGTTCTGGCCTAATTCACAAGTCGTCCAAAGTCGGACACAGGAAAAGGTCCATTTTCAAATAAAATACGTTCAGCATATTTTTTTGGGGGGGAAAATTGTCCCAACTGTACATCCAGCCATCTGATTGTCCAGACCGCTAAGTCATCCATCTTTATACCCCATTTTCGTCCAAAAATTCGTCCAAGTCAAAAATGCCTAAAAAAGACTTTTTGGACATGGGAGGGGCCAGAAAAGTAAGGGACTGGACACCCAGATTTGGCAAGAGTAGATGGGCACCTTACAGGGCCCTGCTGTGAACGTCATATAAAGGGTGCCACATAAACATCTCACAACAGCTCCCTTACAGGTCATGGTGAGTCCCCCAAAACATCCCCAGAATCTACTAGATCCACCTATCACCCCAATAGCCCTTATGGCTGCAGGAGTCACTTATATGGCAGTACAAAAGGGTTTGGGGTTTTTTTGGGGGGTGCACATGTTTCTCCATGAATGCAGTGATTACAGTGGCTTATGGGCCTGGGTCCTCCTCTCCATGGTTCACTAATCCACCCCCAAGACCACTTAAGCCACCTCTATGCAGCTCTACTAGGCTTTCCTATGCCAGGCTGCCAGGTGTTGATGTTCTGGAGGCAGATATGTAAAGTTATTAAGTTTTTTATGGGGGTGAAGGGGGGGGTTAGTCATCACTGGGGCTGTGTGTGGGAGTCTGTACTTTGTGTCTGCAGTGGTTATCTGGTCATTTTGGAAACCTTTTGTGGACTTAGACCTGGTTTTAGATGGCCTAAGTCACAACGTCCAAGTTTTGTCGGTTATACATGCAGTACGACTAAGTCTAGGATGGCCCACGTCCCATCCAAATCCCGCTCTCACCACTCCTCCTAAAATGCCCCTTTTAGCTCTGGTCATTCAGCAGCACTGTGAAGGTCTTCTAAGTCATTTTTAAATACATCTAAAACCCTGTTCGATTATCGGCACTTGGACATTTTTTGTTACTGATCGTCCAAGTGCCAATTTAGGCCGGTTTTTAGACATTTTTCTGTTTCGATTATGAGCCCCATAGTCATAAAATGTGAAGGTTTTTGATTGATGGAAGATATCCTCCACCACAATAAACCAAAGGAGAAATTCATGATCCACAGTGTAGTGTTCTGAGATCTTTTCCTTCACTTAGACACTAGTATAGCATTGTTAATCATTTTTTGAGTATCCAACTAAAATAGAACCTTTTAGACAATCAGGTGTATCAAGCAAGCATTATTCATGATTCAAGAACCTTTTTATAAAGCCGCAGTAAATGCACCAAAGCCTGTAGGAACTGAATGGGCTATGATGCATCTACCATGGCAGCATTACTACCACGGATTTGTAAAAGGGGTTCTTAGTTTTGTGGGACCACACATTTGTACTGCATGACCAAGGAAAAAACAAACAAACACTTATATATAGGCTTCTGCAGCTGGCGTAAAAATTGTTGCTGTTGTCCGGATCTCACCACATCTAGGTAGGTAGAACTGATGTTTCAGTCATCACGCTGTGGCTTTCTTCAGGGTATGCTGAGAGGTCCAAGGTTTGTCTTTATGTATAGTGGTCATAGAGAATAGGCTGACTTCCATTGTGCACTTTGACGCTTTGTTTTTGGGTTGCATTGATACACCCATGTTTCATCACCAGTGTTCCTTAAGGTTGATGTGCTTAGTCCCTTCCCCACTCCTTCTTTGGTTTACCTAATTTGTTGGTGGGAGTATTTCCTTCCTTTTGGATTATTTCATCACCAGTGAAGACATGGCCCAAAACATTGTCTTGCCTCTCCAAAAAGGTCTTGGCAAACTTCAACTCTCCTTTGCTTTTGTTCATCGGTGAGCTCATTTGGTACCATTTTTGTACCCAATCTCTATCACAGCTTAGTAAAAGGGGGTGGGGGAGGTTGAAGCTTAATAGTAAAGCACTTATTTTTAGACTATTTTATGCCACCAAGTTCAACCTATATTCAATTTTGAATTTTTAAATAAGATTTATTATTACTACTACTACTGCTACCATGTGCTTCTACTACTGCATTTAAATAACTGATCATGATTGCACTGAAGGTTATTACATACCATCAGTCTTTCTACATTTATTTTACTCACTAATTCTTATTCCGATGGATGTTTTTTTAGTTTACTGATCGTATGTAAATTTGTTTTATATTTGCATTTACTTTTCTTTCCTCACTTTTGAGCATTAATTCTGATATAATCTTGTCTTCATATTTTATATTTAAGGTCCTTTTCTATTTTTAATTACATTAGCTACCCTGAGAAATATAAGGTAGACAACATGAAATAATATTTGTACATCATCCATCTTGGCTCATTTTATACTGACCTGATGGAAAATGTAATTCCAGAAAGCAAGAAGTGAACACCCCACCCCTTTTACAAAGCTACGCAGCCAAGTGCCAAATGCTCTGATGCCCAGCAATTCCTATAGGTGTCAGAGTATTGACCACACTGGCTCGCCCTGTCGGCTTTAGTAAAATGACCCAAAATGTATTAAGGTGATATTTGTCTATATATTCGTTTATTCATTTATTCAATTTTCTATACCATTCTTCCAGTAGGCTCACAATCCAATATAACTGAAGCAATGGAGGGATTAACTGGGGGATGCACTAAAGTTAGCAATCGTCACTAAACCTGTTTTCACAGCTTTAGCAACGATCGCTGATAACCGGCCCAATGCACAATACGGCCCACCGCGTGTTTTTCCCCTCGATCGCCCATTTTCCAACTGGCTATGCAAATTAGCTAAAAACCCATGCAAAATAGCCAAGCGATATTAAAAACTGATTGCTGTAGACCTGTCGGTAACTGTGTTACCCATTATAGTAGATAGGGGGATTCAAAACATATAAATACTTCATACATACCCTATAAAGTACAAACTGATAAAGAAGAAAAACAGGTAGTGTTTTTCATTCCACACTTTCAAACCGAGTCAAATCATTTCAACAGTTATATAAAAAGCACTCTCTCATTGCACTAAAGTGATTTTTAAGAGTAATTACTGCATTTTTCCCCATTATAAGACGCACCTAGATTTAGAGGAGAACAAGAAAAAAAATATTCTGAACTAAATGGTATATTTAATAAAATATAGCAGAATAATATTTCAACAATGTAAAGTCAACAGCAGTATTAAGAACCATCATCACTATCATTAACAAATGAGGAGAGAGTAAGGTTCAAGGAGGAAAAATGGTTGTCTCCTTCCTCACTTGCTCTGAACCACTTCCCCCTTCTGGTGATCTAGTGGTAGGCTGGACAGGAGGGATCCATCCCAGCCATTTTTACAGCAGCTGAAAAATGGCCAACTTTTCATTTTCTGAACTATTGGCTACATGCTGGTGTTAGCGCACTGCCATTACTAAAAATTAGGGTGAGCTTTTACCAGTGGCATAGCAAGAAGGGGGGGGGGGTCCACCCCGGGCACCGTCTTGCTGAGGGCACCAGCACCCTACCTTCTCTCACCCTCCTTCCTACTCCTCCCTCTGCCACACGTGCGCCTTCCAATTCCTCCCCCACTGTACCTCTATCTTTTCACTGGCACGAGCAGCAACTCCAACCTGCTGCTCACACCAGTGTCAGCTTCCCTCTGATGTCACTTCCAGGTCCCGTACCTAGGAAGTGACATCAGAGGGAGAGCTGATGCAGGCAGAGAGATGGTGATGCTGCTTGCGCCTGGGAAGTTAAAAAAGATACGGGGTAGAGAAGGGGTGCGCACAACAAGGTAGGGGTGCCACTGCCTCAGGCACCTCTCACTCTTGCTATGCCACTGGCCCTTACTGTTACCTATTTTGTGAGCAATAAAGGCTCACACAGTAACCCTGTATTAATCAGCATACAGTATCGCAGATGCTTTGATTAGAACTGAGCCACCCGGACATGCCCCCTCCTAGAACAATTAAAATATATTGCTTAGCACATAGCTTGCGCATTCACAGATGGAACTTACTATGGGATGCTTAGAATTATTAAGGAATTGAAAATAAAATCAAGATTATTATAATGCCTCTGTATCGCTCCATGGTGTGATCATACCTTGAATATTGTGTTCAATTCTAGTTGCCATATCTCAAAAAGGATATAGCGGAATTAGAAAAGATTCAAAGGACAATCAAAATGATAAAGAGGATGGAACTCCTCTCATATGAGGAAAGGCTAAAGAGGTTAGGCCTCTTCAAGATGGCTGAGGTGGGATTGCAAAATCCTGTAGTGTATAAAGGGTAAAAGTGAATCAATTTCTTTTACTCTTTCAAAAAGTACAAAGACTAGGGAACACTTGATGAAGGTATGAAGATACAAGGAAATACTTTTAAAAATAGGAAGAAATACTTTTCACTCAAAAGATGAGTTAAGCTCTGGAACTCGTTGGCAGAGAATGTAGCAGCAGCAGTTTGCATATCTGGTCTTAAAAAAAAAGTTTGGACAAGTTTCTGGAGAAAAAAATCCATAGCCTGCTATGGAGACAGACTTGGAGGAAGCCACTGATTGCCCTGGGATTGGTAGCATGGAATGTTGCTACTCTTTGGCTTTCTGCTAGGAATGGATTTGCCACTGTTTGAAACAGGCTACTGGCCCGACCTAATATGGCTATTCTTAAGCTGCGATAAGCACGCATTAGTGCTTATTGCAACTTAGTACAAGGAACCCAAAAATTATTATCAGACTATTAGCACTTCAGGCCCTAAATTCAGAGCTTTTTGATACATCTGGTCCAGGACACAGATTATAAAGTGCAAAGAAAATACATTCACCCAATTATTTTAACTACTTGTCAGTGACAAGATATTCCAGTATAAGAAACACAAAACTTAATAATGACATACTGTACATACAGTCTGTGCCTACAGAATTATTGCAGACACTCAAGTCAACTGCCAGTTTGTTTACATCCCCCCCCACCCCAATAAAAGGGATCTGCTATTGAAGCATTTCACATCTAGGACGGTGAGCCCTGCCAGCATGTGCCCATGTCTCTTAACAGACCAGGATGCAGTTTCACGAGGGTTCCAAGACCTTCCTCTTCGCATCTGTAATCCAACAGCACTGCTTCTTTGGCAGCAAAATCAACGTCAACCCATCCCCCCCCCAAAAAAACAAAACAAAACCAACAAAACATCCCTACAACATATGAAACGCAAGTTTCTTCAGAACAATTTCTCCAGCAAGAAATTAGGAGAGCAGGTGGAAGACCCCGTAACACAGCTTCGAGGAATGTTAAAAACAAATAACAACAAAAAAAGGACGCACATCTCTGACAACTACTGATCACCCCTCCCCCCCCCCTAAAAAAGCTACAACTGCGAACACGACGCTCACCAGACCCAAGTTTCCCCATGCGTGACGTGTACACGGGCCGAGCTCACCTGCCTCTTTAGACACAGCTGCCACCTCCCCCCCTACCCCAGGACCCTTCCTCACCCATAGGATCAAGCTCTCACACAGCTCCGTCTCCTTGGCCTCCATGTTCGCTGCGGATTCACCTGTCACCTTCGCTCTCGCCGCCGCTCTCCCGGCGCCCCGCGCGACCTCACCTCTCACCTGCCTCAGGAAAGTTTCGCCGCAGCCCGGGAACCCCCAAGCGCGCCTACGCTAAAACCGAAGCGTAACTACACCTCCGGCAATCCCCGCTACGCTCTTCGCGCAGGTCGCCCGAATGCGGTTTGCGTAAATTTTTTTTTTTACACCTCCCCTTTAATGAATGATTGACAAGATTGCCGTCAACTCAGAGGCCTCGGCGGGCGCTCTCCCACGACGAGCGGGCGGGAAGGAGGCAAGGTCGCAGTTTAGACCCGCCCACCCTAGGCTGGTGCGTGGGAGTGAGTGCTAGCTCTGGATTGGCTAAATTGGAGGCGCGGGACAGGGAGTCTAGTTAGCGCGTGCCGGGCGTCATGTTCGTTGGTGGGGGTGGTTGGTGCCGTCGGAGTGTCTAGCTGTCGCGGTTGTGGTCGGGCTGGGTTAAGCTGTCGGGGCGCAGACCCCCCTCTTATTCATATCATTTGTTCCGTAGGGAGGGTGACGCGCAGCGGGGAGGGTGCAGGTAAGACGCGGCTGTGTTAGTTTTTTAGGCAGTGTTTCCGCCCTCCCCCCTTGGGCTGCCTATTCATAATAACACTGGGTGTCGTAAAACCTTGCCACCCTCGTTTACTGGGTTAGCGTATTCTCTTCTCTAGTCCAATTGTGCGTGCGGTATTTTGTGCGCGTGAATATGCATCTTCTGCCTGGATGCTTTGTGCTACTATCCCTGAAACTGGTGCATGTATCTTGCATTCGAGCTGTAGGATAAAGCTCGGGGCCCATGCTAAAAGATAACGAAATTTCAGATTAAAAAAAATACCATCCGATTAAAAACGTAGCAGTAGTCTACAAAACGTGAACAATGGAATTAAAAAATAAAAAAGCATGCCATGGGCATCTTGCATGCACCCCCGCCCCTTTCTCGTGTTAAAAGTTTTTCCCTTTGTCCAGTGGCTTCTGCCCCCCACCCTCCTCAAGATCTCCATACTGATGTGCCTCTTTACAAGCAAGGTTCTTACCTCAATAATTTTCTAATCTTCTGTTAATGCTGTAGTATTTTACTCTTTGAATAGCACACTCCACTCACCTCTGCCTTTTTACCAACACTTGGGAGATCTCATGCTCAGGGCTGTGGGATTAGAGTTGGTAAAAATGTACTGCCTTATTATAATGTGTGGTAAATTGAAAATAAAAACTTACAATATTATAATATGTGGTAAATTTATCATTTTATTTATTACATTTGTAATCCACTTATTACTTGTGAGGTACAAGCATACAAAAACATTCATGATACCTAATACCTTATTTCTAATATTGCAGTGTCATTATATTGCAGATAAGCTTGAAAAACTAATTTAGTTTTCATTTTTTTTCCCTAAAATTTGATGTGGATGATGAGAAATGAATCAGTTCTGACAACATATTCCACAAATATAGACCAGCTATGGAAAAAGTTCTTTTGGCTGTTATAATATCATGCACCTTAGCTAGAGCGGGTTGCACCAACTGTTGAGTTCTTGATAATCTCAACAAATGATACCTGACTTATAACAGTTAACTTGTTTGAATAATCAGGAGTAGTATCAGTTATGGGACATGGACTTGTGGTGCCTCTAGGACTTGTGAGCATCCGAGAAGCTGAAAGCTATGCTGTCAGTAGTTTCATTACCAGCAGGGCCTCCCAAGGTGGACAGGTTTCAGATGAGATATCAGACTAACAATGTACCACCCATTTTTGTAGCAGCAAATGGGCAGTGTTGGAGGTGGAGAATTGCGTTTGATGTGACAACACCGACATCAAATTTATATTGTGCTGAAGAAAGGCCCAGCAATCTACTGTATTTTGCAATGAAAACTTGACGATGTTCATCAAGTCGTTAGAACTCAAATATGATTCGATGGCACCTGTCAAGCATCAGCCAAGGTCTTAAAACTCAACATTGGTATTTTATATTCAATACTTAATCAGAAATCAATGTAAAGACTTCACTGAAAGAGACACGATCAGTTCTTTGAAGCCCTACAATTAATCGAACTGCAGCATTTGGTACCAGATGAATGTTCTTAAAACCTGTGATAAACCAAGTTACAAACCATTACACTAGTCTAGTCTTGATAATACAAGAGTTTGCACAAGGGTTCTAAAATCAGCTGTTGGAATCATAGGTTTGATTTTACTTAAAATATGTAGATGGTAAAAACAAGTCTGTACAATTGCCACTTGAGACTTAAAAATAAGCACCCGTCACCTAGGCATTTTCTCCATCAGCCCCTCAACTGTGGAACGCCTAACCAGCACATTTAAGAGAGGAAAAAAAACTTAAGCTGTGTTACTTATTTAAAGATGCTTACAATCTTTAAGATGCTAACTAGCCATTCCATTTCACTATATTCTTTTCCCCACCCTATTGGTTTTTCTCTGAATGTGTTCTTATTCTTCAAAGAGTGTATTTCTACCCCATGCTTCCCTTCATGCTAGTTTGTAAGTATGTCTGTAATTTGTATTTCTATTACTATATTTTAATTTCTATGATACCCAATTTTATTTAAATTGTAACTTGCTTAGTAAGTAAAATAAGCAATTGAATGAAATTTTAATAAAAACTTAAAATCCAGCTGATAGATATATATCTTTGTCCTGGATTTAAAGTACCGGTAAATATAACATATTTACCAGTACTGTACTTTATCCAGAACAAAAAATTTAAAGCCTAATATCAGTTGAAGTCTGAGTTGGGCAGTAGAAAAATAGAGGAGTGAAAGTTTGGTGTACTGATTCCACACTCCCTGCTTATGTTGACAGTAAAGGGAAGAAACAGGCATTAAATCCTCACTTATACTACCAGATTCGAACGAGCTGATCTTTTACTCTTTTTTTAGATACTCAGCCTTCTTGTCTTTTGCTAATTTCTCTGCATTGGTGCAGAATACCTTATAGCTTAATTAGCATTAATTTAAAAATACTGGTCATTAATGTCTAGCTGAGTCATCACAGCTCATAGTCAAAACTTGTTTCTAGGTGAAGTGCACACAAAACGGTGCAAAAAATGTCAAGCTGATATGCATAGGCCTAGCACATTTTATTGCATCAGTGCTGTGAGATTCTATGGAATGCGTATGTACACTCCAGGTACACTCTATGCCCTTAACCGCAGTCCCCTGGATTCTATAGTATATCATATGATGCTTCAAACTTGTGTATGTATTTTAATTGATTAATGAGCTAATAGCACCAGTAATTGGGTGCTAACAAAACAATCAATTCTGCTACATAAACACCTGTCTGTTAGGTGATCAATGCGTGCTTGCAAACTATTGGAAAAGGCTGCCAATCACATTTTTCAGCTTCTCCTCCTTCATCAGTGTAGTGCCCTCTTCAGGTTTTCATTCTGTAAACAAACTGAGAAGGTGTGTTCTGATCTGCTCATGTTTGGTTCAGCACTGGCTGAAGAAGAGAGGCTTCTTATATGTGTTTCCACTGCAGCTTCGGTGAGGCCTGCTGCCTCAGCTGAGCGGGGATTCCCTTGTTGCAATCAGCTGCACCGGCTGCGTCTACTTTTAGATTTTGAAATGTAGGCCAGCATTTTGCTGGGAGCTGAGTGATGTCTTGGCGGAGCCACTGTCCGCGCTCTTCAACCTCTCCCTTAGTACAGGCAGCGTCCCGTTGGACTGGAGGACGGCTAACGTCATTCCATTCCACAAGAAAGGCTCAAAGATGGAGACAGCAAACTACAGACCAGTGAGTCTAACATCGATAGTGAGCAAACTAATGGAAACTCTAATCAAACACCAATTAGATAAGATCCTGGATGAGGAGAATCTACGGGATCCCCGACAACATGGATTTACTAAGGGGAGATCCTGCCAATCCAACCTGATCAGCTTCTTTGACTGGGTAAAGGGGAAGCTGGATATTGGGGAGTCCCTGGACATCGTGTACCTGGACTTTAGCAAAGCATTCGATAGCGTACCATACCGCAGGTTACTGAGCAAGATGAGTTCTATAGGATTAGGTAACACATTGACGAAATGGGTTGGGAGCTGGCTTGGAGGTAGGCTCCAAAGGGTGGTGGTGAACGGCACCCCCTCCGAAATGACGGAGGTGATTAGTGGAGTACCACAGGGCTCAGTCTTGGGCCCAATCCTATTCAACATCTTTATAAGAGACTTGGCAGAAGGGCTTCGAGGTAAAATAACATTATTCGCCGATGACGCCAAACTGAGTAATGTAGTGGGCAAATGCACAACAGACGAAGATTCAGTGCCCGACAACATGATGCACGACCTACTCCTACTGGAGCGATGGTCTAGGACATGGCAACTCAACTTCAATGCCAAAAAATGCAAAGTTATGCACCTGGGCAGCCAGAATCCATGCAAGTCTTATACCCTTAATGGCGAGATCCTAGCAAAAACGGTAGCAGAACGAGACTTGGGGGTAATCGTCAGTGAGGACATGAAGTCTGCCAATCAAGTGGAGCAGGCTTCGTCCAAGGCAAGACAAATCATGGGCTGCATACGAAGGGGTTTCGTCAGTCGTAAGGCGGAAGTCATGCCATTGTATAGATCCATGGTGAGGCCCCACCTGGAATACTGTGTGCAATTCTGGAGGCCGCATTATCGCAAGGATGTGCTGAGACTGGAGTCGGTGCAAAGAATGGCCACCCGGATGGTCTCGGGACTCAAGGATCTACCATACGAAAAACGGCTTGACAAATTACAGCTATACTCGCTCGAGGAGCGCAGAGAGAGGGGGGACATGATCGAGACGTTCAAGTATCTTACGGGCCGCATCGAGGCGGAGGAAGATATCTTCTTTTTCAAGGGTCCCACGACAACAAGAGGGCATCCGTTGAAAATCAGGGGCGGGAAACTACGAGGTGACACCAGGAAATTCTTTTTCACTGAAAGAGTGGTTGATCGCTGGAATAGTCTTCCACTACAGGTGATTGAGGCCAGCAGCGTGCCTGATTTTAAGGCCAAATGGGATCGGCACATGGGATCTATTCACAGGGCAAAGGTAGGGGAGGGACATTAAAGTGGGCAGACTAGATGGGCCGTGGGCCCTTATCTGCCGTCTATTTCTATGTTTCTATGTTACATTTCAGGTATCTGTCGCAGCTCTAGGGAGACGCATATATAGATGCTTAAACTCCCATAAGGCTACTTCCTGGCAAAAATCATGCCCAGCCTTGGGGGAGCTTAGATGTCTATGCGTTTTCTTAGATCTGTGACAAAAGCCTACTGTGTAGGCCTGCCTCAGGGAGCTTTGTTCAGAAAACGTATCCCAATTGGCTGCCAGATGGCAGTTGGTCATCTACTCCCGCCTACAATCAGGAGGCCCGTTTATAGAATCAGCCCCGCAGTGCAGTTTGGATGCAGTTTACATTCTAAATTTTTAAGTCATTTCATTTAGTTTATTGTTATATTGTTTGTTTGTGTTGTGTTTGGTTTTCTTCAAAAATTTTCAATTAAATATTATTGGAAAAAAAAAGTCCTTTAAACAAACATGAGGTCATATTTGACACATGATGTAAGCTCCTAGTATTTGGGTTCCAGATATTTCCAATCCTTTGTGATGGTCATAAGGCACAGTTCAGGATCATCTGAGATTCCTAGGCTAGGTTTTCTGCACAATCCATTCAAACTTAAGGAAAGAGAGACCTACACTGAAATACAATGAAAATGGAACAGGCACTGTGCCTAGCATGAGATGAATGATGACATTTCATACATATTGTAGAAAAATTAGTGTTTTGTACGGCTGAAAGTGAAACAGAAGCTAAACTGTAGACAGCACTTTTTCCAAACCATTGAGTTAGTTCAGTTAATAAACCTGTTCACTTATGAAAAATTGCACCACCTTCAAAGCTTCAGTTCTTGTATCTCTCATTTCATTCATCCCTTCCACATTTATTCTCCGCAATTAAACTTAGAAACAAAGGAATTAAGACCATGACAGATTAAACGATACCTTTCTAAAGGTAAGGGAGTTTTATTAACATTGATTTGTTCTAAAACTAAGTACCGTATATACTCGAATATAGGATGTTCTATATTCGGGTCATCATACAATGAAGACCTGACCCCCCTCCCGGACGTTGCAGGCCTGAACCGGCCAGTTGTATGACTTGGTAGGCTGGGACAGGTGGGATCCCTCCTGTTTCCCGTCCCAGCCGACTAACAATTTTTTTAATACCACCACCCCCCTCCCCCCGCGCTTACCTTTTATGCCGTTTTTAATCGCTGGTGGTCCAGCGGTGTATGGGGCAGGAGTAATCTTTCCGCAACTTGCCCTGTGCTGAGCCTCTCCATCCCTGGTTCCCATTTTGCGGCCAGCAGTGCACCCGACGTCCGAGCTTTTCGTGCTTCCTGCTTGGCCCAGCGCTGCTGTCTGAATAGCTGCCGCCAATTCTCGCGGGATGAGCCCTCTGAATGGGGGCATTGGTGAAGTGTAGATGCGTGGTCGCCGCAGAGCCTAGGGGGTCCTCAAGAACCTTAGTACAGGGCTTTACCCTAGATTTTCTGAGTCTTATGTGGATTGCCTATTTGAACTGCCGAGGGTCCTCAGCATCTGCATTCAGTTTGACGGAGGCGGTAACACAGAGGATCTCCCATTAGCATACACCCCGACATAGAATGCCTAAGAGTGTTGGAATTTTTAACACCGCAGCCAGAGCCTAATGCGGCTTCATAAAAGGGGTCCTATGTTTTTACTGCTTTCCAAAATCCCAGCAAATCATTAATCTCACAGAGAAATGAACCTGATTCCTTAATTTTGTAATGTTGAAACAGTAAGCTCCTGTATGAACACTAGTCTAAGGTAAATGATATAGCTGAGGGCACACACAAGCACTTCTCATTCTGTGAATGCAAGGGGCCTGATTCTAGTAATGGCACCTACATTGGCCAGCGCCTCCAAAAACGGTGTCAGCCGTGTGTCAATCACACGTAGACACCAGTAAAACAATCATGATTTATGTCTACCAAAGGCACCAGTAATGTAGGCCAAGGTTTTAAATTCAGAAAGAACCCCCTGCTTAGCCACAAAGTCAAGTAACTGAGCTAAAATTGCTTTCTTTAAAACTTTGGATAAAAAAGGTAGATTTGAAACAGGCCTAAAATTACTCAGCAGGTCTGGATCTAATATAGGTTTTTTCAAGATTGGTTGAACTACTGCATTCTTCCAAATCTCAGGAACTATACCCAGCCTCTGAGATTCATTAATTAAAGGCAGAATAGACTTCAACATTGCACCCTTCACAAATAATAATAAAGAAGAGGGGCATGGATCAAAAATTGAAACTGACGGATGCAAAGAATCCACTATTTTTCCTAAGTCCTCATGTGAGACATCTTGAAATTGATTCAAGTTGACGTCACTAGATTTCCCGCTGAGATCTGAATCAAAATTATTTAACGCCAGATTTTCCACATCCACTGATCGTACCTCTAAATTGAAATTTGAACACATTTTATCCATTTTTTTCCTGAAATAAAAAGTAGGCAAGATCTCGCAATTCGTATGTAGAAGCAATAAACAAATTTTTAGTCAAAACAAAATTATTTCTAGATCTGTCTGGAGTTTTCAATAGCAACTGCGAATAACAGACTTATTGCCTCATAACTAACTGACTTATACTCATCTGACAATTGTTTCCAAACACACCTGTCATTAGCAGCTTGTGCTCTCAGCCTTCCTCACATGTCTTTTTAGAATCCTAAGTTGGTTATTAAACTAAGGAGAGAAAAACTTATGAAAATTTGATTTAACTATTTCCATGGAAACCAGGCGCATGTACAATTGTTGGACACCTGCTTAAGAACAGTCATAAGAGCATTGATCTACCTTCAGCTGATATACTGGCTGGTGTGTTTATTAATAAAATTCTGATGTTACAAAATTCTTTAGGTTCATCTCTGACCCCTGTTCCAGTCTGATTTGCATGACACCATGGTATCTTTCATGAATGTGTCAGTCTGGTCATCCTTTGATCTACCTTCACTAACCTAAAGAGACTTTAGTGTTACCTCAACGCTTGACCATATGAAACCTATCATATTCTTGATTCTGTACCATCTGACTAGATCAAATCACCCACTCAGTGCCTTGTACATTTTGTTTTCTCTATCATCTGCCATCTTTCCTCAGGGCACATTCTGGAAGAGAGCTGTGAATTGTCCTCATGAAGGAACCTTCCCTGGATCCTTCCTTCCCAACAAACTATAGACCTGTGTCTAATCAAACTATTGGAGAAGATTGTCTTCCAACAACTATTGTCTCATATCAAACATCTACTTGTCCTACAACCATAATAAACAGGCTTCCGTTCTTTTCTTAGTACAGAGACTATTTCAACAGCTCTTCTCGATGATTTAAATGCTATTCTCGACACTGGTAATATTGCTTTGGAAGTTTCTCTTGATCTGTCAGCCACTTTCGATTTACAGTATTTGATCATACTCTTCTACTGACTCTTCTCAGCTTAGCTGGCTCATGTTGACTTTTCTCTATTTCAGGCCTGTTTGAGGTGTTTTGGCAGATTGGCTAAAAAAACATCAGCTCATACTCAGTCCATTAAAAAAACTAACTCATTGGATAACTAGTCCACTTTCTCAACCTTCACAGATTTCAGTTCTTTTTGGAATGCCTATCCCAGCAGTTACAAGTTTGCAATGTCTTGGGGTAATTCTGGACTCCAGATTATCTTTTCACAAACATGTTCTCCGGTTGTTTTTTCTACTTTATGCAGACTTCAATTCCTGTTCTCTTTTCTTGACTCTGATTCTTTCCATATACTAATCCAGGCTCTAGTAAACTCTAGAATTGATTACTGTAATTCAGTATTCACAGGTATCTTATTCCCTCAGCTTAAGTGTCTTCAGACTCTGCATAGTACAGCCATTCATCTTCTTTGCCATGCTTATTGTTTTGACTATCTTGACACCTCTTTTTATTTGTCTTCACTTAAGCCAATAATTATTGTCATATCTGAACACATACTCGTTAGCATTGTGATAAACCAAATCCAAGAACAGAACAATCACTGGTCTTTCAGAAATAAAATAAAAGTGATTTTCAGCATTGCAACACCACATCACTGTACTGGTCTCATCTACCCAAAAAAACACTTTATCCCAGGACAAGCAGGCAGGTATTCTCACTAGTGGGTGACGTGATCCAACGGAGCCCCGATGTGGATGCTCACAAGCAGTCTTGCTTGAAGAAACTTGAAGTTTCGAGTCGCCCGCACCACGCATGCGCGAGTGCCTTTCCGCCCAGCGCAGGGCGTGTCTCCTCAGTTCTTACTTTTCCGCGGAGCCGAGAAGTCCGTCTTCAACTCTCTGCGTGAAGTTCGTTCACTTGTGCCTTCTAAAGTCCGCAGTTTTGGGTTATTTTTCTCTTAATCGCTGATTTTTGTCGTCTTTTCTTCCATCCGTTCGACCGGGGAGGCCACGTGGCTGCAACCCCGCAGCTTCGATCTTGCGGCAGAGCTTTTCCGGCCTATGTCCCGGCCTATTACCGGTTTAAAAAAGTGTGCCAAGTGCCAGCGCGCGATTTCGCTGACGGACCTTCATCGACGGACCCTCATCGGTGTCTCGGGCCTCAACACCTTCCGAAATCGTGCCGGCCTTGCTCCACACTTACAGCAATCTGGTTAAGGAAAAGTTTTGCATACTGACCCTGGCATCTCTGTATCCTCTCCTCGAGCAGAATGACTGGTTATGCTCTCTGGATCTCAAAGAGGCCTACACACACATTCCCATTCATCCGGCCTCCCGTCCATACCTCAGATTTCGGGTGGGACATCTTCAATACTGAGTGCTCCCTTTCGGTCTGGCATTGTCACTCAGAGTCTTCACCAAGTGTCTGGTTGTGGTGGCCGCAGCACTCAGGAACCATGGTCTTCAGGTGTTTCCCTACCTGGCGACTGGCTCATAAAGGATTCCACGTCTCAGGGAGTCGTCCTGGCGACTCAGCGCACTATCTGGTTCCTGCAGAGTCTGGGGTTCGAGATCAACTTTCCAAAATCTCATTTACAACCTTCCCAGACACTTCCCTTCATCGGCGCTGTTCTGGGTACTATCCAGCTCAGAGCATTCCTCCCTCCACAACGTCTGGAAGCTCTTCTTCGTCTTTGTCATTCAGTGTCCTCTCGCCTGTCCATCTCGGCGAGACACATGATGGTTCTTCTGGGCCACATGGCCTCTACAGTACACGTGACTCCTTTTGCCAGACTTCACCTCAGAATTCCTCAGTGGACCCTGGCATCTCAATGGACGCAGGTTTCCGACCCTCTGACTCGACACATCCAGGTCACTCCTGCTCTGACACAGTCTCTTCACTGGTGGATGCTCTCTTCCAATCTATCCAGAGGCTTACTCTTCCATACGCCCCCCATCAGAAGGTGCTCACGACCGACTCTTCGACTTACGCTTGGGGGACTCATCTGGATGGTCTCCGCACTCAAGGTTATTGGACCAGTACGGACTGCCAATGCCACATCAATCTTCTGGAGCTCAGGGCAATTTTAAATGTTCTCAATGCTTTTCAACATCTGCTTCACGACTGTGTGGTCCTCATTCACACGGACAACCAGGTCGCATGTATTATGTCAACAAACAGGGAGGCACAGGATCTGCCTCCCTCTGTCAGGAAGCTCTGAAAGTTTGGGATTGGGCAATTCGCCACAACACCTTCCTCAACACTGTCTACATTCAGGGGGCGGACAATGCCTTGGCGGACAACTTGAGTCATCTTCTGCAGCCTCACGAATGGACTCTCCATTCCACGTCCCTTCATCACATCTTCTCTCTGTAGGGAACGCCTCAGATAGACCTCTTTGCAGCCCCCCACAACTTCAAGCTGCCTCAGTTCTGCTCCAGGATCTACACTCCTCATCGCCTTGAGGCAGATGCTTTTCTTCTGGACTGGACGAATCTCTTTCTATATGCGTTTCCTCCATTTCCTCTCATTCAAAAGACTCTGGTCAAGCTGAGGTCCGACCATGCCACCATGATTCTGATTGCTCCACGGTGGCCCAGGCAACCTTGGTACTCCCTTCTACTTCAACTCAGCAGCAGGGAGCCCTTCCTTCTTCCAGTGTTTCCATCGCTGCTTACACAGCATCAGGGATCTCTGCTTCATCCCAATCTGCAGTCTCTCCACCTGACAGCTTGGTTCCTCTCAACGTAACTCCTCTCCAGTTTTCGCAAGCTGTGAGGGATGTTTTGGAAGCTTCACGGAAGCCTGCTACTAGACAATGCTATCACCAAAAATGGACTAGATTTTCTACTTGGTGTTTTTCTCATCATCAGGAGCCTCAACATTCCTCCTTATCTTCAGTTTTGGACTATCTTTTGCACCTTTCTCAAACTGGCCTCAAGTCTACATCGATACAAGTCCATCTGAGTGCAATTGCTGCTTTCCATCAGCCACTTCAAGGGAAACGTCTCTCTGCTCATCCTGTGGTTTCCAGATTCATGAAAGGACTTTTCCATGTCAATCCTCCTCTCAAACCGCCTCCAGTGGTTTGGGACCTCAATATTGTTCTTTCTCAGCTTATGAAACCTCCATTTGAACCTATTGACAAGGCTCATCTGAAGTATCTCACTTGGAAAGTTGTGTTTCTCATTGGCCTCACTTCTGCTCGTCGAGTTAGTGAGCTTCAAGCATTGGTTGCGGATCCACCTTTTACAGTGTTCCATCATGACAAGGTGGTTCTTTGCACTTATCCGAAATTCCTTCCTAAAGTTGTCTCGGAGTTTCATCTCAATCAATCCATTGTTCTTCCAGTGTTTTTTCCAAAGCCTCATTCTCATCCTGGAGAATCAGCTCTTCATACTCTGGACTGTAAGCATGCTTTGGCTTTCTATCTGGAACGAACCAAACCGCACAGAACTGCTCCTCAACTTTTCATCTCCTTTGATCCGAACAAGTTGGGACGTCCTATCTCAAACGTACCATCTCCAATTGGATGGCGGCTTGTATCTCTTTCTGCTATACCCAGACTGAATTACCCCTTCCCAGTAAAGTCACAGCCCATAAGGTCAGAGCTATGGCAGCTTCTGTAGCTTTCCTCAGATCTACACCTATTGAGGAAATTTGTAGAGCTGCTACATGGTCCTCGGTTCATACCTTCACTTCTCACTATTGTCTGGATGCTTTCTCCAGATGGGATGGACAGTTTGGCCAAACAGTGTTACAGAATTTATTCTCCTGAGTTGCCAACTCTCCCACCATCCCCTTGTGGTTAGCTTGGAGGTCACCCACTAGTGAGAATACCTGCCTGCTTATCCTGGGATAAAGCAATGTTACTTACCGTAACAGTTGTTATCCAGGGACAGCAGGCAGCTATTCTCACGTCCCACCCACCTCCCCTGGGTTGGCTTCTCTGCTAACTTTCTGAACTGAGGAGACGCGCCCTTCGCTGGGCGGGAAGGCACTAGTGCATGCGCGGTGTGGGTGACTCGAAACTTCGAGTTTCTTCAAGCAAGACTGCTTGTGAGCGTCCGCATCGGGGCTCCGTTGGATCACGTCACCCACTAGTGAGAATAGCTGCCTGCTGTCCCTGGATAACAACTGTTACGGTAAGTAACATTGCTGTTTGGCAATGCTGGAAGGGCTGTCCACGTGCAGAGCATAAGGGCTATTTTTAATCTGAATGATGCAACAGGGAAAGTAAATATCAGTTGATAAAAAGGTGAAACAACTGCCAAGTAAGTTCAGTCAAATTTATGCAACAGACAGATAAAGGATAAGAAATGTTCAGAAGATTGTATAAGCTGAGCATGGTTCATGGTTTGGAAGTCACAGATAGAAGAGAGTTTCCCTTTCAGAATTCTTAAATAAGCATTTCAGTGCAGTTAATGTGAAAGTTTGAAATTAAGAACATAAAAATAGCCTTACTAGGTCAAACCAAAGGTTCATCTAGCCCAGTATTCTGTCTTCACGGTGGCCAATCCAGGTCACAAGTACCTGGCAAACCCCCAAATAGTAGCAACATTCCATGCTACTGATGGAGAATAAGCAGTGGCTTCTCCCATGTCTGTTTCAATATCAGACTATGGACTTGTCCTCAAGGAACTTGTCCAAACCTTTTTTTAAAATCAGCTACGTTAACTGCTCTTACCACATCTTCTGGTAATGTGTACCAGAGCTTAAATATCCTATGAAAAAGGTCTTAAAAAGTATCGAGTGTCCTGTAGTCTTTATAATTTTTGATGGAGTAAAAAATCAATCCACTTGTATCCATTCTACACCACTCAGGATTTTGTAGATTTCAATCATATCTCCCCTCAGCTGTCTCTTTTCCTACTACTATACTACTACTTATCACTTATAAGCTGAAGAGCCATAAACAATAACCTCTTTAGTTTTTCCTCATATGAGAGGAGTTCCATCCCTTTTATCATCTTGGTCGCTCTTCTTTATAAGATAAAACAATAATGGAGTTATTTTGTCCATTAGTTGTGATTATATGTATTACAGATGTCATAAAATGATCATTTTAGGGCCAGACCAACTAGATCATGGCAATCTCTGCTGGAGATGGTGCAGAGACGAGCAATGAAGCTAATAAAAGGTATGGAGAACTTGGAATACGAGGAACGACTTAAGAGACTGGGATTGTTCTCCCTTGAGAAAAGGAGACTGCGAGGGGATCTGATCGAGACTTTCAAAATACTGAAAGGAATTGACAAAATAGAGCAGGAAAAAAAATTATTTACAATGTCCAATGTGACACGGACAAGAGGACATGGACTGAAGCTAAGGGGGGAAAAGTCCAGGACAAATATCAGGAAGTTCTGCTTCACGCAACGAGTGGTGGACACCCGGAATGCTCTCCCAGAGGAGGTTATTGCGGAATCCACCTTTCTAGGATTTAAAAGCAAACTAGACGCACATCTCCTTACGAGAGGCATAGAGGGATATGGGTGACTAAAATTACGCCAGGTGTACACCTGGCTGGGCCTCCGCATGTGCGGATCGCCGGACTTGATGGACCGAAGGTCTGATCCGGAGATGGCAGTTCTTATGTTCTTATCTCAAACTACATGGACTAGTATAAGAATGTGAAAATCCAACTCAAAGTCAATACCGGTGATATTACAATTTCAATTTTTTAAAAAAATGCATGCATTCATTTATTTAATATTCTGCCTATCGACATGCTGCTACATGGATAACAATTGCACATTCACATTAAATAAAACTGTAATTAATTAGATCTTATCTTGACATTATTCCATTCAAATTATTGGTGCAATCCTTAGGGCTCCTTTTACTAAGCTGCGTTAGCGTTTTTAGCGCACACAGCATTTTAGCGCGCACTAAACCCATGCTACACGGCTAGAACTAACGTCAGCTCAATGCTGGCATTAAGGTCTAGCGCGTGCGGCAATTTAGCGTGCGATATTCCGTGCGTTAAAGCCCTAATGCAGCTTAGTAAAAGGAGCCCTTAGTTTAGAATATTTTGGATTATTGCAATATTGCCTATTTTGCAGGTCACAAAAACATTTCTGTAGACTGTGCAAAATTTAAAATGCAGCTGTTCAATTAAGACCAAGTGACATCTTATTATCGAAGGTTACATGGGCTTCCTATTGAGGCAAGAGCAATTTTCAAATTTGGATGTATTTGCTATAAGGTGTCACATGGTCTAGCACCCAGTTATCTTTTGGAATATTTTTTGTTCGATGCATATCAACTCTACTTTATTTGCTTTTCCATCTGTAAAAGGTTGTTTATATAAGAGATATTTTCAACGATTATTGTCTTTTCAACCTCCTAACTGAGATGCTGATTTTTGCCTATTAATGTCTGATTCAACGACTCTCGTATCTACATTTCAGAAAGCTTTTGAAAACTTATTTGTATGTAAAAATTCTGGATGATTGATATAGGGCGGTGTTAACGCACGCGACTTTTCATCACGCGTTAACCCCCTGCGCTGGCCGAAAAACTACCACCTGCTCAAGAGGAGGCAGTAGCAGCTAGCACGGCTGGCGGTTTAGCGCATGCTATTACGCGCGTTAAACCGCTAGCGCGGCTTTGTAAAAGGAGCCCATAATGTATTTCATTGTTAATAAAAACAAAAACTGTGAATACAGATGTTCTGGAGATAATTTATTAAACACTGGCATATAAAACCATGAAAATTCAATTTAAAAAGTACAATGATAAAAAATACTGTGATAAAAATCCAACCGGACCCTACACGGTCCGTGTTTCGGCGAACACGCCTTCCTCAGGGGTCCAATGGTTTGCAAACTCTCATATAAAATCGTCTAACTACATCCAGCCGTCTGATCGTCCAGACCGCTAAGTCATCCATCTTTATACCCCATTTTCATTCAAAAATCCGTCCAAGTCAAAAACGTCTAGAAAAAGACCTGGGTATGGGAGGGGCCAGTAAAGTGATGGACTGGACACCCAGACATGGCATCAGAGTGAATGTCAAAAAAAGAGTGCCACATAAACATCTCACTACAACTCCCTTATAGATCATAGTGAGCCCCCCAAAACACCTCCAGAACCTACTAGACCCACCTATCTACCACCCCAATAGCCCTTAAGGCTGCAGGTGCCACTTATATGGCAGTATAAAAGGGTTTTGGGGTTTTTTTTGGGGGTGCACATGTTTCACCATGAATGCAGTGATTAGAGTAGCTTATTGGCCTGGGTCCTCCTCTCCATGGTTCACTAACCCACCCCCAAGACCACTTAAGCTACCTCTGTGCAGCTCTACCAAGCTTTCCTATGTCAGGCTGCCAGGTGCTGATGTTCTGGAAGCAGATATGTAAAGTTGTTATTACGATTTTTATGGGGGTGGTGGTGGGGTTAGTGATCACTGCAGCAGTGTGTGGGGGGGTCTGTACTTTGTGTCTGCAGTAGTTATCTGGGCACTTTGGATACCTTCTGTGGACTTAGACCTGGTTTTAGATGGCCTAAGTCATAATGTCCAAGTTCCATCTAGGCAGTGTTGTAAAACTTTTGGTTATACATGCAGTATCTAGGATGACCCACGTCCCGCCCAAATCCCGCCCTCACCACTCCTCCTAAAACGCCCCTTTTAGCTTTGGGCATACTGCAGCACTGTGAAGGCCTAAGTCATTTTTAGATACGTCTAAAACCCGGTTCGATTATCGGCACTTGGCCGACTTGTCTCACTGATCGTCTTAAGTGCCGATTTAGGCCGGTTTTTAGACGTATTTCCGTTTCGATTATGAGCCCCATACTGTACAAATGAAACTGAACGAGTCCAAAACAAGGTTACTTTGGCTTGGCCCAAAATTAGAGCAGCTACCATTCTGTTGCCTTCAGGATCCCCACTGCAGATTGAATTCTCAAGTAAAGTTCTGGGTGTCATTATAGATTCAACGACCATCTTAATTCTCTGGTAAAAAAAAAAAAAAAAAGTTTTTTTAGTCTCCATATGTTGAGGAAAGTGAGATCCTGTTTCCATCATCAACACTTTACTGTCCTTGTTCAATCAATCCTTTCGAGGCTGGATTTTTGTAATTTGGTCTATTTAAGCTTGACCAAGAAAAGTTCTCAAAGACTTCAGCTGATCCAGAATACTGCTGCTAGGCTGATCTTTGCAAAAAGTAAATTTGATCACGTCTCTCCACTCCTGCAAAAACTTCATTGGCTTCCAATAATTTCCAGGGTTTATTTGAAAAGTGCCTGCTTAACATTTAAGATCTTGCATGGCATCCTTCCTCCTTTAATTCCCCTGTCTTGGAATTCTGTAAGATCTGACATTACCAGATCTACTCAAAAATTTAAATTGTCCTTTCCTACGCTGAAAGGCGTTACCTACATTGGCAAATTAGGGAAGTCTCTACTTTTCAAAATTACTGAACTGTGGAATGATTTTCCTATTCAACTGCGCGATCTAGGCTCTTTCCAACCATGTCGAAAACATCTGAAAACTTGGCTATTTTCAAAGTTGTAAATTCCGCTTCTCTCCATACTATTCCAAATGGTTCATAGACAACGGCGCGAAAGACAAAGGCGCGCCCAGACAATTGAGCGCAGTGCGGAGGCGCAAGCCGCTCAAACTTACTGTTTTTAGGGGCTCCGACGGGGGGTTTTGTTGGGTAACCCCCCCACTTTACTTAATAGACATCGCGCCGGTGTTATGGGGGGTTTGGGGGGTTGTAACCCTCCACATTTTACTGTAAACTTAACTTTTTCCCTAAAAACAGGGAAAAAGTAAAGTTTTCAGTAAAATGTGGGGGGTTACAACCCCCAATCCCCCCACAATGCCCCCACAACGCGGCGCGATGTCTATTAAGTAAAGTGGGGGGGTTCCCCCCCACGCCCCCCCATCGGAGCCCTAAAAACAGTAAGTTTGAGCGGCGCGTGCCTCTGCGCTGCGCTCAATTGTCTGGGCGCGCCTTTGTCCCGGCGCGCTTTTGACCTGACACCATTCCAAATCCATATTGTATCTGTTCTCCTTTCTAATTTTCTTGTAAACCGTGCCGAGCTCTACTGTTATAGAGAAGATGCGATATATAAGCCTAAGGTTTAGTTTAGTTTAGCCCTGTGCAAGAGTCTTCTTCATTTTCAATCTTGAGAGTCAGGCAGGTTGTAAGGAACCTGCCTGCCTCTTGCAATCGAAAGCACAAATTTGTAGCAGCACTTTCCACCTGCAGTTCCTCTACAGCTCAAAGCAGTGTCAGGTCAAAAGCGCGCCGGGACAAAGGCGCACGCAGATAATTGAGCGCAGTGCGGAGGTGCACGCCGCACAAAATTACTGTTTTTACGGCTCCGACGGGGGTGTGGGGGGTGTGGCGGGGGGAACCCCCCACTTTACTTAATAGAGATCACGCCGCATTGTGGGGGCGTTGTGGGGGGTGTGGGGGTTGTAATCCCCCACATTTTACTGAAAACTTCACTTTTTCCCTGTTTTTAGGGAAAAAGTTAAGTTTACAGTAAAATGTGGAGGGTTACAACCCCCCACAACGCCGGCGCGATCTCTATTAAGTAAACTGGGGGGGGGGCTCCCCAACAAACCCCCCGTCGGAGCCTCTAAAAACTGTAATTTTCTTTGGTGCGCGCCTCCGTCTTGCGCTCAGTTGTCGGCGCGCGCCTTTGTCTTTCGCCAACTTGTCTATGAACCGCTCAAAGCTGCTTAGCGGAAATGCTGATTCCTATATTCCACTGCCCTACTCATGCCATAGGCTGCCTTCAGTGAGGTGCCAGCACTGTTTTCTAACACACAAAAGATAAAGCATCCTGCATCAGAATATTATTTGTCACTTGCGTCCGTGTTCATATTAAAATCTGGTTGAAACTGAAGTAGCCTTTTCTTTGCTCATAATCTGTTGCCTTGTCAGATTCCTGGCCTTGAGGTTGTAAAATACAGCCGTCAAAAGCCATTTTACTACTGAATTAATACTACTATTTCGCATATTTGGTCATGAAAGACAGCAAACTTTACTGTGAGCAATCGCTGAAAAGGTCCTTTGTTATGTGATCTATAGAAGAATCCTTGGCCCGCCGCCCAATTAGTAGCGATGGTTTTCTACACTTGTAGAAATTGAAGAAATCCCTATCCACTATTTCATATTTGCTGTTTCTTTCTTATCTGCTACGAGTCACCCACCCAGAGGTTAACAGGGTTTCTAGGACTATTTCAGTTTATCGGAATCGTAGCTGTGTGTAGTAGGCTGTTGCCATATCAGCTGATCAGAATCCTTAACAAGGTCAGAATCCAGTTAATATTTAAATACAGAAACTAACTTAAGGCATAATCTTATGTGGCAATGTGAGCATTTTTTTTAATTTTAGCAATAATCTTTCCATATCTTTTTTTCCCCCTGTCATTCAGGGCTTTGCCCAGTCTTTCAACAGGCTTACTTTACATAGAAGACCTTTTCCGCTTTTACTATTTTGTTAAAAAAAAACCTTGACATTAGAGAGCCAAGTTAATATTTAACCCGGATAGATGGGCTGCCCTGTATGAATTGAGTGCAATGATACACGGCATCACAACACTTCTGAGCCAGCTGTTCCAGGACTAGGAGTTGGAGCTGAGAGAAAGCATTTCCCCCCGTCTACAATAATAGCCATGCTTCACCATCCCTTTTGCAGCTCTTCAGAAACAAGGTAGGAAGCATTTGTTAATGGCATCACCTAATCTGCTCTAATAAACTGAACTCAGCAAGTATAGGCAAAACAAAAGGGACAGATAAGAACAATCGGTTTGGAATTCTGAGTAAATATAACTTTGCATTAAGTATCTCAATGGACAAAATGTTAAAAATATTCAATTACCATTATCAAGAAAAAGAAGTAACACGGGGCTCCTTTTACAAAGGAGGGAAATGCTGCTGGTGAGAAAAGGGGGCTGGGGCTGAAAGGGAAAAGATGCGAGAAGGAGGCTGGGGAGGGTAAAAATGGGTTTGGAGCTGGGGCTGAAAATGGGGGGGGGACATGTGAGGGAAGGAGGCTTTACTAGCACCCGTTAATGTAACGGGCTTGAAAAAGGAACGGAGGCCTACTGCTGGACAGGGGGAGCAGGAAAGAGGTGCTGCTGGTAAGGGGAAGAGGTGCTGATGGACAGGGGGGGGGGGGCGGAAAGGAAGGGAGGCCTACTGTTGGACAGGGGGAACAGGAAAGAGGTGATGATGGACAGGGGGGAGGTAAACAAAGGGAGAAGGGCTGCTGCTGGATAAGGGGAGCAGTGAAAGAGTGGTGGTGGACACAGGGGAAGTAAAAGGAAGGGAGAATGGACAGGGGGAGCAGGCAAGGGATGGTGGTGGACAGCCAAGGAAAAATAAAGAAAGAAATACAGAAAGCGGCTAAGGAGAGAGAGAGAGAGAGAAAGAAATAAAGAGACACACCCACACATATATTCTAGCACCCGTTAATATAACGGGCTATAAGACTAGTTTCCTAATATTACTCTTGAATCTACCACCTCTCAATCTCAAATTATGCCCTCTGGTTTTACCATTTTGCTTTTTCTGGATACATGGAAAGGCATAATCTGCTAATGAGATTAAATTCCTATAAATTACTACCAGCTTGGGGGCTGTTGTCACAGTTGCACATTTTTAATGCTTCTAAATGCCACACGGGTAGCAGCATTCACTCTTTTTGCTTGCTCACAATTACTTCACCAGAGAACACGAGTTGATGGCACCTAATAACAACGAACCTAATGAAATAATGTAATCCCTGGATATGGACAGGCTCTTCTAAATTGTAAATTGCATTGAACCCCAAGTTTATTTAAAATTTTCTATGCCACCCTAGGGAGAACCTTCAAGGCGGCTTACAATCTAAAACATATTTAAAATGCACAATATACAAAAAATAATCACATTTTTTAAAAAAAAAAATTTTTTTCAAAAAAATTAACATCAATGATATGCTTTTGTCTCCTTCTGGGGCATATTAGTGATTCATAAATACTATTGTAATGTAATGCTGCAGAATACAAGTAAAAAGCAGCTCTGGCATACTGAAACTTATGCATAATCATTTATGCCAGGTCAAAGACTAAAACGGTTAGGGTTCTTCAGCTTGGAAAAGAGACAGCTAAGGGGAGATATGAATGAAGTCTACAAAATCCTGAGTGGAGTAGAATGGGTACAAGTGGATTGATTTTTCAGAAAGACTAGGGGGCACTTGAAGTTACAGGGAAATACTTTTAAAACCAATAGGAGGACATTTTTTTCACTCAAAGAATAGTTAAGCTCTGGAACGCTTTGCCAAAGGTTGTGGTAAGAGCGGATAGCGTAGCTGGTTTTAAGAAAGGTTTGGACAAGTTCCTGGAGGAAAAGTCCATAGTCTGTTATTGAGAAAGACATGGGGGAAGCCACTGCTTGCCCTGGATCGGTAGCATGGAATGTTGCTACTTCTTGGGTTTTGGCCAGGTACTAGGGACCTGGTTTGGCCACCGTGAGAATGGGCTACTGGGCTTGATGGACCTTTGGTCTAACCCAGTACGGCTGTTCTTATCCTCTTACGTCTGCCAAGTAAGGACAATCAAGCCACTGTAGCATCACTGATGAGGTTGGTTCTGAGGCACTGTGTAATGAGGCATTATGACATCACAGTCTCAGCTCTGGAATGTTGCTCTCATTGGGGTTCCGGAATCTTGCTATTCTTTGAGATGTTGGAATATTGCTACTGCTTGGGTTTTGGCCAGGTACTAGTAACCTGGATTGGCCACCGTGAACTTTATGGACCATTGGTCTGACCCAGTAAGGCTTTTCTTATGTTCTTATGTGAGTGAAGTATAGGACAATCAAGCCATTGTAACATCACTGATGAGGTTGGCTCTGAGGCACTGTGGAATGAGGCATTATGACATCACAATCTCAGCTCTGGAATGTTGCTCTCATTGGGGTTCCGGAATCTTGCTATTCTTTGAGATGTTGGAATTGCTACTCCTTGGGTTTTGGCACGGTACTCGTGACCTGGATTGGCCACCGTGAGAACGGGCTACTGGGCTTGATGGGCCATTGGTCTGACCCAATAAGGCTATTCTTATGTTCTTAAGTTACACCATGCAGCACATCTCTACTACTACTTATCATTTCTTGAGCACTAGGAGATGTGCGTAGCACTGAACACATTATCTGGGGGATTCTATAAATGGCGCCTAATGTTAGACGCAAATTCCGTGCCTAACTTTCAATGCAGAAATGCGTTCTAAGGGATGCACCAGAATGGGGCTGAAAGAGCAGACTGGCATAGAAATACGCTTCCAAGCCCAGTTACAGGATAGTGATAAAGTATATTCATGTGCAAAAAAGAAGGGGCGCGCATGCATGCGACAGGAGGGGGCAAGGAAGTAGCAGATGACGGGAGGAGGGGCACCACTGCCCCAGGCTTCACTCACCCTCTACACCACTGGGGTCAAGGAGAAATGAGAAACCAAACAGGCTAGAACGATTTAAGGAGAGGTGCCCAAATATAACACATCAAATTATGCCTGTGCAGAAGGATAAAATAAAAGGTGCGGAGAGAGGAGGAGCGAGGGGGAAGAAGAAATTAGGGGAAAGTGAAACTATTGAGGGGAAAGAGCATGGTGTAGATAGATCAGTGTCTCTCACACTGTGTGCCCCAGCACATTGGTACGCCCCAAAGAAATTCCATGTGTGCCACGAGAGATTCCCTTCATAAGTGTACTCTAGAGTAAGAACATAAGAATTGCCGCTGCTGGGTCAGACCAGTGGTCCATCATGCCCAGCAGTCCGCTCACGCGGCGGCCCTTAGGTCAAAGACCAGCACCCTAACTGAGACTAGCCCTATCAACGTACATCCTTGTTCAGCAGGAACTTGTCTAACTTTGCCTTGAATCCCTGGAGGGTGTTTTCCCCTATGACAGACTCCGGAAGAGCGTTCCAGTTTTCTACCACTCTCTGGGTGAAGAAGAACTTCCTTACGTTTGTACGGAATCTATCCCCTTTCAACTTTAGAGAGTACCCTCTCGTTCTCCCTACCTTGGAGAAGGTGAACAACCTGTCCTTATCTATTAAGTCTATTCCCCTCAGTACCTTGAATGTTTCGATCATGTCCCCTCTCAATCTCCTCTGTTCGAGGGAGAAGAGGCCCAGTTTCTCTTATCTTTCGCTGTACAGCAGCCCTTCCAATCCCTTAACCATCTTAGTCGCTCTTCTCTGGACCCTTTCGAGTAGTACCGTGTCCTTCTTCATGTACGGGGACCAGTGCTGTACGCAGTACTCCAGGTGAGGGCGCACCATGGCCCAGTACAGTAGCATGATAACCTTCTCTGATCTGTTCGTGATCCCCTTCTTTATCATTCCTAGCATTCTGTTTGCCCTTTTTGCTGCTGCCGCACATTGCGTGGACGGCTTCATCGCTTTGTCAATCAGAACTCCCAAGTCCCTTTCCTGGGAGGTCTCTCCAAGTACCGCCCCGGATATCCTGTATTCGTGCATGAGATTTTTGTTACCGACATGCATCATTTTACACTTGTCCATGTTGAATCTCATCTGCTATGTCGATGCCCATTCCTTGAGCCTGATTATGTCACGTTGCAGATCTTCGCAAGCCCCCTGCGTCTTCAGTACTCTGAATAACTTCGTGTCGTCCACAAATTTAATCACCTCGCTCATCGTACCTATGTCCAGATCGTTTATAAAGATGCTGAAGAGCACGGGTCCAAACACCGAGCCCTGTGGCACCCCACTGGTGACGCTCTTCCAGTCCGAGTATTGTCCATTTACCCCCACTCTCTGTTTCCTATGCTCCAGCCATAGTAGATGAAATGTACATTGCATGCACAAGTCTGTCAATGTTATGAGCATCTGTGTTTGTAAGGATACAACCGCATCATTCTTTGACGTGATTGGTCCTTGAAAACTAACGGCAAGCAATTTTATTTTTATTTTTTATGCAGGAGTTATCCTAAGGCTTTGTTACCATTTAGATCTTATCATTGTGAACTTGGGGGCTCCTTTTACTAAGGTGCGTTAGTGTCTTAGCGCATGGAATAGCGCGTGCTATATTGCCATATGCGCTAAACCTTAACACCAGCATTGAGTTGGCGTAATTCTAGATGCGTACCGTGCGGTGTAGCGTGTGGTAATTTCATGTGCGCGCTCAAAATGCTAGCGCACCTTAGTAAAAGGAGCCCTTGGATTTTCATCTCTGACAGAAATTAAATTGAAAAAAACGAGAACGACTGCGGATGATGGATGATGAAATGTGTGTTTGCTTATTGACTATTGAGCCGCTTTTTGAGTTAATTTGCCCTCAAAAACAAGCACATCCATTGCATTGATTAGCAATTCTATTCTATCACCGTTGTTACAATTACACATACATATTTTAAAGAACTTTGAAATTATATATAGCCAACAAAAAGTTAAATTTGAGAATTATTTATTTAGTTATAATGTGCCGTGAAAAACATTTGCTCTGTTTGATGTGCTGGAGCTAAAAAAGTTTGCGAGACACTGGTGTAGATAATGGACTGAGGAAGAGAGGGACTCTTTTTGAAGAAAAGTGCTATGAGTGGCCTGAATGGAGGGAGGGAAGGAAGGAAGGAGAGAAAGTATGATGCTGACTAGAGAATGACACGGTGAGAAAATTCATCACCGTCCCCGTCCCCGCGGATAACCGCGGGAAATAATCCCATGTCATTTTCTAGTGTCTATTTCAACCTCAGTCCTTCTATACCAGCATTCTTCAAAGCAAAGCTTGCGGGTCAGTGGTTGTGGCCATTCATACTCTGATTCTTATGTGAGCCAAGGATAATGAAGCCATTGTGACATCACTGATGTTATTGGCTCTTAGGCACTGGTGGAATGAGGCATTATGACATCACAATATCTGCTCTGGATACCAGAGACTGTCATTCTGTAGTGTCTGTTTCAACCTCAGTCCTTCTACACCAGCATTCTTCAAAGCAAAGCTTGCGGGTCAGTGGTTGTGCCCAATTATACTCTGATTCTTCCTTCTCTCCTTAAAGAATGACATGAAGATGGTTTCCCGCGGTTATCTGCGGGGATGGGAACGGTGATGAATTTTGTCACCGTGTCATTCTCTAATGCTGACAAGCTGCAAGGAAGAGGAGAGAGTGGCAGGACCCTAGCTTTTGATTTGTCCACAATACTTGCCTTACTGTTGACATTTAGATTCAAGCTGGTCATTCCCCAAAGTATTTTGTTTTTCCAAAGTTTTTGGTTTTAATTTGCTGGGAAAGGGGAAATTTGTTGCGAGTTATGATTTCAGCACCCCCAATCGTTTTCAAAAGTTGGTTCCTATGGTCTCATTCAAGATAAACACGGGGCAGCTCTGTTTGTAAACTCCTCTTTATGGCATCATCTAATAGGCAAATTTTCTCTGCAGCCGGCTCAAGGATTGGTTGCTGCCTTACCTTGACTTCCTTTTATGGCATTAGAGCAATGTTCATGACCACCAGCTCTTTGCTCTGTTGAAAGCTGCCTAATCCTGCCAGCGCCAGTTTAGGGCTTCGTTTTGAAATGCTTTGGCATGTGATATTTATTAGCTCTCGTAAACTCAAATCTATGATTTGTCTTCATTTTGGCAAGCGGCTTCTCACCTAATGATCCCAATAATTCAATTCACGGTGGCAAATTCTGAAAGGGAGAAGGAAACAAGGAACTGTTCTTTGTTTTGTTAACGTGCATGTGGAAGTAACATTAGCTGTTTAGATTGTAAGCTCTTTCAAGCAGGGACTGTTTTCTTCTTTGTGACTGTGTACGTCTAGTAGCGCTATAGAAATAATTCATAGTAGTAGTAGTAGTGTGAAGAGTTTCAGTCTTTGGGAAGCAGAGCTGAGCTTGTGATGTCATAATGCCTCATTCCACCAATAAGAGCCAACTTCCTCAGTGATGTCACTATGGCTTGATTGTCCTGTACTGCCCTCTGACCTCCAACCCAGCCAGCTGATTAACTGTTCCCCTTAACTGTATCCATGACATCCCTGTTTGGCTATCTTGCCTGTTTAGATTGTAAGCTCTTTCAAGCAGGAAGTGAAGCACATTTGATTAGTAGCACTTGAGAATAGAAGGGTGGGGGGATTGGAGAGATGGGATGGAGGTGGGTGTAATGGGAGGTTGTTGGTAGATATATTAATATAGACTCATAGCCATAGGCACAAAATTCAAGAAATGCTTTAATGCATAGGATTTTTATTGAGTATCCACTCAATTCAGAGTTTAATGCAGAGGGATTAAAATAAACATTTGAAATTTGTCTTTCTGGTTTTTTATCTGACCGCACCTGAAATACAGCACCTAGCCCAGGCAGCCAGATGGAAAAATATTTATGATACATTTGAGTCCCTGTAATTTGCAGAAATAAACTTACACTGTTGTATTCATTAGAAATGTACTTCTTTTGTGGCCTCTAATGTCATGCTAACGTTGTTGGCAGAGTGAATGATCAAATAAGGCAAGCCAGAAAAATGTTCACGGTCCAAACTTCTTTTGCAGGTTTGTCGATGTAAAGAAAAAGAAGACAAACTGCCAGCAAAAAGACAAAGAGAACTGGTCTGCAAACCCCAGAGTGAGTATTTTTTTTACATTTTAAATCCTGCTTCACAATAAATAATTTTAGCTGCATGGACAGCCTGGAGGTAAAGCAGCAATACAGTATAATCTCGATATAACAGACTCGCTTTTTAATGGAACCTCGTCTATAGCAGACGAGGTTCGCTGGTCCCGGCTGTGCGCCTTTATAAACATGCAGAAAATCATTGCATATAGCAGACTTGCATATAACGGACTTTCGCATTTAACGACAAACAATTTGGTCTCCAGAGCCACTTTTAGCTATAGTTTTGTTCGGCTTTAATGGAAATGCAGGCTCCGCCTACAAAGCGTGTGGCATGCCGGTGATATAGTATCAAAATGCAGCCCAGAAGAAAATGACAGATTATTTTTCTTTCCAGTACAGTATGACATAATGCTTTAGAACAGGGGTGTCCAACCTGCGGCCCAAGGGCCGCATGCAGCCCCGTGAAGTATTTTGTGCGGCCCCGGTCGAAGACAATGCAGTGCTTTCCTCTGCTGCCCCTGGTTGTTTACCGTCTTGCCGGCTCCCTCCTCTGTCTTGCTGCAGCGTTTGTGTGTTTGTACGGCCCCAGAAACATTTTTTTCAGCCAATGCGGCCCAGGGAAGCCAAAAGGTTGGACACCCCTGCTTTAAGAACATCTTTTAGTGTTCTGGATTTGCAATCATTTCGTGCCATACCAATGTTTTGCTTAGTTTTGTTATTGATGTTGCTGATATGCTTGTGCCGTGACTGTGGTTCATTGATTGCACATTGTTTCAGTTGACCTAAATAAAGTTTAAAAAAAAATGCAACTCTGGATATTACGGATTCTGGATATGATGGACTGTTTTTCCAGGTCCCTTGAAGTCCGTTATAACGAGATTATACTGTACTAACTAAAACATTGATTCTAAACCTGTTTTTTTTTGGGGGGGGAGGTCTTGGACCACTTTTGGAACCAGATGAAAGGTGTGGAACCCATTCCCAGAAAAATACAGAGAACCATCCCCTCACACTTATACTCATACATATCTGTTAGCAGGTATGAGCTCACACAAACTGTTTGCATGCATTGCTTCCTTTAGATGCAAATCTATCTCATGCATATTTATTATGGATATCCTGAAAACCTGACCTGGCTCCGGCTCTCGAGGATCGGAATTGCCTACCTCTGCCCTAGATCAACAGTTATCTATGAAAAGTCAGGTTGATGCCGTGACCCGAAAGGGCTTCCACACCTTATGGAAACTTTGAACCATCCGATCTTACTTCGACATTTCTGCATTCAGATTTTTATTACCGAGCCCATTGGATTACTGTAACAAAGAAAAAACACTGCCAGATTGAGAATTATCCAAAATGCCGCGGTTAGGCTTATTTACGGCTTGAGGAAATACGATCATTTGATGCCCTTTTATCGAGCACTGCATTGGCTCCCGGTGGAGGCTCGCATAGTTTTCAAACTGGGCTGCATGTATTACAAGGCTGCATACGGTCAGGCGTCTTCGTACTTGGTGGCTTCATTTTCCATTGCCTTTTATAAAAACACCAGAAGGTCTCATGCCCTCTTTATATTTCCATCTGTTAAGGGCTGAAAAAGTAAAAAAAAATACCATGCTTGTACTCTTGTTTTCAGGCAGCTTTCTATGATAAGGACTTTTAACAGCTTTTGTTTTCATCCCACTCTTGTCCACATTTTAGAAAACAATTAAAAACACTCCTTTTTTCTAAGTTTATAACTAACTAGATTCCTTTTACACGATGTCCTCCTAATTTGTACTTTCCTTATTAATCTTTTGTAAACCGCATTGACCTTTACGGCTATACGGTCTAGAAATCCGATGTTATGTTATGTTATGTTATTGATGCTACAGTATATTTGGGATGAAGCTTTCTGAGGACTTACATTTCCAGGGAGAAGAAGTGAAAGCATTTTTCTCATGTGCACAGAGAACTAAATCGGGAGCTTTGGGCTCAAATACCTGTTCCTGGTTATCTCTTACTTTTTTACCCTTAAGAGGTAAAACGATTAAGAGGCTCATTTTCAATGCACTTAGGCACACAAAGTACCATAGGTTACTAAATGCTTTGAAAATGAACCCCTGTGACATCTAGAATAAAATGTTGCTTTCTTTTGTTTTTAGGGATCCATCAAACCCAGGCAGCCTTGTTATCACAGTGATTTAAACTGTCCAGTCTGCCTCCAGACAGCAACTTTCCCAGTAGAAACCAACTGTGGACACTTATTTTGTGGTGAGTGTTAGATTATAGCATGCATTTCATCCTTATCTTCATTTTGAAGTACGATATTTATAATTCTTTTTGGCTAGGGTCCAATAACTGTAGGTCTTTTAAGGAGTCAGAAGGTAGGGTGTTAATCCTCTCCCATCCCCCCTCCACTGTACATGTTCTCAATCTCAGTAAAAAGCTAGACCGCTCTCAGCTCACAATCAGACCTTACATTTAGGGGTCCTTATACTAAGCTGCAGTAAAAAGTGGCTTTAGTGGGGTTTTCCTGGACGCTGAAGCCATTTTTACTTTAGCAATAAAATGGCCAATTTCCTATTTGTTTATATATTTTTTTTTCATATTAATGGCCATGTACAAGGGTGAATCAAAAATTAAAGGCAATTTCTTACTTTTATTTCTTGGCATTTAAGCTGTTAGTCCAATCACTGGTATTAAGTCATCTCGACTATTATAATATAGGGTTCATAGTCATTCGCGCGCGGGACTTCGGCGCGCCGATATTACAGCGAAGAAAAATCGGCGCAAGACCCCAGTGTGCCGCCTAAAAAGTTACTTTTAAAGAGCTCCGACGCGGGGTGTAAGTGGGAACGCCCCTCCCCCCCAGTTTACTTCATACTCTTCGTGCTGCCATTGGGGGAGGGTTGGGGGTTGGAACCCTCCATTATAGAGTAAACAACTTTTTCCCGATTTTTTTAGGAAAAAGTTAAGTTTTCTCTATAATGTGGGGGGTTGCACCCCCCCCCACCCCCAACCCAACGGCAGCGCGAAGAGTATGAAGTAAAGTGGGGTGGTTCCCTCCCCCACACACCCCCGTCGGAGCTCTTTAAAAGTAACTTTTTAGGCGGCGCGCTGGGGGTCTTGTGCCGAATTGTCTGCGCTGCAATGTCGGTGCGCCGAAGTCTCGCGCGCTTTTGTCCCGTCACCTAATATAGTCTACTTGGCAGGCGTCATAAAAATTACGTATTTCCAAGCTGCGAATTATAAAGAACACCGCAGCTAGACTTATATTCCTCTGCGGCAATAACAGTCCAAAAGAGATCATTGTTAAATCCAATATTAAAACTTTACTGGGAAAGAAAAATCCTAGTTTCTAATGTTTCTCGACAGCTTACACTTTTCTCAGTGTTCTCTCTCACTGCTTATGTTGCCCCTTCTCAACAGAACCAGGTGCTCTATTAAGCTTGGGGGAAGGGCCCAGAACCAGCTGGTTCCTATGTTATTGGTACTGGTACTGTTAGGTACCTTTAAGTTCCTGCTTGGTTTATATGCTATAGATTAACCCCCTCTTCTACGAAACCGCGCTAGCGTTTTTTAGCACAAAGAACCGCGCTGAATGGCCCATGCTGCTCCCGACGCTCATAGGAACTCAATGAGTGTCGGGAGCAGCGCGGGCCATTCAGCGCGGCTCTCTGCGCTAAAAACCGCTAGTGCGGTGTCGTAGAAGAGGGGGTAAATTTTTTAAGCTCTGCATGAATTCTACAGGAAGGAATGGAAGGAAATGCTGACTTTTATAGGGATGTAATCGATAGAATTGTTGCTACTTTCTCAATAGGCCCTGTAAAGTATTTCTGGACTTCTCTGTTGTAAATAAACAGACCTTTGCCAGAAACCACAACTGCTGACAGTGGGATGATCTACGGTAATTCACCCCCCAAAAAAACCACACCCAAAACACCCAGAGTGCTAGGAAGTTCCTCCGAGGCAAATTCTAAGTCTTTGTCTAAAAAGAGAGCCAATATTACTGATAGAGAGATCTAGTCAGCAGAAGATTTCACCCAAAAGTCCACTGCAAACCTAATCAACCACTGACCGTTAGGAGCCCTCTAACCCACTGACCCTCTGGTTACGCCAATATAGACAGTAGACAGAAAGTATGATCATGTTTCCCCTTTGTTGATAAAGCTTCACTGGCTCCCAGTTCGCTTTAGGATCCAGTTTAAATGCGCATGCATAATCTTCAAGCTTCTGTATGGAATATTTGATCGTTTTGTCCCCTTATGTTGGAATACCCTTAGACTTTGTCATTTGAGAAACACACAAAAATATGTTAGCCTTCCCTTCCTTTAAGGCAGGGGTGTCAAAGTCCTTCCTCGAGGGCCGCAATCCAGTCGGGTTTTCAGGATTTCCCCAATGAATATGCATGAGATCTATTTGCATGCACTGCTTTCATTGTATGCTAATAGATCTCATGCATATTCAATGGGGAAATCCTGAAAACCCGAGTGGATTGCGGCCCTTGAGGAGGGACTTTGACACCCTTGCTTTAAGGGAATTAAATCTGCTGGGAAGCTCAGTCGATCTTTTGTTTTCAAGTTTGTAAAGATCTGGAATGAACTTCCCAACTCCATTAGGCTTTTAGGCCAGCTGCAATTATTTCATAAATTCCTGAAAACTTTGTTGTTCTCGCAATTTTTAAATGGTTTAACTACAGCCTCAACGAAATATTAATATTATAGTCATTTTTCTTATGCTTTTCTTATGTACTTTAGTTTTTAATTAGTTCTTCCTTCTCCTATGTTTTCTGCTATTACTCTAGTCTTAATTATATGTGAACTGAGTCGAGCTCCACTGGGAGATGACCCGGTATATAAACCAAAGATTAGATTAGATTAATGCTTGGTAAGACATTTATGTTTCAAAGAAATCTCTGAAAGCATGCCTAGATCCTTCCAGAGGTGACCCTCAAACCACCCTAATATTTTTAGGTTTAAGATTTTGCATTGTGTAGAGAAATTTCCTAAAATGGGGTTAATTGCCATACATGACAGAAAAAAAAAGTCCCTCGTTTTTCTGCATGTCTGCTGGATGGTCTTTCAAGCGAAGCTTTGTCTCGGGAATTAATTCTGCTTGTCAAGCATTCGTTTTCAGGAAATGCCCCAGGCCTTGATCATTGTTGCTTATATCTGAAGCACAGCTTAGATGATCATTTTTCTAATTATAATAATAAGCTGATGATAATGCTCTTTCTAATTGCTGGCTGTGTGAGTGGTTGGAAAATATATTGGAAATGGTATATGGGAAATGTCTGCTACACTCTGTGGGTGATTCCCCCAGAGCCTCTTTATTCTTTTCATATTTAGCACAAGCCATGTGTTCAGGAAGTTCAGAGGAAATCCAGTCCTCTCCAAATATTTCTCTTTAATGACTAATATCCTTATGACTATTCAAGGCAGACCCAAAGACTTTGCATATTGGATTAGAATTCGATCTGGTCCAAATGGTAATAGCAACAAGAAGGTGCAATGGTCTACTGTGTTTAACATAACAACGTATAGAAAGGCTATGGTGGAAAATTTGCTTCATACAAGATTTTTCTGGAAAATAGTAACACAGTAATTGACCGGAATGGGACGATTCATCGTGGCCAGTTCATCGCAGCCGCGCTGAAATGGCCGCGATGAATTGTCCCATTCCATGAAAGGACAGGGCACTGGAGAAAGAAATTGCAGTATTGTTGGTGGGCAGAGGTGCCAGATCACGGAGAGGGGGAGGGTAGAATTTGGGAGGGGGGGTATGAGGGAGCATCGTGGACAGGGAGGAGAGGGGGAGGGTAGAATTTGGGAAAGGGCATCACTCCTCAAACACTGAATCCATACCTAGCAAGGGGGTGCGGCAATGCGCTCCAACCTCCCTTTGAACCTGGAGTTTCAAGTGTATTTAGTTTTTGATATATTGCCTATCTAGGAAAATCTAAGCAGTGTACAATAAACATAAGAACATAAGCAATGCCTCCGCTGGGTCAGACCTGAGGTCCACCGTGCCCAGCAGTCCGCTCACGCGGCGGCCCAACAGGTCCAGGACCTGTGCAGAAATCCTCTATCTATACCCCTCTATCCCCTTTTCCAGCAGGAAATTGTCCAATCCTTTCTTGAACCCCAGTACCGTACTCTGCCCTATTACGCTCTCTGGAAGCGCATTGGCTAAGGCTCTTAACATTTGCATCTCCTCTTTCTATAGGCTAAGGCTCTTTGCACCTGCATTGTGATGTCATAGAGCTTTATGGTTATAGAAACCTAGAAACATGATGGCAGATAAAGGCCAAATGGTCCATCTGCAGCATCCACTATCTCCTCCTCTCCCATAAGAACATAAGCAATGCCTCCGCTGAGTCAGACCTGAGGTCCATCGTGCCCAGCAGTCCGCTTACGCGGCAGCCCAACAGGTCCAGGACCTGTGCAGAAATCCTCTATCTATACCCCTCTATCCCCTTTTCCAGCAGGAAATTGTCCAATCCTTTCTTGAACCCCAGTACCATACTCTGCCCTATTACGCTCTCTGGAAGCGCATTCCAGGTGTCCACCACACGCTGGGTAAAGAAGAACTTCCTAGCATTCGTTTTGAATCTGTCCCCTTTCAACAAATTGTATAAATATACGTTGTATGTTAAAAATAGACACAATTACAAGAGAGGTAAAACCAAATATGGGAGACAAAAGCGCATGGCCATTAGCATGTGAGCTCCCATTGTCATCTGTTTTGTAGGCAGTAGAAACCTATGCATTAAACTTGTAATAATAGGTCTGCAACAACTGATTAGCACGGAGAAGGGTGATGAAAATGATAAAAGGGATGGGACGACTTCCCTATGAGGAAAGGCTAAAGTGGCTAGGGCTCTTCAGCTTGGAGAAGAGACGGCTCGGGGTGATATGATAGAGATCTATAAAATACTGAGCGGAGCGGAAAGGGTAGATGTGAATCACTTGTTCACTCTTTCCAAAAATACTAGGACTAGGGGGCATGCGATGAAGCTACTAAGTAGTAGGTTTTAAAGAAACCGGAGAAAATATTTCTTCACACAATGTGTAATTAAACTGTGGAATTTGTTGCCGGAGAATGTAGCAGGGTTTAAAAAAGGTTTTAATAATTTCCTAAAAGAAAGTCCATAGGCCATTATTGAGATAGCTTGGGGAAAATCCACTGCTTATTCCTGGGATAAGCAGCATAAAATCTGCTTTATTACTTGGGATCGAGCTAGGTACATGGGCCTGGGATGGCCACTGTTGGAAACAGGATACTGGGCTTGATGGACCATTACAGCAATTCTTAAGTTCTTATGTGAGCCAAGTATAAGACAATCAAGCCATTGTGACATCACTGATGAAGTTGGCTCTTAGGCATTGGTGGAATGAGGCATTATGACATCACAATCTCAGCTCTGGAATGTTGCTCCTACAGTATTTGGGTTTCTACCAGGTACTTGGGACCTGGGTTGGCCACTGTTAGAAACAAGATACTGGGCTTCATGGACCTTTGGTTTGTCCCAGTAAGGGAATTCCTATGTTCTTACTCTCCACCCCCAGACATGCCTCTTGCACCAAAAAATAAAATTTAATTTT